>NW_023276807.1:58098741-58698741 GCF_003668045.3 Cricetulus griseus | reverse complement strand
TCAGGACAGGAGAACCCAGAGTTCAAGACTACTAGCACAGAGGCAAGGAGACAGGAGGGGTGAGGGGGGTGGGTCTAATTCAGGTATGGGACTCAGACCTGCCTTTCTGTCTGGCTCCAGCTGAGGCTGCCACTGCTGGCACAGCACACTTTGAGAACTTACAGAGCTGAGAGTAGCTCTCTGGCCTTGGATCAGAAGTTAAAATAAGGAGTCAGGGGAGGGGCAGGGCAGGGACCCGGAGAGAGTCTAGAAAAGCTTAGGACATGCCAAATCTAGCAACGGGAGTCCTGACACTTAGCCATGCTTAACTGCTGGTACCTATGAGTTCTTCCAGGTCTAACAGCTACCAACATCCAAGCAGATTGTTGAGCCCTTGAAAAACAAACAGGGAGCAGTACCAAAGGAAGGACAGAGCTCAGGAGAACAACATTTGTGGAAGAAGCTGCCTCTACCTGATACTAGATGTCCTAAAGCAAAGCTGAAAACTTCCACAGGGCTGTTTGATCTAGAAGTGCAGTTGTCAGTCCCAGCAGTTGGCACTGCCATTCAGACCTCAGTGAAAGGGTGTTTGTGAAGACCTACAGGACACTAAAACTTAGAGCACCCTGAACCCTTCCCATTTGTTTTTCTTTCTCTCTTTTTTGCCCCCCCCACTCTCACTGTCAGGAGTCCCACAAGAACACCCAGCTACACAACCATAACTTATGTGCAGAGGACCCACATCAGGGTCCGTGATTGTCGATTCAGTCTCTGTGAGCCCCTATGAGTCCTGCTTAGTTAATTAATCCTTCCCATTCTCATTAACTAATAATTGCTGAACTGTTCAAATCATTTGTTTATCATTAGTTGACGGTTATGAATAACTGGGACATTGTAGCCCATACCTATAATCCTAGCATGCAGGAGGCAGAAGCAAAAGGATTACAAATTTCTGGTTATCCTGGGCTCCACAGTGAGGCCATGTCTCAAAAATTTACAGTTAAGAGATGGCAGACAGTCAGAGGGTAAAGTGCTTACCACACATGTATAAGAATAGTTTGGATCCCCTGCCCATGTATTTAAAAAAAAAAAAAAAGCTGGACACAGTGGCACATGTCTGAGATCCCAGCACTGGGGAGACAAAGATAAGCATATCCTAAGAACTCTGGGGACAGCCAACATAGCCAAATCAGTGAGCTCCAGGTTCAGTGAGAAATCCCGTTTCAAAACACTGGATGGAAGTAATTGAAGAAGACACTCTGTATCTACCCCTGCCTACTACACATACACACCCATATTTGCACATACACATGAAAACATACACCAAATTCTACAATTACTATATAAGTCATTAACAACTTAATACATGAAACTTAGTTAAGTAATAACTAGTAATATTGAAAGAATATGTTTAGGGGCTGGTATATAACTAAGCTTACATGGAAAAAGGGAGAGGGGTTCAACTTGGTAATTCCTAGCAAAATTAATTTTAACCTAGGCTATGAACCTGAGCCCCTGTCAGCACTGTTCAATATAAATATAATTCAAGCTGCACATATCACTTTAAATTCTAGAGTAGTCACCTTTAAAAAAAAATCCAATAAAGTTACCTTAATGGCACATCGTATTTAATGCCACAAATCTAAAATTTTGTCATTTAACACAGAATGAAAAGTTTGAAATTTTGACAAATATTTTACAATTATTGCCTATAAGTCTTTGAAATCCACACAAAATACAACACACCCACCCTGCCATTATGCTCTGATAGCTCATCCAGTGCAATAATTAACACAAAATTCAGTCCTTCTGAAAACAAATAGGAAAATGATTTGCCCTGTTTCTGGTGTTTTTATTGTTTTCATCTACACCAATTTAAATCAAATGCAATTTTAAATTGAGTCACTGAGTCACGCTGGCCAGCTTTCAGAAGCTCAGTGCACAGTGTGTAGAGGCTATGCCCATGATTGGTGCTTAAGTCTAACTACTCCAAGCTCCACGTGGTTCCTGCCTAGAGACAACACAGGAGGTTGGACAAAGGCCTCTTCACTTACCTTGCAGCAGCTGTTCCTTGAATCACTTCGTATACAAAAACTCCAGAACTCACATCAGGGAAATCTGGATCTTGCCTTTTCATCTCTTGAAGGAGGCTGGGAACAGTATAAAAGTTAGCAACACAACCATCCCCTGAGGCCTGAGAAAAGACTTACCCTCTCACAGCATACTATCTCTTTCCCCATCTCTTCAGCTGGAGACTGGCAGGCACCCAGGTAAATCCCACCCAGCCAATCACAAGCCACCTCTGCTGTGTGCTGTCTCCTCCTCTAGGCCAATGGCTTTGTACACATCTCTGGATGTGATGTGTAGCTCAACCATAATGAAAGACACTGGTACTGGCAAAGGGAGATGCAACAGAGCCTGTGTTCACAAGGGTCCCCTTAACTGTTGCCCAAATATGCTTTTGTTTTCTTGGTAAGACTGCCAAGTGATGGCTTGTTACCATAGTTACCCAGTGCTTACTTTAGAGTGAGGGGCAACATTCGAAGACCCAGGTATTTCTTCTGTGAGGGGGCCTTTCCTGGAAGGGAAAGTCATGATATATAATTCACAATTTACTTCCATTTGGCACAGCTTAAGAGACACCTAAATCCTAGAATCTCTTGCTAGAACATCTGGCCTTGTACACTATCTGCTTCAGAAAACATCTGTGGTCAACACAGATACATCTCCAGCCAGCGAGTTCACTTCTAAACTGTACAACACAAGCATTTCTGTGGATGTCTCATATTTAGCTTTGTGCTTAGTGCCCCAATATGGTTACCCACCCCCTGTTATATATCTGAGACCCAGTACCTCAACACCATAAAGAAGTCAAGCTCCAAAAGGTGGGAGTGAGCATGAAAAACAGAAGGGTCAAATCCCCCCAACCTCCTTCACCTTTCAACTGGCGCTCGTGATAGTCTGCCAGGAACTGTCTGATCCGATCCGAGGGAATCGCAAAGGAGATTCCTGCAGTCACCTTCAGTGTGTTTATACCAATCACATCACCATCCTGGCAAGGAAGAAGAAACTCACCGTTAAGTCTCAATGCTCCACAAACAGAACCATAAACTAATCTCAAAGGACCAAAACAGGAGGGTGAGGGAAAACCCACTGCTTCATTAGGGAGAAACAGATTTCGTCTTCCAGGGCAATTAGGGTGATGACAAAGGAAGAGGTGCTTTACAAATACAAAAGTTACACTTATTTCACATTCAAAATGTCAAGGCTATGCTGGGCATTGGCAGCACCAAGCCTTTGATCCCAGCACTGGGGAAAGCATGAGGCAGGTGCATCTCTGTGAGTTCAAGGCCAGCCTGGTCTACAGAGTGAGTTCCGGGACAGCATAGCCCTGGCAGAAGTCTGAGTTTAGTCTCCTGGGCTTTTGGTAACTATCCAATGACAGCAGAAAACATGTAAAAGAGGGGAACTCTGAAGGAAGTGCCAAGAGCACCAGCGCCCTAGTGTTCTTGGTGAGATGAGAGCACACACCAGCAGGATAAATCCATCACAGGCTCTAAAAGTTTCCCTAACCATTTACTTAAAACCCAACAATAAAAAGCACCATTCCTTAATCTCTCCATGAGAGAAGCACCCAAGCCTGCACCACAGATTTTGAAACACGTTTAAAGTTAAGAAGAAATAGGAAGCAGTGAGGAAAATGACCACTTACCAAGTTCACCAATGGCCCCCCAGAATTCCCGTGCTAAAGACAAGTTGAGAGAGTCATCAGTTAGCAAACAGATACATTTCTCCACATCTTTTATACAGAGTTGCTCATGAGTTTTACCAGAGCAGCCTGCATCCCCAAGGCAGGCAAAATTGTGCCCCTCATCCTCCCAATCCTAAAGTCAGGGCAAAGCAAATGGACCCCCATATGGTTTCATAAAGATGACCTCTGCAACAAGCCCCAAGTGTGGGTGCCAGTTATATCAAACATTCAGCTCCAGCAACAGGGCATTCCAACCCTCCCTTAGGGATAACCTCTGAGAATGCTCAAAGACCAAAGGGAAAAGAGATCACTCGAAAGTCTTCTTCTTACTCTATCCTAGCAACATCATCTGAGCTGAGAACAGACTCCCAGTGACTCACGTTAATGATGGCATCTGTCTGGATATAGTCTATGTCTGAATCCTTCAGTCCCAGCTCTTTGCCGCCTCTCTGTGTGGTGCTGACAATCCCGGCAGTCACTGTGTCCTGCAGGGAAAACGGGCTGCCCAAAGCTACCACGAACTCTCCGGCACGGAGATCAGATGATCTCCCCAGCAGCAACACAGGAAGGTCAGTCTGCACATGGGGGTGAGGAGCAAAGAAAGAAAAGATGGAAAAGAAGAGCACGGTCAACCATACTGTCCCCTGCTGACACTGGCCTGAGCCAGCACACTCCCTCCTGCAAAGGGTCTTGCCTTCCTTCTTTCTCAGATGCAGATCCCACCAAACTCTCCCTTTATTAAGATAACTGACATCATCTCTAAGATCAAAACTTGTATTTCTAGCTGCTAGAGAGGTGGCTCAGAGGTTAATAGCATCCTCTGCTCTTCTAGAGGATGTAAGTTTGGTTCCCAGTACCTATGTTGGGCAGTTGACAACCACCCCTAACTCCAGCTCCAGGGAATACAATTTCCTCTTCTAGCTTCCATGGGCACTTTGTATTCACTTGCACAGACACACATACAAATATACATCAATAAAAATAAGATAAAGTTTAAATTTGAAGTTGTATAAAAATTACTATTAATAAGTGATCAGTGAAATGTCTGGTGTTAGTTTATTTATTGTCAGAGTGAAGTCATGAACAGGATAGAGATCACGCAGAATAGCATTCCTCAAACTGTACTGACGACATAAAACCCCTAGTTGCTTATCAAAATGCAGGTTTGGGTAGACCTGGGTGGATCTGAGATCCAGGATTTCTAACAAGCTTTCAGGTACAGCAAGGACCTCAAAGTGTAATTAGCAAGTTTGATTGCATTGAAAATGATTTCCCCCAAAGTTACATCTGTTGGAGAAGGAATCATAGGAGTGAGAAAGAGCTGTTGCTACTAGACAATTAATAGAGATTGATGGGGATTGATGGGTAACAGAAGGAAAAACATAAAAGGAGAGTGAAATCCTTTGGCCAGGCATCCTTCCACAATGCTCACAGCTTGGGTTTCCTGTTCCCCAAAGCTGAACGTTTGACTTCAGACTTGGCCTTCTCATCCCTGCTGTCTGGTGGCAGTGACAGCACAAAAAGACTGGAGCCAGGCTGAGTAGACCCTTGGACCTGAGTAAGCTTACAAGGCCCTGTGAATGGGCCTAGAATCAAGCTAGGGGTTGGGCAAGTATTGGAGGTATACAAGATCTCCTTGTTTCCACCAGCATATGCATTCTGTAGAGGGATAGCTACTGTAGACCCCAGGTTAGAGAAGGCCTATTGGCCCAAGTGGGCCTGAAGAGCTTGAAGCCTGATAGCCAGGCAGGAGCCAGAGTGGAAAGCAATTCAGAGGCATCTCGTCTGGGCCTTGTGCTTCCCACACAGGGTTGAAGGTTAAGAGGGTGAAGCTGAAACCAAACCCCCCAAGAGTCCCAGGACATAGAAGCTCTGCAGAAAGAAACTGGGACAGTGTGCCAAGGCAAGCTGCTGAAGCCAAGGTGGATAATGCTGGGTTATACCCAGGCAGATGTGGGGGCATCCTGGGCATTCTCTTTGGGAAGCTGTCCAGCCAGACAACCATCTGCTGCTTTGAAACTCTGCAGCTCAGTCTCAGAGTTGTGTGAGCTGCAGCTCCTGCTGCAAAATGGGCAGAGGAAACAGATAAAATGAGAACCTAAGGAGAGAGGTGAAACAGAGACCCTGGTACAGGCCTGCATGAGGAAGTAAATGAATTTCAGGAACAGAGTGAATGGACACCAGGAGATTTCATCCCTGCAGTTCAAGAGTCTGCCCTGCAAGAGATCAGTTTCATTGTGAACAGCCTTGGCTGGAGGGGGATGTGGCCCAGCCTGGCTCTGTAACCCACCCCAGAAGGGCAAACAATCACTGACTGTTTCCAAAGGAAGGAGTGTGAAGCTACAGGGTCTCCCTTCCTTGGGACCTAGGGGGAGCTGTGTCCTTTCCTCTGTACCAGTCCTATTGGTACCCCAGGTGTAGGAGTCTGAATTTCACCCTCCTCTACTCTGAGGTTGGTGAGGTACGCCATCTCTTTTCTTGAGGTTAAGCCTTCTCCTCCCTTCCCTGTCCCCACTCTGGGTTCTCCTACACGTTCCAGACTGAGTCACCTGCACTGCCCAGGGATGGGGGTAGACCAAAGGGGGTAGGCAAAGAGAACCTGGAGTCTGTACCCCAGCGGCTTTGGGGACTAGGTTCTTCATTTCCTGAGGAGGGGTTGGAAACTCAACAGGTGGGGACAGAAGTGTAACAGGGAATGGGGGGCATTGAGGGAATGTGAGGTTGTTATACTCTAAATTTTAATCTCCACATCACTCATCACTTTGTTCTAGGAGGAGGAAAAGGAGAAGGAGAGGAAGAAAAACATACCTTACATACAAAGAAAAGGCATAGTGAAGGAATACAAAATGAAATACCGGCAAATAAACTGTGAAATCCCCAAATGTGAAGACCCCGCCTTAGCTCTCAACTCACATTTGGCTCAATCTTAATCAGTGCAAGATCCAGTTTATGGTCGATGTCTTTGACAGTGGCTTCATACTGGGCCCCACTCTGGAGCTCTACCTGGATCTTCTGATGGTTGGTGAGGACATGGGCATTGGTGATGATGAGCCCATCCTCAGACACAATGAACCCAGAGCCACTGGAGGAAGGGATTTCCTGGTTGGTAAGAGGTGATCTGTCCCGGAACAGGACAATAGTATGAGCAAAGGCAGGAACTGGGGAATCCATCCATTGTGAGTCTCAGCAAGCCTCACATTTATCAACCATAGCTCCAGTTTTCACAAGTATGTTCCTTTTCCCTGTCTACTTCTATTCTCTTCATGTATATATGAGCGGCATGTAGCATGTCCTGGCCATCTATCTCTTCTGAACACAACTCAGAGCTGGGACACTGCTTCCTCCTTCAAATAGGGCAGGAGTGGCAACCTGGGGGCCATCTGCTGCAAAGAGTCCAAACCTGGCGTTAACAGGTCACACTCCTGTCACAGTGTCAAAATCTAGCTCTTAGTTTCCACTACCAACTTGTGTAGTAAAATAGAACAAGTTAATTTTCTGTCTATCCAGGTTTACTTGCACGCAAGTGATGGCTAGGGCTAAATGAGACCACCAAATGCTGACTAGTTCCTCTAATCAGCCCTAAGTTTTGCTTGGGTATGGGGGAGAAAGAAACCCGAGCCACCAACGTGCACCGATGTAGCTTGGATTTAGAAGCCAAAATCCTCATGCTTGGTTCTTTGCTCTTTAGCAAAATAGCTCTTAATAATTTTTCTTCGGGTACTGGGCTGGAACCTAAGATTTCCCCCACATGCTTCGCATGAGCTCTACTGCCCAGCTGTACCCCGCCAACTCTTTGAACCTGGGTTTCCTCACAGCGTATCAAGTGGGGTAATTGGCCCCAGGGTGTGACCTTTACCTACGGTATAGCTGCAAATGAACCACAGATGGCGCCACCTTCACCACCACTGCGGCAATAAAGTTAAACTTCCTCCGGAGCCTCCCAGCACTTCTGGTCCCTGTGAATAAACGGTCCATGGTGAGGGCAGGCACTGCTCCCTGGATGCAGGTGTCACATCTCAAAATTTCCCAGCATCTCTCCGTCCCCCTTCCTCCGCAGACTAGTGGATGAAAGGCATACCAAAGGGAAGAAAAGAAGAAAGAATCCCCGTAGCAACCAGTAGAGACCACATTAACCAGGCAAAACACCAGGAACAACCACAACAGGTTGAATCTTTGGAGCTGGCAAAGGAGGGTAGACCGAGAGAACTAAAGAGCCCCCATTTCATCTTCTTAGGAAGATGAAAGACTTCCTAAGAGTCTTCTTAGGAAGACTCAGAAGTGTCGGGGAGTGGGGAGTGTGGTGGTGGGGTGCCCTGAGCCTCGCTCACCTGTGTCCCCGCAGCCTCCCTTCTGTACAGGCACTGCCGGGGGCGAGCCCCGCAGGCGCGCGGCTCGGTTCTCCTTCCGGAGCGCGCACAGGCTGGGATAGGTGCGTCCGTCGCTGCCGCACACCGCCGCGCCCTCCACGCCCTCCACACAGCCGCAGGTGCCCAGCCATGCGCCCCCCGCAGGCTCCCGGGAGAATGGGGCACCGCAGCGCAGCCCCGAAACGCACGGTCGGCCCCGCGCCCCGCCACACTCCTGACCCTCTGCCGCAGGGCACACGCGGCAGCAGCCACAGCGGTCGGGTACCGGCGCCGTGCCGGTCGAGCAGGTGGGCAGTGGCGGGCAGCGTGTGGCATCGCAAGCCACCGGACAGGGCATCGAGCCTCTGGACCTCCTGGTCTCTGCCCAGGGAACAGGCAGTAGCAGCAGCCACAGCAGGAGAAACTGTGCCCACATGGTCCACAGCGGCTGGGAGCTCATCTTGTTCATGGCCCTCCTGGATTCTACTTTTCCAGTTACTTCACTCAAAATTCACAACTGGTCTAAAATGAGCAATCCTTTTTCCTGGCCTGGGTGCCTACCCTGCCAGACTCCAGACTTTATAAAGGACAGTGTCTGGCTTACTTCTGCTCACACCCACACCCATATATCACCCACCACCCAAACCACCCCAGGGCCAGGGCCACCCACCTCTAAGCCATAAAAGGGAGGGAGGGTCTACTCTAAAACCAGTCATGGGGCAAGTGACAAACGTGACCACTCACCCACGGCCACGAGATCTGACCAAGAAAACAAACAACCAGATTTCATATTTCACATGTTTTTATTACAAAAACAAGCAACCAAACAGTTTTAGAAAATTACGTTTTGCTACATACCAATTAGGAAATCTCGAAACATAAGAAGCTGGAGTTTCCATGCACTCAGCTCAGTGCTTTCAGAGGTGTTTCACAGCTCAAACACTGGCCCAAACGGGCCATGCCACACCTTCATAAACAGAGGACCAAGGGGTCACGATGTGTGTTTTTGCCAAACATTCACTGTATTCAAAGCCTACCTAGTATGAGTGACTGTAATTGACTCTGGCGGGGGTGGGGAGGAGAGATCTGAGGAAAACAGATTTTAGAGGGAAAAAAATTCAAAATTAAAGTGGTGACATGGGAAACTTAATTTCCAAAACGCTGCCATTTGCTACCAGATGACTGTTTATTTGGTTAACATTGAAGACATCAAATCCACTGCTCAACAACTGATCTGTTATTTATTCAGGGAGTCATTTTAGTCCTAAAGAGAGCATATTTATATTTCAAGAGGGAAACAAAATCAGTTTGCTTCCATTGAACTAAGACACTGGGCTTTAAATCTCTCCCCAGAAGCTCATCATTCTACTTGGGAGAGAATGTCTACTTGGTAGAGGTGTCATTCCACTGCTTTGTCCTGAAGTCCCTCCCTAGGCTGTGGTCTTCCATATTCTCATCAGGGTTCACAGAATGACACACTATTTTTGCCAGCTATCACCTGACCTTGGTAAACAAGTCCATCAAACCTTTCAAGGCTACTGGATGGTGAGTCCTTCAGGTGCTGAGGACACTCTCTGAGAAGCCTTGAAGAAGGACCTAACCCCAGAGACTGCTTTTATTCCACACATACACACACACACAAAACAAAAACAAAAACACAGTACCTTTAGTAATTCAGAAATCCCTTCTGATTTATCCACAATAAATGCTTAACCACAAACCCACACTGTATCACACCCTATTCCCCCTCCACACACACACACACTGGGTTCTATTTTATACATTGAAAACTAGTTTATGCACTATCTTTGGCTTACATTAAAATACTGAGATAGGCTGGATATGGTGGTACATGCTTGTAATCCAAGCAGTCGGGAAGCAGGGTGGAGGCAGGAGCATTACCAGTTCAAAGCCAACCTGGACTACATAGCAAGACTCAGGCAAAAAAAAATTTAAAAAGGGTGGGGGAGATTGGTATAAAACTGGTCAGAAATCTGGACAAAATGGGAATTCTGAAATAAAAATTAAGAATTCACAAGGATAATTATATTTTCCCAACACTGAAGCTATATTAACTTGGAATTCCTATGTATCAGCCAGTTAGAGTCATGGAAAAACTGTACTGTCCCTTTATTTATATAAAGTAAATTGTATTGGGTTTAATATCATGACAATGTCAAAATACTTAATGGAACCTATCAGCTTTCTATAATGACCAGTTCCTGAAGCAGTAACAACCTAGCAAACAGTTTATTATAGGAGAGAGACAGACAGATTTCACAATTTAAACACCAGCAGATGACATCATCTCTGTGAGTCAGGGGATGTGTAAAGCCCATTCCCGAGTTCCTAACTTATTTTCATTAGTTCCTCATCTCACATTGAGCAATTCTGTTGAACAGCCAAATAATTTTCTAGAGAAAGATTTTAAGTTGAAGCCAGAGACAAAGGGCTTTTAGAGTTAGGATTAGGTTTTGAAGTAAGTTATAACCTTGATCATCATAAATAAATAATCCCCCAAACCAAAGAGTTTATGAAACCAAAATATACTAAGGTTCTTTTAAAAAGCAATAATAAAGGGATAGAAGGGAAAAGATGGAGAACAGGAAAAGGAAAAGAGATCCAGTGGTTTTTGTCTTTTAGATCAGGAGCATAAGACCAAACTTCAAGTGGGGGCAGCTCCCACTCGATAAGCTCAGGAGTTGTCGGTGTGGCACCAGCTTCAGGATCATAGCCCAGTCACATTAGAAAGAACACACAACACACACTTCCACTCACACTTACAGAGACTTACGCCTGTTTTTCTTTTTCATTAACTATGGACATAAAGAGTGGTGATTGGCTTAAATAAAATGCTTCCTAATCTCTTCTTAAAAAGCTACAAGTTTCTAACGAAAAATGCAACTAACTTACATAGCTGATAAAAGTTACACAGGAATGAGCCACATCCTCTCTCCTTGCAGGAAGCAGCCATAAGTCTCTGGTAACATAGTTCACTGAAGGTTTATACACAAATGCCCCCAAAGGTGATGGAAATAGTATCTTGCCCAATGGGAAAAGCCACACCCTAAATTTAGGGTGGAAATCCAATCTTCTGAACTCTTCTAGAACCCAGGAAATCCCTAGCCAACAACTCACCCTTTGATTCAGTTTCTTTATTCCCAGTTTCTATTCCGTGAAAAATATCACTATTGAAAACAATCATCTTTGTTGTCTCTCCACTGGGGAATCCACAGGATCTTATCAGATCAAGCTTGGGTTCCACCTACTATATGCATGGCTTCATTTACCAGGTAACTTAAAGAATAAAAAGCAAGTCCATCAACAGGGTGCACAAGACACAAGCAAGCACTTAACATTAGACAAACGACAACCCATTCTAAAAGAACCATGAGACAGGGATTCAAGATTTGCTGTGCCAAAGCAGAACTATTCTCCTGTCTGGAAATCAAAGGTGCTTCCTGAAATAAACAATTATCCATCTCCTCTCAGTAGTCCCTTTGCATGAAGCCTCTGAGATGGAGATTGCACGCGCGCGCGCGTGCGCGCACACACACACACACACACACACACTCAAATAACATGGTTTCAAGGGAAGTGTCTGTTCTGGCCTCAGCAGTCCCACATTTTAACACTGATAACCCCATCCTCGGGGCCTGATACAGAAAACAGACCTGTGGCTCTGTCACCCAAGTCTACAGTACTTGGGGTCACAGAGGATCAAGAGGACAGCATAATTCCCACAAATGGCTATGCCAGTTTAATTAGCCATCATGAGTCATAAGAGGTCCCCTTCTCCTCCCCTGGGAGGTGTCCTGAGGGGAACTGCCCAAGAAGACATTTTGAAGTCATTCCCCAGATTGTAAGGCCACCTCTCAGTCGCCTGTACCCTGATGTCTTTTTGTCCTGATAAGCATCTCCCTGATACTCACACATCAGCCAATAAACAGGGGTAGATGAAACTAGCTCTTTGTCTGACATCCTGTATATAGACTGGAAACAAAACCAAGAAAATAAAAGAAATACAAACGGGGGAGGCTTGGTTAGAGGTAAAACTAGACTAACCACCCCCAGACAGGAAGTATTAAAATTAACCCCTCACTAGGAAACCTGGGGAAAGGGAGGCACTCAAGAGGCAATGGGGTATGCCTGTGGGTCTAACCTAATGACTTCCCCTAATTAAATACACTGCATTGTATTTAACAAAAACAAAAGCCAGCTGGATGGGCCCCTCCACTATGAGTGCTATTAGCCTCTGTCCTCTACCATGGCAGAGAAAATGAGTCACAGAGCCATCTCTCCTGCACACCATGGCACTGCATATCACACATCAGAGGTCCGTATGTTTTCGTCATCAAGGTTGAACACAAATGGCTTCTCCTTGGGGTGCTGGGGCTCCGACCTGTGCCTGACTCGAGAACTCACCAGCACCCCCGTAGCGTTGCTTTCCCCAGGGTGAGGCATGAATAAAGAGTCCTCTGGAACATTCTCAGCTGACAACAGCTTTTCCCCAGCCTGGGGGACAGGTGTCCAGGGTTGCCAGGAAGAGGCCACAGAAGGGGCCTTACAGAGAGCCCTTTTTTCTTCTACTGCTGGCCGCCGCCTCAAGATGGAGTTAGGCCCACTTGGGAGGCTGGAACTTCCAGGTCGAGTCAAAGAAATGGATCTAGAAAAGGATGGTTCCTAAAAGCAGAAAGAGAAGAAAAAAAATAAGGGATTTTCCTCGAATTGTTAACCCAAAGTCTCATGAAAAGTACCCACCCAGGATCACCAACTCAAACAGGGACACTTGGCTACAAAACCCAAGTAAGTACATTGGAGTCAGGGGCACCTGCAGTCCCTGCTCCCCAGGAGCCTAAGGCAGGAGGCTTGCTTGAGCTATGAAGTTCAGGACTGGTCTGGGCCACACAGCAAATTCAAAAATAATATAAATGCATTTCAAAAGTAAATTAATACATAAATAAGTAAAGTTATCAAGCAGAATTCAGTACACATGTTTGGAGATCTGCTTGAGCCTCGACTTGGAGGACACATTAGAAACTTCATCTCTGTCCAGCCCAACCTCATTTCCACCAACAAACCAAAGAAGAGGAAAAAGAAATGTCCCCAAGTAAGCAGAAACAGAAAAACAAGTGAGCCTGCCTATGGCTCAGCTGCATTCACAGCTGGGCTGCCTGCCTACATAACCAAATAAATGCCCGTTCAAAGCTAATTTATCTTTCAGAGGACACTGTGGCATAGAAAGGAAGTGACTTACTCTGGGGTGGCACTTGAGGGCCTGCACAGCTGCTCCAATCTCCTGAATCCAGCTGTGCATGTCTTCAGGGCTGTCCGCCTGCAAAACATGCACAACACTTATACACATTTAGGGGGTGTGATTTCAGCTTCCAAGTCTCTGGCTCAAGTTCATAAAATCACATCTTTTGGGCTCAGAGGGACCTTGGAAACCATGTAGCCCAGTGGCTTACAGACTTCTGAGGATATCCCACCACCCCCCACACACACACACACAATCTCTCTCTTGATTCCTCCTAACTAAAACTGCTCAAAGTGAAGCTGCCCTAAGAGGGAAAGGAGTATGGGGTGGGGGATACCCTAGTGCCCCATCTGTTGCCTAAACCCATCACCCCATTTATACCCCATATGAAAACAGTTGAGCCACCCCAGATTCCTAGTTTTTACCCCAAAGGAAAATGAGGCCCAAAATGCCGCAGTTCCAGGTCTGAGGCTGGTCTAGACCCCACTCTTCTCATCTCTCCCATAATTATCTATCTGAACAGGAGACTCCTACTTTAAATCCCACTAAAGCAAACTCCCTCTGCAGACCCTCCCAGGTATACACAACCATGTATGTGTGTTGCCAATGGAAACCACGCCTTCCTCCAAGCACAAGCTACTTAGGTCTGTCAGGAAAATTTACCCCAGCCTTGAAGTGACAGTTAAGCTGAAGTACACAATAGCAGAACTGAGTGAAGCATGTCCCCTACTAACAACCTCTTCAGCCCAGAAGGGGGCAGCAGCCTCTCTATGGAAAGAGGAAGACAGAGGAGCCCCGCCCCTGCAGGCAGAGCCTCTGGGTGCCTCCCAGCTGTAAGACGCAAGAGTGTAAGTGAATACAGATAGCTGCAGAGGGCCCTATGCAGTAGCTGCCAAAGAGTGGAAACAAGGCTTAAGTTCCGCTGTCCCAGCACCTTCCCCTATCCACCTGAACACAGAGCTCTCTCTCTCTCTCTCTCTCTCTCTGTGTGTGTGTGTGTGTGTGTGTGTGTGTGTGTGTGTGTGTGTGTGTGTGTGTGTGTGTGCTGTGCAGGCTATGTTCTCCACTTGTTCCCCTTGCTTGTCCATACCCCAGCCCACTCTTTGAATTCTACCAGGATAAAGCAGGGCCGATTTGCTTTTTATGGGGTTTTGTTTTTCTTATTTTCTCTCAAATTTGCATTACTCCTCCCCTTCCCATCAACCCCCAAGCAGAGCCCCTTGGTTAGCCATGTGCAGCACACACCAACAAAGGCACTAGGTCAAAAAGAATGACGAAGGCCTGTGGTGCACAGCTCTAACACCTGCTACCTGCCTCTCCCTACGATTCTTTATTTATACTTGCCTCTCCCCCATGATTCTTTCCAGCTACCTGGCAATGTAGTAGCTTTCCAAGAAAAAGATAAATACACCCCTGGTCCGAAGAGAGTAGCCAGAATTAGGTAACCAAACTTTTCCTAAAATCAGGATGACAGAGAGCCTGTTCCCTAGACAGACCTACAAGGAAGAACTAAGTAAGCTGTGACGTTCTACTGTTTGACAGTACCCAGACAGCAGGGCACTCGATGTATTAGTAATGATTGCTATTTTTACTATTCTGTGGTAAGAGGGGAGCCAATAAACCTGAAACTCTACCAGCATGGTGACATATGACTTTAATCTCAGCACTTGGGAGGCAGAGACAGGTGGATCCCTTTGAGTTCTAGACCAGCCTCATCTACATAGGGATTTCCAGGCTAGCCAGGGCTATGTCGTGAGACTGTCTCCAAACAACAATAAGGCACAATGCATTCTACCATTATGGATTTATTCAATGCCCTTATCCTGAGACATTTTTCTTCTAATTACATGTAAATCCACCCCCAAAGGATCAAAGGCTGAGTTGGGTGTCAGCGGCAGAGCACTTGCCTAGCACATGCAAAGCTCTAGGTTCTAGAACCAGCAAAACAGCCAATTTTTGTTCGGTTTTTTGAGACAGGATTTCTCTGTGTAACAGCTCTGGTTGGTCCTGGAACTCACTCTGTAGACCAAGACTGGCCTCAAACTCACAGAGATGCACCTGCCTCTGTCTCCCAAGTGCTGGGATTAAAAGCATGTGCCACCACCACGGCCTGGCACAAGCCGAATTGTAAAAAGGATCAAACAGGATAACATATTTGGTGGAGAAAAGGTTATTATGAATTTATCAAAAAAGCAGATACTGCGAATGATACTGTATGAAATGAAAGTAGATTTTATAAAACACCCTCAATAGTTTTAACCACTGTTCTATATTTTAATTTCAAAGTTATTTTTATGCGGGATGGAGAGATAGCTCAGTAGGTTAGAGTGCTGCTGTGCAAGCAAGAGGACCTGAGTTTGAATCCCCAGGACCCATACAAAAACTGAGCATCTGCATATGCCTGTAACACTAGTATTGGGGGGGGCAGACAAGTGCATTCTGGGGGCTCACTGGCCAGCCAGCCCAGGTGAAATGCCAAGTTCCAGGTTGGGTAAGAAATTCAAAGTGGAGAGCTCAAAGAGATAGCTCAGCAATTACAAGCATGGGCTGTTTTGCTAGAGGACCCACTTTTGATTTTCAGCACCCCCATGGTGGCTCACAACTGTTTGTCACTCCAGTTCCACTTGATCCAATGCCCTCTTCTATTCACCACAAGCACCATACACACATGTGGTACACAGGCATCCATGTATGCAAGGCGCCCATACATAACAAATAAAATGATTCCAAAAAATAAAGTAGAAGTCAACAGAGAAAGACATTGACATCCTCCTCTGGCCTCTGCACATATATCACAGGCATGTGTCCCACGTATAACACATGAACACATACAACACACATTTACCATCATTTAAAAATATTATTCAAATATAAAAACGAGTATCACATTTGATTCCACACAAGAAAAAAATATCATTTCAGAGCTGAGGTCCATCCAGCCCAGGTGACCTACTAGGAAATTAAAAAGTGCCCAACACTGAGCAGATAGAAAGGGAGATGTCACATGTACTTTCCTCTCTCCCTGCCCTGCCCTTGTGTGCATTATGGTTTCCCCTTGATGGCAGTTTGTAAGAAGAGAGCAAACTTCCAAAATAAATTCTTTCAACCTGTGGGTTTACTGCACTCCAGTGAGCTTCCTAGCATCAGTTGAGTCCAGCACTAACGAATGCAGTGAGTGATGGCAGACAACCACAAGAGACACGCACTATCTACCTCTGGGTAGCACTATAACCCCTGAATCTCCAGCACTGCCTTCTTCCTTTGATCCCCAACTTCTTCCTTTCCTAAATGAACCCTGGATGATTGTATAAATTATACAGGGTATAGTTCTAGGAAGTGGTTGACAGACTTCCTAATGACAAGACCCTTTAATATAGTCATGTTGTGGTTACCCTAACCATACAACTATCTTCACTGCTACTTAATAACTGTCATTTTGCTTCTGTTATGAATAGCAATGTAAAATCTGCTATTTCCAATGATCTTAGGCACCCCTGTGAAAGAGTGGTTTGACCTCCTTGATCACCCAAGGTGTCATGACCCATAGGTTGAGAACCACTGTTCTAGGTGGTACACTTTACCTTAGAGTCTAAGTTATGAAGTAACTACCCACGAGTTCTTGCTTTACACTCTGCAAGTCCCTTGTCACTCTTTGAATCAGTACGGTTGTCCTAGGAGTGAGCTAAAGACCATTTCACAGAGTTCCCATTTCTAGCAACAAATACTCCTGATAAACTGCCAATACCTCAGGCCCTCTATGACTAGGAAATGCAGATATGGAGACCCTGCTCTGTATTTCAAGGATTGAAAGTCAGATTATGTTTGGGGAGTTGCTGGAGACTGGCATCCGGACTTTCCACATTCCAGACAAGAGCTAAACCCCGGAGAGGTATCCCAGCTCTGAAATTTCACCTTGAACCCTTGCCCAGACCTGAGAAATATCTACCTTCAGACAAGACCAGTTCACTGTACCATTTCCACACATGAGAAGCCTGACTACTACCCAGATCTGGTCAGCTTCCAACATTTCCAGTCACCCCAGGTTGGTCAAAGTAGATTTTTTATTTTTTGGTTGTGGTCATATCCTCTACACAGTGATTCTCAACCTGTGGATCATGACCTCCTTGGGGATTGCATGTCAGGTATCTTGCATATCAGATATTTACAATATTATTCATAACTGTAGCAAAATTACAGGTATGAAGTAGCAATGAGATAATTTTATGGTTGGGGTCACCACAACATGAGGAACTGTATTAAAGGGTCATAGTGTTTTGGAGGTTGAGAACCACTGCTCTACAGCATAGGCTCTGGGCCTGGCCACTCAGCACAAGCAAGTCTCAAGTACCAAATACCTGTCAGTTGGTTCCATAACTCACTGAGTTTCTGATCCTGAATGGATCATTTATCTTTAAAGCTCCTGTCTCCTCCTCATGGATAGATTGGAGATGAGGCACAGGTAAACTATGGAAAATTAAGCGATACACTTCTGGCTAGCTACTGCTCAGCAGTGGCCCTGAAACATCTATGCAACAACAGCTGCTTTTCGTGAATTACTAAGAATGCCACAGTGTGAGACCACAGAGTATAGGTGGTATATCTAACCCTGCTGCCATGGCAGTCTTTCCTACCCCAATGAACTCAATCCCTTTGGAACCATAAGCCAAATTAAACCCTTTCTTCCTAATTGCTTTTTTTTTTCTTTTGGTTTTTTGAGACAGGGTTTCTCTGTGTAGCTTTGGAGCCTATCCTGGCACTCGCTCTGGAGACCAGGCTGGTCTCGAACTCACAGAGATCCGCTTGTCTCTGCCTCCCGAGTGCTGGGATTAAAGGCGTGTGCCACCAACGTCTGGCCCTTGTTACTGTTAATCATTGTATGTTATCATGGTAACAGACAAGTAAGCAATACACTTAGTGCTAACACTGCTTTTCCTCACAATTGCTTGCCCTCTGTACTACCAGGGAGTTGGCAGGTATCAACCAGCACAGAGCCTGAGCCACACCTCTGGGATCTGTCTTCATCTCTCCTGTTCCCCTTCACACAACAAATTCTCCAGTCATGGAGAATGGACCTTTTCTGTCTATTTGAAATTCATCACTTTCCCTCATCCATCTAAGTCCAACCCCCAAATCCTTATCATGGCCTTCAGATTGGCCTTTTTAATCCCACGTTGCCCATTTCTTATCTGCCCTTCATGATATCTGGGGTCAAGTAGTCTTCAGGGTCATTAGAAGCGCTGGGGTTAAGTTTTTAATCTCCATTTTATATATGCAGAAAATGAGACTCTGGATATTGTCTGAGTCCAGAAGCTGTTTCATATTGTTCTCATCTTACCTTTGACTTAAAGACCAAATATAAACTTGCTATAAAAGCAGAAAGAGCAATAAGACTGCCAATAGCTGTGTAGCCTACCTCACAGCTCTCTATTCTCCTTCCACAGGCTCTTGTCATGAGGCTATTCCCTTGCCTGGCCTCCTCTCCCTCTGAGTCCTCTGGTCACCATCTTCCTTCAGAATACCTTTCCTGCCTCTTTCTCCCCCAATGGACAACAACAGTCACCATCCTAATGGCAGTTCCAGTAGTCACAGTTCTGTGGAGGAGTTGCTTTGGTTTTGTTTATTAATTCCCTTGTCCCCTTTGGGGTTGGCTTGTTTTGTACTGGTGGTAAGTACGTTTGGATTCTTTACCTTCTGCCACTCATGAGGGGATTCCCTGATCTCCTTGATGTTACTTCAATTGCAAATGCTAAGGGCTAGTCTTTGTGAAGTTCTAGACCAGTTCCCACCAACGTTAAGTATTACACAGCATAATTTACGTCGTCTAGCAGCTTTCCCTGTTCATCTTCTACCAAACGTGCGATATCAGTTGCTTGATTACTTAGCTTAAAGATCAGTTCTGTCTAATCCATAAGCCCAACCTCAGACCTAGGCCCTTGACCATAGTCTACCAATATCAACTCAACAGCTAGAGACTTGTGTTAAAGTACAGGCTAGTCCTTGTGTCTGAATGGCAGGGGAGAAAGAACAAGACTTAAGAGCAAAATGAGCCCTTCCATGATTCAATCTGCTCCCCTGCCTCCCCTCTGCCATCTCTTCCTGAACAGTGTGCTTGTCCCAATGAGTATGGCCTGAAGACATCTGAGTCAGCCAGCGTGGCTGCTGGCCCAAAGTGGAAAAAGAGTAGAGACACAAGACCTATTACTAAAAGAATGGGAGACAGGCCTCATCCAGTGAGGGGGGGGGGGGAAAGCCTCCAAAACTCCGCTTGGGAATACTGCATATTTCACCACTAGAATCCCACATCAGCCCCACGCTGGAGACCAGCACACTCAGTGGGCTGCTGGGTAGCCTAGGCTGAGGACTTGGCCCTGGAAGTCCTCACCCTGCTTAGAAATCTGCCTGGCTAGCTGTTGTGACTTAATACTAGATTGGGAGGGCTCCAGATCTGAGGGTGGGGGAGCTCCTGGTAAATGAACGATCAGAGCCCAAACAATGGCTTTCTCTGTGCAGCTGGCTATGCACCTGTGCCCGCACAGGGCCCTCTGTGCCTCTGTCTTTCTGCACACAGTAATGTCCATACATAGGCAGGACTTATAAATACCCTCAAGAGCAGAAGTGAAACCACCCACCAGTTCCCCTTTTCTCTGCTTAGCTGGAGCTATGCTGCCCAGTGCAGCTGCTACGGGCACACATCCTCCAGCACAATTGATTGACCTGTTTGTAGTGTCCTAGGGGAGGGAAACTCCTGGCTAGCATCCTCCTTAGAATGAAACGGGACACAGACTGACTAAGGGGCTAAATTGATCACTGAGAAACTGCAAGCTCAAGAGAAGAGAAAACAAGGGCAGGGGTGGGTGGGGGTGTCGTTCACCCACATTTGCAGAGAAGTAACACTGGTCTTGGGATAAGCATTTACCTGTACGTAGAATGTCCTGGAGGTGGTTATGATTTCAAACAGGTTGTCCCTCATTAAGAGATCACTAGGGAGGGAAAGAGAGAGAACATTATACCAGGAATTGTGAGTACTTTGCTTTGCACAATATATCCTATAGTTTTCACTAATGCATCTCCAGACTTTGTCCTGTCTGTGGGTAAGGTAGCCCAGGTTCAGAGACTTTAAATGCAATGTCTGCCCAAGGTACTAGAGATCAGCACCCACTGAGTCCAAACATGCCTCTTCTAAGGAAGCTAACGTCATTTCTAAACCCTTCCTTCCTCCTGGCCAGCAGCTCCACCCATAGCTCTGAGTTCCTGCCCTTGGCCTCATTGCACTGTCCCAGGGGACAAGGAGCTAAAGAGAGAAACAGAAATGGAGAGTAAAAAAGCTTTAATATTCGCTTCCCAGGAAACTGTTCAACATCCTTAGCCATCAGAGAAATGCAAATTCGAATTATTTTTAAGACTTCATCTCACCGCTGTCAGAATGACCCACAGCAAGAAGATAACAGATGCTGGCAAAGATATGGGGAAAGATGAACCCTTACTTACTAATGGTGTAAACTGGTACAGCCACTATGGAAATCAGGTTCCTCAAGAAACTAAAAATAAAATGGCCATATGACCCATCTATACTACTCCTGACAGGTTGCTGGAAAGACTACTTTCTACTGTGAAGATACTTGCACGCTCTGGCAATTACTGCATTACTCACAATAGCATGGAAATCATATCAACCTTGATGTCCATCACCAGATGAATGGTACACAGACACAACAGAATGTGGTTGGTTGTAAAGAAAAATAAAGGGGCTGGATAGATAGCTCAGCAGTTAAGAGCATTCCCTGCTCTACCAAGAAGGCCTGAGTTCAGTTCATAGCACCCATATTAGGAGGCTCACAACCACATGTCACTCCAGCTCCAGGGGATCTGACACCCTCTTCTGGCCCCAACAGGTACCTGCACATATGTGGCACACTCACACAGATAGTCTACATCCATATAAATAATGGAAAAAAAATTTAAAGAAAAATAAAATCATGGAATTTGCAGAAAAACACATGAAACTGGAAATTACTACAATAAGCAAAGTAACTCAGACTGAGAAAGACTGGTAGTATGTGTTTTCTCTCACAGGTGGATCGTAGACTTCAATTTTTATATGTGTGTAAATTTAATATACACATATTATGTGAGGGTGAATAACACATCATGAAACTAGAAAAACCATGAAGGCTGGCAAGGTGGCTCAGCGGGTAAGAGCTTGCCAGGTACCACCAAGTCTGACTTGGCAGAAGGAGAGAACCAATTCCTACATATTGTCTTCTGATCTCCACATGCACGTGTGTGTGCATTCGATCACACATATAAACCAACAAGCAAATAATGGGCAAAAAATTTTTTTAAAGAAAGGAGACCATAAAGGGGAAACAAAGAGGTTGTGAGATGGGGAGCAGAATGGGGATGACCATGGGTCAAAGGACCAGCATGGAGAGTGGAATGAGAGAAGAGTGGAGAACAAGAGACAACAAAATGAAGTAGATATGAAAATGGCATATTGGAACATATTCCTTTGTATGCTTGCACAAAATAAATGTAAAAATTAGTTTCCTTTGGTGGAAAAAAAAAAACAGAAAATGTCTGCTTCTGGGGATAGAGTGTAGCTTAGTGGTGGTGCACTAAGACCAAATAAATGGATGATAATAAGCTTCACACACACACACACACACACACACAGAGAGAGAGAGAGAGAGAGAGAGAGAGAGAGAGAGAGAGAGAGACACGCAGGCAGGCAGAGAGGGCATGAATTTGGTGGAGATCAGACAGAGAGGGAAATGTGGGAGGGTTTGGAAGAATAAAAGGGAGAAATGTAATCAAAAAGAAAAGAACAACAGGCTTCAAACAGGGTGTGGGTTTTGGAAGAGAAATCCTGACTGCTGCCAAGCAGAGGGCAAGAAGTAAGTGGTGATGCTCAACCCGAATTGACTGACATTGTTTCCTATGTTCACTGCCTGCAGTGTGCATCCAGTCACCATGGGGACTGCTTGAGGAGTAAAGACCTAATTGCTACCAGGAAAACCACCTGAGGAGGCAAGACCAGATGCAGGTAAGACTGCATTCCATGTTAATAAAGAGCCTCGTGCCAAGGAAGGGTTGGTCACAGGCAGAAGTGCCTTCTATAATGAAAACACACAAGTGACATGGCCAGTGACATGCCCTCCAGGCAGAGCGGGGATATGTAGGTAGGGTGCATAGACGGGGCCCAATCACCAGTGACAGAAAAAGTCTTTGAGACATGTACTATAAATGTTGCCAGTACTTGAGTGGGAAATGGAAACAAAGATGCTTACTGATGGCCATCAGAGGCAGCCTGAACAGCAGGGATCTCTTGAAATACATCCACCAACTACTCCTCCTCCTTCCTGAGCTACTCTCCATATGAAAATGCCTCCATAAGATCAGGCTGTGGGCAAGCCTGTAGGGCATTTCTTAATTAGTGACTAATGTGGGAGGGCCCATCCCATTGTGGGTGGGGCCATCCCTGGGCAGGTACTCCTAGGTTCCTTAAGAAAGGAGGCTGAGCAAGCCATGGGGAGCAAACCAGTAAGCAGCACTCCTCCATGGCCTCTGCATCAGTTCTTGACTCCATGTACCTGTCCTGAATACCTTTGATTATAAACAGTGATATGAGAGTGTAAGCCAAATAAATCCTTTCCTCCCCTAGTTGCTTTTTGGTGTTTTGAAGCAACAACAGAAAGCCTAACTAAGATAGGGCTAAATGGTTTCACCTTCTAGATTATTCATGCAAATGCAGTAAGTCCCAGAATCCATCAAGGAGATGAAATCAAACAGGAAGGGAGTTCTACTCCTTTTCACATCCACTGCCCAGGCTGCTGCTTTCAGTTCATTTCAACAGCAATCATTGATTACAGCTGTCCTGAATTCCCACCCCCTTAACCCCCATGGCTCCAGAGAGGCTACACCATTGAACAGAGCTGAGGCCTCAAAGCCACAACCTTCCCTGTGGACTTCACCTCCCTGACTCAAGTTCAGTGTGACTCAGGCAATTAGAGGTAGGGCAAGTTCTTAAGACTCTCAGGCTGAACCCTCCCCTAGCTCTCCAAGATGGGCTAGCATGTCCCAAGTCACCTCATAGATCTACCCAGTCCCTCCAGGGTCAGGAGCAATCAGTGATCTCTCATGATCTAGCCATGCTGAGTTCTTCCCTCTGGAGCCACACTCGGGGAGATACCTACTTTCATGGATTACCAATTATCCCTGGGTGCCTCCCCAGTCTTCTGTACCCTCCAAGGGCTAATTGGAAAGATTTATCACAGCATTTCTGCCCCTGCTTCCCTGAATCAGGCAGCATGTGTGTTTAGGTAAAGTGGTGCCATGCTTTCGCAGGAGGGCAGGATGCCTACTGCTGATAGATCCCCTCATGGCCTATAGGAGGGTGAGATTTCAAGCACAGTCTAGACAGACTACAGCCTCGTGAAAGATATGCTTGGGGTCTGTTAAGGTTCCCTTGTCCACGGGCACCTGTATCTGGGGCCCAGATATGGGATAGTCTCTTGTCAATCCCTGAATTACCCTACGCGCACCAAGCACTCAGAAGGTATGTTTCCTAGTGGAAAGAGGAACAAATAAAAATACTTGTTTCTGCCAAGTGGTAGTAACATAAGCATGTTGTGAATCACCCCCTGTGTTAAGGGGGCATCAAGAACAAAAGAGGAATGGCAGGCAATAGTGGCCACTCCTTTAATCCAGCACTCAGGAGGCAGAGGCAGACGGATCTCTGAGTTTGAGGTCAGCCTGGTCTAGAATGAGTTCCAGGACAGCCAGGGCTACACAGAGAAACTCTGTTTCTAAATAAATAAAATAAAATAAAAACCAAAGGAGGAAAGGCACTCAGTCAACCACAAGGACTCTTAAACAGAGCCTGAAAGGGGATAATGAATGAAGATTTAAAGAAGACAGAGGTTCTGCTCAGAATGAATAAGAGAGGCTGGAGAAATGGCTCAGCAGTTAAGAGCACTGGCTGCTTTTCCAGAAGACCCAGGTTCAATTCCCAGCACCCACATGGTGGCTGTCTGTACCTCCAATTCCAGAGGATCTGACTCCCTCACACAGACACACATGCAGGCAAAACACCATAAAAAAGAAAATAAAATATTTAATGAATAAGGAGAGGCAATTACCCAGACTTGACGAGACACTCGTGAGTCTTGAGAACATCTTTGAGCAGTATAGTACGCAGAGGCTCTCTGTCCTGGTGGGAAGAATGGAAGATGGACAGGTGAGGCTACATAAATGGCCCAGTGACCCACACCAGCTCACCAACATCCCTCTCTCAGAGTCTTCGCTAAAACCAACCTGGTTTCAAAATAATCATTAAGGGGGAGAAATCTAAGCAGCTACTGTGGCTCCACCCCCACGGCAGCCTACCTTGCAGAGGCTGGCAGCAACCCAGGTCCTTTTAATAGCATCATAAAGAGACACATGTTGAACAGAAATAAGACAAAGAGGTGCCTTGGAAGTCTATGTGGGTCCGGTCTCTGCTTCGGTGATCTCTCGAGAGGGACCGGAACCTACTACCCACCTGCTCACACTTGAAGTAGCAGATGGTAAAGTCATCGAGGGCAAAGAAGCGACGTTTCCAACTCTTCCTCTGAAATGCAAAATAAGAAGCCAAACATTAAGGAGAGGTTTCCAGTGCCAGGACTAGTGTTGTCACAATAAATGCCCAGGCAACCAGCACCATGGAAGCCTGGTCTACAGAATGTCATTGTCATTGTCATCGGGGACAAGTAAGGGGAATAAAGATCCAGGCCTCCATCTGAGCCTGATCTTCCCAAGGCCAAACATCTAACTCTTAATACTGCTGCCACTAGAAGCTACTGCTGTGCTGGCTAGTTTTATGTTAACTTTGACACAAGCTAGAGTCATCTGAGAGGGGGGAACCTCAATTAAGAAAATGTCTCAAATAAAGTGAGCTATAGGCAAGTCTCGATTGAGAAATGCCCTCATAAGATCCAGCTGTAGGGCATTTTCTTAATTAGTGATCAATGGGGGAGGTCCCAGCCCATTATGGGTGGTGCCATCCCTGGGCTGGTGGCCCTGGGTTCTATAAGAAAGCAGGTTGAGCAAGCCATGTAGAGCAAGCCAGTAAGCAGCACCTCTGCATCAGTTCCTACCTTCAGGTTTCTGTCCTGCTTGAGCTCCTGTCCTGACTTCCTTCAGTGATGAACTGTGCTAGGGAAGTGCAAGCCAAATAAACCCTTTCCTCCCCAACTTGCTTTTCAGTCACAGTGTTTCATCTCAATAACAGAAATCCAGACTAAGACAACATAGGAGCTCATTCTCTTAGGAGCAAGAGTCTTAGGAGCAAGAGTAGGGGGTTGGGAGGAGGGAAATTTGCCCATCAGTTTGCAGACTGCATCAGTTTGAAGGCAGTGAGGCTTCTTCACACCAGGGACAAGTTTTCTTGGAGGTTTATGGCTCCTTCCCAGTGATGATCAGCATAGAGGGGGAACAGCTCCTCCTGTCATTGTCCTCTGCTGTACCCATGCCCACTGACTCTGAGGAATCACCAGAACCCCAGGGTAGCCCCTGTACTGGCACTCACCACATTCCCTTGCTTCACACAGTAGCCACTCTTAATGAGAGGAGGCCCGGTGGAAGGACGGCAGCCTGATGTGGGGATGTAGCTCTGAGACCTCCGCAGGAAGGCGTGAGACCCTGGCTCAGTCCCTTCCTGCCCATCCCCTCCATTCTACAAGAAAACAGTGTCACTGTTAATGCCCAGGTCACTCCTCTGGGCAGCCCCAGCTCCTCCCAGCCTTCCCACCACACCCCTAGCCTTTTTGATATATGTCAGTCAAAGAAATAAAAATTAACTTTGCTTCCAATCAGGCACTCCACTGAGTGTTTTCACAAAGCAAGACACTGGCTGGAGAGACCCAGAAGAGGAAGGACAGACAATATAGACAGAAGAGGGCACAAGTCCCCAAATGGAAAGAGGGACTGCAGACTTGGGTCTAGTCTCACTCACTGCCTCAGCCACATTTCCTTTAAGTTTTAAAAGTGTTCATTGCCCAGATCTTAAGCAGAAGCCCACAGACCACACATCCTCAAGATGTCATGATGTCATAGCCTCAACTTCTACATTGGCCCTGGCCACACCCACCCTGCACTGTATTTTCATGGTCACCCCTCTCCACCAGATCCTTCATCCTGTTGCTATGTGCTGGTCCTTGGGCTCAATGGATATTTCTTTACTGCCCCCAGCAGCCCTAACCAATGGCACCTGGCTGATGGGTGTTTGCACCACCACTCCCCCGATGATCTCAGTCTTGTAGGCCATCTGAGGCTTCTTGTCTGGGTTGGGAGGAGCAGTTAGGTTTCTGAGAACTTCAGTGGCCATGGGTACGGCCCCAGCCTTGGGTACCTGGGAAGAAGAGAGGTATGGTCAGCAAGAAATAGAAAGACTAGGGAACAGGCAGAACCACAAACAGGATGTGAATGAGTGAAAGGAAAAGCTAATTTACTAAAGGACGGTAAGAGCACTCTCCTGTCCCCTCCAGCTCCTCCATGCATATCCATATCCAAATAGGAGGAACTCAGCTGTAACCCCTTACACAACCTTACACAATGACACACACAAATGCATACATACATACGTACACACAAGCACACATACACTTTTATTCACATACAATACGCAGATACAGACACACACACAAATGCACGTCTACACACGTACACACACACACAAATACGCACACATACACATATATACACATGCAAACATATATACACACACGCAAACACACACACACACACACACACACACACACACTGAACTTACTATATACATATATGAGCTAACAGGATGAGCTAACCCTGATTAGAAAGCAAAGATCAAACACCAGATAGAACAGACATGAGTCCTATCTTTTTGGCACTCATATGCTAGTAGTTAAGACCGGACAAAAAGTCCCCAGCAAAACAAGGAGTCAGAGTATTTATAAATGAGCAGGGCATGGTAGAATATATACATGTGTATACACACACACACACACACACACACACACACACACACACACACACACACAATCTGCTTCCTGTGAGTGTCTGAGGAAACACCCCATATCCACAGTTCAGAAACAGCACACAGCAAGACCCTTCCTCCACCAGCCTTGCCTCACCCTCCCTTTGTGCAGGGTTACCAAGGGTTACCAGAATAGTAAATAGCTGGCACACGCCTAACATGGCTAAATTTTACTCTGCTTGGGTCCAGCAACACAAATGCTGGACATACATGTGTGTATTCATGGAACTCTAAGGTGTCTGGAAGAATAATTTGCTCCAGCAATGGGCAATTTTATTTTAAATCATTGGAAGACCAATATTTCCGACTGCATGTGCTGGCTAGTCTTATTTCAACTTGACAGAGAGGAGGGAGCCTCAATTCAGAAAATGCCTTCATAAGATCCAGATGTAAGGCATTTTCTTGGTGATTGATGGGGGAGGGCCCAGCCCATGGTGGATGAGGTCACCCCTGGGCTGTTGGTCCTGGGTTCTATAAGAAAGCAGACTGAACAAGCCATGGGGAGCAAGCCAGTAAGTGTTCCTCCATGGCCTCTGCATCAGCTCCTGCCTCCAGGTTCCTACCCTGTTTGAGTTCCTGTCCTGATTTCCTTCACAACAATGGACTGCAATGAGGAAGTGTAAGCCAAATAAACTCTTTCCTCCCCAGATTGCCTTTGGTCATAGTGTTTCATCACAGCAATAGAAACCCTAAGGCACTGTACAATACAGAATTTCTAAGTTTTCAGCAAACTGTGGTAGACCTGACTCTGTCAGGCTTGCTGGGTTTCATTTTGCTGTTGTTCTTTTTTTTTTTTCTTTTTCCTCAAAGCAGTTTTTGCTATAGTCACTAAATATTCCCCAAGTTAGATGCTTGGTCCCCAGCTTGTGACACTATTGGGAAGCAGTGGAACTTTCCAGATATGGGACAGAGTGGGAAAAGTTAGGTCATTGGGCATATGCCTTAATGGGGATAGTGGGACCTCAGCTTCTTCTTGCTTTGTTCTTTGCTTCCCAACTACTGGGAGATGAACAGGTCTCCTATATCCCAAGCTCCACCTCGATAGCTTGCCTCATCACAAGCCCAAAGCAGCAGGGATGCCCCATGATCTGTAATTAACCTCTCCTTTTTATAACTAGATTATTTCAAGCATGTTGTCACTGTGCTGGGAAGCTAACTCATCTTTCCCCCTCTCCTTCCTTCTCACTCTTCTCTATTTCATTCTTTAAAGATATTTTGATAGAATATGAAATAAATTCTTCTTTAGCCAAGTCCAGGAAGACAAGAGTAGTTAACACAGTCCATGAACAGGCTTCAAAGTTAGCAAAGCTTTTAAATGGAAAACTTTAGCAGACACGACAAGGAAGAGTATTCCCTAAACTAGAAAAAAAATAGATCTAAGTTCCTTCTCATTCCCCAACTTCTCATAGTCAGCAATCCTTTTTCCAGCACAACACTGAATCAGCATCCCATAATTACCCAGAACATGACTGATAGGAGCCCCTCCCAGGAAGCACAAAGGGGACAGAACACTCCATAAACTTCCCCTTGAACTTGATGCAAACGAACTCTCAAGTTAACTTGTTGCTGTCAGCCAATGGATAAGAGGAGATTAGACAGAGCTGGCTCCAGGGCAAGTCCCTGCTGCCTTCTAAGTTCTGCTCCTACCCCTCTGAGGCCAAACACTGGGACTTGCCACGTTCAGAAAGAACAAAAAGTATACATACGGTAATCTTGCTGGCTTGGTTCAAAGCTTCAACCCAGTCCTTCAGATCTTTCTGGTCATTGGCTTGAAGAAAGTATCTCTGAGACAGGGCATTGATAACTGTTAAGAGTAAAGAGGGAAGGAGAGAAAATGTTTCAGGTCAGAATTCTTGGACCACAAGAGGTGACAAGACCCATAGAGGCTATTCAGCAGAACCAGAAACTACCACAAGTCACTTGCATATTCAGAAATGGCAGACCACAGCAACTCATCTTTAAAAGCAAGGATTCTCCCATCAGCACCAGAATGACACTGGCAGTAAGAGTAGCTATTCATAAGACATCCATAAGATACTCATGAAGCATTGCGCTGGGGGCCTAGTACTTGCTTCTACCAGCACAATCTTGTCTTGTCTGTGCCTGGGAAACGGAAGAAGGCTTGCTGGAGATCAGGTCTGTGACCTTGACCTCATTTTCAACTTGTTCTTCCCTCTGACATTTCCTTAGTCAACAGCTTACCTACCTGTCGTGGCCCGGCTTGCCTCAGCTTTAACCCACGACAGCCATGAGGTTCTACCTGAGTGGGGGTATGTGGGCTTGGAAGCTTCTAGTAACCCAACGGCGATAAAGACCAAACATAGGCATCTTGCCATCTTTAGAGAGCTCTCAGTTCCATGTTGTGGAACTAGAGCCATTCCTTTATTAACCATCTTTTCTGGTGTCCCTTAACCATCATGCTAGTACCACGAGGCAACCATTTCTCTCTTTGTCCTCCTCTCTCCCTCTGGCCCTCGCCCACTTTGTTCCTCTCCTTTTGTCCTCATCCATTACTCACATATCTCTAGCCCTCCGCCCAGGTGAGGGCCTATTTAGATGCTTAGGCCCCTACAGATGCAAAATAAGAGGCATATTACCCTCAGGCCAGGTAAAGTTACAGCCTGGTGTTAATTAACAATAAAATGGTGACTCAGAGTTTCCTGGCGCCATCACTGTTTATGTCAGCCAGGGCCTGAACCCAGAATATTCCATAATAGGGATATTTGGTCCCCCATACTTACCACTGAATTTTTTTATTATTAATTATTGTTTAGACATTATTAGATGAGCAGACCACAAAATTTAAGATTGATTTCTGAACTTAGTAATGATATTTGGAAGAAATGGGAGAAAGAGAGCACCAATCTGAAGTTGGGAGAAGGAGGGGTCCCTTCAACCCTCTAGCATTGGCGTGAAGTCAAGAAGCCATTGCAGAGGAGACCAAGAACTCCCTTTGTGGTTCATATAACAAATACTTGTTGAGTACCCACTATGTGCCAGCAGCCATTCTATGTGCTGAGAACGTGCAGTGACAAAACAAGAAGCGACTCTGCCTCCCCGAAGCTTATGTGCAGAGCCTCCCTGAACACAGAAATGTCTCCGCATTTGCTCTCAGCCACGGAGTCACTGGACTTGGCAGCGGCAGAGAGGTGTGAGGCATTGATGGAGTGGCTCTGCTTCCTACGGCCACTAACACCACCCCCAACTGCCACTCTTTTGGCAACCTTGAGACCCTCAACATTCCTTCCTTCATTTTAACTCTTTCCCGCCTATTTGCCTTCTCTCAGACCTCCTCATTTCCTACATCACCACTCGATTCTAAAGTGAAGGCTCCCAGAAACTTCTACCAGATGTTTTCTATCCACCTTGTAGCATCAAGAAAACTGAAACACAGCCACAATTTAGCGTGTAATCTCAGCACTTTGGAGTCTGGGTACAGCAGAAGCAAAGTTCCAGTCCAGCTTGGGCATGGAGCTGGAGGTGGGGAAAGACTTAAAGAGAGGGGGGAAGAAAAAAGAAGAAGGGCAGGAGGCAGAGTGAGCAGAGGCCAGCCTGGCTAAAACATGGCTGGCCCCTGTGTGCCTGGTCACAAGTTATTAATAATTTTGCAGTGGTGTTACTTGGCATCCAGAACATCGCTATTATCTAATCCACTCTCACACACAAGATACAGTTCACATGGGACCACAGGGCTGTCTTCCCTGGAAAAGAAGTCACATGTCCAAGAAGAAAACCCACTGTGGCTCAGTACTTACCGAAGCAGAATGGAGTTTTGGGTTTCTGCTTTGGGGTAGCTATGCTCACCTATATCAAATAAAGACAAAAGAGACATGAATTTCTTTCCAACAGTATAAAAAAAATGTTTACTTGGAAATATTTCACACATAAAAAGAGCATATCATATGTACATTTCGAAGACCAATAATTGAAAGTCTTGCCTTCCCTTAAAAAACTGGCATTATCTGCCCTACTCCTTAAAACAGTGGTTCCTGACCTTCCTAATGCTGTGACTCTTTAACACAGCTCCTCAGGTTGTGGTGATCCCCCAGCCATAAAAATTATTTCATTGCTACTTCAAACTGTTATTTTGCTACTGTTATGGATTCTAATGTAAATATCTGATATGCATGATATCAGATAGGTGATTCCCAGGGGTCACGACCCACAGGTTGAGAGCCCCTGCCTTAGGAGCTCATTGTACTACTTCCATGATAGAATCTTTACTGTCCACATAACTGCTATCTTTTTTTAAAGATCTTATTTATTTATTATGCATATATTATTATGCATATATGCATATGTATTTATTGTGAATTCTGCTTCCATGTATATCTGCATACCAGAAGAGGGCATCAGATCTCATAACGGATGGTTGTGAGCCACCATGTGGTTACTGGGAATTGAACTCAGGACCTCTGGAAGAGCAGTCTGTGCTCTTAACCTCTGAGCCATCTCTCCAGCCCCACATAAATGCTATCTTGATGCCTGTGTTAATTTTTGTCTCTGCAAGAACGCTTTAAAAGCCGCTGGGTTGGGACAAGATTCTCTCTGAGCCACAAGATCCCATTCATAACCAGCAGGCTCCTACTACGGTTGCAAGAGCTAATGCCTTTCCCCTAAACAGTCTCCTAATTGAAAGTAGTATTTCTATAGACATATAAACTCTGATCAAAGCGGAAAGGGGTGGGGGTGGCAAGCACTCCTGTTATTTAGATATGCTGTCCAAAGGCCTAGCTACCTATGCTGGCCCTGAACACAGACAACTCTCCAGCAACCCAGACAACGGCTGCCAGAATAAGTGAGCTCACCTGGTATTTTCAAGAACAGGGCCTGGGAAGTTGGGAACACTGGTGTCCTTCAGCTAGCTTTTTACAATCCCACCTCTTGCATGGGCATTGCTGTGAATTTGCACAGGAGCCCACATCACTCAGGCTCATGTTCCATCACAGCCTACAGAGATTTGGTGGTTACCCTAGATGCTGGTCTAGCCACACTGGAACACTCTTCACACCCCACTTGCTAGGGATGCATAGTGAGGCAGCACTTACCATGGGACCTATCCACATACAGTCACCATCCCGCCCTGGACACTGCTCTCTCAGTTCCCTTTCTATCCATCCTGGGTCTTCTTGTTCTCTCAGAACTCCGGGACTTGGGATTAGAAGCAGGAATTAAAGTCTTGACGTCAAAGTGATGTCTCCTTGCAGCTCACATTTGCTAAAAATCTAACACTGAGTGACACACCAGTCTCGAGGCTCCTGTTGTTCTTGACCCTAAAGTCTTCCTAAAGACCTGCCTTGATTCCTTAGCCAAAATTAACATTGCCCCAAATACTCAACCAGGAACTGAGGTGGTGCCCTATAAAATATCAAAAGAATAAATAGCAGAGGCTGGCTTTGGGATCAGTCTCAAATCACAGGTGTGTGGCCTACGTGGCATGGTCTGTCAAGAAAGGAATCATAAAGTCATGATCCCATGGAGTTAACATGAGCATGGATAGTATAAGCAAGAATCTCTATGGCTGCAGCACTGCCATATAGAACCTGCAAATCAAAGAGGGACTATCATTCCAGAAAAGGGTGCACACAGCTGTAATCGCAGCCCTTGGGAGGCTAAGACAAAAGGATCTTGACTTGTGGGCCATCCTAGCAAGGTTAGCCTGGGTTACATGGGTGGACCCTATCCTAAAACAAATCACACACCAACACAATTGCACATGCACACATGAAATAATGACAACGATGATGATGATGATTTCAAATATGACCTGAAAAAACTGCTTAGCTTCCAACATTAAAAAAAAAATGCCTGGCATTTCCAATGTTAATGATGAAATGCCTGCATAACATTACATCATCCTCAATGACAAGTATTTAAAGCATACAAGATGTCACATGACCCCTGTTTCTGAAGGTACAAGGATGAAAGACTGCTTCTGCCAAGGCCTTCCTACTAGCAGAGTGTCAAAGCTGCACAGGGCAACACCAGGGAGAGTCGGAGAATATGCCGACGTGTGTGTGTGTGTTCTGTCCACTGTACTGATGAGTGAACCCTCAAGTGGAGGCCCTGTGGCCTAAGAAAGCCCTGAAGAACACGAAGGGGAACCACAAATCTGAGCTCAGACAGACTCACATATGCAGTCATGTCTGCACACTTCACAGGTAGCACTCAGGGAGCTGTCAACCCTTGCCCTGAGCGACCTTGTTTTCCTGAGGTTCAGTATAAGCCAGTTGCTGAGCTTCGAGCCACTCACTTCCTAGCCATGGCCTTCAGCATCTGTGTCCCCCAGGCTGTCATCTGCCTCTGCTATGCTGGGTCCCTGCATTAATCCCCAGTGTCACACAGAGGACTGTGTTCTGTCCCCTTGGCTCCCACCTGCCTCCCAGATCCCTTCTCATCCAGCTGGTAATTTGGGTGGCACTGAAAAGCTCTGTCCCAGAGGTTCTCTCTCCTCGTATTTATCACTGCCTAGACAGAGCTCCACTGGCTGACCCTTTCACCCTACATGGATTACAAATGACCACACTTGCTGCGCTGATTAGTCAGTCTGGGAAAATGCCACCCATGCAGTTATCGTGAGAATCTAAGCTTCCAAAGGCAATACAAGGCTTTCTGCTTGTTCTTCTCTGTGTATGCACTTGATAGCCAGGAAGCCCATGTGTATGTGCATTGTCAGTGTGCCTCAGCCTCATGACTTAGCATGGAAGTCTTGTTGGGCAAAGTAATGCATTGACAAATTAATGGGGTCGATCCCAGTTCTGGCCTGATTGGCCATGGAACAGGGTTGAGAGCCTCCACAGACCGGCTTCTCCCTTAGTAATGCCAACGTGAAAAGGTTAAATGCTCTTCTCATAGACACAGAACAGCAGGGGCAGGAAATGAATGTGTCCACCTGTGGCTATGTCCACAGAGAAGGGCTGCTCAGAACTCTGGCTTTGGCCTCTCTCCCTGACAGCATGTCCCCAGAGGTTCAGTCCCCCAATCCACCTACCACCTGTTGGTGACTGTGCCAGGCTGCAGCAGCCATCTTCAAACACAGGAAGAGAACAAAGGACCCACAGGAAACAGTGTGGCCACAGGTGGGTGAGGACATCCAACAGTCTGACTCAAGTGAGAGCACCCAGGCACAAACATCCTCACACCACACGGCGGCCACAATTGAGTCACTGGCCAACAGTGGTTTACTGGCAGGCCCAATAAGCACGCCAACAGCAAGAGAGGGTTGGAATGTGAAAAGAGTGTCCATGGGGCCCCCACGGAATGACGCACAAGAGCCACCAGCAGCTAGCTGAACAGACTCAGAAGCTTTTGCTTATCAGATCAAACACAAACCTCAGAGGGACACTGTGAGGGCCAGCCACACCATGTCTGCCATTGACCGGAAGTGGAACTAGGGCCCCTCCAGCCGAAGGAACAAGAGCAGAATAAATCTTGGAGAACTAACTCTAAGCATCGCTGGGGAGACTTGTCCCTCAAGGGGGCACTAAGTGAGAAGCCACTGACACAGTCATCAGAGGGCTTTCAGGTTGGTACATACATATGTAAGCATATTTATCTGGAAAAGGAATGAGTCAATGCTCTTCACTGAACTGACTATTACAATGGTCCTCATCCTTACTAACATTGTGACCCTTCCCTTTAATACAGTTTCTCATGTGTGGTGACCCCCAACTATAAAATTATTTTCATTGCTACTTCATAACTGTAATTTTGCTACTGTTATGAATTGTAATGTAAATATCTATGTTTTCTGATGGTCTTAGGTGACCCTTGTGAAAGGGTGGTTTGGCTCCCCCTCCCCAGCCAAGGGGTTTCAATCCACAGGTTGAGAACCACCGCTCTAGCGTATCCAGGGCCCTCATCCCCAAGCCCACAGTTAATAACCCACATTTTAGTTAGACCTGTTATCTATCAGAAGCCCTCACAAAATAGGTCCAGCCTGGGCAGGATTGGGGGCTGGGAGTGTGAAGATGTCTGGGATGGGAGAAAAGAGCTATGACAAAAAAGTCGCAACAACATAGGACAGGTTCAGTTATTTTCTAGTTTGCCCAAAGACTGGTTCTGCTGCCATGATGCCCGGAACCAAGATACTTGCATACCTGGAGGGCCCCTTCCCCTCCCACCCCACTGCCAATCCCCCCAGTGCCAGCCCCATCTTCCCCACACTTGCCTCCAGGAGATCAGGGACAAAGCAAACCATCACATCTGACACTGCAAATGACTGACCCTGGGGCTAACAAAAAAATGAGGACTCAAGAACTCAGCACCACCACCATAACCTGGGTATGAGTTCTGGCAGCCGGTCAGCTGGAGGAGCTAAGGCACGCAGCGATCTGTAACCTAAACCAGTGGTCCTTGAGGGTTTTTCAAAGACCCATGCAGGCTTGCTTGTCTCGGGAAGGGCGAAAAGTCAGGTCACCCCTGCCAACGAGGCAGAGGGACACCAAAAGTCTCATCTGGGCCGCATTTATAAATCATGATTCAGCAGGAGATTATATTCACTCTTCCCTGGCCAAAAAAAAAAAAAAAAAAAAAATCTTTCCAAACCCTTGCACTGCAGAGATGGTTTCAGTTTTCATTTTTGACAGGATTCTTTACCCCCCCCCCCCTCAATTCTCTTTCTGGAGAAATGACCTAATGTGCTCACAGCAGATGAGAAGAAAGGGCCCCTGGGAGAGGAGGGAGGAGGAGAAGGAGGGAGGGCTGGGCTGCCCTGGCCCGGGAGGCTGCCACATTTCTTATCAAAAGGCAATGCACAAATTGCCTGCAGCTGTGTTAGCAAAGCTGCACTTTAACCATTCTTCCCCTGAGGCCATTATCTCCTCTCTAATCGCTTCAGCCACTGCCCATCGTCTTCTGCCTCACCGAGATGTATCTGCCAGGTTCTGTCTGCAGCTGGCAGGCACGACATAAGCCTGCTGGTCCAAGCCAAAGACGGCCACTCCTCTCAGGACATCTCTTGACCCGTCTCTTTTAAGCATGCCCCATGGGAGCTTCGCACAGATCTTAAATCTATTGCCAGACGGATCTGGTAGCTGCTTAGCTCAACCTGAGCCCTTAGGTCCTCAAAGTCCCTAAGGTCCTAGAGTGGGAGAGGCCAGAAAAGAACGAAGCAACCCCTATGAGAACTGGAGTGGGGGACGGAACTTCCGCAGCGGAGCTGGCTGGGTGCCACCTGGCTCTCTGTTCCTGCTTTTAGGAGAGAATCTAAATCCCTGGCTTTTTTTTTTTTTTTTAATCAGAGTGCATCATGGGTCAGCAGCAGTGGCTGCCCCAGGGAGGAGCTGCTAAAACCAGCTGAATTCAGCAGTTCTTTGTGGGCACCACTGACAGGCCCTAACCCCCCCTCCCCTCCCCTCTCACCTCCACCCCCCCTCCCACCCCCATCTCAGAGAAGATCAGGAGTTGCTCTTGCCCCTGTATGCATGCTGGATGAGGGCACAGACCACCAGCTGCCTGCCCACGCTCCCTGGAAGGCACCCAGATGTTGAATGTGGTCCTGGTATATCTTAGGGCCTTCTGGGGGATATTCTCAACCCTCCCCGTACAAGCATTCAGTCTGGAGAGTTGGTAAAATTCCATGGGGCCCCAGCCATTTCAGATCCACTGCTCAGTAGCTGTACACTTTGAGGGAATCTTTCACTGCATCAGGGTCATTGTCCCTGTGTCCTTTGGCCCAGTTACCAAAAAAAAAAGGTTACATCCTCTGTAGTGCTTTATTTTGTATGTGAAATGACTCCCAAAGGCCAGTGATGACATCTGGAACTTTGAAGAGGTGGGGGCACATGGGAGGTCCTTAACAGTCTAGGGGTATCCTCAGGAGAGATTATAGGTGCCCAGTCCCTCTATAATTTGCGCTCAAGCCATGAGGTAAGAAGCTGGGCCCCATTCTGCCATAATCTACTGCCTCACAGGAACCCCAAATCATGACTAAGACCTGGAACACAGTGACCCAATGTAAACTATTCTCTTTATAGATTATCTCAAATATTCCTATAGGTCTGGAGAGATGACTAACTGGCACATCCAAAGTGTGGGCCACCCTCCCCAGTGCCAACCCCCACCACAAAGACAGCAGACCTTCCATGGGCAATGCCTGGGAAAGGGAAACAAGGTAACAGCTGTGAATGCCCCCAAGGCTCACACCTCCGGGGTGTGGTACCTGGCTCTTGCTTAGACATGAAAACTACTTCAAGAACATGGCTTCCCAGCATGTTCTTGCTGGGAAGAACCCAAACCAACCTTACCTTCGAGATGTAAGTCAGCTGCAGAGATCCAACAGCTCCCGCCCCAACTGCCAGGTTCTGAAAGACAAAGCAGTAAGAGATACACCAGTGTTCTAGTTCAGTGTATGTCACTGCCACTTCGGGTAAGTCACTGTCCTCACCTACAAAGCACTGGTAATAATTCCTGGATAACAGGGTTCCTGGGGACAAACAGAAGCTTTAGCCGTACCCCCTCACCCCACCGTGTCATTAGTCTAGGACAATGGTTAGATGTGTGTGTTTCGACATGTGACTGTGAAGTCTCTTAACTAGCCCTCAGTTTCCCCTGCTGTAAAAACAGAAGCAACCTCTTAAACAGTGGGAGCAAGGGCTGTCTCCGAGTCTTTTACTGGCTTTTGGGACCCTCACTTCTCATACTGGGTGACCTTGCCCAGCCTTAATACAAGGGGAGGTGCTTAGTCTTACTGCAACTTGATATGCTGTGTTTTATTGATACTCACAGGAGACCTGCCCTTTCCTGGAGATGGAAGACGAAGCGTTTTGGGGGTGGGAGGGGAGAATGGGGAGAGGGACTGAGAGGGGAGGATGGGAGGGAGGCTGTGGCCGGGATGTAAAATAGATGAATTTTTAAAATTTTTAAAAATAATAAAATTAAATTTAAAAAATAAATAAAAATAGGTCAATTTGGATTAAAAACAAAACAAAACAAAACAAAACAAAAAACAAGAGGCAATCTGAGTTGCCTTTATCCAAACCAAAATGCTCAAGATTCAGGGTTTTTTTTTCCTAATTTTCCTTTTTTCGGGGCTGAGAGTTAGCAAAGAGATATTGTGGTCCTCTTGCCTCTACTTCCGGGGGGGGGGGGGATTACATTTGTGTGTCACCACAACCCGGAGCTTTAAAAAAAATATTTAAAGGTAGTGGCGCACACCTTTAATCCCAGCACTTGGGAGGCAAAGACAGGTAGATCTCTGTGAGTTTTAGGCCAGCCTGGTCTATAGAGTGAGTTCCTGGACAGCCAGGGCTACACAGAAATACCCTGTTTTGAAAAAACACACAAAAAATATTTACATAAAAGTTGAGAAGTCTTAAAGACACATAATTCCATTTGTGCTTCATATACCCATTATACAGATTTCCTGGAGACTGTAATTTTATTTTATTTTTTTTTGTTTTTGTTTTGTTTTGTTTTTCAAGACAGTGTTTCTCTGTGGCTTTGGAGGCTGTCCTGGAACTAGCTCTTGTAGACCAGGCTGGTCTCGAACTCACAGAGATCCTGCCTGCCTCTGCCTCCCAAGTGCTGGGATTAAAGGCGTGCGCCACCACCGCCCGGCGAGACTGTAATTTTACACAATGCTTTTAGCAACCTTGTGTTCTGATGGCAACATACCACATGAGTTTAGGTGTTGAATTTTCTACTTGTTATCGTGTCAACGTTCAGAAGGTTGCAAATTTGAGATCATTTCAGATTTTTAGGTTAGGAATATCCCACCTATAGCCCCACCCTGGTAATACAGTGATGAGGTGGTGTTAACACCGGGGAGTGTTTCAGTGTGGAATTTCTCTGGCACACAGGGACGCTCTGCAAGTGTGACCTATAACATCTTTTCTGCATGACTGCTCTGATTTGGCCTGCTTTGTCTTATTTGTGTCATTTCAACATTCATTTCATAACATATAGGAAACAAACTCATATGATACAGATTTTTTTAACACGCCTGTGAGCTTACTTACTATAATACATGTCAAATGAAATTAATGTCTGAACACATAAATAAAAACCAGTAAGAAAGCATGCTACTAATGCAGCAAGATTGGCTAAGGGTGCAGTGTAATGGGAATGCTTGCCTAGCATATACAATAGTTTGGGTTTCATTCCAGAACTGAAAAAACACAATACGGAAACAAATTCAAAACAAGAAAAAAAAAAAAAAAAAAAAAAGCAGGGAGCTCCAAATATTGGGCCAGCAATATTCTACATGACAGACCCTTCCTGGCTTCCTGATTTCTGTTGAGAGATGATACAAGGTAGTGACCAATATTAGAAATCATACCAAGGAAGTTCCCAATATATAGACTGAAAACCCATTCCCTTACAACCTGAGTCTGTCTGAGAACCCACCTCCACAGCCAGAGAGTCCATTGAAAACCTACTCCCATAACTTGAGCCTGCAGCTCCAAACACACACCATTATCCTCTAGGCAAACAACAGAAGTGCCCACCCCCGCCCTATCTTGAAAATCCCCCCCCCAAAAAAAAAGAAAGAAAAAGAAAAGAAAAAAGGAAAAAACTAAAGAAAGAAAAAAAATAGACAGGGATAACACAGCCATTTAAGGGAACTCTGAACCTCGGTGAAAAGATCTTAAAGAAAAAGAAAAGAAAGAAAAAGACTCCATTGCCACCTTTTAGACATGAAACTAACCCTGAAGAATGCCTTTGCGGGAGTGAGAGTATAGTTTAGTGGTACAGCACTTTCCAAGACCGTCTGAGGTATTGGGTATTACCCCAAGTTCTATAAAAAATAAATAAATAAAAACCACCCTGGAGTACTCAGATCAGCATTCAAGCATTCATCTTATTTATTTGCTTTAAACATCATTATAGTTTACATCTTTTTTAAAAAAATATTTTATTTTTTTTATTATGCATGCAGCATTCTACTTCCATGTACATCTGCACACCAGAAGAGGGCACCAGATCTCATAAGGGATGGTTGTGACCCACCATGTGGTTGCTGGGAATTGAACTCAGGACCTCTGGAAGAGGAGTCAGTGCTCTTAACCTCTGAGCCATCTCTCTAGCCCCAGTTTACATCTTTTTAAAGGAAATCTCTATTGAGTTAAAAAAGAAAAACTCTGCCATTCCCAAATCAACATCTAAATGGAGCCATCACTGTGTGAGAATAAGGACAGATGACCTAAGGGGCCCTGAAATACTCTAGGCAAAGACACAGATCTGCTGGGGGCAGAAGCAAGCTTCAGTCTTCACAGCCTCACTGTGGCCAAGAACTCCAGGGACACGTGGAGCCAAAGGCTTTCAGGTCTCCTAGAAGCCACCGAATTCTAACTGTAGTATTAACACTCTCTGATTGCAGCCAAGACTTTCCCTATAAAATACAGATGACAAACTGTGCCAGACAGTGGCTGAGAGAATTACATGAAAACAGGGTGAGCATAGTACAGGGAGGCCCTGGGCCCCTCAACCAGCTAATTACAAGATGCAAACACCAGGACCCAGGGCTACTCTTAAAGAACTGCTCTCCTCACCCCAAACCACATCTCGAAGCCTCTGGAGCCCCATCCTGATTCGTGAGTGAAGTGGGTGGGGGAACAACTTGGACTCTAAGCCACATATAATGACAGGGGTAGATAAGATTTCAAGGATGTCAGCCCTCAGCTCCAGCCTCTGGTGCCTCCTCCCCCTCACAGAGAGGCTGCTGAGTTAGCCTGGGGGTGAGGGTGGGGGAAGCTCATGTATACTCCACCCTTTCTGCTCTGAGGCTCAGATAAATGCTCTCTCCCATCCAAGAAGCCAGGAAAACAAGATGAATGTCTGAAAAGCTGTTTGCCCACCACCTCCTACCCACCCAAGGGGGGAAAGCATCTCTAGGATTCATGAGGCTTCATCCAAAGTGAGACTGTGTCCACTCCAATTAACTGGATCGATGATGCTTAATGGCAACAACCCATTGTCATGGTGGCACCCAGACAGTAGCAGGCAGACACTTCCTGATCAAGGGAGGTTGCACAAAAAGGCCTGAGAAACCAAGTGCTGGGGCAAGAAGCCCAGGAAATCAGTACCCAGGGATCATCAGGTGCCAGAGTGCAAGAGAGGACCCTGGTGTTGTGTCCTGAAGTGGAAGGATAAATTCAGGACCTTCCAGAAGCCTTCACTGGCTGCAGCCAGCTACAAGCTCCTGTCTCTCAATTCACAGACCCATTCTGGACTTTGGTGCAGACTCAAAGCCCTGAGGAACCCACTTGAAAAAGTTCTGTCTCGGGCTGCACCCTCTAAATCAAGTGGGAGGGGTTAGAAGGCACACATTTCAAAACTCTCCCAGTGACCCCTAAATGGACCCAAGTTTAAGAGCAGCTGATCAATGGGATGAAACCTAGCTGTGTTGCTATTTTCCCATGAGTCTAGTCTCTTCTTAGTGCATTAACGACACTATAAGCTTAACTGTGGACATGACTAAGAATGTCAAGATGAAGGCATCTTGTGACGCTAGATGTCTGTAGTCCCAACACTCGGGAGGAAAGGCAGAGGCATACCACCGTCTGAACAGATGTGGCCTCCACATAGGAAGGCTTGTAAAATGCACTTCATTTACTTATTTTTTGGGTCCCAGGGGTTGAACCTAGTTCCATCATGAATGCCTGGCATATAATTTAACCCTGAGATATATGGCCACCGATGGCCACCGCCCCCCACACTTTTAAATGGGGGACTTATATTTCTAGAAGGCAGTATATGTGAAATCACCTGGGGAGGGTTTTTTGTTTTTTAACTGACACATAATAATCTTATATCTTGGGGCACAGCATGACAGTTCAATACATGCACACAATTATAATGATCAGATCAAGGAGTCTGTTTGTGGCACTTTGAATGAGAATGGCTGCCATAGACTCATATTCTTGAATACTTGGTCCCCAGTTGCACAATTATCTGGGGAAGATACGGTGTGGCCTTGTTAGAGGAGGTGTGTCATTGGGGGTGGGCTTTGAAGTTTCAAAAACACACTGTTCTCAGTAAGTCTCTGAGAGTTTTGAATCAAGATGTGAGCTCTCAGCTGTTCCTGAGGCTGAGCTGTTGATCCTCCATGATGGACTCCACCCCCTCTGAAACTGGAAATCCAATTAGACGCTTTCTTTTCTTTTCTTTTCTTTTCTTTTTTTCTTTTTTTCTTTTTGAGACAGGGTTTCTCTGTATTGCTTTGGAGCCTGTCCTGGAACTTGCTCTGTAGACCAGGCTGGCCTCAAACTCACAGAGATCCTCCTGCCTCTGCCTCTGCCTCTGCCTCTGCCTCCCGAGCACTGGGATTAAAGGCGTGCACCACCAACGCCTAGCAGACGCTTTCTTTTCTTGTTTCATTGGTCATGATGTTTTGTCACAGTAACCAAAAAGTAACTAAAACACTTGTATATCTGTCCTTTGGGGCATTTTTCATTTCCCTGTGATGCAAACATTCAAAATTCTCTCCACCTGCTATTTTGAAATATACAACTAGCTTCCATATTTGCCCTGATATGCTATAGAACTTGAGGCTCCTTCCTTCCTTCTTTCCTTCCTCCCTTCCTTCCTTCCTTCCTTCCTTCCTGTATTGCCCAAGCTGACTTATTAGGGGATAATTTTTTTTTAAATTACATTTATTTAGTGTGTGTGTGTGTGTGTGTGTGTGTGTGTGTGTGTGTGTGTGTGTGGCGTGCCTGCCTGCCTGTCTGTCTGTCTATGTGTATACATGCCATAGTGCATGCGTTATAGTCAGAGAACAATTTGCAGCACTTGGTTTTCTCATTCTACCATGTTGCTTCCAGAGATTAAGCTCAAGTTGTCAGGATTGGTGACAAAAGCCTTTACCCACTGAAACATCTAGCCATAATGGGGTAATTTTAAGCCAACAAATAACCATGGTTGCTTCCCACACTTTTCAGTGACCTAGTAGAGGGCCCAGGCACCTGTGTGTTCTCAGAGTTCCTTGGGAATCCACTGTGTTCTAGTGGATGTCACCGGTGTTGGAAAAACCAGCTGCTGGGGCTGAGGAGGCACTGGGGAAATGAAAGGCCACACCTGGCCAGCAGCCCTTAAAGAGAAATAACAGGACCACAGCACCAGCAGTCCTTGGGGAAGAGAGGTGGGTGGGGAAAGGAAACCCCAGCACTGCACCAAGTAGCTGGCAGCCACTCAGTATGAGGCCCATAAGTCAAAAGTAAACTATACATTTCTTACACTTGTGAATTTTCTGGAACCATGTAGGACATAAGGCTAGTTCCTGTAAACTAACAGGGGGCTTTAAGAAGATCCTGAAAACACCTTGTATTTTGTTCAAAATCTCTCCAGCCAGCAAGGACCTCAAAAGACTGAAGTAAGACATGGTCTCTCCCGTGACCAAAAAAGGAGCTGAGCTGCTTACAAAGCTGCTGCCTCCACTGGTGGCCTCTGTAGAAACAGTAGCACTCCAGGCCAGAGTAGAAACTTGACTCCATTTCCCATGTCCTAGCAAGAGTAACAATGAGCATAGAAACAGCCAGAAGATCCAACTAAGGATTCATAAACCCACAGGATGTCAGCTCTGCAAGTGCCCACTGATACCTACCATGGACCCTCCATGTGGCTTCTGCAGGGAGCTCAGGGAAAACAGAACTTGTCACCCCAGCTGCAACCTGGCACTCTGGAGAGCACAGCATGAAAAAGAAGGAAGAGCAACTTGCTTCTTGCTAAGTGCTTCAGAACACTGATGAATCTCTACAATCCCATTTCATAGACATAGAAGCTGAGGGGCCAGCAGGTGAGACCCCTGATCCAAGGTCATACAAATAGCAAGTCAGACCAGAATTCAAACCCAGCCCTTCTTGAGTCACAGATCCTCTGAGGCACTTTCCTTCCTGCCAGGCCACCTCCTCTGAAACAGTATCTAAGAGCTGATTATCAATGAAAGGTAAATACGAGAGAGCAGGAGAAGCAGGGTTAGACTGAGCAAGACCTTAGATAGTTGCCCAAGCTGGGGCTAGGCAGGAACTAGTCCAACTGGCTCTTGGTTGCCAAGCTCCACAAGACTGGGGTTGAGGGGTAGGGAGGGAGAAGGAAGGGGGCCCAGCCAACAGCAAGGAACCCAGCAGGCATCAGTAACTGCTGTTGGCTGCCTGTAGAAGACTACAGGACAACACAGGTAGTAGTCTCATGAGGAGGGGCTGAGCCCATATGGCTGCTCGTGAGCTAAACTAACAGCTTTCAACACCAAAGCCAAGACCATCAAGGCTCACAAAGAAGCACCTGTGGCAAGATGGCAAAATCAGAAGCTATCCAGACCTGCATTCCACAGCCCTCCTGGCATGAGAGAGCAGCTAAATATAAAGGAGCTCTCCCAGGCACCAGCTACCCTGAGCAGTTCTTTACCTCCACCCAGTAGATTTACTTCCTATTAAAAACTTGTTGGCCCACAATGAGTCCGTGGCTGCTTTCCCCATTGTCTGCTTCCCAATGTGTGTTTTAACCTTGCCCTTTGTGAGCAGTCCTTGTCATAAGATGTGGTGCTGGTTTAACACTCTGGTAGTGGGTCTCTAGTCCTGCACTTCCTTAGATAGGAAGAGGCGCTTGTGTGTAGTCACAGGACCCCCATATACTGAGACTGTCTGTAACTTAAGAACTGAATGGTTCTTAAGCTCCTTCGCCCCTTTCTTCAACCCAGTTTCCTCCAAGTTTGCCCCCCAACCCAATGTCATTTCCCCTCCACCTTTCTCATCGGCTCCCCTCCTGACATCCACATCTCTATCAGGGGCTCCACATACTCTCTCTAGTCAACCAGACATGAAACTTTTTATTATAAATACACAAAATTTATTGTTTCTTAAAATATAGCTAGGTACACAAATTATCCCTGAAAAAAAAAGTTTGACTTGAAATAAAGAGAAAATAACTATGATGTACACTGTTTAAAGGTTGAGCTGAAGCAACACAGCACTATCCTATTGTGACTTCTGGTCCCGTTTATCTGTTATTTAAGGGTTAGCAAGATGCAACACGGGAATGCTTGAGTGTAAGTGTTTTGCTCCCCCCCACACCCCCCACACCCTCCTGCAGTCTCCTAACAGGGATAGCTCTACTCTCTTATCACTACCTGACACACCAAAGAATCTTACAAGTCCCAAGAAATGAAGTCCAAAAGCAATCACCAGACATCCAGGAAACAGCTGGCAGATCATGTGCTACTCATAGTTTTAATTAATATTTACTACGCACCTCCTACTTTCCAGGCCCCAACACATTACAGACATCTCAAGCCATCCTTGAAGACACTACCTCACAACGTTTTTTGTTTTTTGTTTTGTTTCTTGTTTTCTTTTTATTTAGCAGAAGAGAACGCTGTGTCAGGCAGACAGGTGCTTGCTCAGTGCTAAGAGTAACACACTGAACAATGCTCACTGCCAGTGTCAGGAGATGTCTACTTCTCGCACTGTGGTCTTTTGCTTGTTTGTCTTTGACGCAGGGTCTCTCTGTGTATCCCTAGTCATCCTGGAACTCACTCTGTAGACCAGGCTGCCCTTGAACTCACAGAGATCCCACCCTTCTCTGCCTCCAGAGTGCTTAGATTAAAGGTGTGCGCCACCACCACCTGGCTTAACATGGTGTTTGTTATCAAATTCCTTTTCTTAAATTTGTCTGATATAAGTAGCATATTCATCTGTATCACCATGGATCTTCTTTCATAAGCGAACAATAGTCCTGTCTCCCTAGGGTCATCATCAATTATCTACAATCCCTTGGTTACAAATCTGAATTATATATAATACTAAATATTATTTGATTAATTTGAAATTTAAACAAGGCACAAGCACATGCTTGATTTGGTGCTAAGTTTGACAACCTGAGTTCCATCCTTGAAGTCACATGGGGGAAAGAAAGAACCAACTCCCACAAATTTCCTGCTGGCCTCCACATATACACAGTGACAGATACACTGCCATGTGCACACATACATAATATGTGTTTTTAAATGCCTCCTATGGCTTCTACAATATATACTTATAATTCAGCCCATTAAAATTTTTGGCTTATAAACATCACTTTCAAGCAAGCCAGAGAGGAGACTCAGGGTAGATTATCTACTTAACATGAAAAAAGCACTTGGTTCAAACTCCCAGAGCCACAAAAGAATATGATTTCATAAACTCAGATATTAAGAAGCCCACAAGTGAATATTGTTAATGATCAGCTATGAAAAAGCAGGTGCTAAACTTTTGAAGATTCTACTTGACCCCTGCAGTCAGCCACCAAGTCTACCATTCTCGGCCCTCATGCATCCTGTAAGCCTGTGCCTCCTCAGTTCCCACCATTTCACCAGGCCAGACACCACTGTGAAAGTGAAGCCTGGATTGCATTAAAGACCTCAAGTTGTTGGAGTTGCCAGAGCTGTGGGATGTCTGCATGGAGACTTACAGCCAGTGAGTGGGACCAGCCCAAGTGTGATGTGACCAACAAAGATGGGAGGAAAGAGCCATCTAAACCCTTTGACATCGGCCATAGAACTATAGGCATCTGGAGTTGGCCCTGCTGGGTTTGACCTCATTTTTGGTCCAATATTTCTTCACTGTGCCCATAAGTAATTTGCTTTTTGATTTTACAGGGGGTTACAAGTAAGAGGTTGCCTTGAGTCTCAGAAGAGACTTTGGACTTTAAACAGTCTTGAGACTGAAAGAGTATGGGGACTTTTGAAATTGAACTAAAATCATTTTGCATATGATGTGGCTACAAGCCCATGAGGGTCAGTAGGTGGAATGTGGTAGTTTCGATGGGAATGACCCCCATAGGCACATTCATTTGAATGCTTGGTCCCAGCTAGTGAAACTGTTTGGGAAGGATTAGGAGGTGTGGCCTTATTGGAGAAGGAGGGTCACTGAAGGTTTGACCCTCCTTTTGAGGTTTCAAAAGCCCACTCTACCCCCCCCCCCAGTTCATGTTCATTCTCTCTTTCTCCTCTCCTTCTCCCTCTCCCTCTCTGCCTCATGGATGTTGGCTTAACCATTAAGCTCTCAGAAATTCCTCCAACACCATGCCGCCTGCCTGCTGCCATACTCCATACTCCTGGCCATAATGGTCATGAACACTAGTCCTCTAGAACACTAAGTCCCAATAAACTTTTTCTTCTTCATGGTTAAGTTGCCTTAACCATGGTGTTTTGCCACACCCATAGGAAAGAACTAAGATACATATATAGTTAGTATATCAACCCCAGAAAGTCCGTCTTTAAATACACACACATACATACACAAAATTTTAAAAGACAAAAATTTAGGAATATTAAAAAGAAAATACTTTCCCAGTCTCATTGCAAAAGAGTTGAAGGTTACGAGATGCCTATCCATGTGGAGACTCTGTGGGCAGATACTGAAGAGGCCTATGGTATTGCTGCCTGCAGAGGGACTGTAGCTGGACAGGGGCAGGACACAAAGCTGTTGCCACCATATCCACTTTTCTACCCTAAATTTGCTCCAGCTGTATGTATTGCCCAGTTTTCAAAGAAATTACTTGCTGGGTCTTGGCATTCAGACAGGCTGAAGCTGGCAATGTAGAAGCCTTTAAAGTATTGATAGACCCCAAACTTTTCCAAAGGAGGTTTCTGACACGAAAACATCACTCTCCCCCCCCAACACCACCCCAAGACAGGGTTTCTCTGTGTAGCTTTGGAGCCTATCCTTGCACTCGCTCTGGAGACCAGGCTGGCCTCGAACTCACAGAGATCCACCTGCCTCTGCCTCCTGAGTGCTGGGATTAAAGGCGCGTGCCACCAACACCCGGCTGAAAACATCATTCTTAAAACATTGTTTTCACTTAGCCTTTAGGGTGACAATGTAGTTATACATCATAACATTATGAAGTTCATATTAGTAGACTCTCCCCTCACACTGTATTCTCTCCATTGAAATGAGCCCAGTATCCATCTTGCTGTGAACATTGTTGGTGCTCTTCATCTGGCCAGTAGAAAGACCCACTTTCAGTCTTTGGTTTGTTTGTTTGTTTGTTTAAACAGAGCAAAAATCTTTTACTAGGGCCCCAGATTTACTAGGAAACATGCAAGCTGCTGGGATATTGTGATGATCCACAATTCACATGATGGCCTATGCAAAAGAAATGTACCAAAATAATATTTTTGGACAAGAAGAAAAAAAATACACTCTACTGAGTAATCGTAACAAGAGCCCTCATCAAATGTCATATCATTTCCATGCTTTGGTTTGCTCTATACACAGCTGTATAATTTAGTATTGCAAGTAGCCATGTGGGCAGGCACTGACAGGGCTGACCATCATCGTGGGTGGGCAGCTGAAACCTAGGTCATCACTCATAGGTTACTACAGAGTAGAGGAGCCCCAATTAAAATACTTCATCTTCTCGATCATGATAGGGACCAACACTCATTTAAAAGTAAAACTACCAAGGTTTGAGAGTGTAGCTCAGTGGTACAGTATTTACCCAACACAACAGGAAAGGATTTCAATCCCAAGGGTTCACGATTAGTCGGAATATTTAATGAGATACACAAAAACCCACACATGATGGCTGGGGTATGGTGATACCTCAATGAACAGACTGAGGTAGTGGCAACAGCACTGGAGGCAACATTGGCAGACAGGCTCATCAACACCAGAAACTCAGAGATTCAAACAGGCGATGCTCAGAGACATCTTAGTAATGAATTAACTCATTCATTAATGAATAAGTTATTATTAACAAATTAACTCATTCATTAATGCTTGTTAAATCATTATCATACCACATAAATAATCACCAAAGCACAGTTCTCGAAGTGACCCTCCACAAGAACAAGCCAGCATTCCCAGGGAGCCCAGGCTGCAGGTTGGTTGTACTGAATTCCAGTCCTGTCCCTGCTTCCAGGAGAGCAACCTTAAACGCCTCTGACAGCCTCATTCACTACCCAGCTTCCAGTATGCAGGAAGTACATGTTCATTCAACTCCAGAGACTGTAGCTCAGCTTCAACACAAAAGTTCTGCCCTCTGCAACCTCCCAGGCTGTGTCCTCCACTCTCTTTCTTAGCCAGAAACTTGATTTAGAGGCTTTTCTCCTTCTCAAAGCCACCCCAAGAAAACTGTCTTATTGTGAGCAGCAATGGCAGGGGTCTGGGAGTCAGATTGACAGGCTTATAGCCCCAGTTCTGCCACAGCCTTTTTATTTAACACTGGGCAGTCTTCTGCTCTACATCACCACCCTCACCTTCAGAATGAGGGCAGGTACACAGTGGTCAAGGCAGGCATGGTGGTGTACATCTTTAATCCCAGCACTAGGAGAAAGAAGCAGGTGGATCTCTGTGACTTTGAGGCCAGCCTGGTCTACATAGTGAATTCCAGGTCGGACAGGGTTACATCTACATTTATGTCCCTCTCTTAAAAAAAAAAAAAAAAAAAAAAAAAAATTCTGAGGCCTCCACAGACTGTTAAGTTGGTCACATCTTCTTGCCTAGGGTAGACTGCAATGTCCAGGATGCAGTTTTCTCCTCAGTAGCATGGGAAACACACTAGGGAACCTAGAAGGTCACTACTACTGCCAATCCAAGACTCTATGACTTCCTGATTCAGGAGACCAAAGAGGTCTGATATCGTCCAGCTCAGGGAGCCAGATCACATTCTCTGCTGGGGAGGAGCCCAGACTGGAAGAGCAAGAGCTGCCACCAGGCCACAGCCCTGAGAGGGAGAGGAAGGGAGTCACATCCAGACACAGGGAGGCTCTGCCTCACTTTCACCAAGAGTTAAATTCCCGTGTGTGAGGAAAAGCACAGATCTAGGGCTAGGAGACTCTGTCTCTCCCAGATCTGCTCCTCAACTCTCAACTCTCTCCTCTCCCCCAACCTAATGACCCATACTCTGGATTAAATCAAGATTCTTGTATGTGCTAAGTCTGCACGTACCATTGAGCCATACAGCCAGCTCTTGAGAGAGTTATCTTTGTGGGCGTGCATGTAGATATGTGTTGGGTTGTCTCTCACTCCATTCAATCACCTTTGGACACAAAACCCTTGAAAGAAACCCAACCCCTGCACTCCTCCCAGAAGGGGCGGCAGCCATCCTGCCCCCTTCCCAGCTGGCTTCTCACCTGGGGATTGTCCATGTACCAGAGGAGGCAGTTGGCCTGCGTGTCCAGGATAAAGTATCTCCGAAGGAACTTGCCAGTGTTCTCATTGTCCTCGATATCCAGAAACCCACAGATTCGGTTCTGCCGATCCACATAAGGCATTCCTGGGCTCTGATCACATCACCCTGCACAACACGAAGGAGAGGCTGGTGAGCAGGAGGTTAAAGCAGGCTGGGAGGGCCTGCATGAGCCTCACCTGTCCCTTGTTTGACACACCTCTGTGACATGCTGGGCTCCTTGCACCAGCTTCCTTCCCCAGGGCCCCAAATGTCTACCCCCATTGGATCCTGGGAACACCCACCAACTCTGAACTGTCATTTTTGTCATTAGAACTGACTCAGCTAATTTCTCTGAGGCCCTGCTATGTGCTGTGCATGGAGTCAGACACTTTACATCCCTGGAGGATCCAAGCTTGGCTATGCACAGTGTGTATGTGTGCATCAAGAGCCTCAATTTAGTCAGTATTCTTTCTGGTCACCACTGATTACTTCCTAGTCATTCCAGACCTCAGCTTCCACATCTGGGAAGTGGGAATAATCATGGTACCACACCCTACTGGACCTCTGGCTGTGAGTTAAGTTGGAGGTATAAAAGAAGCCATTCCTGGCCATCAGTCCGTAGTCTGCACAAAGCTTCAGGAAGTAGTTGGTAATGCATTTTACACATGGAGACACTCTCGAGGAAGATACCTCAACAAAACTTGGCCAGGAATTTAGGCATAAGGAGCTCAAGTATACAGGGATTAAATGCCACTATGATGGGTTCCCAGAGCCTGTTGGCAAAGCCATGTCCCTTAGCCCTCCTTGCTACTGATGCCCCTCTGCTGTAGTGACTCAACTATGTAAGGAGTCATATGCTGCTGGGTGATGGTGGTGCATGCTTTTAATCCCAGCACTCGAAAGGCAGAGACAGGTGGATCTCTGTGAGTTTGAGGCCAGTCTGGTCTCCAGAGCGAGTGCCAGGATAGGCTCCAAAGCTACGCAGAGAAACCCTGGCTCGAAAAACGAAAAACCAAGAGGGAGAGAGAGACAGAGAGAGAGAGAGAGAACCAAACTAACAAAAAAATCATGTGCTGAAGTCCTAACCTCCTCCATATCTCAAAATATGACTGGATTTGGGAACATGGTTTTGGCTTTTTGTTTGTTTTATTTTTATTTTGGAACAGGGTCTCACTTTGTACAGCCCAGGCTATCCCAAACTATCCTCAGACTCTCAATCCTGATGCCATAGCCTGCTAAGTGCTGAGGTTATAGGTATGTGCAACCATGCCCAGCTACAGACAGGGTCTTTAAAGAAATACTTAGCATGTCGACAGTAAGGGGCCCTGGTCCATTACCAAACCATCTTTGAAGATGACATTTGGAAATAAGACAATGAAAGACCTAAGGAAAAGACAGCCACCTATCAAAGGAGAAAGGCCTGGAACACCCTTTCATCTTCTACCTCTGGCCTCCACACAGTGAGGGAATACATTTCCATTGTTTAAGCTCTCAGGCTGTGGTGCTTTGCCATGACAACCTGAGCTAGATTCCTACAGCTACCAAATACCTACAGATTTGATTGTGCAGATCGGCCTAAGGCACTCCTGGACTCTGTTCACATGACCCTGCATGGGAAGGGAGGGGCACTGAGGAAGAGGGAGAAGCAAGCTTTATCTCAAGACCTGGATAAGCCTCACCTGGCTTGACTCAGCTCAGTTCAGGGCTGGGAAAGAACAGAAAGTAGAAATAGTGCCGGGCGTTGGTGGCGCACGCCTTTAATCCCAGCACTCAGGAGGCCGAGGCAGAGGATCTCTGTGAGTTCGAGACCAGCCTGGTCTACAAGAGCTAGTTCCAGGACAGCCTCCAAAGCCACAGAGAAAAAAAAAAGAAAGAAAGAAAGTAGAAATAGCAAGTCCCAAGGCCCTAGCACCTTCCCTGACTTTAGAACAGGGCCTCTGGCAATGTGAGAAAAGCCACATGTCCTGGCTACTTCATCTCTCCAGAATGCACTCTAAGAGCCTAAAGGAAAGGGTGAGAGTCCCCAAGCCCCCAGAGAAGAGAAACAGCTAAGACACCTGGCCTGGGCTCATGCACTGTGAGGAAGTAGGGCAGAGTCCTATAGGGCTACAAAGCACCATGTCCCCTTCAGATTCCCAAAGCCATATAACATCCAACCACTGAGCTAATTCAACAGAGCAGGGTTCACAATGGTCCCTTCCAGAGGCCCTGCAGCCAAGCAAAAGTGTGAGATGGCTGATGAAGTAACCCCATAAGCCAACCCTGACTCCGAGAAACTACTACCCTAGCTTTCCAAGCCCAGAGGGGACAAGTCCCGTACAGCAATGGGACACATTTCCAGGTGAGACTTGTTCTTCAAGTGCTGGTTTGTGGGGTGGTGTATTCTCTCCCACTCTAATGAGCCTGCGGCACTGACAGGGTCCCCCAAGAAACAAGTGCCACATACATTCACATGCATACATGCAAATACCAGTGTTCAGGCATGTGCTGGCTGGGTTCCCGAGAGGGACAGAAGCTATAGGCATCCATGGCTACTCTTAAGGAATGCAGGGTCAGAAGAATAAAACAGACAGCAGACACAGCCAAGACAGACCAACACAACATAGCTAAAAAGGAAGTAGAAGAAGTGAGAAAAGGATAAAAAAAGTAGGAAGAAGAGGTTTTGAAAAGGAAGCGAACTGTGTAGCAGGAGTGGGGGAGGGGTGGGAGAGAGCACCCTGCACAAAGTGATATCACCTACTTAGAGGTGGTATCCAGCTCCAGTCTCAAAGCAAGTTTGAATTCAGAGAAATGAAAAAGCCAAGGGTTAGGAGATGCTTTCAGGAGTCATCCAGGACATGCTGGGTCACTGGTAGACACGTGAGGACAGAGGGACAGTGAACACCTGGGAAAACATATGGCCTGTTCAAGGAGCAGGGGCCTTGAGTAGAAAGACAAAGCCACCGTGCATATGGATACATACAGAACTTTCTGGTGAGGACAAGGAAGACACCAACCCCCCCCCCAATCTAGGCAAATTCCCTGGATGCCAACACAGCTCTGGAAGCAGAAAACCCAGAGGTCACAGGACTCTTGCTACTCCCCACTTCCGTCTGAAACAGGATCTTCCCATGCAGCCCCAGCTCGCCTAATGCAGTCCAGGCTGGCCTCTAATTTTTGATGCTCTTGCCTCAGCCTCCCTTTGTGTTAGCTAGCATGACATGCACCATGTCCAATGTAATGTCAAAGAGAACACATTCAGCTGCCTGAGAGAACAAAGCTGACTGTCTCCGGGCCAGCTGGGCAGCCCAGTGTCCAAGAACACTGGCTTTCGAAGTTCCCCTTTTCAGCAGTAGGATTTACCAAGGTCTGCTTCTTCCTCAAGACAGCGGCTGGAGAAAGGCCTCTTTCTCCAGAACTTTACTTCTGTTGAGGGGCTTCCCAGGCACATGGATCAACAGTGTGGGACTGCCATGCACCAAAGAGAAAGGTCTGAAGCAGAACTCCGCTTACAATATCCAGATTGAACTGTGTGTGTGTGTGTGTGTGTGTGTGTGTGTGTGTGTGTGTGTGTGTGTGTGAAAGAGAGAGAGAGAGAGGGAGAGAGAGAGAGCACGCATGTGCTGGGGTGGTGGGGGTGGTGGGGGTGGTGGGGGTCCTCAGATGGCCTAACACAGTAAGCCACACAGCTCATCGAGACTGTGGAGAGGGGAGCAGCTGATCTGCAGGGGCATAGGCAAAATATGGAAATGTTATGACTACTCCACTTGTTCATCAACACAGTTTTTAATGGATTGAGAACATTAATGAATTGATTGCATTATGACTTACTTAATCATATCCCTATTACTAAACAACTAAATCTAGAAGCCAGCTTTTTGCTATTACAAATATCACCAAAACTTTGTATTTTGCACATTTTTTCCTTTGACATGGAAAAGAGTGTATGTTAGAGATAATATGGGGAATAGAGAAATGGTCTATGGCTAAGAAGTTGCTGCCCATGCAGAGGGCCTGAGTTCAGTTCCCAATGCAAACATGGCAGTTCACAACTGTCTGGACACCAGGCACCACACAGTGCAAAGATACATACATTCATACATGCATACATATATACATACATACAGGCAAAACACATTATAATACACATAAAGCAAAAACAAATCTTTTTTAAGGTATATGATTAGAACCTAGACTATGATCTTATCATTGAGACCTATTATAAAATTACTTTCTAAAAATATTTGTTGTAACTAATCATTAGTCACTCTTATTAATTCACATACCTTTTTCTAGACATGGGCTCACTAGGTAGCCTTGGCTGGGCTGGAACTCACTATAAAAACCACACTGGTATTGAATTCACAGAGATTCACCAGGTCTCTGCTGGGATTGAGGGCCTACAACCATGTCGGGCTAGACTCTTACAAGCATTGAAGTTTTCACTACTTGAAACCTTTCATAGTTTGAAAAATATAATGATGACTGGTGAGGGTGAATGTTCAAATTTGTTTCTTGTTTCATGTATTTTAGGCACACACACACACACACACACACACACACACACACACACATCTCAGCCTCCCATGGAAGCAGGTGTCCTTAAGTAGGAAGTTTCATGACGATAATCCAGATGTCCTGGGTAGAATTTAAGTCATAAGAATTGCTAAATGAAAAGTAAGTTACAGATTTTCTTAGAGTGAAACGTCTTTAATCCAAGGCATTGGGAAGCAGAGGCAGGAAAATCTCTGGAGTACAAGGCCAGCCTGATCTATGTAGTGAGAGAATTCCAAGCCAGCCAGGGCTACATAGTGAGACCCTGAATTTACAAAATAAAAAATTGCAACCAAAAAAAGTGAAATTTAGAGAAAGTTAGTTGTCTGGGATTACCTAATAATCAGCAGCAGGAAGTGGGATAGCTGGCTATTCAGTTGGAATTCCAGATCAGGATTTAGCAGGCAATGAGCAACACTTGTGATAGAGCAAGGCTGCCCATTTTATACATTCTATCCTGTAATGAGAGACCCTTGGAGGCTCCTACCTCAAAATATTTTTTCAACCACTAGATATGCAAACCCAGAAATTTTGAACTTTAATAGGCCTATATCCTAATAGAGACAGATGGAATAGAGCCTTAAGCAAGTAGACCACACACCAGGTGGGAAACAGAGGCAACAGGGAGGTGATAACATAAAGAGAAGACCGATACCCAAAATAGGTGTCATTCCCTTGGGCAGGTGGGGGTGGGGGGGTCCTAAGATTCTTACACACCCTGGGATAAGAGGGTAACCTTTCTGAAAAGCTGTTTGGCAGTATGCAACAAGACAGCCAATAATGTTCCTGCCCTTTGACCAAATCATTCTAGTTTTAGGATTCCATCCAAATTAATAGAAAGATGAAAACTGGATTCAAATTTATAACAAAAACTTGAAAGTGACCCAGATAGCTCAATGATCAAAAAATAATTCAATTCTGAGACACTCAAGTATATTAAAAATATTATACAATTGTTTAAAAAATATTGTCTTCGGGGCTGGAGAGATGGCTCAGAGGTTAAGAGCACCAACTGCTCTTCCAGAGGTCCTGAGTTCAATTCCCAGCAACCACATGGTGGCTCCCAGCAACCACCTTGAATGAGATCTAGTGCCTTCTGTTGGCATGCAGGCAGACAGCTGTATACATAATAAATAAATAAATAAATAAATAAATAAATAAATAAATAAAATCTTTAAAAAAATATTGTCTTCAAGTAATTGCTTCCAGTGTGTGTGCGTGCGCGCATGCATGTACACAAACACTCACTGTACCTTCGTGTGTGGTGGCCAGATGTTAATGTCGAATGTCTTTCTCAATTGCTATCTACCATAATTTTTGAGACACGCTCTCACTAAACCTGGACCCTCACCATTCCAGCTAGACTGTCTGGTCACTGAGAACCTGGGATCTGCTTGTCCACACACAAGCAGAGACTGCTAGGATGACAGCCACACACTGCTGCACCTGACTGTTTATAAGGGTGTTCCGGATTTGAATTCATGCTTGCACAGCAAACTCTTTAGCAGCTAGGCCGTCTCCCCAGTCCTATTTTCAAATAATTTCTAATGAACCTTAGGAACCCATCATATCAAGTTTTTCAAAGATATAAAATATTACATACCTCAATTGTGTGGATGTCATTCTTATTCCTATATGCAGATTTTTTTAAAGAGTAGATTTATAATCACCAAAATATTGACAGTTATTAGCCATCATATAGAGGATTCTTGTATACGGTTTTCCATATTTTCTATAGTAAATATGTGTTGGCTTATTTACAGAGGGGAAAGTTAGGTAATTCCACAGACACTCACACCAACAGCAGTTGAGTTTCTCAATTCATTGTAGTTGTAGTCCACAGCCTCAACTAAAATGCAGTTCTTTTGCAACTTTTTGGTGTTTCATTGACCCCAGTCTAATAAAATCAGTGTCTTAATCAACCAAAGTCAGACACCTGCTATGCCTGCCTCCATGCTTTGGGGGTTTCTTGTTTCATGCTGCCAAAGACTCTTACAGGCTCATCTTCCCTTGCTTTGTCCTTTGCTCTTCCTCTTAGTAGGGCCCATGCCTCTGGATCTAACCAAGCACTACAGCCCATGACTTTGCTACAATATCTGATCTACAGGTGACCACTATTCTGAAAAAAGGAACTGGAAATCCTCATAAGAGCCCCTAGGGAAATCAAGTGTGGTGGCTCATCACTGCAATCCCAGCACTTGGGAGGCTGAGGCAGGATTGCCATGAGGTCCTGTCCAAACTGGGCTTGACTCAAAACAGCAAAAACATCAAAAAAACCACCAGAACACAATGACTTTTCCTTGTAAAAACTTGGGAGAGAGCTGGGGAGATGGTTCAGTCAGTTAAGTCCTTAGGCACAAGCATGTATGAGTTCAATTTCCTAAACCTACAATGCCAGGTGCAGCGGTGTGAGCCTCTAGTGCCAGCAACAGCAAAGAAGAGCAGGCAGATCCCTGAGACTCCCTGGCCAGCCAACCTTGCCTAATTAGTGAGTTCCAGGTCCCAGTGAGAGACCCACTCTCAAAAAAGAAGGTAGAGCTGGGACAATGTCTCAGTAGGTAAAGAGCCTGATATGCAAACATGAGGACCTGAGTCTGCATCCCCAGCACCCAGGTAGAACGTGTGCACATTGCAACCCAAGCACTGGGGTTGAAGATAGACGAGCATATATATATAGTAGGGACTTGCTGGACAGCCAGTTTAGGGGAAACAGTGAGCTCCAGGTTCCAGGGCTCAAATAAATAAATAAATAGATAAATAATGTGGAGAATAGTAGAGGAAGAAACGCATCGTGGACTTCTGGCATACACACCCCAAACAACAAAACAAAAATCCAAGATGGCCAGCTCCTGAGGAACAACATTTTGACCTACGGTCTACACACAGACACATACACATACACACACACACACACACACACACACACACACACACACACACACACCGGACATGGGGTAGAGTAGATAAATGGGTACGGTTGAGAGAACACCTTAGTGGGTGACAGTGTTTTTCTCACAAGTGTTCAGTACTTGAGTTCAATCTCCACATAAAAATCCCCAGCCCTTTTCCAACGGAGAAAAAGAGGTCATGCTTCTGGTGGCCTGTTGTTATTACTGGAACCAGATACAACTCTGGGTGTGGCGGCACTCACTTGGAATCGAGCTCTGGTGAAGTGGAGACAGGAGGATGCCTAGACTCTCTGGCTGGCTAGCCTAGCATACTTAGCAAAGTTCTACGCCAGTGAGAGAGACTGCCTCAAACATAAGATGGAAGGCACCTGAAGAATGTTGATGCCTGAGATTGTCCTCTAACCTCCGTACATACCCTCACACACACACAACACAACAACAACAACAACAATATAATAAAATAAATGGCTACCCCAGACATTGTCATGCATGCCTATCATCCCAGTACTTGGAGGTGGAGGCTAGAAAGCTAAGCTCATCCTCAGCTACATAGTAAGTTTGAGACCAGCCTGGGCTACATGAGACCTTGCCTCAAAAAAACAAAAATATAATGAAATAAAAAACTAACCAGGCATGATGATGTCATCTGTAGTCTTATCTACTAGGGAGACTGAGACCTGAAATGCAGGAGTTTGGAGCCAAACTGGCTAATAAATAAATTAATTTTAAAAGAAAATAAACAGGGGCTGGAGAGATTACTCAGCAGTTAAGAAAATGTGTTGCTCTTGCAGAGGATCTAGGTTCAATTACCAGCACTGACACGGCCAGTCACAACCATTCATAACCCTAGATCCAGTGAAGTCCACAGGCAAACACGGTGCACATACATGCACACAGGCAAAACATTCATACCCAGAAACAAATCTAAAAATCTTGAATTAAATATTCAGCTAGGTAAGGAAAGATGGACAAACAATTCAATATTTTAAATTAAAATCTATACAGAGCTGGGGAATGTTGCTCAGGTGGTAGAGTACTTGCCTAGCAGGAACTGGGTGGGCACTGTAGGTCATCCTTGTAATCCCAGCACTCTAGGAATTGGAGGCAGAAAGATCAGAAATTAATCTTCTACTATATATTGGCATTGAGGCAAGCCTGGGCATGTCTCAAAGACAGGAGACATCATCTCAAAAGAAACAAAAACTATAGAGCTATTAGATGAGCAAGAAAGTTTGGCCAGGACTACAGAAGTTTCCTAAAACACACACACACACACACACACACACACACACACACACACACACACACACTTTAAATGGACCTTCCCTATAACAGGGAGATAGATAATGCCTCTCAGACAACACAATATAGCAAAATAATAAAACAGGTGTGGGTTGCCTCTTTTTGAGTTGTTGGTCAATGAGGTCCCGTAGGCCCCTAAACATTACAGGCCTTTGCCAATGCTCTCTCTTATCCTCCAGAACCTGATAGTTCAACCCTATTGCTAATGATGCCATGTACTTGAGTCATAGAATATATTGAAATCAGGCTGGTACTGACCTGGAAGCTTCATCCCTTACTGGCTAAATATCATAGTGCCAAAAGCTTCTATTTATGCTAGAAGAAGGGGAAAGCATTCAGCTGTGAACCTTACTAGCTACGATAATGACTAGCCTGGCAAAATATTTCCACTCATACAACCGTGGCACAACTGTTATGGGAGTACTCACCACTTTCTGGTGGGATTTAAAGCCTGCTCCACAAGACAGAACTCATGTCTGACACTGTTAACTTCACCAACAAACTCATGACTGGTTAGGTCATAGGTACTAGGGGAGAACCTAAAATTATTATTCTCCTAAATGGACACAGTATTAAACTGCTCCCCTCCCAAGTTCTTGTCTTTGTACCCATGGGTTGCTTCGTATCTTAACTCTCATCAGATAAGAACCCAGAGTGCTCAGGACTAGAGAGATGGCTCAGTGGTTAAGAGAACTGATTGCTCTTCCAGAGGACCCAAGTTCAATTCCCAGCATCCACATGGGAGCTCACAATTATCTGTAACTCCAACTCTAGGGGATCCAACACACTCACAGAGACATACACACAGGCAAAACACCAGCGCACATAAAATAAAAATAAATAAATCATTAAAAAAAGAACCTAGAGTACTCTGCTCTAAATGGGATGTCTATATTACACCCTCTCTCCCCAAGGCTCAGGAATTGTCATGGAAGTGGGGGACTGAAGGACTGTAAGAGCCAGAGGTAATAGACATTTGCCTTGAAACATCATTTGTTGGACGTGGCAGTATCATTACACACACGAACTCAGAGTGGCTGTGACTGTATGCACAGACCTGCATAACATCAAGCCAGCTAAAATCCCAGCGTTGACCGAGGAGGGCTTATGAAGTTTCACCCCTAGCTGAGAAGCCTCAAATGACTAACCCATGCTCCAGTAGATGGCTCTACACTCATGTACATGCAGGCAACATTAAGTGGATTCAATGGAGGAAGGAACTGTAATGAAGTTGGGGGGAGATGGAGAGGAACTGAAGAGAAGGGAATAGAGAGTGGATTTGATCAAAACACATAAGCATAAATGAAATTCTAAAAGAGAAAGAGAGTTATGGTTTGGGTCAGAGTGCAGCTAAGTTGTAAATACTTGTCTAGCATGTGCTTTGCCCACCCCCATTAAAGAGGCAGGAAATGTTGGCATTTGCCTGTATCAGCTCCTTGACTCTTGAGGTAGTTAATGTGGTTTGCAATATGGAGGATTCATTTGCTAGACTATTCTGGTGGGTGTGAGAATAGAGAGAAAGTAGTAACAGAAACCATGCCTTAAGTGTTATTGCCTACCTTACAAAATAAGCCTACAAAATAATATATTATAATCCCAGTTCAAAACTGATTCATTTGGAGCTAGAGAGATGGCTCATCAGTTAAGAGTGCTTGCTACTCTTTCAGAAGGCCCAAGCTTGATTCCCAGCACCTACATTGGGTACCTCACAGCCATTTGTAACTCCAGCTACAGGGGATTAACAGCCTCTCTTGCCTTCCTTGGGCATGTACATATATGGGTGCGCGCACACACACACACACACACACACACACACACACACACTTTAAAAATTTTACTAAGAGTTTTCACTTTCCTTTGTAAGAATTTTTAAAAGATCTTTTGTTCATATTTAGAGATTTTTTTTCACATTAGCCTGTGTTGACAAGGCAGGAACTTTCTAGAATTATGACCTAGTAAGAGTGAAAATGGTGCTTCTTGATCTCTCCTCCTTTGTCACCCTCCAAGAGCAGAGAAAACGAGGGACAGCCACAGCATCAGGGAGTGGTGACACTGACCTGAATCTGCTAAACTCCTAAGAGAAGAAAGTGTATAGGAAATGACATCAGAGGTCTCAGACAGGACCTGGGTGTGGAGGTAAGAGCAATCACTCCGCAGCAACAGAGTTCACGTCGACCGGTGTGCAGTGTGCTCACATATCTGCAAAGCATGAACAACGCTAACAGCCCTATGAAAACAAGAGCACCCAGCACTCCAGAGCTCACCCCTTACCACAGCCAAAGAGCAGAGCCTGGGAAGTGTGGGGGCACGAGCTTCCAGAATCTGGCTACAGTACCCCTGAATTTTGCAGTGGTCACAAGAGCAAATTCCAAACTGTGGATGGAGGAGGAATAACACTGGAGAGAAGGGAATGTACCAGAGTCCCATGTCCCCAGAGGAAGCCTGGGTGAGGAATGCAAACATCTTCAGGAATGGGGAGGTTCAAAAAGGGAGCCGCCCCTCTGACCCTGAGACAGCCCAAACTCCTCTCCATCCCAGGATTTGGGGGAGGAGGAAAGCAGAGAGTGAAGAAGCAAATTTTAAAGGAAAAGAGTATTGGAGGGAAGACAAAAGAAGGCAAAGCCAATGGGCTATTTTAAACTTCATGACCTCTCTTCTCTCTTCTCATCCGAACTGGTAGACAAAGCGGTTGGTGGGCTGTAGGCAAGAAAGACTCACCAGATCACCTTCCCGGAAAGGTCGAGGAGCAGGCAGGCAGCCACATCTGGGATATAAATAGCCCAGAGAAGCTGAGCTCCACAGTGCTCAGGACCTGAAAGCCCCCAACTCAGGAGACACCAAGAAACAACCTGGGGGAGGGGGAGCTTCCGCCTGACAGCTGCTTAGGACTGCAAAGGAGAAGGAAGCACCATTACTTTTTTCCTCACTGCTGCCATTCTGCAAAGTGTACACCACGGCCTAGGTGTGTCTGTTTAAACCTTGTCTAGATTTAGGGAAGGAAGAAGGGCTGGGTGTGGCAAGGCCGATAAAAGCAGGTGACAACGATCAATGTGTGTATTTTTGAACTTTGGCAGTAAAAAAAAAAAGAAAGAAAGAAAAGACCACAAAAAAGAGTTGGGTTGACTTCAGTTACCCCATCCACATGTCAAAGGAAGCTATAGAAGGCTTTAGAGTCAGCAGAACCTGGGTCCAAACATGGACAAGCCGCTGAACGCTTCTGGTCCCGTTTCCTCATTTGCAATAGAGACAACTGTTCTGAGGATTAAATAAATAACCAATAAATACCAGGCAAATGCTGTCTTTTAATCTTGTGTGTTAAGTGGGAAAGTATGTTTCAAACTCAAGAGGTTCTGGGAGCCAAGATTGGATCAAAGGTCTTCCAAATACAACCCCCCAAAGGACAACATTCCTCATCCCTCTTCCTTAGTGGCCCCATCTTCCCAGTTAATTCTCTTTGGGTAATGGTCTTGTACTGGGCGGAGCTGGGGCTTTTCTCCCCTCACAGGCTGTCACACTGTAATGTTTGTTCTGCTTCCTTCCTTTCCAAAGTCTAGCAGATTAGATTACTGAGTCCCGTCCAGCTTACCAAGACAGACAAGAAAGTGAAAGTAGGGCCACCCAAACCGCTCATGGTGGAGAGAGCTCATCAAGAGAAGCACTACACCCAGGCCAAAGTCCTAGCAACCAAGCCCTTAGAGAGGACAGAATAAAGAAAGCCTCATTGCTTTCTGAGACCCCCAAAGCAATAGTGCTCTACACTGTGGTCTATGTCAAGTTAAATCTGAGCCATTCGGCCTACAACAGGGGCATTACCCAGCTCTGCACCTGCATGACAACAGGACAGGAAATGAAAGAAGTGTCATGCTCCAGCTGTTTTGTCTGTCTGGTGTTCCAACACTTTCAGCAAACATCTGGGAGGAAGGCAAGAATGCTCTTCTGGGGCTTGACTGACCAGCTAACACTTGTCTTCCTGGCCCACCCACTGTGGGTCTGGGAGGGCAGTGTTGCAAGGCAAGCTCTCTGTCATTGAGGTACATTCTATTGCCCCCTTTTCCACATTTGCAGATTCACTTCATCAGTAGCCAACAACCAAACCGTGTGTGTGTGTGTGTGTGTGTGTGTGTGTGTGTGTGTGTGTGTGTTCAGGATTGATTCTGTCCTCCAGTAAAATACCAAGCTGAATAGAGAGAGTTCAACTCACTGGGATGACATGAGGGAGGTTGCAGGCCCTACTTCTTTAGGCAGAAGAGAGAAGCAGCAAGCACCAATGTAAGGGAAGAGAAGGGTTTGCAGTCCCCCTCCACCAAACAGGAGGCAGTTCCCAAATCAGTCTCCAGAAACTGCCAGGTATGAGGTAGGTAAGGATCCCATTGTCAGCCAGCTAAAACTCCATTAGGAATATCACAATCTGTAAAAAAGAAGTTTACAAATACAGCCAAAGAACTCTCGGTCTAAAGACAGCAGCTAGAGGAAACCCTCATGACTCAAGTTTGACGTCCTACCATTCTTCTGCTTGCTCTCAGGGATAGCTTTCATTCATTTGCTCAACAAAAGTTACTCTTGCTAGAACCCTGGCTCAGGCAGCACCTAAGGGAAGCTAAGATCTGCCATGACGATTACGCTTCACAAAAACAAAAAATAAAAACCCTCCTCTGGCCTCTCCAAATATCAGGGGCTCCAGCTTGGTATTCTAGGTGCTCTGCACAGCCAGGGTCCTCCACTAACTAGCCTGCAGGCTCCCCAAAGAGAGGGCTGAGCTTCTCGCTCACGACTCTCTTACTTCGTTCTTGTTACCCAAGCAAGTCATTGATGCAACGGGGTTGAAGATAAAACTTCTACCCTTCCAGTGTCTCTTGCTTAGCTGTTGCTGAAGGCTTTGTCCTCCTCCCCCTTGGAAGGGAGAGGACAACAAAGAACGGAGGAGGGGTGATGACTTGGAACTTCAGCCCCAACTGCAAAGCAAAGTGACCCCAGGAGCCACAACTGGTTCAGACTCCCCCTGCTCCTCCTCTAGTGTTCATACTCGTCTGAAAAACTCTTTGAGTCCGAACAGAGACAGGAGTTACAAACGGAAGATGCTCAAGAAGGAAGGAAGCCTTTAAGGTGAAAGACTCGGACAGAGCTGCCCGAGGCAGAGGTAAACAGGGGTACCCTGGGCATGCCCTGATACATTTTTCTTCCCACACAACCTGGCTTCATCCCTCCTTTCTTTTTCTTTTCCTTTTAAATTTTAACGGCACAGTCTCCGAGGCTGAGCAGAACAGGGAAGGGAGGACGTAGAAGGGGACATAAAGCAAGCTTCTCCCTCGAAAGGGTTACCTAACCTGGCACCGACCTGCGTTTTCCACCAAGTCACCTCCATTGCCAGGAATCCCAGAAGCCTATGGCGGGACCAGACGAAAGGAGTCTCCCCGGGGTAGCTTTCTAGGCCCGCCAAGTTAAAAAGGAGTGAGAAGGAGAAGGAAGAGGCTCCAGCACCCAACTCGTGCCCGAGGGACTTGCCTGGGATGTTCTCTGTGCTCCTCCCCTACCGGTTGCCCGGGCAGTCCTTGCGGGGCTACTACCCCAGCGATAGCACCACGGAGAAGTTTCGCCGCTGCAAACGTGAGAAAATGCAGCTCCGCAGGACACCGCCCCCACACGCCCCACCCCACAGCCCGACCCCTGGCGGTGGCGACCTTGGTCACTCTGAAGGCGCCAGTGCACTGGAGGAGGGGCTGCGCTCGGGGCTTTCCTAGGAGCTTGAGAGGTCTCCCGGATCGGGCCACCTCCGGTCGTCGTCCACCACCCGGACTGGCGCCATCAAGCCCGCGCGCTCGCTCTGCCCGGACAGGGCCCTTGCGCCGTGCGCTTCTCCACCCGACTCACCGTGCTGTGCGCAGCAAGGGTCGCATCGGGTCCCAGGGTGCTGCGCCTCGGGGCTGCGGCTCCCAGCCTGTCCTGCCGCGCTCTTCTCCCCCACCCTCCGCCGTCCTCCACGGCCGTCTCTTGACTCTTTTTTCCGGGTTAATTACGTTTCGCATTAAAGTAAAACCCAGCCCCGGATGTGAGTACAATGCTCCGCGGGCCTCCGGGGAAGGAGAGGGGTGCGGGGACCGCGCGGGGAAGGCAGATGGGGTGGAGGGAGGGGTGATGTGGCCGGGCCGCAGCAGGTGTCCGCGCTGGGGTGCGCGACCCGGCACTTCAGAACCTACTCCACCCGGCGCAGCCCGCTCAGTCGGTGGTGGCCCCGAAGAGTGAGGGGGCGTTGGGTTTAGGGGTGGAGAGAGGAATGCATTGCCCTGAGGTCTGCAGTGCGCCCCAAGATCCCAGTGGGCTGCCCGCTCTCTGACCCGGCTTGCCCGGCCCTTCTCGGAGCACGCAGCTCAGTGGGAAACAGCAGGCTGGATTTGCTAGGTTCGGCCTAGGGTGACCGGACAGAACTGCTTCCTCACCCTGCAGCCACATAGCAACCCATAGGTATCAATCCCGTGCCCGATGAGGAAACCGAGACTCCAAGACATTAGGTAACGTGCTCTGGGTCCCCAGTCAGTAGAGGGCAGGTCTGTCCGGTCTGACACAGGCCTTCCTCGTGGGGACATAGACATTTAAATATAAGTAAAGCCAGGCAGACAACATCCGAAACCTAAATATAGTGGATTCGCCCAGGGACTGAGCACCGAGAGATGCGGCATCTGGGGGATGCTGATGTCAGTCCCGCGGGTTCAAAGAGTCCTCCGAGGGAAGCAGCGTGAAACTCGCCCCGGGAGGCTCTGCAGGACCAGGCCTGGATTCGCGGGTGGGGAGGAAAGGCCAGCTCACAGCAGAGCAGTGTAGGGGCAAAGGCAGCCTGTACCAAAACCTGGGGGCTGAGGGCCACAGCCAGGTGAGCCGGCGGGAAGGCGGGACAGCCCTCAGCACACGCCCCGAAAGCTCCAGTGATGAAACCGCAGGCGCTTCCTCTTCTATTTTGATTGCCAAAGCGAAAATGGGCCGCCCAGTTCGTTCAGGTGTGAAAAAAGACGTTTGCTTTAGAACATTTTGCTCTAAATGAGGAAGGAAAAGACACAAGATTGGGGGGAGCCATTTCCCTTGAAATAAACACCAACGTCAATTTTGTGCGTTCGTAGAGGTCTATTGCCCTGCACTTGGGCTTCAGCAGCCTTACCCCCAATGCTAGGTAAATCCCAGCGGTCCCCATCCCCTAGGCAACTGGTGACCCATGACTTGCTCTGTGCCTCAGTTTCTACATCTGGGTCAGTGAGTCAATTCTTGCAAAGTGCTTCTTTCCAACACAAAAGTGCTATGTGATTTTTTTAAACGAGATGGTCATTTTTACAGTAAAAAGGAGCCTAATTCTTAGGGGTGGGGGATTCATGCTGGAAACCATCAACACTGGTCAGATTTGCTGCCTGAAAATCCCACTGGGACGATAGCTTAGCAGCAAGGCGGTGCAAGCGTCAGATTTCATGGTATGGTTCCTATTAAAACCTATTAAATGCTCCTGTGGGGACTGCCTGACTCACCCAGTCACAGACCCACAAGTGTTTCTGAACACTACTGTATTGGCTGCCTAGGAGGCAGAGAAGCCAAAGGCTTCGATTTCCTGCATAGACAAGATGGGAACTTGTACCTTTCCGGATGGCGGGAGAGATCTACTTTTAATATTCCGGAGAGCCAGAAGAGCCTCTGTGGCAGGGGTTCTCCTAGACTGAGCTTCCAGTGAGCCTAAGAACTAGTTTAGGGCCAGCTTTGCTCCCGGGGGCGGGGGGGGGGGGTGGTGGCAAGAATGGGAGCTGAGGAAGGATCACACTTCACTGGGAACCCCATATCCTCTGTCCCAGGTAGGGACTAGATACTTTCTGCACTGAATCCAGCCAGTTCTATCATCCTGGTTTCCCAGTCTTCTCAGATGGCCCCGCCACCAACTCTAACAAGCACCACCCAGCAGGTCTGCTACTCAACTTGCTATAGTCTGTCTCTGTCTGTGTCTATCTGTCTCTCTCATAAAATACATATACCAGAAATTACACCTTGTAACCAATTCAAAGTGCACAGGTGGTGACATTCAGTGGCACATTGTGCACTTGTCACCACTGTACAGTTCCAGACAGTTTTCATAATCCCTAAAGGTGACCTCACAGTGTCCTCCCTTCTCCCAGTCTTGAGAAATCACTATTTTGCTTTCCATCAAGCCTACACACTTGGGACATTTCACATGAGTGTAGTCACATGACAGCAGCTTTTTTGTATCTAACTTCTCACATGCTTGGCATTTCTTGATAAACTAATTTTGAAATCTTTTCATTGTCTGACTTGATGCATTAACTTTGTCTCCCTGTAATAAAAAACAACAATGTGAGTCTTACCTATAGAGAGTCAGGGACATCAAAGACAAACTTTTTTGTAAACTATTTCAGTCAACTTGCTGAATCAGAGCAACATAAAGTTCCAAAATATGTTTAAGTTTTTGTATCTAGTTAGTGGTTTCAGTTGGCTCCAGAACACAGGGCTAAACTAGTGTTAGAATCTCCCAACAGAGAAACTTCCCCTGAAAATGGGACTATCTGGTGAGGAACTAAGAATCTAAGCAGCCCTGTGTCTAACACAGCAATTTCTTCATGTGCTTTCTATTTCCAAAGCTGGTGAACCAGAGGAGCTAAAGACATTGAGTGGTGTCCTCCAGGGAACTGTATTGTTCTTTGCCCTCAGAGGTCCCTACCATTAAGGTTCTGAGCTGCAGCTGGGGCTACTTGATGACACCAAAGTCAATTCACTTGGCCCTCTTCAAAACAGTTTGTTTTGCCCAGAGATAAACTACTTCTGGGCCACATAATGTATCTCCGAGATTCAGAGGCCATTTTTCTAGGTAGTTTTTTTTTTTTTTTAATAGCAAAGTTCCATAAAGTAATTGCACCATTCAATTCTAAGATTACCTAAACTTCTGCTATTCTGCTCAGTTTTTGAGCCAGTTATTTTTCTTCCCATATACATTATATTTTCTTCTTTTCTAGGGACTTACTGTTAACTGCTTTACATATACTCCCTAATGCAAGTCTTGCAATGATGCCGAGTGCCAGGAACCATTATTTCCCTATTTTGTGTTGAAGAGATGAGTACTGCATTGCAAAGATGAAGCCTGGGTTCAGAGCCCAGCAGCCTCATGCCCAGGTCAGCCCTCCTTCCCCTGAGCTGAACTGACATGTGATGGGCCTTATAAGGGCCTCCGGACAGAATTCGAGACTCCTCGTCTCAGTTCTAGTCATCATATTTCCATTTCAGGGCATGTCCTAGAGGAAGTTATGGCTACATAAATGTAGCAATTTTGCATACAAATGTGTCTATATACATATTCACTGTAGCATTGTTCCCCATGTCAAGAACTGGAAATCATTTAAGGGGTAGGACAGGTCAACACTGGTACATGAACACATTCTTATACTGTGCCTGGACCAAGGAAGAATGTAATTGGGTTGGGAGCATGAGTCAATGGTACGGCACATGCTAAGCAAGCATCAGGAAGGCCCAGGGTTCAGTTCAGAGGAGCAAAGGAGGAGCTAGAGGGAGAAGGGAAAAGAGAAAGGGAGGGAGGGAGGGGAGGGGAAAAGAAGAAATCCTATTTAAAGACATCACAAAGTTGTATATATAATAAAAATATAAATGTGAATGACTACTCTTAATTTTTAAAATTATTTATTTTTATTTTACATACATTGGTGTTTTGCCTGCATGTATGTCTGTGTGGGAGTATCAGATCTTGGAGTTACAGACAGTTGTTAGCAGCCATGTGGCTGCTGAGACTTGAACCTGGGTTCTATGGAAGAGCAGTCAGTACTCAACTGCTGAGCCATCTCTCCAGCCCTTATTCTGAATTCTTAATCATAGTACTCTTTGGGCAAGCAGAGGGCCTATAATGGTGGATTTCACTTGTAAGATATACATTCTGTAGTATTTTTAGTGTTGTGCGTATTCACCTGTGTGTGCATTTGTGTGTGGAGACCAGAGATTACTCAAGTATCTTGATCATTCTCTACCTCTCATTTTCTCAGGCCCCATCTCTCACTGAATCCAGAGTTTGCTGACTCAGCTAGTCTAAATAAACAAGCTTGTCCTGGGAATCCCTTATGTCTGGTTCATCGGTAGGTCACAGTGCCCACCCAGCTCTTATGTGGGTCCTGGAGAGCCAAACTCCAGTGTCCCGCGCGCTGTATGTTCTCGCCGGCAAGAAATACACGCAGGACACTCGGATCCTTCTGCAGACAAGCTTTAATGCATCTTGAGAGTTGGGAGAGCATAAGCTTACCAGAGCGGAGACCCTGAACTAAGAAACCCATTTCCTTAATAAAGGCTGGCAAGCAGCCGCCTGGGACGTGTTACCCTATGAATGGCTTCAGCTCCTCAGGCCAAATGAGCCACGGGATAGGCAGAGATCAAAGGAATGGAGATTACCCAGCGCCGGTGAAGTAATTTACATCTTGGTGTCTTCAGGCACCATTATTGTAATGGAGAATGCAGGAACCGGCTCCCTACACTCCAGTCCCCATAGTTGGACAACAAATGCTGTGTTCACTGAGCTACCTCTAACTCATGCTTACCTTTTTTAGTTTTTGCAAAAAACGCATGTGTGTATTTAGTTATTAATGGCTCGTTGGCTAGGAGCACTGACTGCTCATTTCCTAGAGTATCTGGGTTCAATTCCTAACACTCACATGGCAGCTTACAACTTCTGTTAACTCCAGTACCAGGGATCTGACACCCTCACAAAGACATACAGACAGGTAAAACAAACTCACATCATTTTTAAAAAATAAATAAGTTTTAATACAATTTAAAAAGTTCTATGAGATAGGAAATCACATTGCAGTCCTTGGAGACACCCCCTTGAGTGGTGAGGGAATATGATGAGTAAAGAGTATGACAGACCGAGGCACACAGAGCACGGGGAGGTTTGGGGGAGGTGAAGAGCCAGTTGTGGATGGGGATACTAAGGAACAGGACCTTGAGGGGACCTTGATGGATGGCATGTGTAAAGGTGAAAAGTGTCAAGAGAGAAGAGGGGGATTTGGTATCAAAACTGATCAAATGCAGGCTGGGGAAACGGCTCAGTGGGTGAAGTGCTTGCAAGCTGGAGGACCCCAGTTAGTAAAGCCCCACAGAACAGCATGTGCCTATGATCCCAGCCCTGGGGATTCAGAGACAGGAGGATCCCTGAGGCTTATTGGCCCAGAGTCTAGCTGTATCAGTAAACTCCCTGTTCCACTAGAGGACCTTTAAGAGAGAAAAATAAAAGGTGAAAACTGATTGGGGAAGACACATGACATCGGCCTGTGGCATCCACACACAAATGCTTACATGTTCATGCTCACATGTGTATAGATTAGTGCAACACCTATACACACACAAAGGATGATCAAAGCCAAAGTCCTAGTGCAGGGGGTGTACAGCGGGACAGTTCAGAGGAAACATAGGGTAGTTACTCTTTTGGTGGTTGTTAGAAAATGCCTAACAAAAGCCACTGAAGGAAGCGAAGAGAGATTGGTAGGAACGTCATGGAAGCAGGAACTAGAGGAAGACTGTCACACTGCACTGTACCCACAGTCAAAGCAGAGAGGGGTGAATGTTTGCGCTCAGCTCACCATCTCCTTTCTCTTCAGCCAGGGACCATAGCCCATGGAATGGTGCCATCAATCTTTAGACCTCGTCTTTTCACCTCAGCTAACCCAATCTAGAAAGTCCTTCCCTGACATGCCCAGACCTTTGTTTCCATGGTGACTCAAAATCCCATCTTGTGGACAATTGTTTACCGGCACACAGGTGCAAGGAGGAGTTTGGTGGGAACAGCGGGGGAGACGGGGAGCTACAGAGGCTGGCGTGCTGGCAGTGCTGAGCGAAGGCTTCTAAATAACAAGCGTCAACCTACAAGGATTTGACTCCCTCTCTGTCATTAGCTATTTGAACAGCCAAGGAACCTATTACTTTCATTCCCTGTGTCTCTGCAGAGGAGTCGCGCAGGACAGTCTCCCACTTTGTGGGTAGGTGCTAAGTGCCCAAGATGTCAGGGTCTGCATTGCGCTCAGCAAAGCACTTACCCAGCACACTCCAGCATCCCGCGCCCCCCCCCCGCCCCAGTTCCATCCTGGCCCCACTAAACTAAAAATCAGTGTTGTGCCTTTGCATTAAAATCTTTATATTTAACCCTGAAATTGGTCTACAAAGAACCAGCTGTTTGCAAATTCTTAGGAGATAATAGATTGATTGTTAGTTTCGTTTGACAGATGGAAGAATTTTTTTTTTCCAATTCTTGGAAATTTTATTCTCTTGAACATATGTGTAGTATCTCATTTTACAGTTGTTTGCTCATTATGCGCCCAGTTTCATAAAGATGAACTTATGTGTAGGTGCAATTATTTTGTATATATTTGTTTTTTAAATTGTTTTTCATACAACATGCCTTGATTATATCCTTTCCCCTCCCCCAACTCTTCCAAATCCCCATATCTCTACCACCTAGCTTCATGTTCTTTCTCCCTCTCCCTCTCTCAAATAAAAAGCAAAAACTGAAAAATCAAAACAAACAAACAAAAGCACATACAAAAAAAAGAAAAAAATGGAGTCAGTTTTGTGTTCCCCAAGTCCTCCTGCCCTAGAATGTGGTGGGTAATACCCAATGTCACTTCATTGGAGAAAGCTGATTTTCCCCTTCCCAGCAGGTATCAACTGTGAATATCTTCTCAGGAAGGGGTGGAACTGCTTGTCCACTTCCCCTTCTCCATGCTAGGGTTTCATCTGGTAAGAATGTGGGTTTGAATCTCAGCCTCACTCAAGCAGTCACGATCTGAGCCCTCGGCTCTGAATCTTGGATCAGTAACTGGGCCCAAAGTCCAGAACTATCTCTTAGCTCAAATTCTCAGAGACTTGATAGTAGGAAAAAAAAAAAAAAAAGAAAGAAATGGGAAGTGGAAGAAACATCGGAAATTTCTGTTTATAACACAAGGGAAACTACAGTAAGGAACAGTAATAAAGTCAGACAGAGGAAGATAAAACTTTTGTGAACTCCTGGAAGTTTATGCAAAATATCAAACATAAAATATAAACAGGAGATGTGTTTATATACACACCCACATGTATGCATACACACACACACACACACACACACACACACACACACACACACACACACACGGGGAATTATTTCCTAGTAACGAAGTTTGGAAAACATGGCTATACTGTTAAATCTGACTCAAATCAAAACTTAAAACCGACTGTTCATCCTGTTCCCAGAAATAAATCAGTCATTTCTATTGATTCCTGCCTGTGGCATGGCCTTTTAGTCAGCTTGGTGCCTACAGTGGGCTTCGAGGATCCCATGTCCCCAGTGACCCTGATGGAGCTTCCAGGCAGAGGCAGGCCTTCTCTTTCAGAAAGAGGGCCCTTACCTCCAGACACATTGAAAGGTTCAGGCATTATGCTGGCCTGCCCCTGTTACCTGGCGGAACAGGCAGAACCCTGGTCAACCCAGGGTTCCATGGGAACTAAGTCTGCACGCAGGTGCTCCTTTTAGGAGCAGATGAGACATAAGACTAAGAGACATATTAGACCTATTAATCGGTCTATTATAGGCCTGACAGAGTAGGGAGACTAAGAGAGAAGAGAAACAGGGTAAATGGCTGACTGCCATGGCCAGTCGCCATAGAGAGAGAAGAGAAGCAGAAGCAGACAGAGGAGAAGAGTAGAAAGAGAGAGAGAATGTAAATGGGCAAGTCTGTCTTTTAATGGGGTCCTCTGCACCTGCATGCAGACTTAATTCCCATGGAACCCTGGGCTGACCAGGGTACTGCCTGTTCTGCCAGGTAACAGAGGCAGGCCAGCATAATGCCTGAACCTTTCAATCCCACCTTTACTTATTATTTTAAAAAGGTGTTGTGTTGGACATGGCAAATTAAGGAATAAGGGCGTTGAATTCTCAAGACTGATTCCTGCTGACATGGGGGGCGTTGGCCATCTTTAGGGGATCTGAGAAGGTTGGGGTGCTGGCACGTCCTGGGGTAGCTGGTTGTTTCATCACAGTCCAGGCTGTATGGAACTCCCTGGTGCCTCTTAGACCTGTTTGTTTGGATCCAATTCAGCTCCCTGGAACTTACAAGAATCCTTAGAGTTTATGGAAACATAAGTATTAGACACATTAGCAGCATATTTTGTTAGAAGCAACTTGGCTGAAAGCATTAACATTTTGAAATTGACAGATTTTTTTTTTTAGGAAAATGAAAAGCATCTTAGTCTTGACTTTGTAGTTATTGTGATCCTATGGTGGTATTGTAGAACTTTACTATGAACAGTAGCATGAGAAATAGAGAAATCAGGAACATATTTCATTCTTTTTAATGTCTCAACTCACTTTATCATCACTTAAGCCTTTTTATTCTCAGACCTTCATATTCATACATGACCATGTTTTAGCACTGTATGTGACTTTACTTTTCACACCTTCAGCACTGAGGTCACACCGGGAAGGGGGGTTTGAAGTAAATCCATGTGGGTGACACAATCCACACCATCAGTGAGATTCATCTTGGGCCCACTTATTCCAGGAGATGCCTTAGCCCAGCATGGTAAGAAAATCAAAAGAGGTGTCTGTATATGACGATATTTGTCCTTACATCATTTTAAGAGGAAAACAGCTCTTCTACGTCCCAAAGAAACTCGTGTGACATTTAATTCTCATTATGAGGTATTAAGATGTGGAACCAAATGGACCTTTAGGAATTGACTAGAGGGGCAGCAAGGCTGCTCAGCTGGTAAAGACACTAACCACTGAGCATGACAACCCAGGGCTGAGCCCCAGAACCCATGGTGGAAAGACAGAACCAGTTCCCACAGGAGGTCCTCACACTCCCACATACACACCATGGTAGGCATCCCCTGACAGGGTTGAGCGATCTGACCTCAGGCCTGGAGTTACTCCATCCTAGGAGCAGGGACACATAGGTTGTTTTGTGAGTCGGGAAGCCTGCATCTTACACCGAGCGCTGTTGCCCCCAGGTGCCCTGCACTAGTTGAACACAAAGGCCTTCACCAGATACAAGAACCTAGAACAGAACACACCTTTACTCATGGATTACTCACCCCGAGTATCCATTTATAGCAACAGGAAACAAAGCAGCACAAAGCACAGAGATCTAAAGGCCAAAGGACACCAGGCACACGCCTTGAATCCCAGCACTCGGGAGGCAGAGGCAGGGGAATTTCTGGGAGTTCCAGGCCAGCCTGGCCTACATGGCAAGACCCAGTTCAAAAGAAATAAATAATAAACAAAATGCAAAGCACTAACAGTGTGAAGCAGTGAATCTTCCTACTTGCCCAGGTGCCTGGTTTCACCTAAGCCTTTGGGTATAGGGGAAAGGGGCGCTTAATAACATTCAGTTTGCACGGAATTACCTAAAACCATGAACATCAATTAACTGGCCAATGGCTTTCATGGCCAGTTTTTTAAAAAATCTTTTTTGGTGGGGGGGGGCAGTTTCTAAGTTTTCCTTAATAAGCATAAGATCTTTTTTGTAATATTTTCATTTATTTAGATTTTTATGTGAATGGGTTTTTTGCCTACATGTATATATAAGCGTACCATGTGAATGTCATGCCCTAATAGATCAAATGATGGCATCACATCCCTTGAACTGAAGTTAGAGATGGCTGTGGACCTCCATGTGAGTGCTGGGAGCTGAGCCTAGTGGCAAGAGCAGCCAGCACTCTTTACTGCTGAGGAGTCTCTCCAGTCCACATTTACAAGGGAAATGTGAATTTTCAAAGTAATTCATACACAAACCCGCTCCAAATTGACTAGCCATGTAGCTCAGCTGTACGGTGTTTACCTACCACACAAGACCCGGAGTTCACTTCCCAAATGTGGCCTGGGTGGGCGCGCGCGCGCACGCGCACACACACACACACACACACACACACACCAAACAAAAACAAAAACACTCTTGTTAAAAGTCCAAAACCTAAATCTCAGCCTGAATGAATTCGGATTTTAAGGAAACACAGGAATTGCTAAGGAATTTTTCTTCGAATTTCAACATAATTTGTGGAATGGCTCCACATGAAACTGTATTAAAATTAAGTGTGGCACATGACTGGAGAATTAAGTTGAGTCCAATTTAACTCTTTCCTTTGGGAATCCAGCACTAGGAAACCAGATTTATGCTGATGCCTCAGGCTCAATACCGACAGCACTGGAATTGGATACCCAGCCAGGTGCACCTTCATCCTATGACTTGGTCATCATCCTGGTTTCCAGCGAGGACACAGGACCGTCATCATCCTTCCGACAACACACCCATGGACACAGGTAAGAAGGGGCTCTGACTAGTCAGACTACATAGTTTCTGACTCTGATAGAATCAATGGCAAGTTAGAGAAGCCATTAAAGACAGGGAGGGTGACATGGGGGAGGGGCTGAGACAGTCCGGCTCATCCCTGTGTCCATAAATGGAACTGCTGACAGTGGCAGAGGAGAGAGAAAGGCTACTTTGGGTTCTCCTGATTGTATGTGCTTCAGACAATCGTCTGCACTCCTTGGACAGGAAAATGGCTGGACTATGTGGCCAGTGCCTCTCGTTCAGTTCAAAGTTTTATGTAGTTTTCCTGGTGGGAGAGGGACCCTGGGTGGTAGACTCATCCCTAAGGTGATGAAATCAAACTTTGAAATTCATTCATGCCATTTATTTTATAGTTTTTAAATAGTATATTGTGTGCAATTTTATGTCTTAATTTGTAATAATTATTATGTACCTACAATTTATTACCCTAATAAAATATTTTCATGTTTACAAAGAAGATATAAGCAAAAACTCTGTGTAAAGCAAAATGATAAAATTTAAAATAATGTACACATTGAGATATCATATATATTAGAATGACTAAAATGAAGAATGAAAGCCCGGCAGTGGTGGCACACGCCTTCAATCCCAACACTCATGAGGCAGAGGCAGGTGATCTCTGTGAGTTCAAGGCCAGCCTGGTCTACAAAGAGTTTCAGGACAGCCAGAGCTACACAGAGAAAACTTCTCAAAAAAACCAAACAATAAAATAAAATAAATAAGCATGAAGACCAGGTGTGGTGGTGTTGTGGGATATTTGTACACTGTGTGAAGATATATAGCTGTGATTAATTTATTTTATTTTATTTTACTTTTTGGTTTCTCGAGACAGTGTTTCTCTGTGGCTTTGGAGGCTGTCCTGAAACTAGCTCTTGTAGACCAGGCTGGTCTTGAACTCACAGAGATCTGCCTTCCTCTACCTCCCAAGAGCTGGGATTAAAGGTGTGCGCCACCAACGCCCAGCCCATGATTAGTTTAACAAAGAGCTGAATAACCGATTGCAAGGCAGGATGTATAGGCAGGATTTCCAAGCAGAGAGAGAGAGGAAGTAGGAGATGAAACTAGGTATACGAGAGACAGGATGGGCAGTATGTGACAGAACATAGATAAACAAAAATGGGTTAGTTTAAGTTATAAGAGCTAGTTAAAAACAAGCCTAAGCCAAGATAGGCTCCAAAACTACACAGAAATCCTGTCTCGGGGAAAGGGAAAAAAAAAAAAAAGCCTAAGCTAAGGCCAAGCTTTCATAATGAAAAATAAGTTCTCTGTGTCCTTATTTGAGAGTAGGCTGATGGGACAGAGTTACATGGTGATAACCCTAGTACTTGGTGGGATGGAGTTGAAAAGACTGTATGTCTGAAGATGATCTGAGCTATCTAAAACTAAACTAACAGACAAGCAAGCAGCTATCAATATGACCTAGCAGTCACACTATGGTCATTATCACAGTGAACTTAAGGTTTAGGGCTACACAGGAATATTTATGGCAGCTTTGTTCACAATAACCCCAAAGTAAAACCAACAGATATTTTTCAACCAGTGGTTTTTACAGAAGATGGTGCATACACTCCATTGGATAGTACAGCAGAATTTTTAAAAGAGAAAAATAAAAGGCATGAGTCATCAGTATATGTACAATGGGATGAACATTCAGATAACGATGCTAAGTAGGGAAAACCACCAGAAATTCACATGCTCTGTGATTCCATTTATGCAACATTTTGAAATGATAAAAACATAGAAATGGAGAACAAGTCATAGTTACCATGCTCTTGTCAGATGGAGCTGTGGAATAGGGATCTTTGCATGGAGAACTTTGTTCCATGTTCTGTGCCTTGGCTGCTTATGGCACCATCCTACCATCTACAATGTCATACTAATAGGTGTGTATGGGGGAGGGGGGGTAATGAGCACAGATGCCCTTGGAGGCAAGGGACATCAGGGATGGTGAGCTTCCTGGCGTGGTGTGGATACCGGGAATGGATCTCCGGCTCTCTGCAAGAGCACACATGCTCTTAACCCCTGATCCATCTCTCCTCCCCATCCCCAACCCCATCTTAAAGTTTCTTGAGAAGAAACTTTCCATGTTTGGAGTCACTCCAGTAGAGCCTCACAGGGTGCTGCAGAAAGTCATTCTGATTCAAGAGGCATGGTAGAATTAACCCTGTCCCTTCTTCAGTTGTTACAGATCCTTGCTATGGCTCCCCCTGTGTTCAGAAATGAAAAAGAAGCATGGCAGAAGATTATTAGAATCAAATTAGTGATTCTACAATACTGAGAGAGCTGCAAATCAAATAATGGCTGCAGACATTTAATGGGATGGGGAATGTCTCAGGGCTGACTTTACTTTGGTTTCTCCAGCATGTTACTACCATGACTCTGTTCAGAGTAAGCAGACGACTTCATGACGAGGACTAGGAACTTCCCCAAACCACTGATGCCTACCATTGCTAATGTTGAAGGTTGTCAAGGCCAGAGCTATGAGAGAGGCTGTATCATAAGCATCATAAGGGCCAGGCGTTGGTGGCGCACGCCTTAAATCCCAGCACTCGGAAGACAGAGGCAGGCGGATCTCTGTGAGTTCGAGGCCAGCCTGGTCTCTAGAGCGATGCCAGGATAGGCTCCAAAGCTACACAGAGAAACCCTGTCTCGAAAAACCAAAAAAATAAATAAATAAAAATAAAAAATAAGCATCATAAGGGGTGCCAGGAAGAGGCCAAATTAAAATGTAACAGCCCCCTGAAATGCCAACAAACTGCGTGGCACTTCACACCCCTTTGATTGACATCTCCATTTGAAATGGAGTACTTAAATGTCTGCAAAGGCTGCATCCTAAGATTGTGAACAAAGTGTACCCATTAGCCTCTAAGCATTGTGGCAATTAGACACCATCATTCATTTTCAAACATGAGCAAGCAGTTCTTTGACAGTCACGAATGTTAAATCATATTCTCTTCCTGGCAACACTAGACTGTCATCCACTTGCCTGAAATAGCTTACCCAAATGTCAGGTATTTTTATGTTTGAACTCTATTATTGATTGCCTTATATTTTCTGAAAAAAAAAGCATATGTAAGTTGACTTTACTAAAATTTTAAAAAAATATCCTGTGTCCATAAGGCTCTCAGTGGTAGAACATTTTTGAGATTAATTCACCATTACAGTTATGATAGTTGACTAATTGGTCAGTCACTGTGCAGGAATCAAACCCCAAACTTTATTCCCATCACAGCCCAATATGTATCTGTTTATTATTACATGTGAAACAGTAAAATAGTATTAGAAATTATTCAGCCCCTTAATGTTTTAGATACAAGTATTTATACTTACATACACACATATGCAAAAACCTTCAGTATCCACAATTGGTATTACTCATTGCAAGAACAACCAGAGTTGAGGGGGACTTATTGGTACTGGTACATGCCTGTCATCACAGTACTTGAGAGGCAGAAGGAAGGTTCCAGGTGAGCCTGGGAGGTATAGTGAGACCCTACCTCCTCACCAACCCCCAAATAATACATACAACAGAAGGCTAGTTTGAGCATCAATTCCATATCCTCATTTCTCATAAGAGGATAAATTCTGATAAACCTGAGGAATTCTGATGATATCTAGGACTTTCCAGAGAAGGAAAACTGAAACATAATATAGCCAGGCAAATGCTTCATCTAGGGACCCAGAAAGCCAAAATAATCTGTGGTTATGGAAGATGGCTACATCGCCTACAGAGGATGGCTACAGCATCAACTGGGTATGATTACCACATCTACAAAGGATGACAATGCCAGCTGAGGATGGCTAGAGCATCTACAGAGGATGGCTGCAGCATTTGAGGAAGATTAACAGTATCTGAGGATGGCTACAGCAGCCACAGAGGATGACTACAGCAGCAACTGGGTATGACTACCTCATCTACAAAAGATGACAACACCTGGAGACAGGATGGCTGCAACATCTACAGAGGATGGCTCCAGTATCTGAGGAGAACTACAACATATACAGAGGGTGGCTACGGCATAAACAGGATGATTACAGTACCAAAGGATGAGTACAGCATCAACTGGGTATGATTACCACATCCTTAAAAGAGGACAATACCAGGTGAGGATGGCTAGAGCATCTACAGAGGATGGCTGCAGCATTTGAGAAAGATTAACAGTATCTGAGGACGACTTCAGCATCTACAGAGAATGGCTACAACATCTGCAGAAGGTGGCTACAATACCTGAGGATGACTGACTACAGCATCTATAGAAGACAGCTACAGATTCCACACAGGGTGGCTACAGTACCTACAGATTTGCCTCATCAGCTTTGTGGACACACAGCTAGGTGTCATCTATGAAGCAGAGTGAGCTCTCAGATACCAAACATGGTGGTGTTCCACCTTGGACTTTCCCAGCTTTCAGAACTGAGAAGTAAACATCAATTGTTTGTGAATTACCCAGTCTATGGTATTTTGCTGCAGCAACTGAAATGGCCAGAGGGCTGGAGAGCAAGCAAAGGGAAGCCCTTGCTGCTGGGGGCCCTGCAAGGATGGGCGCAGGAGCACATTTTATAAGGAATAAAAAGGGGCTGGGGTTTTGATCAACAGGCCAAAAGAATTGTTTAAATGACTCTCCATACCTTTATTCTTCATTCTCCCATTTTCTATCTGAAGCTGAGGCCTATGGTATGCTAAATGTGTGCCTGCCACTCCATTTACAGTTTTTACTAATGGTTTTGTTGAGGTCCTGGAAATGTCACTGAATTTGGAATCATAAAATATGCCCTGATACATTTGGTGACTTAGTTGTTTCTCTGACAAATAAATGGACTGGGCCAGCTGACTGACACTCACATACCCACCCATCCCCTTCCCCCAGGCTAACACCCATTATTGAGAGTCAGGAGTCTGTTTCCAATAGGTAGACACCCTGACAGCTGACAGGACTAGAGAGATCAGGCCACCTTGGATGCTAAACAGCCAGGGAGGAATAACAGCACCAGGTAGCAGAGGGTGGGGCCAGTCAACAGATGTGAAGGGGGAACTAAAATATGGATGAACTGCAGCTGGGTTCATTCACGAAGAGCAGCCCCACCTGCTCACCTCAGGAGATCTGAAGAAGCTCCTGGGCTCACAGTTACTGCTCACTAAGAAGCTCAGGGGCCTAAGAAAACCCTAGCCATAATGTTTTCTTCACCAGAGTGGCTGACTTTGAGAAGTTCAGGGAAGCAAAAGAGCTTTTGGCCTGAGACTTAGGACTGGGTGAGGCAGAGGAAGGGAAGGCTGGAAAGAGGCTTGTATCATCACCAGCCCCAGTGCACTGACCCCAAGCCAGCCTGCTCCTTCACCCTTCGGGTCTCTGGCTCAAGATAGACTGCCTTCCAAGTAGCAGGTGAATCTAGTGTAGCCCAACCACAGCATTCAATTCACTTGCTTCTGCTTTTGGCCAGGAAGTTAACTTTCCTAGGAAGGTTTTTATTTTATTAAGATTTTATGTGTATAGATGTTTTTGCCTATATATCTGTGCACCACATGTGTGCAGTGCCCACAGAGGCCAGAAGACACCATAGGATTCCCTGAAACTGGAGTTACAGATGTGAGCTGCCCTGTGAATGCCGAGAATGGAACCTAGGTCCTTTGGAAGATCAGTCAGTGCTCTTAACCATGGAGCCATCTCTCCAGCCCTTCCTTGGAACTGTTGATAGGAGCTGGAAAGAATATAAGAAACCAAACAAAGCAAGCCAAGACCTTGTTTTCAAGCCAAGCGTGAGACTGCCTGACTGGTGGGGACCAATGTTGTGTGCAAATGATAGACCCTAGGTGCTTTTGAGTACTGGGTCCTGGAGCCTTGAGCAGCTGACAAATTCCCCCTCCCTGGTCTGGGACTCAAGCAGCACACTTGACTGGCATGTAAGAGATCCCATGTTCCATCCCCACCACCACAAAGAAAACAAATAAGCCTTCACAATTTTTAAAAATAAACAGACGTTTGATGTTTTGTGGACATTTATCTGACCATTAAATAATGACCCTCTTGGTGATGAGTTCATATGGGCAGGCAGATGAAGTGTGAGGCAAAAGGACACGCTTGCTGTTTAACAGGGCCTGGCTTTTCAAGGTCACTGTTGGGAATGTACATTTGGCTCTAATGTTAACGGCTGACTGCATCTACTGTAGCCACCCAGCAGATAACCCAGGGTGGCAATTCTGTGGTACACACAACACTGCTGCCCTCCTGCGTGTGCAGTCCACCTTGCTAACCTTAGGGTTCTCATCCTCAGACACCCTCCCTCCCACCACTCCACAACATCATCTTAGAGCTGCTCCTGTGCTGAGCCCGCGTGCCCTTCCCAAGCTGGGTGGGTTCGGTCCGGCTTCTTTAGTGTCTCTTCATTAACTCAGAAAATATTTGCTGCGTGCCTTCCTTGGCAAGCCCCGATACAGATGTTTAGGATGGACATGGGGGAGAACAGTCCCTGCTCTGTTCCTGGGGCTTCCATGGACAAGAAAATAGTAAGTGGCATTGGTGTAGCAACATGAATTAAAATGGAGCAAGGAGAGAGAAGAACAGAGGGCAGTGCATTTTTAAAAATGCTGTGTATGTTATTTCTCATTTATGGTTCTTAGCTTTATATAGTCTCATAAAATCAAGTATGTATATATTAAAGAAAAGTAGAAGCAAAATTATCCAGGGGAGCAAAGCGGATTAGCAGGATGAAATATGGGGGCTGACACTATGGCTGAGTGGTTAAGAGCACTTGCTACTCTCATGGAAGACCTTGGTTCAGTTCCCAGAACCTACATGTCAGTTCAGAGTCATCTGCTGCTGTAGTGTCAGGGAATCTAATGCGCTCTTCGGGCCTCCATGGCACCAGGCATACACATGGGGTACACACACACTGGCAAATACTTATACACATAAAAAATTTTTTTTAAAAAAGGAAAAGGGGCCGGGTGATGGTGGTGCACGCCTTTAACCCAGCACTCGGGAGGTAGAGGCAGGTGGATCTCTGTGAGTTCGAGGCCAGCATGGTCTCCAGAGCGAGTGTCAGGATAGGCTCCAAAGCCACAGAGAAACCCAGAAAAACAAACAAACCAAAAAAAGAAAAAAAAAAAAAGGGGACAGGGACAGGGCTAGACAGGGCAGGGGGTGGAGGATGTGCTCAACATACAATGTACACCTAAAGCATTATAGTATGTGCCTGTAAGCCCAGCTTCTTGGGGGATAAGAGGATTGAAAGTGAACCCCTTACAAGGGCTACAGCAAGCACAAGCCAGCTTGGGCAACTTAATGGGACCCTGTGTCAAATAAAATGTAAATAGAAGGCTAAAGCTATAGAGAGCTTTGGAGTAGATCACTCACCTAGTATTTGGGCAAGGCCCTAGGTTCCATCCCAGTGCTGCAAATCAATCAATGGACAAAGATAAGATGTCCTGAGGAAAGAACTCAGCATAGGAGGCAACAGTCAAACGGAGGCCTGTCATGTGTGGGCATGGAGTGAGCCGCAGAAGCCACACGGGAGCCCATGTGCAGGCATGGACCCACACAGGGTCTTGGGTAGGAGGGTTCTAAGTAAGGGAGACCAAGTGGAGGCCTACTCAGTGCCTACTCAGTTTACCTGCCTGGCTGCAGCACTAAGGTTTTGCTGGAGCATAGCACACAGTGAAAACTCTACAGGAGATGAGGTGCGAGAGATAAGCCAGTCCCACGTGGAGGGCAATGCAAGACATGGTCTATGGCGTTTCACACGGGAAACGAAGAGCCCTTCACAACTGGAAGTATACAGCAACATCAAGAGTTTGGTTCTTTCCAGGAGTGGTCATATACACCTGTAATCCTAGCACTCAGGAAGCTGAGGCAGGCGGATCATGAGTTTGAAGCTATCTTGAGTTAGTTTCTTGGATCCTTGTATAACCACGTTCAAAAGTATAGCTAGGTTTCAGGATAACTGGTCATGGGACTGCAGCCCTCCGTTTCCCCTCCTTCTCACCCACAAGCTTCTCATGTGTCCTGAGAGACTTCGTGAGGATGCTGGGGTATATCCAGGCATCCCATTTTACCCCAGTGTCAGCATATTATATTCTGAAACAATGGGTGACTACCTTTCACAATCACCTATTACATATTTTATGAGTAGCTGGAAGAGAAGTCCTTCAGGGCTTCTGAAGTAAAGTAAAGATAGAGAAATGTAATGTTAAGTACCTTGACCTGATCAGTACATGCTGTGTATGTGGAATAAAACATCACCTGTCCACTTACTACATATTCATAAGAACAGTGAAACATGAGCTACCCTGTTTGATCATTACAAACTCTGCAAATATGTAATCATACTGTTACCTACAAATTCATAGAACTGAAATAACTTTAAAACATTCTGTATACACAAACCATTGCCTTTTAAGGCAATCTTAGGAAGCCTGGCTCAGGATTAGTGAGGAATTGGAAAAATGATGGAAGAACAAACACATGCTTGAGTTTTCTCCGTCCCTGGCAATTTCAGAAAGGGATTTGGAAATGCTGTACTTGGCTGTGTGACCTTCTGAGCATTCTGTTTCAAAGCTTCATTGACCCACTTTCAACCAGCAGGCTCTATCTATGAGCTGCTAGGCTGATTCTTAAGGGACAGCTACATGCTTGCTTAGGGATGGTGGCAGGACAGGCCAACAGTGCAGGGAACAGGCTTTACTCCCTTAGCAGTCATCACTCATTTCCCAAAGGATGCTGGGTAAGCCATGTGACAATTAGAAAGAGAAGAAAGGAGAAAAAAGGACAGAAGTTGGTTTGGAGACTTAGTCTTTCTTAAAAGTGGGAGAGAGACAGAGAGAGACAGAGACAGACACACAGAGAGACAGAGACAGAGAGACAGACACACACACAGACAGACACACAGTGACAGAGACAGACACACAGTGACAGAGACACACAGTGACAGAGACAGACACACAGTGACAGAGACAGACACACGGTGACAGACAGACACACAGTGACAGAGACAGACACACAGTGACAGAGACAGACACACAGTGACAGAGACAGACACACGGTGACAGACAGACACACACACACACACACAGAGACAGACACATATGGAGAAAGAGAGACACACAGAGACAGAGACAGACACAGACACACACAGAGAGACAGAGACACACACAGAGACAGAGATAGAGACACAGAGAGAGACACACGCAAAGAGAGAGACACACACAGAAAGAGACACAAAGACAGAGACACACAAAGACACAGAAAGAGAGAAACACAAAGAGACCAGCACACACAGAAAGACTGACACACACATACACAGAGACAGACACAGAGAGACAGACAGTCAGACAGAGATAAACAGACACACAGACAAACAGAAAAAGAGACAGACAGAGAGACCTACAGACACACAGACACACACAGAGAGAGACAGAGACAGAGAGAGACAGAGACAGAGAGAGACAGAGACACACAAAGACACATAGACAGAGACAGACACACAGAGCCACAGAGAGACACACAGACAGAGCCACAGAGAGAGAGAGACAGAGACAGACACACAGACAGAACCACAGAGAGAGACAGAGACAGACACACAGACAGAACCACAGAGAGAGAGAGACACACACAGACACACAGACAGAACCACAGAGAGAGAGAGACACACACAGACACACAGACAGAACCACAGAGAGAGAGAGAGAGAGACAGACAGAGCCAGACACACAGACAGAACCACAGAGAGAGAGAGAGACACAGACAGAGCCAGAAACACAGACAGAACCACAGAGAGAGAGAGAGACACAGACAGAGCCAGACACACAGAGACACAGACAGAGCCAGACACACAGAGACACAGACAGAGCCAGACACACAGAGACACAGACAGAGCCAGACACACAGACAGAGCCAGACACACAGACAGAGACAGACACACAGACAGAGACAGACACACAGAGACAGACTGAATGAGACACAGAGAGACCAACAGACACACAGAGAGACCAATAGACACACACAGAGAGACCAACAGACACACACACAAAGAGACAGAGAGACAGACAGAGATAGACACAGAGACAGAGACAGAGCCATTCACACAGACACAGACACACAGACAGAGACACACAGACAGAGACACACACACAGAGACACACACACAGAGACACACACACAGAGACAGACACACAGACAGAGAGAAAAACATGTCTTCACCACACAGAGAAATGAACTAAACAAGTAATGGAATAGGGCAGGGTGGTGTTGGGGCCCACCTTTAGTGAGAAACCAAGGAGGGGAGGTTTAAAGCCATCTGGGCCATGCTCTTCAAGAGCATGCTGTGACCCTGGGCTCTTCTACCTCTTTGAGCATCTTTGTCCTACCCTCTGCTATGATGTACCTGAAAGCAACAGAGTAATAAACAGACCATGCTTAGAAATCTCCCAGATGGTGAGGAAAAAGGAACCTTTGCTCTTTATAAGTTGGCTGTCTCTGGTATATAGTGAGGGAAAGACAACTAAATGTTTATGGAATATTAGAAAACATCCAGTGCCAAGATAGAAAAATACAGCAGGAAAGAGGGAGCAAAAGCAGCCTTAGAAAGGGTGACCAGTTCCCACACGGAGGAAGTTAAAGCAGGAAGATCACAGGAAAAAGAGTGTAACATTTCATAAAGTCGGTGGAAGAAAAAGGAACCCTGAAGGGGGAAAAATGCCAATTTCAGTATTTTTAGAGCGTATTATTATTCAATAGAATTCTCCTTTCCTCACGGATGAATTTAATCTGATATTGAGGACTCACCCTCTTCATCACTATCCCTGCCTAGCTTTGGAGAGGCCTAATGTCTTGTGGGGAACTGTCTTCTGAATGGACCCCGTGTGTTGTGAGAGGCTTGGCTACTGGCTCTCCAGCACACACTGTATTGAAGAAATCCTGCACCAGGGCCCAGGGTGAGCAGCTCTCAAGCACATAGTCCCTTGACTGGCCCTAAGGCTGGGCCTTTTGTTTTCCTGCCAAAGTCCAGGCAAGAGGAAGTGTCTTCAGTCCTCTGTGCAAACTCTGGCCTGAGTTATGTCTCTTGGGGCTCCTGCACAGGTCATGACTGGGAAAGCTATCAAAAACAAAACAAAAAAACCCAAAACAAAAATTAGACCACTCCAGAGGTCCAGTCCCAGTCGCCAGCATGGAGGGACATCACTTTCCTCCTCTCTGTGGCCTCTTACTGACCACTCCCAGGGTGGCTGCTCCAGCCTCTTTTTTTCTTTTTTCTTTTTCAAGACAGGGTTTCTCTGTGGCTTTGGAGGCTGTCCTGGAACCAGCTCTTGTAGACCAGGCTGGTCTTGAACTCACAGAGATCTACCTGCCTCTGCCTCCCGAGTGCTGGGATTAAAGGCGTGCGCCCAGCCTGTTCCAGCCTCTTACTGACCACTCCCAGGTGGCTGCTGAGCCTGACTGAGCATCTTTCTGTACTCTAGACATTACATCTAATTGCCTGCCTTAGTTAGGGTTTCTATTGCTGTGATGAAACACCATGACCAAAGAAACTTGAGAAGGAAAGGATTTATTTGGCTTACTCAGCCACACTGTAGTCCGTCACTGAAGAAAGCCAGGAGAGGAACTCAAGCAAAGCAGGAACCTTGAGGCAGGGGCTGATGCAGAGGCCATGGAGGGGTTCTGCTTGCTGGCTTGCTCCTTGTGGCATGCTCAGCCTGCTTTCCTTTAGAATCCAGGACCACCAGCCCAGGAACGGCACCATGCACAATGGGCTAGCCTCTCCCGTATCACTAAGAAAATGCCCAACAGGTTTACCTACAGCCTAATCTTACAGAGGCATTTTCTTAATTAAGGTTCCCTTCTGTCAGATTACTCTCTCCTGTGTAAAGCTGACATAAAACCATTAAGCACAACTGACCCCTTGTCAACCAGACATGCAAACATCACTGTTATACTACAACCTTTCGTTTCTTATTTATCCTCAAGATCACACATTAACATCGACACCACAACATAAAACATTTTATAAACCCAAAACCCACAGTCTTTACAAATTCAAACACTTTAAAAAGCAATTATCCTTAAAAGTCTAAAGTCTTTTAAAATTTAAAACCTATAAAATTCAGTCTCTCAACTGTGGGCTCTTGTGAAATCAAACACAAGTTGAACACTTCCTTACTTCAAGAGGGAAGAACCAGGGCACAGTCACAATCAGAGCAAAGCAAAACCAAACTCCAACAGTGTAAATAATTCCATGCCCAATATCTGGGATTCACTCATTGTCTGCTGGGCTCCTCCAAAGGTCCTGGGTCATTTCTCCAACTCCACCCTCTACGGCACATCCAGCTCATCTTCAAGCAGGCTCATCTAGCAGGCTCCACTTCACCTCAGCTGCTGTTCTTGGTGGTAGTCTTATGGTACGGGGATCTCCAACATGCTATGGTCTCTTGTGCAACTGAGCTGTACTGTCAACAGTTGTGTCGTTTGTGCCCTAAGTCCGAGTATCAGGAGAAAGCCTGGAGATTTAGTTAAAAAACCGAGCCGTCTGGCTGCTTGCGCTATGTGTGTCTTGTCCAACTTTATCCATCTTCCTTATTCCAGGGGGAAAGCAGCCTTATATACACTTAAAGCACAGTGGAGAGACCCCAGGTGTTAAGAGCTCCTAGAAGAGCTCCGTGTTTTCCCAGGTGTAGTGGGGCGAGGCTGGGGCTGAAGCCAGGACTAGAAAACAGGATGCACCTGTGGCTATTGGCTAACAAGCAACTCACAGAGACCCCGTGGGGACTGGGGCCCAACAACCAATAGCTTCTCCTGGGCTCTCTTCAGGGACTCTAGTCCTGTCACACAGTACCAAGTCTCAGCTACTCTCCATGACCCCTTCATGCCTTCAAAACCAGTACCACCTGGGTGACTCTTACACTACCAAGTTCAGATGGCAAGCGCAAGGAACCACCTCGGCTGCCTCTGGAACACAGCTTCTGTGTGCAGACTCTCAGGAAACACTTCCCAGAAGATTTCACTTCAGTGATGTGGGTCTCAATCACCACCAATTTCCCAGCTCCAGCTAACTAGCATCAATTGTCCCAGCAAAGCTAAGATTTTACATCAGTGGTTCTGGTCTCTTGTTAATCACAGCTGATACCTAGCTAACCATAAACCACAGATTCTCAAATCAAAATAGCAAACAGCTCTGACAAGTCTTTAGTGATGTTCAAACTTCCCTCTGGAATTCACAAGCCTCCGTGGTCTGCACTGCTCTCAACATTCTTATCTCCCAAGCTTCCACAGAACAGCTCACCAAGCTCTCAACACTCAACTTTCTAGTCCAAAGTTCTAAAGTCCTCCCATAATCCTCCCCCAAACAACATGGTCAGATCTGTCACAGCAACACCCCACTCTTCTGGTACCAATTTATCTTAGGGTTACTATTGCTTTGATAAAACACCATGACCAAAGCAACTTGGGGAGGAAAGGGTTTATTCGGCTTACACTTCCACAAGTCCATCACGAAAGGAAGTCAGGACAAGAACTCAAACGAGGCAGGAGCTGAAGCAGAGGCAATGGGAGAGAACTGCTTACTGGCTTGCTACCTGTGGCTTGCTCAACCTGCTTTCTTATAGAGCCCAGGACCACCAGATCAGGGATGGCACCTCCCACAATGGGGCTGGACCCTCCGCCATCAATCACTAATTTAAAAAAAATGCCCTAAAGCTGAATCTTATGGAGGCATTTCTTTTTTTTTTTTTTAAAGATTATCTTTATTATGTATACAACATTCTGCTTCCATGTATATCTGTACACCAGAAGAGGGCACCAGATCTCATAACGGATGGTTGTGAGCCACCATGTGGTTGCTGGGAATTGAACTCAGGACCATGGAGGCATTTCTTAATTGAGGTTCCTTCCACTCAGGTGACTTTAGCTTGTATCAGGTTGGCATAAAACTATCCAGCATACTGCCTCATGTCTACCACTTTTGTAATGTTCCCAGCTTAGGATACCTGATACTGGGCTGGAGAGATGGCTCAAAGGTTGAGAGCACTGGCTGCTCTTCCAGAGGTCCTGAGTTCAATTCCCAGCAACTACATGGTGGTTCACAACCATCTATAATGAGATCTGGTGCCCTCTTCTGGTGTGCAAGCATAAATGCAGGCAGAACACTGTATATATAATAAATAAATAAATAAATATTTTTTAAAAACGATACCTGATACTGACATCCTTGCCTAGACCCCCCATACACCCAGCTCTCCCGTGTTCCTTATTCTGTACAGACACAGCCAGGTGCCCAAGCAGGAGACCGAAATGTCTCTCTGCGTCCTCCTGTCACCACCCACACCCTGCAAGGCACCATGCACCACAGACTCTCTCTGCTGTTGCGTGTCCCCTCCTCCCACCCACCCCTCTTATTTCAGGCTCTCATTATCCCTTCATCCCCACATCTAGGGCTTTGGGACACACTGGGGGAATAGAATACAGATGACCTCCCACCTATGAGTCACACTTAGGGGAGGGGATAATGAGCACATGGAAGAATCTCACAGCTACAGTGTCAGAAGGCAATGTGAAGGACTTGACTGTGGTCCTGAGAAAGTGAGATTGGAGCTGAGCTTGAGATGACTACTTGGGAAGCAAAGTTATAGCAAAAAACCCAAGGGTAAGCTGCAGCCAAGAGCAGCAGCTGGTGCAAAGGTCCTGGGGCTAACTGCCTTTGAGAGACCAATAAAGGTCCCAGGGCTGGAGCACTGTCCCCAAGGGAAGGTGACACATGAGAGCGTGGAGAAAAGCATTTCCAAGAAACAAAGAGAAATCTGGGTTTTCATTTGTTTCCTGGTTCTGTGGCGTTAAGGGTGGAGACCAGGAACTGAGGCATGCTAGGCAAGTGCTGTACCACTGGGCTACCTCCCCAGCCTCTGATTTTTCCTTGAAACTCTTGGAAGGTTTTAAGGAGAATGATATATCTCCCGGGGCTTTTTCCTGCTGCTGCAATCCTTCTGCGTGGCCGCCAACCTGATTTTCCTATGGCAACAACCTTATGCTATGTCTCTGGGGTTTAAAAATGTCCAGCTGCAGCCATTTACCTACAGAAACCATGGGAGCACTTTGCTGCATCCAAAGATCCTCACTCCCATGCTTCCATTGTTATCTCCATGTGGCCTCCTGGTAGCCCAGCATGGTCCACCAAGGCTTCTCTGGTGATTACACCTCTCTAGGCATAGGCATTCTTCGTGGTCGCCACGCCCAAGTCTTTCCTCTTCCAAGACAAAGGTCAAATGCCACCTCAAGCATGGAATCTTTTCTGATACCCAAGAGGCCCGCCCCATCCTGGCATCTTAACTGTACACTGTGTACCAGGCAGACCTCCCCTATTGCCCTTCATCCCTGGACAGCAGCTTGGCTGTGGAAGCATGACTTCCTGCCTTGTATGTACTCCCTTCCATTTGACACGGAGATTGGGACACTTTGCAGCAGAGAGATGTCCCCCCTGTTTGCATGTTTAGACCACACTGAGTGGGGTGGTTCTTGCAAAGGAGCAGGGGTCCCATGCTTATAGTAAAGATTTTAATAAGTGTCAGGCGATACAAGAGCAGACCCACTTGCCTTTGGGCTGCTGGCACCACCATCATGGTCTCCCCCACAGTCACAGATGGAACTGGGAAAGGAGTTAAGTGGGTGGCAGTATATATGAGGCAGGAGCTGTCACTTTTCAGCCATCTCTCATGGCCCTGAAGTTTCCCCACCATCACAGGTCCCCATGGGGCAGGGAGCTCACCCCCAAATGGCTGTACAAGAGGATCCACCAGAGTGGGTGGTGCTAGAGTCTGCCCACGACCCATCACAGCCTTCTGCTCAGTGCTGTGGAACAAAGGTGGGAGAAACAGGGACACCATTGTTCCATAGCACAGAGGTAGGCTGCCATGCACAAGCATTCGGAGTCCAGAGACACTGCACACACAGATACGATGAATGTTTAAAGAGGTGTAAGCGCTGCTGGGTGGTGGTGGCTATGGCTCATGCCTTAATCCCAGCACTCAAGAGGGCCAGGCAGGCAGATCTCTGAGTTAGAGGCCAGCCTGGTCTACAGAGTGAGTTCCAAAATAGCCAGGGCTACACTGAAAAACCCTGTCTTGAAAAACCAAAAGAACAGCGTGAGTGCCAGGTAGGCTCTAAAGCCACAGAGAAACTCTGTCTCAAAAAACAAAACAACAACAACAACAAAAATTTAGTAGCATAAACACTGTTTACCCTGACTTGATTGCTATACATGTGTACAAGCGTCAGATTTTCACACTGACCCTCATAACTATGTGTAATTATTATAAAAATAAAAAAGCACCCGGTGGCCAATAGCAAGACTATGGTATGGTGACTTTGTGGAAGGAAGAGAAGAGAATAGTATGTTCCTAATATCGGAGGAAAGAGCTCATAGAAGAAATGAATCAATCAGCTGGCACATCGATGTGTGAGACATGATGAGAGGATAAGCCAAGCGTATGTGATCGGGTCCTGGCTGGGACGTAGTGGGCAGCAAGCACAAAGAGGACTTCTTCCAAAGTCTTTCAACATGGATATTGAAGGTCAGTGTTATCTGCAGATCGCAGGTGGGGGCCACAAATGAAGATGAACTTAGTCTGAAAGTGATTTGCAGAGGCTCAGAGTTCTCCTCTTGAGATGACTCAAGATGACTGCAGGTTGCTTGCTCACTCTGCCTGGTCAGCGGCTGCTCGGAAATGAGTGGGACGAACCTGACCTGGAGAAGCCGAGAGGCATCTGTGTTTGCTGTGCCGTGGAGTGCACTCCAGGGAGCAGAACTGCTGTGTTTTTCTGCTGGGCTTCTGGGAGGGCTGGGGCAATCCCTGATTATCCATCTATCACAAAGCTAAGCAGACTCTGTCCACCACTGGGCTGTACCTCTGGTCCTTTGTAGCATCTGCATTAGACTTGAATTTGCAGTCCTCCTGTTTCAGCCTCCCCAGTAACCAAGATTATAGGTCTGAGCCACGTCTAGACATTTATTTCTTAACTGATCACTAACCTAACTTGACACAAAAAGATAACGTCTTCAGAACAGGGCGTTTCGTTGACAGCAAAATTGTACAAAACATCTGTGGCTTGAGATTTTTTTTTTTTTTTAATTCAAGACAAGGTCACTCTGTGTAACAGCCAGGCTGTCCTGGAACTCAGTTACCCCCCTGCCTCTGCCTCCTGAGTGCTGGGATTAAAGGCGTGCGCCACCAATGCCCAACTTCATCTGTACCTTGATTAACTGACATAATTTGACTCTTAAGATTTCAGCAAGATGTTTAATATGTATTAGACACCACATCATATGGAGTGCAGATTCCTGTAGCCTCAGCCCCACATGATCAGTCCTTATAGCTGTGTGCAGATAACAGGAATCTGATCAGCCCTTACAACTGTGTGCAGATAGCATGGATCTGATCAGCCCTTACAGCTGTGTGCAGATAGCATGGATCTGATCAGCCCTTACAGCTGTGTGCAGATAGATAGTCATGGACCTAAAGTCTTTTAAGGCAGCAGGGCGGGTGGGGGAATGCTTTCTTCCATTACCAAGGGCTTGCTCTTTCTTGAAGAGCTGGAATCTGCATCTCCAAAGGCTGAGAATGGGTTCTGCAGCCTTGGCCTGTGTGATGGATGTTGCCTCAGTTCTTTTGTGCGATGGATGTCCTTGTTGTCCTTTCTGGTGCTGGGAATCAAACACCTCAGGGCCTCTTGAGTGCTTCACACAGTTCTCTATGTCTGCATGTAAGAATTGGCACTGACTGACAAATCAACTGTCCTCCTACTGCCATACCCTGCCTCGAAACCATGTGCCAAACGAGGAGCAGGCAGTGGGAGGGCTGGGCTCCAAATCTTTGCTCTGAATATCAGCTCTAAACACAAATTCATTCTGCAACCCAAAGCCAAACACCTTGGTTTCTAAAAAGTAAAACAGCCATGGATAAGATGCTGTTCATTGCATTGCTGTTGCTCTTGCAGAATACCTGAGCTAAACAACTTAAGAAGAAAGGTCTGTCTGCTCACAGTTTCAGGGCTTCCAGTATGTGGTCACTTGGCCCCATTGTTCTGGGGCCCGTAGCAACACTGCACATCCTGCTGGGGTGTGTGACAGAGTGGACTGTCCATCCCATCCATGGCAGTCAGGAATCAAAGGGAGAAACAGGAAGGGGCTGGGGTCCCAGTGTTCCCTTCAAGGTACACCCCAAAGACCTAACTTCCTTCTACTAGGCTCCACCTCCTAAAAGTGCCTCCAAATGGTGCTCCAAGCATTTAATATGTTGACATTCAAATTCCAAACTATGGCAAATCTGATGTTAATTACATTCATGGCCATATCCAATTAGGTGATCTGTTTTTTTTACTACCACACCCCAAAAATAATATGAAGGGTTTTGTTTATTTTTGTTGTTGCTTTCTTTTGTAATTAGTAACAGCTCATCTTTAGGAAAGTCACTGGAAGTTTCACATAGAAGGGACCAAAAGAACCCATATTAAGGGGCTGAGGAGATGGCTTAACAGGGAAAATGCTTGTCCCACAAGCCTAAAACCCTGCATTCTGATGCCTGGAACCCAGGCAAAAGTGGATGTGGTGGCATGTGTCTATCCAAGCACTCCTGAGGCAATATGGGAGGTGACAATAGGAGCAGCTGTTATGTTTTTGTTTAAATTAGATATAAAGAAAAAGAGGAGGAGGCACAAGATAAGACATATTAGCTAGTTTATTATTAGGCCTGGTAGAGTAGGAAGACTAAGAGAGAAGAGGAACAGGGGTAATGGCTGACCGCCATGGCCATAGAGAGGCAGAGAGAGCATGTAGGTGAGAGAGAGCAAAGTAGCAGCAGCAGAGAGAGAGCGAAGCAGGGAAGTTGGAGCTTTTAAAGGGAAGACTGTGGATGCACTCTGAGGTTCCATGCATGCCCAGAGTTCCATGCGTGGCGGGTGACGTGGTGATGACATCGCACGTTTTCCTGTGAGTGCCCTGACTGTTGTCAGGGGGCAGGGTCTGTCTCTTAAAGAGTTATTGCCAATCAGCATTAAAGCCTGAACCTTTCAGCAGCCTCAGGAAGCTCACAAGCCAGCTAGCCTGGAGGATACAGCACAATGGAGAATAAGAGAGACCCTGCCTCAAAACAAGTTGGAAGACAAGGACTGATACCCAAGGTTGTTCTGACCTACACATACACATACACACACACACACACACACACACACACACACACACACACACACCATATACATAAGCAAAAATAAATATTTTTAAAATCCACAGTAAAGAACAGAATTAGATACAGGGGGTCCAAAAACTCTGTACCTACCATTCCAGCTTTTGTATGCTGACATCTGGCCACTCCTAGCACCCATATTTAAATTGTTTCCAGTGTGCATGTGTACCCGATGATTCATCCAAGGGCTTCTGGAAGCTGTCCCTGGTGTGACAGTAGAGTCTACCCACCCCTGTCCTCCCTCTGTCTGGTGAAAATACAGACTACCAGCTCGGTGCCACAGTCATCAGCACACAGTGGCCTTCTTTATTTAGGTACAGTGCTGTTAGGCAAGTTGCTCCCACGCAGAGCTTTTCATGTCTGCATTATAACTCCCTTTGTTTTCAGAGGCCTGCAGCACCCAAAGTGTACAGGTCCAACAGGAGGGCTCCCCATGACCACCTCACCCTACAGACCAGGCCTTTCCAACAAATCATTCCGTGGCTTTATTGGCCCACATTTGCAAGGACGTCAGCCACTAGGCCATTTCCTGGCAGTGTCGATGTAGGAGCCCTGCTCTCATTTCCCCTTCACCTGAGATGTGGCAGGTTTCTAAGACAACAGATTTAAAAGAGCTGGTGGTGCCAGCTCTTGCCTGTTTTAGCTAAGAATTGGAGAGCGATCTATGTTCTAAAGATCAGTCTAACCACTACCACACCTCATTTAAAACGAGGTGGTTTGGTTTTTGCTTTTGTGTGTGAGAAAGAGAAAGAACTGTCCTTATGCCCTCCTTTCTTCATTCCTTCCATGAGTTTTTCACTTCTAGAGGAAATTAGAAAAAAAAATTAAAAAAAAAAAAGCAAAATATTCCACAGTGGATGCCTGAACCCTAGCAGGCTTCCAGCTTTCTCTCCACCCCACCCCCCTCTTTCTTTTCTGCCTCCTCCTGCTTCCTTGCCTATGACTAAAGCTCTCCAAGAGTATTTATGGCCAGGACAGTGTCTACAGTTGACCTTGTGATTGTGCTAACCCTTGACCAGAGCTGCTGGCACTGATGGTCTGGGTGGCTGAGGAGCAAATGGCTGTATTTATAGCACAGGCCTTCTCTTTCTCTTAGTGTCATCTGCTCATGCAGCAGTTACCACCATCTCAAGATCTCCTTGAGAGATAGAGGAGGGGCGTGGCTCTCCGGATTCTCAGCCGCATGGGACAAACCCAGGAGACCCACATTCTGAGTGACTGACCACTCTATGGTATGAAGAAGTCCTTGGTGACCTCAGAGGGCAGCCATATGTGCTCCTGCCTTCTCGGTAACATGCAATCCAGTGGAGGTGAGGCATGCCAGTCAAAGGAGTCTCTCCTGGGAATCTCTGGCTTTATTTGGGTCTAATAGACTTGACTGTCCCTTTAGGGGTCTCTGAAAAACAGGTTGGGGAATTGTTGGGTTAGGAGAGAGGGGAAATGGGAGTGGGGTGATCTTACATATCCACTAGCCATGAGTGTCATTAATAGAAGAAGGAAAACTCAGGGCCTTGAATGAGAGAAAGCAAAGCTCTGGGGAGACCTAGAGTCAGTCAGTCAGTCAGTCAGTCAGTCTGCCTGCCTGCCTCTGTCTCTCTCTCTCTCTCTCTTTCTCTCTTTCCCTCTCTCTCTCTGTCTGTCTCATCTCTCTGTCTTTGACTCTGTCTTTCCCTCTCTGTCTCTCTCACACACACACCCTTGGTCTCTGTCTCTCTCTCCTGCTAGACCTGGTCCTGAAGGAAAACTCTAGACTCTATAAGGCCCACTTACCCTATCAAGATGTCACCCCTGATTCTGTCACATTGGGTGACTGTTATTGTCCTCTAGTTCAAGTCTTGACTAAACCAGACAAGAAGTCACTTGAGGCCAGAAGCTTTACAAGATACAAAATGAGTCCTCCAGTGGATTCTCTATGTGAGCACCATTGCTGTCTGCTTGTTTGAAGGCGGTGCTATGAGACAGGTAGCTTGGTCTAGACTCTAGCACTTTATCCTCCGGCCTCAGGCCCCCTCAGTGACTAGGATCATGGTCATGTACCACCACCACTTTTGTTTTCAATGGACACACAGGAACTGTATATGTTTCTGAGGTCACAGATCCTTACAGGCAACTACTGATAATATTACAGATGGCCTTTCATGGTAATGGTTGGGATGACTCTGGCAGTGGCTCCCACCACAGCTGTTTGCCTTCCTCTCCCTGCTCAGGGTACAGACAGAGCGTATGCTCCATCACTGAAAATGTTTGCCAGGCTTTTATTGTTAAAGTAATAGTTTGAAGTCTAAGTTATTTAGTGGCAACACTGACCAGGCCCCCCTCTCAAAAATAAGGCAGGCTATGGTAAGGCAGGCTGTGGTGGTCCTTCTCTGTAATCCCAGCTCCTGGGGGCTGAAACAGGAGAAACAGGACACTAGGATCAGCCTGGGTTTCATAGCTCTTGCCTTAGAACACCAAAAGGGAAATAGCGAGGTAAGAAACAAAAGTACCCCCAAGCAAACACCAGGGGCCCATTCATTCCTCATGTAGCTTCTTGAAACCTGTGACACCACAGCAAAATGGCTCCGGAACCATTTGCACCCAGTTAGTTCAGATACCAAGTTCTAACCCAGTACACAAGAGGGAGGAAAAAAGGACAAGGGAGCCATGGATACCATGTGCTCACATCAGGTCATATCCGAGAATGCCACAGTGAAACCGATTACCTTCTGCAGATATGCTAGCGAAATAACTGCCTGAAGACACCATAAAATAAGTAGAAATCCAATAGGTATTTCTGAAGTTTCCAGGCTGCTGCCTCTGCTGGGTGCAGCTAGAGAACCACAGCTGCAGGGTGGGTCAGAAGGGTGTTCTTTTGCTTACCTCACATGAACAATAACAGTACCGAGGGACTCCAATGTTTTAACCTTTTAAAATTCTATTTCTCCAAGGATACTTAGAACTGTAGGAAATACTGAAAGTTAAACAGTATTAATGAGGGAGGGAGGGATTCAGGGAGTAGGGAGGGAGAATGATAATGAATGTCAGCTCCCATTACCTGACACTTTATGTGGACAGGAATACAAGTATTCAGAAATAGACCCATGACCAGCCATGGTAGCCCACACCTTCTGTGCCAGCAGAGACAGGCGGGGAAGTAAGTGTTCCCTGAAATTACAACACTTGTAAGAGATCTTCCCTATTAGTCCCTTGACTCCAGTGTTCAGGATCCCAAAGGCCCCTGCTGTCCTGGCAGGCAGGGAGCAGGTGGTAATCTTTCTAGGTATCTTTGCATTTGATAGTCTTGACAGATTGTTTGAGGCTTAGGGCTTGTGAAGACCTGGTACAGTTGGTCTTCCTGTGCTCAGTAACCACACACACACACACACACACACACACACACACACACACACACACACCAGTGCTAGAATGAATCCCCAAACCTTACACATGCTATTCAAATATTCTACCACAAAGGTACATCCCTGGTTTTCACTGTCCTCTTTTTCTTCTTCTTTTGAGACAGAATCTTTCCATATACTCCCGGCTAGCCTCAAACTCACTGTCCTCCCTTTTCCACCTTCAAGGTACTATGACTGGAGGCATGGGTCACCACACCTGGCCCAACTATTTTTGAAGCTATTTTTATACTTGCAAGTTGACTTATGATTTGAGTTTATGATAAAAACACCATACTGGGTCTGAGGAAGCTGGTCCCCTTTCCCTGAAGTGCCTGCCCTGCTGCTTGCAATGGGCAATGTCTTCACCTACTTAGGCAGCATGTGTATTATGGCTCAAACCCACACACCATATTGGTTTTGGTCCCCAAGGCTGCCAGTCAAAAAAACTTGGGCATGCTTTGTGAGTTCCTCTGGTGACGTCAGTGGTGTGGACTCAGTGTCTGGGAAAACAGGATAAGCCAAGGCCTACAGGGAGTTCCTCAAATTCCAAACATTTGATCTCAAAATTTGGCAGAACTTGTCACTGAGACGGCCATGAATGACACCTTTCTGGTAGGCCTGTTGCCCTCTACAACTGCCACCCCACTGGACACAGAGAGAGGTTGGGCTCTCCTATTCACATTTGCAATGATACCTCCCCTGGGAGAGGGGCCTGGCTTCTTCCTGGAGCCAATTTAAACCCAAAGGGGCCTTTAAAAATACATTTAAGAGTTGGAGAGCACCCTGCCCCCTTTAGCTTGTGAGCTCATTCCTGCTGGGAACCCAGTGACATTTCCATTCCTGTGTCTAAGTTAGTTTTTCTTTAGATTTGTTTTTATATAAACATCCCCCTGCAAAATTCTTCTCACATTTTAAGGAAACTTCTTACAAGGTTCTAGTCACACTGACTCCTAACCTGTTCCCTTTGCTAAAATCTGGGCAAAGCAACTCAAGGCAAAGTGACTCTTCACAGTTTGTTGTTACCCCATACCTAGCCATGGACGGAACCCCAGGCCTTGCTCATGCTAGGCAATCACTGTCTCCATGAGCTGCCCAGCGCTCTATTAGCCATCTAAAAATTACCCCTAATTTCTGAAATCCCCTCTTCTCAAGGTTACCTACATCCAAAGCCAGGTCTCCTAAGATGGAAAAGGCCCCAGCAGAGGCCAAGAAAGGTGCATACATCTTGCAAGTGAAGGCTTACAGTTGAACAAGGGCCTGGTTTTTCATGTGCCTGAAAGGAGCCTAGAGGTCACCGGAGAGGAGACAGTAGTAAAATGAATACAATGGACCCCCAAGGGTAACCTCCTCTCAGGTCTTTTCTATTGAAAGTGATCTTCCCACTCCACCCTCTAAAGTGCCATGCATCCATGTGCCTAGGGGACTTTGCTTCAGGCTTTGCTCCAGTTTTCTTTTGCAGTTTTAAAACACATCTATGTATCTGGGTTTCCACAGCCAGGCTGGTGGACACAGCAAGACTCCAAGGAGCACCATTCACAGGAATTCAGTATAGCTATCAAAATAATGGGCTCCTCCTAGTTTTTCCACCTCGGTGCTGGGGACTAAGTCCCAGGCAAAGGCTCTACAGCTCAGTTAAAGCTGCTGCTCACTTAACTTTTCAAGTTTGAAGACATACTTAACTTCTTTCTGTGCACTAAGACAGTGAAAGTGGATCCATGGAAAGAGGGCCAGAGTAACGATCCTATTCCTGCCACAATTGTTATGTTAGCTCAGACAGCACCTGAGCTATTCATGTAAACCTGTAAAATAAAAGGGTAAGGCTTGAAGATCTCTCAGGGTCTCTCCTCTCAGGGTCTGTTTTTCCAGGATCTGGTCTCTCTGGGTCTGTTCTTGGGTAGTAATATTTTGTGCCCAGGATAAAGACTGATTAGTCATTTCTTCTATTGATAGTGTTGGCTTTTTTAAACATGAAGAATAAATATCTGAGGAATGGCAGGTATGGTTAGTCTGACTTAAATGTTGCACAATGTCTATATGGCTCAGAACATCAAATTACTCTGTTAATATGTTTAATTTTTTCTTTTTATTTACTTGAGAGAGTGTGTGTATGAGAGAGAGAGAAAGAGTGAGAGACAGAGTGTAAACCATCTTGTTGCCAGACACACACACACACACACACACACACACACCTTTCCTTCTCTTTTAAATGTTTTTAGACAGTGCCCTACCTTGACTGGTCTTGAACTCAGGGCAGTCCCCCCTTGCTTAAGCCTCCCAAATACTAGAATTCTAAGCATACACCACCACATTGGGGGGTTTTGTTTTTACATACTCAAATAATTTTATGGGCATGTGACACATGCCTAATGTGGTGATATATTATTTATGATTTATTAACGCCACGTGCAAGGCAGCCACACTAGTTAGCTATAGAAGCTAGGAGGTGGTGGTACACACTTTTAATCAGGATTAAGAGGTAGACAGATCTCTGTTAGTTCAAGGTCACATTAACTACATGAAATTGATCCAGTTCTAGAAGAAACAGTTCCCACAAAGGTGATCTCAGCATGTGGATCTCAGCAGCTGAGATCCCAGCACTAGGGAGGTAGAGACAGGAGTGATATGGCTGGGCAGAGAAAGGGCCATAAGGAGGAGGAGACAGGATTGCCCTTTCAGCTGGTAGATATATTTGCTTCTCTGATTTTCAGTTTGAAGCTTGATACCAATATCGGACTCTGGGTCTTTTTCGTGCTACAGCTGAGAATCCCAGAACTCTGCACTGTTTATCATTATTGTGTGTGAATGCATGTGCTAAGGCCTAAGTGTGGCGGGCGGAGGAGCACTTTATGGGATTGGTTCTCTCCTTCCACCTTTCTGTGGCTTACCAGGATCCCACAAGGCTTATGTGGCACATGCCTAGCCCACTGAACCATCTCTCTGGCCCTTGAGAGTTGCTTTTAGTATTAAAAGATAGGAATGAAAACAGAGGCAGGAGAATCACAGGGGACTACATAGTAAAACCTTGGCTCAAAATAAACTAATACACATGTCTTAGTTTTCATTCTGTTGCTGTAATAAAAATACTGACCAAAAACAACTCACCAACTCAGGGGAGAAAAGGGCTGAGTTGGCTTTGCTTCTGTGTTTATCACTGAAGGAAGTTAAGGTAGGAACTGAAGTAGAGTCTACAGGGAAGCAAGCAGCTTACTGGCTTGCTCTCCAGACTCTCATTCAGCTAACTTTCTTACATCTCCCAGGACCACCAGCCCAGGGGATGGCACCTCCTACATCAACCAGTAATCAAGAAAATGCCCCCACAGACTTGCTTATGGGCCAGTCTGATGGAGGCATTTTCCCAGAGGAAGTTCCTTATTCCCAGAAGACCCTAGCTTGTTGACAAAAATCTAACCAGCACAGCATACATAAATTTATTTAATACAGATTTTCAAAACAGAAATTAAAAAATACTGCGGAAGAGGTAAATTTTTTTCCTTTCTCCTACAGTATCCATTTCGAACTCATATAACAAAGGAAAACCAAACTTTATTTACATGTGTGTAAGAGCCTTCACAAGAAAAATGGAGACCCTAGAACAGTGGTATTTAACCTGTGGGTCATGACCTCTTTGGGGGTGGAACCCACCTTTCACAGGGCTCCCAAGTCAGATCGTTACAATTCCTAACAGTAGCAAAATTACAGTTACAAAGTAGCAACTGAAGTAACGTTATGGTTGGGGTCAGCACTGGATGAGGGACAGTATTAAAGGGTCATAGCATCAGGAAGGTTGAGGACCACTGCTCTAGAAGATACTGAGAGATGAACACTCAGATACTAAGTGAGACAAAGAGTGGTAAAATGAGGGATGGAAACTCGAAGATGCCATCAGTTTCCTTTCTTTTGGGCTTCTTGACCTTCCCTGGGACATACTCAGCTGCCTGCTCCCTGTAATGTGTCCTGACACAGTCTCATGGGAAGCTAGAAAATAAAACTTCAATTAAAAATGACCCTTAGGCCAGCTACCCTTGTCAGGAGGGCCAGATCATGAGCACAAATTGCCACTGCCCACTCAGATTTGAATCCCTAAAGTGTTCCCTCCAGTTCTCAAGCCAAGCTTGGATATTTCTGCATCATTAATGACTGAGTCACTGACTGGAGTTGACTATGGCGGTCATTCAGAGTTATGCAGCTGGGACAATTTTAGGAGTCACTTTCTTAAAACATGCAAAGAATTTTACATTTTTAAATTGTGTGTGTGTGTGTGTGTGTGTGTGTGTGTGTGTGTGTGTTTGCCATATTGTACATGTAGAAGCCAGGACAACCTTTGACAGCAGGTCCTTTCTTTCCACCAAGAGGATCCTGGGGCTTGAACTCAGATCATCAGTCTTGGTGGCAAGAACCTTCTACCCATTGAGCCATTGCCAACTCGTAATTTTTAAAATTACATTAAAAACATGTTTGGTCTGGTTGTGGTTGTACACATCTTTAATCCCAGCATTTAGGAAACAGACAGGCAGCTCTCTGTGCCTTTGAGGCTAACCTGGTCTACATAGTCAATACCAGGCCAGCTAGACCCTGTCTCAACGCTTTTATATTTTTATGTGTATAAGTGTTTTGCTTGCACTATATAGGTGTACCGCATGTGTGCAGGGCACCCACAGTGTTTGGAAGAGGGTGTCAAATCCCCTGGAATTTGAGTTATGGCTGATTGTGAGCCAGGATGTGGGCTCAAGGAATCAAACCATGTGGGTGCTGGAATCAAGGGGTGCTTAGCTGCTGAGCACTTTCCCGGCCATCTTCATGACAATTCATTGTGAATAAGTGACCACCCACACGGACAACTATGTGTGCACTTGCACCAGGGTGTGCATATGGAGATCAGAGGACAAGCTACAGGAGGTGAGTAGATTCACTCTTTCTTTACACCATCCTTGGGAATGAATTCTGGTTGTCAGGCTTGGTGGCAAGTCCCTGCTGAGTCCAGAATCTCACTTTTATAAATAAAACAAAAGATGCATGAAGAGTGACCAAAAAGACTGCAGAAATGGAGGGAGTAAAGAATTCCACTCTAGGCTGTCAGATGTGGGGTCCACTGATGGCTCCCTCAGGGTTTAGTTCTGACAGGGCAAACCACAAGGTGGCTCAGATCTTCTGGCAGAGGTCATTAACAGATGCTATGGTAGGGAAGCACTCTAATCTCTCCTTTATCTGATTCCAAGTCCCAGAAAGGTGCAGAGTGAGCCTGGTACATTTAAAAAGCCTTTGTGGTTGTTCCATTGGTAAGATGAGGGGGCAGGGACAATTCTCTTCCGCATTGAGACAAACTTACAATCTAACACTGGCACAAAACCAGAACCCCCAGCCTGCCTCACGGGAATGTTGAAAGTGGCTTACTATGAATATTTAGGTTGCCAGTATTTGAGACAGTTGCACTGAAATGTAAATTATGGTAGACTCAATAGTCACTTTTTAGCATCACAAATCTTTCTAAAAGTTCTCGGGGTGCCAAGCCTGGTGGTACAAGCTTAGAATCCCAGCACCTGGGAGACCAAGGCAGTGGTCTTCAAATTCAAGGCCACCCTGAGCGGACCAATCAAACAAACAAGATGGAAGGACTGGCCTCAGGAGCTGGTTCTCACCTTTCGCTTTGTTGAGGCTGCCTCTTTTTGTTTCTGCTCCTGCACAGTGTACTCCGGGTGAGCTGGCAGCAAGCTTCTGGCAGATTCTAGCTACACTTCCCATTTTGCAATAGAAGTGTGAGGACTGCAGCTGCATCCATTCATGCAGCCGCATCCAGCTTTTTACGTGGGTTCTTGGGATTGTACTTATGGCATGTCAGGCTCTGCTTTGGGTTTATGCAGCTAGTCGTCTTTACCTGCAGAGTCATCTTACCAGTTCAAGAATTGTTGTTTTAGGGATGAAAGGCTATGAAAACCAGAGGCCCAGGAAGTCTGCTGTAAGATTGTATCTTCTAGGGGCTGGAGAGATGGCTCAGAGGTTAAGAGTGCCGACTGCTCTTCCAGAGGTCTTGAGTTCAATTCCCAGCAACCACATGGTGGCTCACAACCATCCATTATGAGATCTGGTGCCCTCTTCTGGTGTGCAGATATACATGGAAGTAGAATGTTGTCTACATAATAAATAAATAAATAAATAAATAAATAAATAAAATCTTAAAAAATAAGATTGTATCTTCTAGATATGAAAGTTATACCCATAACATCTCAACAATATGGCTGCCTAAATGAGACCTGAATGACGCTACCAACACAGATGGGGAAAATCTCATGGGTGTGCTGGACAGCTTTATGTCAACTTCACACAAGCCAAAGACATCTGAGAGGAGGGAACCTTAATTTAGAAAATGCATACCTTTAATGCCAGCACTCTGGAGGCAGAGGCAGGTGGATCTCTGTGAGTTCAAGGGCATCCTGGTCTACAGAGTGAGTTCCAGGACAGGCTCAGCTACACAGAGAAATCCGGTCTTGAAATATAAAAAGAAAAGGAAGAAGAAAAAAGAAATAGCCTCTATAAGATTTGGCTGTTGTCAAGCCTGTAGGACATTTTCTTGATTAGTGATCTATGGGGGAGGGCCCAGCCCATTGTGATGTCATCCCTGGGCAGGTGGTCCTGGATTCTATAAGAAAGCAGGCTGAGCAACTGTGAGAGCAAGCCAGTAGGCCGCATCTCTTCATAGCCTCTGCATAGCTAATGACTCCAGGTTCCTGCCCTGCTTGAGTTCCTGTCCCAACTTCCTCCAATGATAGACTACAATGTGGAAGTATAAGCCAAATCAACCCTGTCCTCCCCAACCTGTTTTCTGTTCATGGTGTTTCATCATAGCAACAGAAACCATAACTAAGACAGGGCCCCCGCTCTTAAATGAAGAGTCACAGGCAATTTAAAATTGTTGAAAGAGGGAGAATTAGTCTTCCACAGAAATGAGCCCCCTCATGGTTATCCAATCGCAGGTGGTCAGTGTTGTTTGCTGCAGCTGTGGGTGATGAAACACCAGCCACAAAACTCACTAAAACCCATATGGAGTTTATTGGGGGAAAGGGAGCAAAGGGAGGGGTAGGTGCTGGCCAACAGGGAACAGAGGAGGAAGGGGAAGGGGAAAGAAGGGGATAAACAGGTGGGAGGCACTGCCTTAAAAGGGAAAGCTTGCACATGGGTACAAGTCCTTATATAGCCGCGTAACATGTGACACAGCCATGCAACACACAGCCCTTTGAGCTAAGTATCTGCCTGAATGCCGGTATGTGTACCTGCTAGTTGTTGGGAGACAAGTATAAGCATAATACCAGGATATCAACAGTCAGCCCTACAAAATATACTAGCAACACTAACAGACTCAGCTGATTTCACCTATATATTTATTTGAATATATGTGACAGTAATAATTAAAACCATAAGTTTCAAGGGGTTGGGGTATGACATGAAGAGACCAGACCCTCATCCAGACCCCTGCTTTGGCAGCCATGACAGGCTGCAGAAAAGATCCAGCAAGACGTAGGCCTCTGACTCAGCATCATGTGCTGAGCTCCTGACCTTGCCCAACTTTTCTAGTCACTAGGAAGCTAGATACCCTCCATGTGGCAAGGAACCAATCAGAAGTTAGCTGGTGGGCTCTGGCTGTGCTTTATGGTAACAGTGGAATGCAGAGCATAGCAACCGCCCTGGGAGGGCCTCCAGGCATAGCAACCTTCCTGCAACAGCAGTTCAATCAACACAGGACAGGTCGCCCAAGCCCAGAGATGCACCAATCCTGAGACTGTTGCGGACCTCAGACACTCCCCTTGCTCTACAGCAATATATTCCCTGCCCCACTGCTGCTCAAGGTCCCCACCTGCTTCACCTGAGTTAATGGGGAACCGAGTTAACTCGTAAGATTAAAGACTCTGCTTTTGCATCTGATGGGAGTCTTGGTGATTTGGGGGTTCAGAGTTTGGGCACAACAATGGGGAGGGGCTACAGGTGAAGAAGAGAAGGGAATGATGTGATTTTTTTTTTTTTCCCCAGGGGAAAACACAGTTGAAAATGGAGGAATCTGACTGCTGTGCACAGGGAAGAGCTAAAGCCATGGCTTAGACAGAGGCTGGCCTAGTATGAACAAGACCCTAGGCTGGATCTCCACCATTTCAGACAAAAAGAACAGGACCTGACTAATGGAGTTCCACACTTTTTCTCTTTTGCTCTTTGGGGACCTGCCACTCAGCACCCAAATAAACACACAGAGGCTTATTATTACTTATAAATGCCCGGCCTTAGCTTGGCTTATTTCTAGCCAGCATTTCTTTAATTATCCCATTCACCTTTTGCCTCTGGGCTTTTGCCTTTTCTTACTCTGTGGCTGGCTGAGTGGCTGGTCCCTGATGTCCTCCTCTCCTTGTTCTCTTGCTCTTTTTCTTGCTCCTCCTTCTTCCCAGATCTCTCCCCTATTTATTCTTTATGCCTGTCAGCCCTGCCTATCCTTTTTCCTGCCTTGCTATTGCCTGGTCAATGCTTTATTAGACCATCAGGTGTTTTAGACAGGCAAAGAATCACAGCTTCACAGAGTTAAACAAATGGAACAAAAACAAAAGCAACACATCTTTGCATTATTAAACAAATGTTCCACAGCATAAACAAAAGTAACACACCTTAAAACAATATTCTACAACATCTAATATATGTAGTTCCACACACAGTACATTCTATCACACATAGTTGCACACACATAGATTCTAACATATGTAGTTCCACATATATTCTAACATACATAGCTGAACACTTTATTCTAACATGTAGCTTCACACATACAGATTCTAAAATATGTAGTTCCACACGTTCAGATTCTAACATATGTAGTTTCACAAAGAACAAGATTCTGAAACCAGATTCGTTTCTGGTGACTTTAGGTGTCAGGGTGAGGAGAGGGACTGGCAGAATTGACAGGACACCAGGCAAGCCTTCCCCCCAGTTCTGCTCTGAACCAGGTTCCGTGCTACACAGAGCATGCAGAGACAGAGACCTATCTGCCATGTGATGCAAATTGTTGCATATTGAATTGTCTCTAATTTTCAGTCATTAGACATGCATATTGAGAAAGAGATGCTCACTTCACTTTGCTCTAACTGCAGTCATTCCTGTTGCTAAAACAGAACACAAAGATTCATGGTCTTTGTAGTCAGGACAGTTGTCTGAGGAAAGCAGCAGGGGTTTAGGGTGGCAGGGGAGTGAGCCAGCCCTACTGTGGCAAAAGGGGAAAATAAGTACTGTGGAAAGGGAGGAGATGGGGGAGGAGGAAGGGAGGAAGAAGGAAAGGGAAGGGGGAAGGGAGAAGGAGGGAAGAGGGGGGAAGGGAGGAGGAGAGGGAAGAAGGGGAAGAGGGAAGGAGAAGGGGGGAGAAGAGGGAAGAGGCAAATGCAGGAAAGGGGAGAGAGAAAAAAAAAAAACGAGGACCTCCATAGGACTGTTGGCTCTGGAGGCTGTGCAATGGAGACAAGACTGCAGGAGCTCACACACACCAGCAGGGGACAGCAGGGGGTGGAAGTCCAGAACTGATTGCAGAAGCCTGGAGTACCCCTACAGTTCTTCTCTAAGGTGTTCAGAGAAGTTAATGGCTATTTTGACAAATATTTCAATGGACTCAATCTCACCCTCTATTTTCCACCTGTGTGAGACGAGGTTGCATGAGCCTGCTGCGTCCTGAGTTTGCTTCCTCCTCGGCTCAATTTTCAGTTTTCTCACATTTCTGTGGGCAAACTCATGACTTGGGTCATTTAGTCATTTAACTAACATATGCCTGTGAAGAGTGGAGTTGACAGGTGGAAAGAATTAATCAAGTTAAGATTTAAATAAAGGATGGTCTGTTGCTTATATAGGTACTTGTAATTTAGAGTTGTGTGAGAACCTGGAATGGAGATGAATTCTTCTAAGAAAGGTTTCATTTTTAATTCCTTGCAGCACTGTGCACAGAACCAGGGCCTCGCCCATGAGAGTCACGCACTCTATCCCCAGCTGCATTCCGCCCGCCCAGAGTCTGAATTCTTCCAGCCATGAGTCAGGGCCCTGAACCTAAGCATGCTGCCCTCTGCTGCCACGGGAGGGGAAGAAGTTGGTATGCCGGAACAAAGGAGGAAAGATCTTTGCTTTTCTTTTTTGTGGGCTTTTAAAGCTTGAAAAATGGGTTAAAACTTCGGGGGGGGGGGGGCGCGCTCCCTCCGGGCATTAAAGATTGCCGTCCTGAGGCTGGAGAGTCGGCTTAAGGGCAATTGCTACTCTTTCAGAGGACATGTGTTTGGCTCCCAGCTCCCACACTGTGGCTCACAACCTTCCATATAACTAATTCCAAGGATCCAATACTCTTTTCTGACCTCCACGGGCACCAGGCATGTACACAGTATGCGCGCGCGCGCGCGCGCGCGCACACACACACACACACACACACACACACACACACACACACGGGGGGGGGGGCAGACAAAACACTCGCAAAAGTAAAAAGATCTAAAAATCCTTTTCAATTACAAGCCAGTACGTATATCCACATGTAATACAAGTTGTGGACAGCACTTACCCTATTTGCTTGCACACCAAGTATTCATTGTTGCTCTTGTTTGCTTTTCATTTGTGGCCTCAGACACAGGTTTTGAGCTGCAGTCTGAAAGCTTTGGGAGTGAAGCCACCCAGTGGCCATCATCATGTCTTCACTGAAGCTGATGCTGTTATGTTGTCTTGACCCGGCTTGTCTTAGCTTTAACCCACGACAGCCATGAGGTTTGGCCTGAGTGGGGGTGTGTGGACCTGGAAGCTCCCAGCAACCCAAAGGCAATAAAGATCAAACACAGGCATCTTGTCATCTTCAGAGAGCTCTCAATTCCATGTTGTGGAACTAGAGTCATTTCTTTATTAGCCATCTTTTCTGGTGTTTCTTAACCATCCTGCTAATACCATTTCCTTCTTTGTTCCCTCTCTGCTCTGGCCGCTCGCCCCTAACTCCTCACCTTCCATCCTCACAAGTTACTCACACACCTCTAGAACCTAAGCCCAGGTGAGGGCCTATTCAGATGCTTAGGCACATACAGATGCAAATTAGGAGGCATATTACCCTGAGGCCATAGTAAACAATAGTAGCCCTACTGGCATTTAACAATACAATGGTGAACCGGTGCTTTCTGGTGCTGATATTTACAGCAACTAGAGACTGGGACCCAAAATATTCCATAACAGAAATATTCAGTCCCCCACAGTATGTGAAACATTCTACACAGCTTTGGTTGAGAGGCTGGGTATGGTGGCACACATCTTTAATCCCAGCACTAGGAAAGCAGAGGCAGAGGCAGCACTCTATGAGTTTGAGCCCAGCCTGGTGTACAAAGCAAGTATCAGGACAGCCAGGGCTGTTAAACAGAGAAACCCTGTCATGGGGGAAAAAAAAAAAAAAAGAAAAGAGAAGGAAAGAAAGATTGGTTACTTGAGAAAAATTAACTGGAAGGCTGGCTCTGCAGGTGAAGGCACTTGCCCCCGAGCCTAAGGATTTCGGCATGATCCCCAGGACACACATGGTGGAAGATTCCCGAAAGTCTCCTTTAACTTCCAAACATGCACAATGTCATGTTCTGCCTCATTCACACAAACTTAAAAACAAACAAAACGACAACTAAAAACAGTGCCTGAAAAAATTCTAAATTTCATGCAAGACAAATGGCAATGCCATACTGAACATCAGGCTGTCTGGATGTTAATTCTTCATCAAAATATTATCCTTCCGCCTGCGTGCATCACATTAGCTAATTGCACCTACAAGAACCAAATTACCTGTCATTTCTGCTGTCTAGCACAAAAGTGCACAATTCTACACAAACTCTTACTGATGCACATTTGTGATGCATTTTTGTCTTAATACATCTGAATTATGCCCTCCCCCCACCCAGGGGCATCTCTCAGGGAAGTGTCTGCTGGAATCATAGTGATGTTGGTACAGTTGGTTGGAATGACACTGGCTCCTTGGGAGAGAACTGAGGAGAATATAACTCTAGGAAGGTCCAAGGTAAGTCAGCCTGGGGCTGGAGAGAATGTTCAGTGGCTGAGACTACTGGTTACTTTCCCAGATAACCTGGGTTCCAATTCCCAACACCTACACAATGACCCACAACCATCTTCAGTCTGAGGTGATCTTCAGTAACTTCAGTCTGAGGTGATCCAACACTCTCTTCTGGCTTCCAGGGGCACCAGGCACACATATGCTATACAGACATGCATGGAGACAACACTCTCTTTCTTAGTCACTGTTCTATTGGTAACACCATGACCAAGGTAACTATTATAAGACATAAGATGCTTGCCTACAATTTCAGAGGTTTAGTCCATTGTCATCAAGTGTGGAGGCAGGTAGACAGGCACTGGAGTAGTAGCTGAGAGCTACATCATGATCCATAGGCAGAGAGAGACACTTTGGTCTTGGCAGGGCTTTTGAAGCCTCAAAGCCCACCCCCAGTGACACACTTCCTCCAACAAGGCCACACCTCCTAATCCTTCTAATCCCTTCAAATAGTGCCACTCTCTAGTAAGCATTCAAATATATGAGGCTATGGCGGCTATTCTTATTGAAACCACCACACACCCATACACACACAAAAAAAAAAAAAAAAAAAAAAAACCAGGGCATCTAGCCTAGACTTGGATGTGGGTTTGAATCTAAAACCAGATTCTTCCCTCATTGTTACATAGGCTAGCAATCTCACCTTTCTAAATCATGTAAGCCAAAGGCAACGTGTACTCACCGGCTTTCAACACATCTACTGGATTCCAACACATCTCAAGCAGGTGTTGTGACAACTTAAAAGAGAAATTGGAGGCTGTAATTCAACACTCAGGAGGCAGGGGTAGAAGGTCACAGGTTCCAGGACAACCTCAAGAAAAACAAAAAAAGAGGACTGTCTTGCCTCATAGGCAGCACTTGTATAAGGGAAACTTGTAAAGTCAGACCTCAGCTCCCTCCTAGTATTCTCCATCTAAATAAGGGCATTAGGGGCCCAAGCAAAGCTAGAAGCTTCACCTCAACCTTCTATGCCAAAGCTTTACACTAGGCAAAGCTGTCTTTGACACAGTTTCTCTATGTAGCTCTGGCTGCCCTGGAACTCCAGCATGCTAGGATTACAGGCGTGTGCCACCATTACCTGGCTTCTATTGTTGATTTCCATCTTATTTTCCCAATGCCAATGAGCTCTGTAGTAGGATGTCCTTGCAGTTGAACACACTGGTGAGAAGTACCCTGTCCCCCAAACCAGGACCATCACAGGCTAGAACCTCTCAGTGAACAAATAAGAAAGTATCCTGATTTTTATTTTTTTCTTTACGAGACAGTTTCTCTGTGGTAACAGCCCTAGATGTCTTTGTACTCGTTCTATAGACCAGGCTAGCCTTGAACTCAAGGCATGTGCCACCACTGCCTGGTGTGTGTGTGTCTCCTGATTTCTTACCTCAGCTAAGTTGTAAAATGAGGTCTGGACTATCCACTCCTCTCTTCCAGGTTTCCCCTGGCCCACCCTAAATGGAGAGCTGGTTTTTTCTGGTACTAACCTAGAAAACACATTGTGCATCAGCTATTTTCTCCACAGCTCCAGCTCACCCGGGGTCCTTCGGCAAGGCAGAAAGCTTTGGGTAACCTGGCTTCTGAGAATTCGAAATGCCAGGCTGGACTAGCCTCTATGCAAAAATTCTGTTTGCACAGATGGCATCATGGTGGTTTCTTTTCTTCTCTCTCTCTCTTTTAAAGATTTTATTTATTTATTATGTATACAGTCTTCTGCCTGCTTGCCAGCAGAGGGCACCAGATCTCATTCAGGGTGGTTGTGAGCCACCATGTGGTTGCTGGGAATTGAACTCAGGACCTCTGGAAGAACAGTCATTGCTCTTAACCGCTGAGCCATCGCTCTAGGCCCCCCTCCCCCCCTCCCCCTGGTCATGGTGGTTTCTGAACTCCAATTTGTCTTGCTTTCCACTACATGCCCAACCAAATGCATGAAGCCTCAGAAAGGCAGCACAGGAAAATGTCATCTTTTCTATTTTTAGACAGAAATATGGAACCCATGAGAGGCTTCCATAAATATTCAAGGATAAAACAAATGACAAATGACAGGAAAACACACCCCAGATTTAACAGTGGTAAACAGTTTTTATTCAGGCAATGAAACATGGAAAAAATATATTAGTAATTATCATAATAATTCTTTTGTGTGAGTATAACTTTTACAAATATTTACCTGACATATAAAAGGGAAATTACTATGTGTATAAAAATCTATGAGGATGATTATTCCATACAATAGGAGTCAATGCAGTGTGTAACCCCCACCCAGTGAGGGAGTCCTCACACACTTCAGGGCCCCGGGGGACACAGTGGAAGCAGATGTGCAATACACACTTGGCACATTAGTACGTACAGCGGGTCTCTACTGGCAAACACAGACTCGCTAACAGCAATACTGGAAAGCTGACTGCTGCCTTGGGGACTTCACAGAATGCCCGAATCCTGTCCCAAGGGTTGCAAAGGATGAAGCTGAGGCTGCAGGTATGACCTAGATGCTGCCCTGTATCTGGATCAGATGTGGTTCCAGAGTTCAAATTTATATGTGTCAATTTGAAAATTATTCACAAATATAGTCAGTTGCTTATGGGAAGAGGAAGCACTTTTGTTGAGCATATTCAGATACCACAAAAAGGCATCTTGACAATTGGTACTGAAGACTCCATATAGGGAAGGGTCAGGCCATACCCCAGCCCATGCTTGGCCTCTTCTGAGCAGTTAAAGCATCATACAGACTACATAAGGCCAGCATTGCAGCAGCATCTCCATATATTGGAACTATAGCCAGAATATATGCGTTTACATAAAGCTGAAACCATAGTATAGTTAAGAAAGTCATTCCTCAGGAATCTTATTTGTCCAGATCTAACCACATGCTGACAGGCATAGAGGGGGCTGCAGCATCTGGATGGGAACTACCAGAAGTGTAATCTTTAGTCCTGGCAATGCCAAGTGCTTGCCTGTGCTGTGTATTCTGTTTTAGAACAGAACAAACAGAGAGGAAGAAGTGCTGCTTCTGCAATTTGTTTCCTTTTACTATCCAATGGAACCCTGAAGAATTTAGTAGCAAATGCTTGCTTTGTTCCCCCGGTACTGGGGATGAAATCCAGGGACTTGAGCAAGTGTGTCACCAACTGAGCTACATCCCCGGCCCTGGCAAATTGTTTTTTAAAAATAATTGGAATCTGGAGGCCAGTCAAACCCTTTTGAACATTAGTTTCCTTTAAATAACTTCCTTATTAAAACTTTTTAAAAGATGATTTCTTAGACCTTTGGCTTGGTGTCATGGGATTCCCAGACTTTATCTGTTCTTTAGTAAGTAAATAGTATTCTCCTACCCTTGAAAGTCTTCATAATATATACATCTTTAAATTCCTTGCCTGAATCATTTACTCTTTCAATACCTACATTCTCTCTTCCCAAGAGGAAGAAAAACCTGAGAGCAAGGGTCACAGACTTACAGACAGCAGGACGACTGATTCCTAAAATCACCAACTGAAATGGAGATTAAGGAATTTGGTAGGAAGTGAGCTGCAGAAGGTCCGAACCAATTCAGCATGCCTGAACTTTGTCACAGTTCCCGATGCCTATGAGCAGCAGAGGGGCCCTTTCTAGCCTGAGCTATCTTTGCTGCAAGTGAGGGCTTCAGTCTACTGTGGTCCATCCGGGCTGCTTAAAGAATGAGCATTTTTGTGCACAGGCAGTGCCCAGTCTGCATGGGGAGAAAGGGGGTGCTGGCTGGAGAGAAAGTTTAGTTTGAATTATAATCCTAAAGACAGGGATCTCCCTCCAGAGCAGAGCTCCCACACGCACTGTGTGCTTCTGCACTTCCTAATTTGGTCTGGTTCTGAAGATGCTTGAATCCACACTAGAGCACCAAGCACAGAGCGTGCAGAATTTAGGGAAGTTACCAGTCTCCAAAGAGAGGAATCACATGGTGAACTGGTGTGGGATACTGCCGGGTAAAAGCTGTCTACACTTTGGCAAAGTAGAACTAAAGAAATGGGTCAACAAGACCACCTAGTGTTCCCAAACCACTTTCCATTTCTCTTGGGTTTTAGGTTTTTTGTTCTTTATTTTTACAATGCTGGGGATTGACACCAATGCCTTGTGTATGGTGAATAAGTGCTACTACTGAGTCACCCCCTGCCCCCCAGCTCTTAAGACTCTGAAGACAGGATCACTGTACAGCCCAGTCAGGCCTGAACTTTTGGTCCCCTGCCTCTGCCTCCAGGATGATAGGTGCGTGGCACCATGCCTGGTCCCCTTTTAACTGCCTCACTAACAAGTATCTGGCCCCCAGCATGTGTTGAAGAAAACCTTATATTTTGACTCTCTAGAGCACTAAGAGCTTTTTGGGGCTCATTTAATTAAAAGAAAAATACTTTACTCTGCCTAGTATATTTTCTTAATTTGCCAGCTGTGCAAGCTACATTTTATCCTTGTTGGAGAGTATCCATACGCTAGAAGTTGTGGAAATGGTGATGACTAAGAGGCCACTGGCAAACACCGCTTAAAGGACTTATTTCATGTCCCCCATACGTACAGCAATTGCATTTAGCAGGGCCGGTTTTTCATGGGGTCTCTTCTGCCAGTGAGGCAGGGAAGGACAGCCACCATGCCTCTTCTATGCTTTGTAACATAGAGAACAGGATACTTTAAAAATATACAGCTCAAAAGATGATGAGGCCAGAGATGTAGATCCACCGTGAAGGACCTGCCTAGCATGTCCAAGATGCTGGGTCTGAGTCCCAGTACTACCCTCCCCCCCAAAAAACAAAACTATAAATTTATGATGGAGCCCACTCTAAGCCTTTCATACTGAAAAGAAGTCAATACAAAACACACACATGGATACCACCATAATACTGTTGCAGAAACATCTGCAGTGTTTCTCAAAAATGCAAAATTAACTTCCCTGTGGAAGAGCGCTAAGCTGGTGCTGGTCATGTCCCCTGAAGACACTTGAACCTGACAGTAGTATGTCTACAGCTACAACTTTCATATTAAGCCACTGTGACTAAATTCAGTGTCCAAATGATTGTCAAGCCATTTCTCCAACCCACGGATAACTTCTGTTTGTGTTTTTGTACAAAGTCTTAAGACAGTAGGCCTCAAAATGCAGCCTAACCTAAGCACCAATTATAATAAATGCATATTGACAAAATGTGATTTCTAGCTTGAAAAGACATTACTCACTGCCTGGAGCTAAAGCTTGCACCACATGGTGACACACCACTAAAGGAACGCTGTTTCTAAGATCTACAGAGTTTCTCTATGAGGCACAATTCATTTCTGGACTTGGGTCATGCAATATTTTTACAAGGAGGAAAACATGTGTATTGAATAGTGCATATTTACCATGACATCTCAGGGTAGAAAGTTAAGGCAAAAAAAAAATGCATTAAAACTTGAATGAATTTGGTTTTGCCTATCAAATGGGAATGAACTCATTGGCATCAATGTTGGCAATTTCTATTTGGAGGTTAATGTCCCCCAGTTTAGTTCACAGAATTTCATCTTGTCACTGTGGACCTTTTTTCTTTTTTCTCCCTGCACTGCCCTCCCCAGTACTCAAGCAGATATGAGGGATGAGTCACATGACTTTTTACCGGCTGTTTTGTTTAAAAGTCCACCTCAAGTATGAAAACATTTGTGGTTGTTTTTAAGTCTCTGAAGTGTGCCATGCTTGTAAACACAGAAAACCACATCCTTCACCCTCTAACTGGTCCTTAGGCAGCCCGTGTCTTTTAACAAGATCAGCTGACCCTTTTCCAAGTCCCCCTTGGGTGTATTTCAAATAGATAATAACAGCTGATTTTGTTTTTGAAGCTAACTGCCCCCAGGTGAACACATCCGTCAAATGCCAGCTCTGAGGGAGGCCCACGCTGCTGCTCATGGAGATGGAAGAGGCTACTTTCAGTATGAGCACAAAGGGCCATGTTGGGACCGGGGTGTCCAAATACAGGGACAACAAACAGCACAGCCAAGTCTTCCTTGGACATAAAACCTGCATCCCTCATCTTCCTATCCCTAATCTCCCCACCCACCCTGACTCAAGTTTTGGTTTGGGTGTTTGATTTCTGAGAAAAGGTCTACTTTGCCTAGTGCTGTGTTGTCCTTAAACTCCGGGTCTGAGTGATTTTCCTGCCCTAGCCTCCCAATAGCTAAGATATCACCCTGCTTCCACTCACCCCTTTTCTGAAAGGTGATCTCATGTAGCCCAGGCTGGCTATGCAGTCAAGGATGACCTTGAACTTCTGATCCTCCTGCCTCCACTTCTGGAGTGTTGAGATTACAGGTATGCCCTACAATATTCAGTTCTTGTATCTCTGGGGATCAAGCCCAGAGCTTTGTGTATAGGAAGCACTCTAGCAAAGTCTGAAGCTGGCTTTTTGACCTGGGGTTCTGTTTCCAAAGAAGATCTACATTGATTTACATAACTATGCTCCTCCCTAGAAATTCTCATCTGAATATGCCAGGCAGGGGTGGGGGGTGGGGCAGCATGTACGGACGTATGTGCATGAGTAAAAGTAACTCTGTAAATAAAAGGGAACTCCTAAGAGTCTCATCCATAAACTGTTGGTAGCAATAGGCCAAACTCTCTCCTTCGATAAAACTGCTGATAGACATTTAAAAGATTAACCAGGTCGTAAAAATAGCAAATATGTGCTGGGAAGATGATCCTACATAGTTGCCACAAAATTAGAAATTTCACAAACTTGGGAAAAGTAAAGTTAACAGCAAGATGAACTGAAGATGGAGAAGCACACACCGGACCCAGCAGCCCAGCCTGTCTAATGGAAATGACAGCCTGGATGGATGGACGGACACGCAGGGCTTGGCTGCTGCATCACTCCTCCCCACCGGCCAGGCTCCAGCTGCGGCAGTGAAGCGGACAGGCAACAGCAGGCATGTGCTTTTTTTAAAAGTTATTTTTCTCTGCAAAGGGGGGATTATTTCTGGATAAGGCAAGATATCTGTGGTCAGGACACAAGCAGCCAGACTCAGACCTGCATAGCTCACGGGAGGAACCTCAGTCGGTCTTTCCCAGCTTTGCGATCAGCTCGTCACAGATTTTTGTCAGTTCTTCAATTTCTTGATTCTGAAAGATAGAGGATATGATTTTGCCGGCCACTTCGTGTTCTGAGAGAAAAGCCAGTGGCTAGACTATCCCTAGACATCCTAGTGACTCTCCGCTTCCCTGCACCACAGTCTTAGGAGGTAGAAGGCCCAAGGCCTTCCTCCCACCCATCAAAATGTGCTCACAGTACAGCACTAAATTGAGCTGAGGGCGAGGGGAGTCATCAGCCAAGCCCACCCCTAAGCCTTAGCCCACTTGCTAAAACACAAGGACATGTATTTCACTTCTTCTACCAACAGCTTCAGGGACAACGGGGATTCCAGAGTCTGAGTGAGTCAGGGTCAGCAGTCACGGGCTGTAAGCCAAAGGGTGTCACCGCATGAATGCACGTGTAGTGACAACAGCACCTTAAACAGTGGAGAAAGAGAAAGGCTGAAACCCACCGAGCAGGGAGAAATACTTTTGGTGGTGCGGAGACTGATCTTTAAGGGGCTGAGGCAGCTGCCCTTCCAACTCACCCAGGTGTATATGGGACTCCAAGGGGGCAGGTGTGACAAACACTCCGAGGAAGTGATATGTAGAATGGAAAAGCATCCTGAGATGCGGGGTTAGGATCAGGCATGTACCACCAAGCCCAGTTAGGCAGGGGCAAGAGAGGAAGGAGTGAGAAGATGCAGGCATGAGAGACAAGTGTATGTGAGGGGCAGGCGTGAAAGAGAGAGGCAGGTGTGAGAGAGGGTGGTATGGGAGAGGCAGGCATCAGACTGGAACCCTCAGCACCTGCCTCCATAAAGCACTCCAACTCAGCTCGGCCAAGAGACCTACACCTTCTCATGCTGTCTTCCAAATGAGATTGCCTTAGTTACCTCAAAACACCTTGTCTTTCTGCTTCACTGGCATGTCCAATGGCAAGCAGCCAGTCTTGAGCCTGGTGACATTATCTCTACGGCAGTTTCTCAGCATCCATCATGTTGGGCTGAAATCTGATTTGGGCTATCCTGTCTGTTATAGGATGCTTGGCAGCATCTCTGGCCTCTATCCACTTTGGGGCTAGTAGCATCTCCCAATGCAACAGCCAAATCAGTCTCCAGACATGGCCTAGTGTCCCTGGAGGGCACATCTGCTCTGAAAACTGGTGGAAAGATGCTTCATGTACTGTACAAAAAGAGAGGGGGTTAAAGGCAGCCTTGTGACCCTAAGTGTCCAAGCCCCTGCACTCCAGTTAAAACACAACTTTCCCTGCTTGAGCCCTGCCTGTGGCTGATGGCTCCCTTCAGCCTTGGCTAATAATGTGACGTGTCCCCTGAATGGATTCATAAGGGAGCTGGCCTGGCATGTCTTGTAAAAAGGTAAAGGCCACTTTCCTCCAGGTCCATGACAAGCTGAGTACACCAAGGACTGACATGAGCCACAGAGGAGCCACTCCATGACAGCGTGCGTACCTTCTGCTGAAGGGCCCTTTCCAGGGACTCCACCTTCATCTGCTCCTTCCGGAGTCCAGCATGGAGAGCAGCACTCTCGGCCTTTGCCTTTGAGCGAACCTGAGCAATCTCTTCGTTGGCTCTGTTTTGGGTTTGTTTGTGGAAGAAATAAGGACATGGTTAGCCAGCAGACAGACTCAGGGCACTGACTACTGACTTCTACAAAACCCAGAGTCTTAGTCAAGAACTGAGAGGAAAAACAAGAAACAATGACTCAGAAAATGCAATTTATACAAAACTGCTAAGCACATTTCCATGGCACAACTTGACAGCAGAATCAAACTCAAGGACTGCAATATCCTTCAAATGTGGTGATAAATTAGCTATGATTTATTAAAGCTTGCCTGAGGGTTCAGAAAGCAAAGCTAGCCACAAGCCATAGAGGTCAGGCAATGGTGATACATACCTTTAATCCCAGCAGCCATACTAGCTAGCTATGGAGCCAGGCAGTGGTGGCACACACCTTTAATCCCAGGACTCAAGAGACAAGCAGATGGATCTCTGTTAGTTCAAGGCCACCCTGGGCTACACGAAATTGATGCAGTACTACAGAGAAACAGCTCATACAAAGGTGATCTCAGCACTTGGGATCATGGAGTCTTTGATCCCAGGATCTGAGAGGTATAAAAAAGGGTCCCATGTGAAGATTTATTCTCCAGCCATGCTGAGAAGAGGACAGTTCTTTCAGCCTGAGGTAGAGGTAACAGCTAGTGGCTGGCTGCTTTGCTTTTCTGATCTTCAGCTTGAAGCTTGAACCCCAATATCTGCCTCTGGGTTTTTATTTTTCATAACATTCAGAAGTTGTATTTCATGAGAAAATGACATTATTTATTTTCTTTATAACAATCCTAACTTTTAAAGGATCTAGTACAATCAATGGTGGTCTGGATTACTCTACACATGATCATATAATATTGAAGTCATTCAGTAAATGTCCTCTTCCATTTAAATGGTGTATAAAGGCAACTCTACATTCAAGCATTCATGTCATTCTAACTTTTCTATTAGACTGTGGGACTAAAAATTTCCTTGCTGACAGACTCTCATATGTGGTATTTCCAGGTTTTCTTTTCCATTGTCAATACTGTTGCCCTAAACACAGAGTACAGATACTGAATACAGATACCTCCGGGGTGTCTTTATCAATGAGATACAAGAGAAGACATCATGTCACTTAATAAACATTCAGTTAATTGATAAAAGATGAAAACTAAAACCTCACCAGCAACAAAAGACATACAAATTAAAACAATAAGCTTTTTGTGTGGGGCATTGAAGCCAGAATCTCATGCATGCTAAGTGGGTATTCTATCACTGAGTCATTCATGGTTGAACAGTACAGTTTATGGTTTTGTCCTAAGAATGCAAAGACAGGATCATATGTCATGGGAAAGATGGGGCATGGCGTGGGAATGAGGAAAACAAATATATGTGCCTTTTGACACAGCAATTCCATCTTTAGCTAATTTCCCAGAAATACTCTGCTAATGTAGGTGTTTTCAATAGGGAGAGTGTGAACCAACTCAAATGTTCATCAGTAAAGAATGTTATGGCACTGGAGAGTTGGCTCAGTGGTTAAGAGCCTTGGCTGCTCTGGCAGAGAAACCCAGGTTTCATTCTTACCACCTACATGGTGACTCACAATCAGAAGTCACTTCAGTTCTAAGGGACCCAACACTCACTTCTGGTCTCCATAGGCACCAGGCACACAAGTGATGCACACACATACATGGAGGCAAAACATACATACTCATAAACATAACTGAGACATTTTAAAAAAGATTCTACCACTTAATCAAGGAATTAGACTGAGATATGAGTTCTGACTTGGAAAATGGCTCTATTGTGCTAGTAAGTTAAAAAAGGAAATTTGTAGGCTATTTTGATATAAATCTCAAAGCAACAATGACAAAAGGGCACCAAACCATATGGGGTAGTTTCTAAAATCACAAAGACAACACAAGGACATGCAACAAATCCTTAGTGAAAGGCCATAAAGGAGTGAGTGGGAAGGAGAGAAACTCGAATGCTTACAGATGGGACTGTAGATCCCAAAACACACACACTATACTGCACTGCTTTGTAATTAAAAAACATGTATGGGAGCTGACCATGGCAGCTCATGCCTCTTAGTCCCAGTGGAGGCAGGTGGATCTCTTTGAGATTGAGACCAGCTATTGTCTATAGAACGAGTTCTGGGACAGTCAGTCAAGGATACACAGTGAAATTACATTTTTAAAAAGAGGAGGGAAGGCCTTACCCTTTCCTGGGGGCAATTCTGAAATGTGTTATTGGACTTCAGGACTGAGGGGGAAAAATAGAAGGAAGCCATAAAAACACTAGAAGAGAAACCTGGAAGAATATGCTCTCTAAAATGGGGAAGACTTACTCTTACCACAGTCCAAGATTTTTTTTTTTCCTGAGTAGGGCATGGTGGAATATGCCATGAAGTTTAGAACTTGGGAGGCTGAGGCAACTTCAAGGTAAAACTGAACTATACAGGAAGACCCTGACACATTTCTGCACATCAGAACACATTACAAGGCTGCATGATAGAACTCTCTGTTCTGCATGTGCCAAGTCTGGGTTCAATCCCAGCACCTAAAACAAACACAAAAAGGAAACCCTGGCCCCCCTCCCCCATAAACAGGGCCAGGGCCAGGGCCAGGGCCAGGGCCAGGGCCAGGGCCAGCACATACACACACACACACACATACACACACACACACAAATAGTAAGCTGGGGAACAGACTACAATTACAGTGACAGCTAGTGCCCCTAGTATATGACACACATTAAGTTACAACGGAAAGGGCAAAGAACAGTCATAATAAAGTGTTTAAATGGATAACTGTTGAAATACATTTAAGTTTACCAAGACAAATAAAACTATTCTGAATATGTATAATGCTATGAATGTAGTTAATGCTATGTTGCTTGCCAAACCCCACAAAAAGCTACCACTATTACATTTGAAGCTAACCTAAAAGTGGTGCTGTTGGCAGGGAAAACAGACACCCCCATATGCCGTGGAGGGGATAAGTTGACATACTTCTAATGAGGTCAATTGGACAGTGTGCATGATTATTATAACCCCACGTATTTGTTTGCTGGTCCTCAACTCCTCCTCTTTTACCCTGAAGGCACAAAAGGGCAGTCAGTTCACAGCTTCTCTCTACAGCACTTCTGCACCAGGAAGAGTTTAATACCCACAAAGTCAGGCAGGAGGGGCTGCCTAAATGGAGACCTTCCGACTATGAAATGCCAGGGAGAAGGTCCTTGTGGGCGTGGAAAGATAAACCATGGGGGTTAGCATGTATGTCTAAGGTAAACCACAGAATACCAACACTGAGCTAAAGGTTAGGAGGTAATAAACAGGGGATGTTGTGTGTGTACATATACACCTTTTTATACTCTTAAATGTTTTAACCATGTAGAGAAATAAAATATCACACACACACACACACACAGAGAGAGAGAGAGAGAGAGAGAGAGAGAGAGAGAGAGAGAGAGAGAGAGAGAGAGAGAGAGAGAGAGAGAGAGGCATGTATGTATCCTGAAGTTGCAAGCAAGGATGCAGATAGCAAAAGGTGCAAGTTACTTTGTAGATAAAAAAAGCAAACAAGAATGCAGATAGCAAATAAGTATGTTACTTTGTAGACAAAATAGTATCTGCCTCCACCTGCAACAGTAAACAAGTGCAGAGCACATTTACAAGCTCTTACCTGTCCAGCTTTTCCTCTGCATGAATCTTCAGGGCCTGGTATCGCTGCTCTTCTTGCTTAACTCTAGCTAAGTAATCCTGAGCACATTTTTTCAAGGCTTCTTCATTCTATTTCAAAACAAACATGTATGTCTCTTTGTTTCTCCTACACAGTAAGAGTTGGGTTTTTTTGTTCGTTTGTTTTAAGGGTAAGCCTGCTTAATTGAGATGTGTTTAATTCATAGACCATGGCAATGTCAACAGGCTTGTGCCACCCCCAACTAAAGAAAACCTGTAGAGTTACTCCATGTCCTAATTTGCATTGCTAGACAGGGCTTCAACTTCCTACTATAGCTTCTTGCTCAAGCCCTATATTAGATAATTGGCCAGTGCCATCTTATTTATTTATTTATTTATTTATTTATTTGTATTTGGTTTTTTAAGACAGGTCTCACTCTGCAGCCCAGCCTGGCTTAGGATTTGCAATCCTTCTGCCTCACCTTGAATGTTAGGATTACAAGCCTGAACCTTCAGTCATAAAGCACTTCATGTATAAAATGTCCTGTGTTAGACCTACCAAGAAAAGAATTCCATGATGTGTACCTTTGACAGTACACAACTGAATGATCAATCCCACTCATTTCTCCTAAAGTACACAGCTTGGACTTTGTTCAGTGAACTATAATCTCTTCTACTTTGACTAATATCAAAAGGCGAATGATCAAGAGGAAGGAGGCAAGCAAGCCTCAGTCCCACATACAAGGCTGCCCACCGCTGACAGGAGTGGCTGCCTGATGGCAAGAAACTACACCACCACCCAGGAGAGAAAGGCGGAAGGACACCCTACCTTCTTGAACCCTTCTAGCACGCCTTTCAGGTTTTCGTATCTCCTGAAGAGATCAGAAAGGGACCTTTCCACAGAGTTGAGGTCAGCCAAGGCCTGCTCCTTCTCCATCGTCAGCTGCTGGAAACTCTTCTGAGAGGTCATGCTTGTCCTCTGTTCGTCTTCTGAGAACCACAAGTCAAAGGGGACAAAGTGAAGGCCAACTCTGGGTGAGGCAAACAACAAACGTTCTTGGGAAGGGAATGTGGCATAGGTGTCCCCACTCTCAAGAACTCATATTCTAGTGGGAAGATATATACAGTGACAAGTGATGCCTGAGGTGGCGACAGAGCTGGTGGTCACAGAGTAGTTAGCCTTTCAGAGGAGAGACTGGAGCAGGTAACCAGAAGGGACTGGGGATGGGAGATGCACAGGGCAGACAGGCAAGGCCAAGGCTAGGCTGGGAAGGCAGTTGGTGGTGTGGACAGTGGTGAAACCTTTTAATTCTTAAATGATAGAAGGTCAGAATAGATTCATGTCAGAGTCAAGCCTCAGAATGACAACTAAATGAGGCTGTAAGTTCAATACAGACAATTGTCACTGTTACTCTATACGCTCTCTGTGCAGGTCTGATGGAAGGAATCAGAACTTGCAGTGAGGTAACCCATTCCTTCAGACAAAGGACTCATCAAGTGCACAGGCACATACCTGTCATGCCAGTACTGGGATTCTGAGGTAGAAACACTGAGTTCAAAGCCAGCGTGGGCTATACAGTGAGTGAATTCAAGACTGCCCTAGGGTGTGTCTCTGAAGGGCATTATCTTGCCCCTACCGCCTTCTTGCTTCCCACCAACACAATGTTCTGTCCAAGCATATGGGACCCAGTGACTATAGACTGAACTCTCAGAAACCATGAGCCAAAATAAGTCCTTTCTTTCTCTGCTGTTTATAATCACATATTGGTCACAGTGGTGAGAAAATATATGGAAAAAAAGTTATGAGAACAGACAGAATTGGTACCTATAGAAAAGAGGGCCCAGCCCAGGGAATACTGTATTAAATGAAATAAGCCAGACATGGAAGACAAATACTACATGGTCTCAGCATACATGAGGCTACATGAGCTGATTCCATGGGTACAGAGGGCAGAACAGTGGTCACAAGAGGCTGGGAAAGGTGGGCTGGGAGATGAACAGAGGAAGGCTGGGTAATGAGTACCAGAATGCAAGTTCTAGCATTCTATATTAAAGCAGGATGACTTACACCTACAAGAATTTGGTATATAAATTTATAAAGAATTAGACAGTACATAGGAATTTGAATGTTTCCCAATAAATGATAAATGTATTTTCTTTTTTTTTTTTAACATTTATTTATTTACTACATATACAGTGTTCTGCCTACGTGCCAGAAGAGGGCACCAGATTGAATTGTAGATGTTTGTGAGCCACCATGTGGTTGCTGGGAATTGAACTCAGGACCTCTGGAAGAGCAACAGTGCTATTAACCTCTGAGCCATCTCTCCAGCCCTGTCTCTCTATGTAGCCCTGGCTGGCCTGGAACTTGCTATGTAGACCAGACTGGGCATGAACTCGCAGAGAACTGCCTGCCTCTGCCTTCTGCGTGTGGGAAGTGCTATGCATCTGGCCTGAAATAACAAATGTTTGAGGAAATGGAAATGCCAGCTTTAATAGCTTCATCACTGGGCACTGCATTCGTGTGCAAAGTACCACAGTTTCCCACAGTATATGCAATTATGACATGTCACTTTTAAAAAGCCAGAGAGGGTCTGGAGAGATGACTGAGCAGTTAAGAGCACACATTGCTTCTGTGGCATGCCCAGGTTCGGTTCCTAGTACCCACATTAGGCAGCCCACAACCACCTCTAACTGCAGTTCCAGATGATCTGAAATCCTCTTGAGCTACACATACTCATGCAGGTGCGCATGCACACACACACACACATAAACATAATCAATTCATCTTTAACAATAAAGAAACAAAGGCTTCACAAAGCTAACCCTCTCCTCCAGGAATGATGTAATGATCAAGTGGGAAGGCCCAAGGGGAATGGGCCCTTCCAGGCACAGAATCTGCCATAGCCTTGGCTCTGACTCCACAAAAACTATAAAAACAGGTGTTTGTCTGTTGTTATGACAGGCTCGGATAGGTTCTATGGCCCAGGCTCAAAAAACACACCTAAACAAACAAACAAACAAAAAACCTTTCTCCTTACCAATCATTTGAGCAATGGTATTTTCATATTCGGCCACAATTTTCCTAAAAAGAAAAAAAAAAAGGTAATCTATTATAATCATAGTAAAAAAAAAAACTTGTTTTGTTATCAGAAGAAAGCAATGGAAATCATAGAAATACTGTCTGGAATAAATTCATGAATACATAATAACATATATAAACCACATCTTTGCTCTGCCTCCCTTCTTTGGTTTTTCTTATATATATAAGGTTTACTAAAGGTCTGAAAGGTTAAATGCTCTCAGCAGAAGATAAAAAGGAAGTAAAGAAATGGGAAGAAACAGGCTTATGTCTCCACTGCCTGGAACAGAGCCCTAGTCTCTCATAAGCTAAGTACTCGCTCTACTGCTGGGCTGCATTCTGAACTCCAAAAGCTTTTGACAACTTGTGTTTCATAAGCTGTCCTGGTCAGTTTTTACTATCAACTTGATACAACCAGAGTCACGTGGCAAGAGATAGCCTCACCTGAAGAACTGTCTTGATCACACTGGCCCATGCCCTCCTCAGGGATTCTCTCGATTGACGTGTGAGGACCCAGCCATAGACAACACCACACCATCCCTCAGCTGGTGACCTGGTTCTCTAAGAAAGCTAGCTGAGCATCCCACCATGGCTCCTGCCTCAGTTCCGCTCTCACTCCCCCTTGATGAAGGCCATGACCTGAAAGTGTGAGCTAAAACCCTTTGTTCTCCTTAAGTTGCTTTGGGCCATGGTGTTTTTCACAGCAACAGAAAGCAAGCTACAACATAAGCCTTTTAGTAAAAACAACTGTCTTCTCTTTTTCCTATTTAAATATCGTGAGACAATCTTTTTAAATTAAAGGCGTTGTTCAGAGATCCTCCTATGAGACCCACTCTGACTGCAGTCTTTCCTGGCCCATCTACCTTTCTAAGCACTGCTTGCCTCTGATTTGGTTACAAGTTTTATCTTGTGTCCTACTCCACAAATATTTCACTTATTTGGAGATTCTGAAGATCATGCCCGTAAGCTGGCCTCTCACCCAGTGAAGTGTGGTTAGTCTGAACTACACAGGGCTGGGCGGTATTCCCTGTAGCTGCCCCTTACTGGTGTCCACCAAACTGGTCTCTGCATCTGAGGTCCTCTTGTAAGCTCACTAAAGGTGGGGCTGTTCCAAGCCCAGCACTGGGCCTCCAACCAGGAAGTCCTCCAAAACCAAATGATACAGGAGGACAAATTACAGTGGTCATGTTTAAATATCTGGTCAGCACTCCAGTGCTCGCTGGTGAGATTTACACTTTCTCTTCTTTGAGGTTATTTTCAGTAATGTAATGACTCAAATTTCTAGACTGAACAAGAAAAAGAAAAAAAAATTCTTTTGGAGTGGGGGAGGGGCACAAATCTCTGAGATAAAAGTGTAGCTCTGACTGGTCATTGTGGGACCCAGGCTGGCCTCAAATTCTCTTGACCCAGTCCCTACAGTGCTGGGATTAACAGGAATTTGAAAGCCCTATACCATTACCACCACCATGGCTAAAGACTTTTATTTAAAGCTCATTAATTTTGCTTTTATTAATTTCAATACCTCCATCAGTGAATATATCAGTAATTTTTATTTTATTTTACAAGATTTTATTTATATATTTATTTATTTATTATGTATGCAGTGTTCTGCCTACATGTTTGCCTGCAGGCCAGAAGAAGACACCAGATCTCAATATAGATGGTTGTGAGTCACCATGTAGTTGCTAGGAATTGAACTCAGGACCTCTGGAAGAGCAGCCAATGCTCTTAGCCTCTAAGCCATTTCTCCAGCCCATCAGTAAATTTTATTACTCTTTATTGCAAATAGATTTTGTTTTGTTTTTCGAGACAGGGGTTCTCTGTAACTTTGAAGTCGTCCTAGAACTTGCTCTGTAGACCAGGCTGGCCTTGAACTCACAGAGATCTGCCTGCCTCTGCCTCCCGAGTGCTGGGATTAAAGGCATGCACCACCAACACCTGGCCTTTTTGTTTTTTGGTTTTTCGAGATAGGGTTTCTCTGAATTGCTTTGGAGGTTATCCTGGAACTCGGGGCTCTGTAGACCAGGCTGGCCTTGAACACACAGAGATCCACCTCCCTCTACCTACTGAGTGCCTGGCCATTCTTTCTAAAAGGCAAGAATTATATGAGTTCTAGTTACATGTGGTATTGTAAATAACCCACTAGTCACTACTAACTCTGACTTCTTTCCTTTCTTTTTTGAGATGGCCTTCCTATGTCATCCTGGCTATCCTAGAACTTGATAAGTAAGCTGGGCTGGCCTCAACTCAGAGATCACATACCTCTGCCTCAGTCTCTAGAGTGCTAGGACTAAAGGTATGTGCCGCCATGCCCTGACAGCACTGATATCCTTAATCTCAGATTGCTCAATGTGAGCAAAGCCCTCATGTTGTCAGCCACTGACTTTGAGACAAGAAAACATTGCTGACTAAACCAGCAAAGCACAAAGGCAGCCACGCCCAACCCCAGCGCCAGGCTAACCTCATCTCCAAGACTTCTTCTCGGGTCTCTTCGTATTTTTTCTTCCATTCGTTTGCTTCAATCTCTTTAGTGATTATCTAGATTATAATAAAGCTTTGTTTTACTTCATCAATCTATTGGAAACTGAAAAATAACACATGACCAAGTCTGACGCAAGACATTCAATTAACATTTAGGAATATAGTACATCTCAATGTTGGTATATAATGTTCAGAAACATCTGGGAAAGTACATTCTCACTTAACTACCCAGGGTGCTGCGACACAGCCACCACCAGGGGAGGTAAACAGAGCAGCACCTTCACATTTCAGTGGTACTTGCAACTCCTCTACTTTTTTTTTTTTTTTTTTTTTTGTCCTTTATTTTGAGAGAGAATGCATCCACATCAGCTTTGAATTTGGATCCTCCTGCCTTAGCCACCCGAGTGCCTGGATTAGTGCACTACCACTCTGGGACAGATGCCCATTCCTTTCTGTAGTGATGTCTCAGCACCTCCTAAGAACTGAGTCAGGATAAAGAGGCTCAGGGTGCAGCCCGCAACAGGGCTGCAACAGGCATCCAGAGCCCTCCTGTCACTACACTCCTTGGGTTCCCTCTTCCTCCTAACTGGTACATCTTCTGCTTTGTGCTTATATAAAAGATCTCAAGAATATATAGATGCCCCCCAACCCCCACTGGAGAGATGGCTCAGTGGTTAGGAGCACCGACTGCTCTTCCAGAGGACCCAGGTTCAATTCCCAGCACCCACATGGCAGCTCACAACTGCCTATAAATCCATCTTGCCATCTTGAGGGATTAGGTGCTCCTTTGTTATACACCTAAAATAAAAGAATCCAGGGGCTACCCTGTGTGCTTCAAATCACCAGACACAGCTTTCCCCCTGAACTATTACATGGTCACTTCAGTGTACGTGAAGTCCCACCAATAGCTCTGTGTATTGGCTCTCTGAAGAGCAGCACCAATGCCCAAGTCTACAGGAACCCCTTTATGCAAGCCACACGAGCTACCGTGAACAGGAAGGAAGCTGCAGGCTGAGGTGAGGTGAGCCAGCAAAGACGGGACCTCTGCAGACAGACAGACTTTACCTCCTCTCTGATCAAAGTGAGCACAGCAGTCTTGTCTGCTTCACTGAGGCAGATCCCATCCAGGGGGCTCTCACCCCCACAGGCCACAGACACTGGAGCCTTTTCCGAAGAGGATTCCAGTGGTCCCTGTGGACAGGGGTTGCATTTAACATGGTCAGTCTCTTCCAGCTTATGCCTGAATATTCTTCAACAACTTCCGCAGCACAAAACAGATCAAACCTTTAAAGATGTGCTTGCAGAAACAGCAGCAAAAGATGGTAGCTTTAAACAAGCAATCTAGTTCAGGACTAACTAAAGGAAGAGGTTCTGGTGACTACTGGGTTCGGCTTATGGAGGCACAGATAACCTAAGAAAGCTGTCTTCTTATGAGAAGGAAGAGGGTATTTGTCAAGGGGTCACTCATCAGAGACTCCCAGGTAGAAAAGAACGTCTTAATACCTCATTTTTCTGTTTGTTTGTTTGTTTTTTTCTGGGGATGTGTCCTATGCAAACCATTTTTCAAGAACAGTGAGAACCCTTCCATTCACATATGGATGCTTGTGTGTCTTCATTTAACCGTTTTGGCAACGATGCTAACATGTATTACAGACTGCCTCAGCAGGCAGACATGGCAAATCTCTCTGGCCTTTGACCTTCATCTTTCCAGCTCACCAAGGGAATCACCTGGGAATCACCAAGGACTTGAGCTGCAGTGATGACCTCAAGTTCACACCCATATTAACACTTACACAAAGAGGCCTGATACAACATAAAACAATGAGCAGTTCAGCTTTGCAACAAAATCTGCAGCCCCTTTCTGGTTGCCTTTGGGCTCCTGGTGTACCAGGGTAGCTACAGTTCTAAAGAGACATATTTGGTTGGTATTTTGTTGTTCCCAAAGGCTTTTGTTTTGTTTGTTTTGTTTTTTCAAGACAGGGTTTCTCTGTGTAGCTTTGGGGCCTATCCTGGCACTCGCTCTGGAGACCAGACTGGCCTTGAACTAATAGAGATCCACCTGCCTCTGCCTCCCGAGTGCTGGGATTAAAGGCTGTGCCACCAATGCCCAGCTTTTTTTTTTTTTTTTTTTTAAGAAGCAATTTCTACCTAGGAAAGTGAAGTTTTTTGTATATGTATGACCTAACAATCAAAATGCCAGCCAAAGTGACCCTGGTAACCATCTCAACCTCCTAAGTATGAGTGAGCACACAAAACTGAGAAGTTCTGACTGGTAATCAGTCTGTTTCCTAGTGTCTTGTTTAAATGAAGACTAAACAGAAAACCCAATGACAACTTCAACTAGTTGCTTTAAAACTTTATGGGCCATTGTGGCCTCCTACTTTCTCCAAATGCTCAAAACACTTGTATCATTTTAGCATACATCTTTATAGACCTTAGCCTTGGGCCCAATTTAGAAATTATCTTTGGCTACAGAAGAGAGAAATTCCAATGCCACCACCAGGCAGTGCAATTCTCCAGAAGAACTTGGGGGAGGGGAGTCCAATCAGAGGACACTTGGGCAACCTCTACCAGGGTTACCCCCAACCCCCCCCCCACCTCCTAGTACTAATTCTCTTGTGTAATTTCATTTTAGATGAAGGCTGCTCTCAGTGATAGTCCAGATATGGCAAAGGCCACTGTGGTAGTTTGAATGTATTGGCCCGTATAAGCTCATAGGGACTAGCACTACTAGGTGTGACCTTGATGGAGTGGGCATAGTCTTATTGGAAGAAGTATGTCAAGTGGAGATTTTATATATGCTCAAGCCACACCCAGTGAGACAGTGTACTTTTTGCTGCCTGCAAGATGTAGGACTCTCAGCTACTTCTCCAGCACCATGTCTCCCTACATGCCACCATGTCCCGCCATAACGATAATGGACTGAACTTCTGAAACTGTAAGGGAGCCAGCAGTTAAATGGCATCCTTTATAAGAGTTGCCATGAGGGGCTGGAGAGATGGCTCAGAGGTTAAGAGCACTGGCTGCTCTTCCAGAGGTTCTGAGTTCAATTCCCAGCAACCACATGGGGGCTCACAACCATCTATAATGAGATCTGGTGCTCTCTTCTGGGGTGCAGGCTGAATACTGTATACATAATAAACATAATAAACAAATAAATCTTTAAAAAAAAAAGGAGTTGCCATGGTGACAAGTTGGCCACAGAGTCTCTGGCTTCTACACATTGGGGTGCTGTGTGGAAAGACCCATGATTTGAAGAATTGATGTGTCTGCCAATAACCAGGTAAGGTTGGAAGCAAATCCACCTTCAGGCAAAACCAAAGATCAACTCTAGTCAATAGCTTAGTCAAGAAAGGCCCTGAATCAGGGGACCTGGCAAACCCCCAAAGGTTCCTAACACACAGGAACAATGAAGTAATAAATGTTTCTTATTTTAGCCTCTAAATTTTAGACTCTAGAACTGTGAGCCCCAAATAAACCTTTACTTCTACAAGTTGCCTTGTGTTTTATCACAGTGATGATAAAGTAATTAATATACTTGCTGTGTAATCTAGGACGATCTTGAATGTGGGGCCCATCTTCCTACCTTAGCCTCCCAAGTACCAGGATTTTAATAAGGTGTGAGTTACCATCCCACCTTTCACTTTAATAGCACACTTAACTCAACATACCCAAATTACTATCTTAGTAGGAGACAATATAAGAAATCACTGAGACATTTACTAATACTCCCTTTTTGTGTACTTAGTCTTCAAAGGCTGCCTGTATTTACATTACATAAGACATCTCAATTCAGACTAACAGTTCAAGTTGTCCAAAGTCACACAGGGCTAGTGATTATTGTAAAGAACAATACACACAAACAGTAAGATCTTCGGATAAAGAAACTGTATATAATATGTATGCAAATATGAATGTGAGTATGTGTGCCATGGAGTGCATACAGAGGTCAAAGGACAACTCTGTGGAGTCTATCCTCTCCTTCCGCCTTTATGTGGGTGACCAGGCTTGGGCAGCCAGCACTTTCTCTGCTGAGCCAACTAGCCAGCCAGACATTTCTTCTTCCCCACATCACCTAATACTAACTAGAGTTTACTTAATCAAATTAGTGTGGGCTCTAAACAAACCCTCCATGTTTGGGAACTTACATGCCCAGCTGACTCCTCTTTCTCTGTCTTCTGGCATGTCTCCTTCTCTGTGCCTGAAATAGAGAGAGTCATTTTTATACTTATCCCAAGGAATGGGTTCCTTTGTTCCTGATGAAGGCTAGCCAAATCCAGTGCAGGCTTAGAACAAAAGGGCACAGAATTTCAAGATTTCTAAGAGGTACACCACTGGCATTCTCTTTCCTGAACTCTGGTGTTAAATGTTCACAAGAAGACAGGCTTGCAGACTTAGCCACAGCTGTCAAACCTCAGGCCAAAGGAACAGTAGGTCTGCCCCCTTGTGTCCACTGGAAATTTAGCAGAATTGTACTAAACAACCAATTTCAGAAAGTGGAAACGAACACGGAATCCTCCTACTTTACTCCTAAATCTGCACAGATTAAAATTTCTGGCTCAGGAGGACACACTCAGTATAACTCATGTATCAGATAAAATAGGCTTAAATTCAAGCCCGAAAAGCAAGTTCATTATTGTCTAAGTGGCTTCCTCAGGACTATTTTTCTGTTATCAAGTGACACAGAGGGGATGGACATGACTATATCCCTGAAGGAAATTTAAAATTTAGAAAAGCTAAATTAGAAAATTTAAATTAGAAAATTAGAAAAGCTAAAATCTCCTTGTTGCAATATTTAAATACTATTTCACTCAATACTTACTTAAAACACTAATGTGAGCATCACAACAGCTCTTCTAATCTGTTGCACTTTTAAACCACAATCTAATGTAAACCTCTCATCTCCACAAGCTGACCATCTCAGGCATCAGATACAGCACAGAAATGACCACAAGGGGACGCAGGAGGGTGGGGAGGTCGGAGTAACTTGTTCAGTTCAGACTTTCTACCTGCTCTCCGGGGTTAGTGGCAGATCATGACTTTTCTTTTTTCATCTATTTATTTTACATCCCAGCCACAGCCTCTCCAATGAGAGATCAACTCAGCACCTTGGAAGCTGCAGGAGTGATCCTCTTGTTCTCTGATGTAGCCTGCGGAAGAATTCTCTCATCTCCCCCTGAAAACGGGTCCCAAGGGGCTCATTTGGGAAAGGTTTACCTAGTGCCCAAAGGAGAAGCATGTTCTCATCTTCGAAGACACAAAGAACATGAGCAGGCATGCCTTACATTGGGTTCTCTGCTCTCCACCACTAGATTGTTCTATTTCTATAAACGGACTGCTGTATGACTGTTCACAAAAACAATTTTCAGTTGGAGCTGGAGAGATGGCTCAGTGTATGAGAACACACTGTTCTCCTAGGACCCCTAGTTCAGATCCTAGCACCTATGTCATGAGGCTCACAATGTCCTATAACTCCAGCTCCAGGGGGACCCGATGCTCCACAGGTACCAGTATTCACACACATATATCTATGAAAATAAATCTTCAAGGAAAAAAAAGCATTTTTAAGTTGGGTGTGGTGGCCTGAATGAAAATGGCTCCCCATATATTTGAGTGCTTGGTCCCCAGCTGGTAGAACTGTTATTTGAGAAGGATTAGGAGGTTTGGCCTTCTCGGTGCCCCACCCCCACCCCACCTTGCGGTTACTGTGTCAGCACGTAAGCTCGATGCTTCTCCAGTGCCAGGTCTGCCTGTTGCCATACCCACTGCCATGATGCCGTGCACTCCAACCCTCTGGAATCATGAGCCCCAAATTAAATGTCCTCTGGCATGGTGTTTGTCACAACAATAGGAAAGTAACTAAGACAGAAACTGCTGTGACAGGTCTGATCATTGGGGGGGTCGGAGGAATGTAGAAGGCACCAGGACTTTCAACTAGGAGGCGGTTGAACACTGTAAAGGGGCTTAAATAGGCCGTTCTAGTAGGAGCTTGGAAAACAACAGTGCTGGAAGCAATGTGATCTGCGGTGGCCCAGCTCAAGAGGATACAGAGGGGAGCAGCTGGCCTAGACCCATTCTTGTGATATTTATGCAAAGAACATGGCCATTTTGCCTTTGTTATATATATATATATATATATATATAAAAAAAACTGGGTGAGGCTAAACTAGGTGTTTTGGATTAATTTCACTGCCAGAGAAAATTTCAAGACAGCCTAATATTGATTATGACATGTGGTTATTAGCAACTCCTCTTACAATGAAAAAAGAGAAATTGAGGCAAAAAAGAAATATAAAATGTACAGCTGGAGAGAAAGAAAGAAAGCACCAGGAAATTTAATGCTGGAACCATGGTTTGTGCTGAAAGAGAGAGGAAAAACAGAATAAAGGGAATGGTAATCTCAAGGTGAGACCCAGCCAGCCAATCCTGCAATCTGGGAAAAGTAAAAGCCTAAGGAATTGTGTTCCTGAAAGGTACTGACAAATAAAGCTTATGCTGATGTAATTCAAAGATGGGGCAGGCGCCATTCTAAGCAAGCAGCAGAATTTGGCATCAACAGGCACATGGTCCTGGCTTTGGAATCATGAAGGATACAGGAGTAAAGGGGTTGTGTTCCGAGATTAAGGAAAGCCATGAGATCAGCTTGTGTGGCAGCAGAGACCCTGCACCCAGGATCTGAGAGGCCACTGTGTGAAGCTGTGAAAAGTGAAGCCTGGGTTGTGTTGGAGACCTCAAGATGCTGGAGATGCCTCGGGCCTGGGACACCTGCCAAGGAGCACTGCACACAGGGAGTGGACCAGTTTAAGAGAAGAGAGTTGCGAGAGAAAGCCAGCAAGCCCCGCTGGCATCAGACAGACTGACAAGATTTCAAGTTCGCCATCTCCTCACTTTCCTACCCCTCCCTTTCACAATGATACTGCATATTCTGTGCATCATATACTGGAAGTATGTCATTTGCTTGGGTTACAATTAAGAGACGGCCTTGAATCTCAGAAATAGACTCTGGACTTTTAAACAGTCTTGAGACTGGAAGAGTACAGGGATTTTTGAAGTGGAAGTGGTTACCATAGGCTCATACGGTGAAGATGTGGTTCCCAACTGGTGGAACTGTTTGTGTGGGATGGATTAGGGGGTGTGGTCTTGTTGGAGGAGGTGTGTCACTGGGAATGGGCCTTGAGGCTTCAAAAGTCCAGCCATTCCTACTTACTCCCCTTCTCTCCTTTGTGGTTGTCATCTCAACATGTAAGCTCTCAGCCACTGCTGGGCCATGTCTGCCTGCTGCCTGCTTCCATGCTGGTCATGGACTCTAACCCTTTGGAACCCTGAGCCCCAAAATTAAATGCTTTCTTTTACAAGTTGCCTTGGTTGTGGTGTGTTGTCATTGCAACAGAAAAGTACCTAAGATGCTGGACATGGTGGCATAAGCCTGTCATACCAGCATTTGGGAAGCCAGGTTGGAGGACTGCTACACAGTTGAGGCCAGTCTGATCTATGTAAGTGTTCTAGGCCAGCCAGGGCTATAGAGCTAGACCCTGTCTCAAAAAAAAAAAAAAAAAAAAAAAAAAACCAAAACCATAAATTAGTTTCAGCATGCAAAAAAAAAAAAAAAAAAAGAAAAAGAAAAAAATCAAGATCAAACCCTACACTTTTCTACTTATATGGCCTTCACTATGTTCTTGTACGATGTAAAACTTACTTTAATGTGGGTATGATGACATATACCTGTAATTCCAACATTCAAATGATAGATACTGAAATTAAGGCCTGCCTGACTCAACAAAAGCAAGGGTTGGGGATATAGCTCAGTGGTAGAGGGTCCGCCTGGCACTCACAGAGCCCTGGGCTCAATTCCCAGCACTGCACAGACAGAAACAATCCTTCTCTGAAGGAGGGTGGAAAGCAAACTCTAGGAGAAGAACAAGCAATAGGGAGAGCACTAAAGACAGATCGCCACAGGCAAGCACCGCAACCTCCATGTTATATTGTCTGGAAGCTAAACAGCGAGCATGACAACCCCAAAATACCACATGTAGGACATATTTACAGGCCACTCTAAGGTTAACTGTACCGATGCAAAATGATAGAGAACTTCAATCTGCATCTCCTGGGCACCCTCCACACTTATGTCCGCGCCTAGGACTGTGCTAAGTACGTCTGTGTCTCCTCCAGTGAAGAACAAAGAAGATCTGCACCCTAACTGGCCCTCAGGTGACTATCATGGGCCTTCCAGCACGCCTGTGCTTCTGTACTGAGGATGAAAATGCAAGGCTTATGGTAGAGGCGGGGACATCGGAACATTCACATACTCGGGGGCCCTCCTCCCCTCTCCTGCTCACCTTTCACCTCTGCCCCAGCTGATTTCTGACTGCAGGATGTGGACGCCAGTTTCTCCTCATCAGTAGCGTGGCCGTCCCTATTAGAAATGTCTGAGATCTGTGAGATCACGGCTCCTTCGTCCTGGGAAATGCAACAGAGAAGACACTGTCCTTCAGAAGGGCAGTCGTGGTGACTAGTGACATTTCTAGAATGGAGCATGCAGCTGTAACTACATTCAGGTTTGCCACAGGTCCAGCTACAAAACTAGGAGAAAGCTTTAGTCTTGCAAACATGAAATGCTGTTTCTAGAACTTCACTTCTGTGGTTTGGGTCTGAAATTTTAAAAGGTGTGCTTTTCTAACCTAAATATGAAAGTTTAAGCACTTCAAGAGCTCTGAGGTAAGAGTTTCAGTTTTTCTTGCATACATTCCCCCTACTTAGTTCAAGTACACTTACTTCATTGTTCAGTAACTGGATTGATTTTTATTAATAACTCCATATAGTCATATATGTATATCATAAATCACTAGGATGAAATAAGAACCAGAATCAATATAATTTCTGGATCCCATCTTTATAATTATAACCAGTAGGAAGCATCCAAAGGCATGACAAGGTCTATTGCTGACTATTAACAAGATGAAGAGGACGAAGTTTTGTTTTAGTCTCTCAACTCTCTGAACCCTTTTCCAGGTTCAATGCACAGTCTCTCTTCAGACTTATTTTCAGGTCCTCCACTCTGCTGAAGGCAACAAATTGGAAAGCCACCTGAACCTTAATAAAAATAAAAACCTATCCAGTTACAAGTCAACACCCTTTATAGAACCCATACTAAAACTTCACAGCACCGGTGACCTAGAGAGCTGGGCACTACGGTGAAACAATAGAATATGCCACCCCCACCCACCCCCACCCCCTGCCCAGTGAAGGTCATTGTGAGACTGTCTTCTTCTTTTTAATGATTTACTTTTATTTCAAGTGCATTGGTGTTTTGCTTGCATGTATGTCTGTATGAGGGTGTCAGATTCCCTGAACTGGAGTTACAGACAGTTGTGAACTGCCATGTGAGTGCTGGGAATTGAACCTGGGTCCTCTGGAAGAGCAAGCAGCCTGTGCTCCTTTACCACTGAGCCAACTCCCTAAGCCTTGAGCTGTCTTTCCCTTCAGGCCTTCCTCGATGAGTTTGGGATACTGGTTTCTTTAGGTCTGAGTCCTCAGACACCCACGAGACAAAAACCCATTCTGGAGACCAGCACAGACTTACCTGAGGACATGTATCCAAATCGAGAGACTGAGTTTCGTATTTCTTCACCTTGCAGCCACTCCTAGAAATGAGAGGAACAGACAAGCCAGTTTGGAATCCCAATGACAACGCTGCAGGTCTGAGATGGAGCAGAGCACAGGGTGTAGCACAGAAGCCAAAGCGCATAGCACCACACGATCACACACTTGCATGGCAGAGCTGTGGAGACGCTGCAGACCCTAGAGACCCACGGCCGGGCTCATTCTCCAGCAAGACCACCTCACTCCGATCTATAGATTGCCAGACACCACAACTCTGAACCCCGCATGTTTAATTACACACCACAAAAAACCTTTCCGAGACTCTGAGTACCTCTAAGAACAGCCTTAGCAGCTAGAGACATTGGTTATGATCTTTGCTTGCTTGGTTTTGGCGTTCATCAGAAAAATTACCACGCTGGACCAGATTCTTTGAAAAGTCTTTATTACACTAAAAGCCACAACAATCTCCAAAGACAGTGCCAGCCTAGGCTTGGGGAGCTTACAGAAAGGAACTATGGCCAAGAGAAAGTATTGAAGAAAACAGTAAACAAATTGTTCCCATTCTTAGGTAGTAAAGTGGGAAAAGACCATGCAGTTTACAGTGCCCAGAACTGAGGAAAACACGGCCATCTTATTTTTAGTCTAGTGCATAATTTGTGATCACAGGACTATTATAGATTCTCCTATGTTTTAATCAACTTAAAATATTCAGGGGAAAAAAAAACCCCACAGCATTCTGACCAACAAAAGAAAAAAAAGTACTTCCAATTTGTTTTCTTTCATGGTAAAAGAGAAAACACAGACAAGAATACAAATTACCAAAGTGTACAAGGTCACTAATTCATGGTCTTCTTCACCTACTGTTCTAAGTGTCACCAAACTTAAGTTTACTTGGTAAAACTTATTACCTGCTCTAAGACAGCAGCCTCATCCCACCAAAACAAAACAAAACCTAATTATTCCCAACAGTGAGTGCATAGCAGGCCATCAAATCAATCACTGCTGCATGATTGGGGCCAAGCCAGCTTTTGGTTCAAAGTGCCACATGATACATGCTAAGTAAGCCAGGAGCACACGCTTTTTGCACCCAAGGTGGAAAAAGCAGTATCCATTCTTTTAGGTACAGACGATTGCAAGGCTAAGCTGACTAAGATGTGGCAAGGGAAATGCAAAAAATTATCAGAAGGTCCAAATAATGACAAGGTCAAACAGAAGCTAACATGCAGGGGGAAAGACAGTCGGGGCAGAGGTGGAAAAGGAGACTGCCAAGAGTCCCAGGGACAGACAGAACCTACAGCAGAGGTACTTACAACAGAAAACAGAGAAATTTCACTTGCTCAGTAGTCCTGATGCATCAACAGAATTAGAGACGGGAAAGAGACATACAGATGGAAAAGAATCATGTGAAAACTAGAACATTTATCTTTTTTCTGGCAGATGTCAAAGTTGCACAGTTCTTGGTATCATGTGAGATACAAATTTAAAACATCATGCCCAAGCCTGGCATGGTACTGCATGCCTTTAAGTCTAGTACTCAGCAGGTCGATCTCTGGGAGTTCAAGGCCAACCTGACTTACAAAGCCAGCTCCCAGCCAGTCAGGGTTACACAGTGCGACCTCTTAAAAAAAAATGTCAAAAACAAAATATTAGAATAGAAAAAGTCATATGTGTGAATATTAGCCCTGGTGAATAAATGGTAACAAGACCTCAGCTTTAACAAAATAGAGAGAGATACAAACACTGAGAAATGTTTTGTGTTTAGATTAATAGATGAAAAGTAAGCCCCTCCCTGCATATAAGTGTACATGCACATAGAAACAACGCTTCACTACTGAGCACGCTCCCTCTAACTGTGCAAGACCAGGTCAAAGGCAATGCCTGAAACAAAAGAAAAAAAAAAAAAAAAAAAAAAAAACAGTTGGAAAAACACCTGGCTGACTCCACCATCAGTGTCACTAAGAAACTTAAAGTGAGCCAAGCACAGTGCAATATGTCTGTTGGCAATTCACACTTAGCAGGCTAAGTAAGGCAGCAGGATCAAAAGTTAGAGGCTAGCCTGAATGTTACAAAGTGAGACTCTGCTTCAAAGTGTAGAACGACTCCACATCATTTATATTATTTGCTCTGCAAAATCCTAACCATATTACATTGTCTCTATTTAATTACATCTTTTCGAACGTTCCCAAAAACTGTTCACTGTGTATGTTAACCCCACGATGCTTCAGTCTTTTCAAAGTGAAGGGACTCTGCTCTCCAAGTCTAACACAGCACAAGAGCAAGCACTCTTTTCTTACAAGAAAAGAATGTTGACTGGGTACAAGTCTTTTCATTAAGTCTGTGTGATCTATTAAAGCAATACATTTATTCCACAAAAAAAAAAAAAAAAAGGAACAGTAGAAAAGACCACCAGACCACCAGGTGAAGATGGCAGGGCTCAAAAGTGGGCACTTCCTGGTTCTAAACACAAGAGACAGAGTTAGTGTCTCCTTCCTGGGCCCAGATCTCATCTTAGGGAAATGCATTCACTTCACTCTTCCACCTGCAGCTGGAAAGAAGGCACTGAAGGACCAACGCTTTGGCAGGCATCAACACACCCAGGATGTACCCCAAGTGCTGTCCAGACATAGCTACCTAACCACAAAGGTCAAGAGAGGTCTGCACAAACAATCGGTAATAGTTTTTAAAGCCACCTGATTGCACCTATGTAATCTGAAAGCAGACTTAGAACCACTCCTGTCAATTTATTCCCCTTAAACATACCACCAATACTGGGGAGAACTGATCGCTGTGTGGCTTAACTTTCTTGGTCTTGAAATTAGCATTTCTACTCTTTAACCCTCGGGATATTTTTCTTTCCAATGTAGTTCACAATCAGGTGTTTTTAAGACATAGTAATGTTGAAGAGTATTTCCTGGGACTGGAGAGATGGCTTAGCACTGGCTGCTTTTCCAGAGGACGCTTGTTCAATTCCCAGCACCCACATGGCAGTTCACAGCTGTCTGTAAGTCCAGCTCTAGAGGACCTGATGCCCTCATCTGCCTTCTGAAAGTACCAGGCATGAAAGTTGTAATATAGACATACATACATATATTCAGGCAAAATACCCAAATTTCCCTAGCCGAACTAACAACAACCACACACACACTTCCTTTTCAGCATTTTATTCTCCAAGTCACTGGCCCCTGCATCTAATTTTTCACAAGGTGTCATAGGGTTTTAAATGGTTATACTATCTTTTATTCAACTCGAGTTTCCTGATCATGTAATCTTGTATCAAAATTAAAAACCTGATGTGGAATATGGCCTGAGAGATTACTCTGAGAACTCACAAACTAAATAAAGGTTCATTCCTGTCTCCCAGGAGAAAGTAGGAGGTAGAAGGAACATACAACAAATTTACCCAAATTCAACTGGTTATTTAGAACACTCTCATCACAGAAAGTCACTAATAAACTACAAACACACAAGGAAGCAAGAATTCTCATCATTACCACCAATAAAAATCACAACTTTCCGTTCTGTAAGATTGTTCTGCGTCATTTCTGACATTGCTGACCTTAGACAGATAATTTTGGAATGTAAAGATGGTGGCTAACACTGACACTTGAATTCTATGTATAATGTAATTCCTGGAAACCTCAAATATTTACTTGATTTCTTTTAAACAATTTTTTAAAAAAGTATCCAGGATGTGTGTGTGTTGGGGGGGTGACCTAAACAAGTCAAGGACCCAGAGATAAGGCAGAAATCAACAGGAAAACTTCTGATGCTTCCAAACACACAGAAGAGTTAGGCAAAGGGGCAAAGACTACAGAGTAAAGTGTCCCCACTGTACCACAAACATTTATGAGTGCAATTCACAGAAACCAGAAGTAGCTGCCAAACTCCCAAAGAACACACCAGAGCACCACGCCCAGCACCCACTGTCACTCACGTTATTAAACGCGACTTTGCCTTCTTGGGTGACTCTAAGATTTCATTAACATGATTACCAGTGGTGGAACAAAAGCTGCTGCTTGTCAGAGCTGTGGTTGGCTTAAAGGGGTCCATAGACTCATCGAAGTTATCTGGGTCAAAGTGGTAGGAGCCTTTGGAGGAGAGGGGTGGGGAGCTCTGCAGAATGGGGCAGTTCCCAGAGGAATTAAAGTTGGGGTGATCCCATCTACTAGGATCTAGCTTAGGAGATGTTTGGGAGAGTGAGGCATCTTGGACTCTTGGGTCTGCAGGCTGTTCGACATCTACTGGCTGACTGATGCCATCTTTCCGTATGTTCGGCATCAGTTTGTTAGTAGGTTTCCTTGGAAGGTCATTCTTGGCCTCGACATGTTCCCCATCTTCTGTAAAATCATACTCAAGTTTGACAGACGAGTTCCTGGACTCCTCCTGCAGCTCACACCCTGAGCCACTAGTGCCATTACTGAGAGCTTCTGCAGCTTCTTTCAGGTTAAGGGAAGATTTCTGGGCCCTGGTACCTCTCAGCACGCTAGGATATGTGTTCTTAGCCACTTCATCAGGAACTGACAGGGAGGAAGCCTTAGGGAAAGGCAAACCTTCCATGATCATTTCAGTTTCAGAGGCATCGCCTCCAGCTGTCTTCTTCCTCAGGGAGACAGGCTTGGGTTTTCTTAGCTTGCTTCTGCTGGCTTCTCTGGTCTTCAGACCAGCCTCTGTAAAGGCCTCAAATGTAACCGCCATGCCTCCTTCTGTCACTGGCTTGTCCTGAGTAGCTTCTGATGCAGCAGAGGGCAAAGCCTTGCCTGAGAGTGCAGGTTCACAGCCATGAGCTGCTTTTGTTCCAAGAGCAGCTGGGTCATCTGTAGAACTCCTGGTTTCTATTGAAAATGGCCTCACTACTAAGATCTTACTAACATCATGTTGGGTTTCTCCTCTGACATCCTTGACTGAATGAGAATCAGTAGTCGCCTGTGATGCTTCATTTTCTGAAAATCTAGAACATGTATCAGATGAACATTTTTCAATCACTTCTGCTACAAACTGTTCATCAGCTTCTTGTGATTCTAGAAAAAAAAAGGAAGAAAACTCTATTAAAGAATTCTATCACTTGTAAAGAGTCTGCACTGTGTGACTTTATCAACAAGCAGCAAGTCCTTCCTTCCCTCTACCCTTAGCTCAGCAGTTTTAACTTTAAAAAGACTATAACAAGCTCTACACACTAGCCAGGCGGTGGTGGTACATGCCTTTAATACCAGCACCGGAGAGGCAGACACAGGTGATCTCTGAGTTCTAGGTCAGCCTGGTCTACAGAGTGAGTTCCAGGACAGGTTCCAAAGCTACAGAGAAACCCAGTCTCAAAAACAAACAAACAAACAAAAAGCTCTACACCCTAAGATGAATTTTACTTGGCTAAGAAACTGCTATGCTAGTAACACAGTACTGAGCAAATGTAAATCAGAGTTCTACTGTACGTGTACCGTGTGATGCTAAGGTCCTGTAGGTTCACGCTCTCTGGAGAACCTAACACACAGCAGCTTAGCTGGAAGGCTGCTGAGAAGAGCCAAGCTGCTTCCCAGGCCAGAATGCTTCAGCTAGCAAAACTGAATCTAGTTAGTCCTAGTTTTCCCTGTTCCACAGGCTAAAACTGAATGAACTACTACAAAAATTAATAAATAAATCCTACCATGGCCAGATCATGGTCTACTTTTCTATAGACACAATAACCAGAAAAAGCCTGTAAAAAGGGGAAACTGCAAAAGCAAATATAGATGAGGCTTCAAAAGTAGGGAGTAGCAGTGTGAGCCTATAACCCAAGTACTCAGGAGGCAGAGGCCAGGGGTTATGAGTTGGAGGCCAGCCTGGGCTGCACAGAGAGATTCTGTCTCAAAAAACAGATACAGAGATGGCTGTAAAAACAAATATCCCTTATTTGACTAAAACATAAACCACTAAGAAATGTCATCTTTTTTCTTTATAACATTTATCTCTAGGCTAGGGAGATAATCCCCTCAATCACTTGTAAACAAAATAATTTCTCAATTTCGGTTTTACAAGAAAATATGCAAATGGAGAATTTCAAACACAAATTTCGACCTCAAACAACAATTTATCAACAGAAACTAAGTGTGCTGTCTTTCCTCTCACTCGAAGATTTCCTGTTGCTACTTCCTGATCCTAAACCAGGACCCAGAAGCAGATCACCACCATCTCACAGCACTCACACATCTTGTGTGCACCCACTGTGTGTGTTGCTCTGGGCTGGCCCAGAACTCATTCCATAGCCTAGGCCAGCTCCACCTGGCACTGGTCCTTCCACCTTAGCCTCCCCAGCGCCAGGATCACAGGTGCACACCACCATGCCCTCCCCTGCTTCACTTTCTCTGACTGTAACCACATGGGGACTTATCAATGGCACGCCAACAATGCTTCAGATACTCTGCTGTCCAGGGATGTGTGGAAAGGAGTTTACTGTACTGCTATCCTATAGCCTTAAACTTCTCTATAAACTTAATCATAAAAAAACCCTCACAAATAAAAGCCATCACACCTCCAAATTAACTAGGCCCTACGTCTATATACCTCAATGAACTAATACAGTTAGCCCATCGTTTAGAATTGGAAGCTGCGGAGCTTCACATTACATTTTATATTTCCACTATCAAATATATTCTTATCCATTTATCCACCGCCAAAAACAAAAACAGAAATCCATGACAACGTTGGAACTAGGAAAACAATTAGCTTTTCATATGAAGAAGAAAAGGAGGAGGCAGAGGAAGAAGTGTGCTATGCACGAACTTCTCAGGAGAATGTTTTGTGTGTGCTGACTTTTTCACTTGGGTACGCTGTGCCCACATGTTGAGCTACTGTGGATGTGTTATGGATTGTTCAACTGAAGCTGATAAAGGGAAGGGAAGACAAAAAAAAAAAAAAAAAAGGCCCATCAGACACCTAGGGCTGGGTGGACATGATGCACCCTGCAATCTCAGCTATCAGGTGGCAGAGGCAGGAGCATCACTGCAAGTTTGAGGGCGGCATGCAGGCAAAATACCAATGAACATAAAGTAAAAAATAAATTCTTTTTTAAAAAGTAGATGAACTGCTCAAATTTTTCAGCATTTCAACTTTATAACACATTTTCCCCTACCCTTCTGGATAGCGTGGCCTTCCACTGAAGCAGCCGGATGAATACTGATTAAATAATTAGCAGAAGAGTGAGGAGAGAAAAGCAGCTGGAAAGACAGGAAAGCTGCTCCCTGCAGAGTCCCTCAAGCCTTGTCAAAGTCTGGCTTTACCTTGAGATATGGTCAGCTCACCCAGCTGCGGTGGGGGAATGTACTGAAATGAACAAAATTGAAATGTACTCTGGGCTTCCATGAAAGACCTGCTAATCAACACAAAGCTATGCAACACCTGGGAGAAACAAGGAGGTGGGACTGGTGAGGGTTGGTGATGGGCGGGCCATGGAGTGAGGTGGGAGGTGAGTTTGGGAAGAGGAGACAGAGACAGAGACAGAGACAGAGAGACAGAGACAGAGAGACAGAGAAACAGAGAGACTATTAAAGCCAGCAAGTTTTGCCTAAGCAGGCTGCAAATATTTTGCTAATTGAAGCCATGGTCATTTGATTATCCTTTAAAAAAATCTCACTGACTACTATTAAAGCACAAGTGCTTGCCATCCCATACTTTTTATTATTTTTTTATTAGTTCAAATTAGACATAAGCTTGCTTCACAATGTCAATCTCCTCTCCCTCTCCCTCACCCCCCACCCCCACCAGGCTCCCACCTCATCCCCCCTCTGCTCCCCAGGGAGGATAAGGCCCCCTATGGGGGATCCCAAAGTCTGTCATATCATCCTGGGCAGGGCCTAGGCCCTCCCCCATGTGTCCAGGCTGCCAGAGCATCCCTCCATGGCCATCCCACACTTTTACCTTGAGCCCTAACATATTTAAATCCAAATTGTTAAAATAGATGTCAATTTTTGTCAATCGGTGGTGGCGGACACCTTTAATCCTAGCACTTGGGAGGCAGAGGCAGGTGGATCTCTGTGAGTTCGAGACCAGCCTGGTCTACAGAGCTAGTTCCAGGACAGCCTCCAAAGCCACAGAGAAACCCTATCTTGAAAAACAAAAAATAAAAATAGATGTCAAGTTTTAAGAGTTTACCTAAAAAGGTTAACTCAATTTAAAACCTAAAGTTTTTTTTATATTTTCCAAGTAGTAATATTATTGATATAATGGTGTTCTCGATAAACAGGAAAATGCCCACCCAAATATCTTAAAAAAAGAATACTGAACTAAGAATGATCTCTAGAATTTATTTTAAAAATACCCAAGCAACAAATAAGAAAGTAAAAAGGGTGCTGGAGAACATGAAGCAAACCCTTGGCACGTTTAACATGGATGATGAGAACACAGACCTCTAACGTGTGTTTTAAAGGTGACTGCTAATTTTTGATTATTTTTGATTTATTTCTTTTTACTTTATGTGTATTGGTGTTATGACTGCATGTATTTCTGGGTGAGGGTGTTGTGGAGTTACAGACAGCTGTGAGCTGCCAATGTGGGTGCCGGGAATTGAACCCAAGTCCTCTAGAAGGGCAGCCAGTGCTCTTAATAGCTGATCCATCTCTCCAGCCCCTGGAAATGGTAATTTTATGAGTTTGGAATGTTAGGACTCTAGTTCATCCACAGAACATTTATAATTCAATCTCCAGCGTGAAGAATGGAAGAAAAGGAAATGGAAAAGAAAATGAAGTGGTTTCTGTTGTTATTTTAGTCATGTAATGTGAATCTGTGTTGTCTGACATTCTCCAATCTCCACTCCCTGTTATAGAACGCTGGGCCCTAACACTCCAGTCCTCCAGGCTCCTGTGAGCTGGGAAAACCTGTGGTTGAGGCCAGAATGCAGACAAGGAAGGAGTCAGGAGCTGAGAGGCCCTTTTCCCTTTAGCCAGTGACTCCCACACACATCAACTTCTGGAGCTCTTTCCAAAGAAGCTCTGGAGCTTCTTTGTTGCCAAAGCTTTCGCTGTCAATTCCTCATCAAAGAGAAGTTGCCTCACTGTAGCTTTTGCTTTTCCCCTACTCTCTTTCCTCAGCCCACAGCTAAAGGTGTGGCACTGCTACACATGGAAAGGGACCAAAGGGCTTGGTGTGAAAGAGCTGCCCCCACATGCTGCTTTTTACTGTCACCCATGTCCAGATCAGCAGTGTCTGTGTTCTCATCATCCATGTTGGTGAGGAACTGAAAGCTTCAAGAATGTTTGGGTATCACAGGAGCAGGGAATGGAAAAAAATCGGTACAGAGTACCCTCACCCAGCTGAAGAAACCCTGTCAAGGAACACCCTCCTCCCTGGTCATCTCTTGGTCACCTCAAGGCATGTGCCAAGTAAATGAACCTGCCCATTCCTTCACCTAGCCACTGTGGACACCACTTTCAACAGTTCATCTCAGCACCAGTAAAAGATCCTGACAAGGAAGTGAGTATTAATTTTCAATTAACCAGTTTGTGAAGCTGTAAAAATATAAAAAACATTATCAGCTAGCCCATGCCTCTAAACCCAGCAGGCTCCGGATCTCAGAGTTCAAGGCCAGCCTGATCTACAATGTTAGCTCCAGGGCACCCAGGGCTACACAGAAAAACCTGTCTTAAAAATAAATAAATAAATAAATAAATAAATAAATAAATAAATAAATAATAAAATTACCCTCTCTTTGAAAAGGAGTAATTCACAAAGTTTTATTTGCACCTATACCACCATCAGGCAAGGCTCTGCCCTAGGACAGAAACTTCAAGTCTAACAGCACACCCTTGTCAGGGATGAATAAAATATGTTACCCCAGTTTTAGGCCAGTTTTAGCCAGAGAGCCAGCCTTGTTTCTCCTCTGAAAGCTGTTATATAACAGTTGATCTAACTTACAGGCCTTCCACTCACACAGAAACCCAGCATTCCTTGCAAGGAAGGAGTGCAGGAGGCTCCTTCCCCAGAGCCAGTGTGAACTCAGCAGCCTGGAATGGATCAGGAGATAAATTCAAAGCAAGCCCAGAGGGAATCCAGAACCAAGGCTGCTGCCTGTCCTGCCACATTGCTGCTAACAGCACCTTCAAGACAAAGGACAGCGAACCCCTCTGCTTTTCAGTATTAAAAGCTTTTGACACTTACTCAACACGAAGACTATTATGGAAGACTTCTTCACTCCCTCCTTTAAATACTGATAAAAGGAAGGACAGGGCAGAATAGCCAGAACAGCAAGAGTGTATACTAAGAATATTCGGGGTTAAAATACAAGTTTGTGGAAGCCTTTTTGAAATCTTAGAAAAAAGCAAACATCATCACCCACCCCCCAAAAAATGTATTAAGAAAATGTACTGTGTATGTATGTGGGTACATGATTTCTATGTGTGGGAATGTGGAAGTCCGGGAACAACTTTGTGGGATGAACTCTCTCCTTCCACTTTTACATGGGTTCCAGGGACTGGATTTAGTCACCAGGTTTACAAGGCAAACTCCCTTCTCTGATGAACCTGCTTTGGTTTGGGTTTTCATTACACTGGGGATGGGGGGCTGCACACTACGGCCTGCCTGTATAGTCAGGACAATCCAAGGGAGTTGCTTTTCTCCTTCCACGTAGTTCCTATGGTTTGTCAGGCTGGGCAGGAAAAACCATTGGTACTGAGCCACCTCTGCTGACACTTGTTTTTGAAAAAAGGTTTCACTCTGTAGCCCAGGATAGCTTCCAACTTGTGGCAGTTCTCCTGCCTCAGCCTCACAATGCCGGAATTATAGGTATGTGCCACCATTTTGGGCTCACGAAGTGTTTTTGTAATTCAAAGAAATGCTTGAAATTCAACAGAGAACCTACTGTGTTGGTTGCTTTCGTATGCATAACCTCATCAAAGAAAAGATAAGAGGCAGGGGAAGTGCTCAGCATGTCAAGTGCTTGTCACACAACCACAAGGACCTGAGCTCAGATCACCAGATCCAGGTAAAAACCAGGTATAGGGTGGAACTCCTGTAACCCTTGACCTAGGAGGGGGAAGGGAGAGACCTGGTGGATCCCTGAAGGTCACTGGCCTGACAGCCGACCTGAATCAATGAGGTCAAGTTCAGTCAGAGGCCTTATCAGCAGATAAGGTGAAAAGTGACCCTGAAGAGACAGCCAAGTCAGCCTCCAGCCTCCACTGGCCACTGCACACGCCCACAAGAACAAGCACACACTGAGCAAACACATATACAAATGAAAAAGGTAAGCACAGGCAGTTGGAACATGGCACACATATACTCCGGCACTACAGGTCTGGCACGATCACAAATGCACTTGAGCTCAGATCTGAGCTTTGCAGTAAAATGCTGCCCGTGGGCTCCTCTCAGATCTGAAGATCCACAAATCTGCTACTTCCTCCCCTTTGGCTACAGACAGATGATGCTTTTCTTCAGTTTCTAAATATCTAATGTTACCCTAAGAAAACGAGCCTCCCATACCTCAGGCATACACACCAGCTCTGACTGACCTTAACATCTCCTGTCCAGTGTCAACAGGATGGGGTCTGGCCACCACAGCAACCAAACACAGCCTTGATTAGAAATCAAAACCAGGCAGAGGCAGGTGGATCTCTGTGAGTTCAAGGCCAGTCTGGGAAATATAGTAAATTCCAGGCCAGCCGAAGCTATATAGTGAAACCCTGTCTACAAACAAGCACATCTACCTGGTAACACGAAAGTAAAACAATGCAGCCACTCTGAAAACTGGTCTGGCAGTTCTTCAAAATTTAGCTGTATCTATGAATAGAAAAAGTAACACTATTCATAACAGCCCCCACATGGAAATAACCTAAATTTCAAATAGCTGATGAATGGGTAAATAAAGTACGGTCTATGACACAATGGAGCATACTCAGCAATAAAAGGGAGTGACAACCATTGAACTTTGAAAGCAATATGGTAGGGGCTAGAGGGAGCACTCAATGGTTAGGAGCACTCTTAACCATTGAGATCTTATAGAAGACTCATCTATAACTCCAGTTCCAGGGGATCTGACACCCTCTACTGCCCTCCAAGGGCATAAGGCACGCACATCGTACAGGTATGTTTACGTAGACCAAAACTCATAACACATAAAATAAAAATTAAGCCAGGCAAGGTGGCACACAACTTTAACCCCAAAACTAGGGAGGCAGAGTCAGGCAGATCTCTTCTGAGTTTGAGGCCAGCCTGGTCTACAGAGCAAGTTCCAGGACAACCAGAGCTACACACAGAAACCCTGTCTGGAAAACAAAAAAACAAACAAATCTAAAATAACAGACTGTCACAAAAGACCACAGGATGTATAATTCCAGGTACATGAAATGTCCAGAATAAACTAACCCATTAAAAGAAAATGAGATCATTATTTGCCTAGAACCACAAGGGGAGGGGAGAGAAATGGAATATGACTATAAATAGGTATAATCAATACAGAATGGATTTCTTCCAGAGGTGGAAAAAACCATCCTAAAAATCAGGTTGGAGTGATAGTTACAAGGATCATTTAGCAGTCGTAGTAGCATACACCTGTAATCCCACCCACTTAAGAAGCTAGGGTATAAAAGAGCCGTCCCAAGCTACATAAAGAGACCCCATCTCAAAGTCAAAAACTTAAGGGTTGGGACTATAGCTAGCAGTAGAATAATGGCCTAGCATATACAAGGTTCTGGGTTTAAATCCCCAGGGATTAAAAAAAGATCACGGATGCTGGAGAGATGGCTCAGTGATTAAGAGATTTCTCTCCCAGAGGATCCATGGCAGCTCACAAGCACCTGAAACTCCAGTTCCAGGGAATCCAATGCTCTCTCTGGCCTCTGCAGACACCAGACATGAAAGTGGTACACAGACTTACATGCAGGCAAAACTCCCATACACATAAAGTAAAAATAAATAATTTTTTTTTGCCAGGTAGTGGCACACTTATTTAGTGGCAGAGGCAGGCAGATCTCTGAGTTCAGGCCAGTTTAAATATCGAGTTCCAGGCCAGCCAAGGCTACACGGTGAGATCCTATCTCAAAAACAACAAAACAAGCATACAAACAAAAAACCCTAATAAAATAAAAAAGAAACATTTTTAGAGACCATGTAATTGCACACACCTTTTTTTTAAAAAAAAAAATGCCTGTACACTTGTGCACATGTTCAGGTATGTATATCTGCAGAGGCTGGAGGGCAGCCTTGAGTGTCATCCTCAGGAATGCCAACTATTTCCTTGAGACAGACCCTCCCATTGGCCTGGAGCTCACTTTGAGACAGACCTTCCCATTGGTCTGGAGTGCAAATCACTAACTCCTCCCTGAGTGCATGCCACTGTGCTCAGTGTAGTTTGTGGATGGAACTCTGATGTGTAGTTTGTGGATGGAACTCTGATGTCCATGTTTGCAAGACAAGTGTTTTGCTCACACAGCCATACTCCGAGGGCCATCAAAGACACTCAACAAGGAAAGGGTGAGGACTGCATCGCAGATTCGAGTTTCAGAAAATGTTCTAAGCAATCTCTCTCATGGGGATCCACACTTGAGGTGGCAGATCGCACTGCCACTTTTGGACTGCAAGTCTTTCTTGAGGAAGCCCACATGTGCTAGTTAAGTTCTATTTACAGAAGTGAAAATGACATCACTCCTTCCTTCTACGACAGGAATAACCACGCTCAGGAAACAGCCAGAAACATGGCAGCTGCCCACTCCAGAGGCATTATGTCTTCATTTTTTTCTTTTTCTTTATGGGAGGTGGAGGGGGGGTAGGCTTCATTTTGCTTTCTGGGGACTATATAGAATAATATATATATTATACAGCCTATACTGGCCTCAAACTCAAAATCCTCCCGCCTCTACTTTGCCTGATTTGGATAGTGTTTTTAATTATATTTTTAAAAGCTGAGTTGGAGTTTAATAAAGACATGTCAGTATACATTTAAGCACAAGGGTTAAGAGAAAGGGTGATGCAGAATTAAGATGCACTCTTTGGGGCCTGGGCATGGTTTCCCTGTGTGCTGAAGTTTATTAAATGATAAACACAGACTGCAAGCATGAAGGCTAAGACATGCAAAGAGGGGCACTGGAGAAAGTCACTTTCCTTCTGAAGTCTAACTTCACTTCTTCCACACCCTCTGCCTTTGGTACTAAAAAATCTCTTGAGAAGCCAAGCAAAGTAAGTGGCTCACGTGTATAAACCCAACACTCGGTTGGAGGCTGAGAAAGGAGGGTTCCATGATTTTAAGCCGGCCTGGGTTATAGTGTAAGACTCTTTCTTTAAGAAAAAGAAACTCTGAGAAGCTGTGTTTGCTTGCTGTTGTTGAAATAAAACACTGTGACCAAAAGCAACCGGGGTGTAAAGGGATTACTTAAACCTACAGTTCACAGTTCACTGTGGAAGGTGGTTGAAGCAGAACACAGGACAGGAACTGAAGCAGCAGAGACCAAGGGGGGCGGGGAGGACTTGGCTTTCAGGTTTGCTCATCAGTGCTTGCTCAGCCTGCTTTTCTTATACTAAAGCAGAACCACCTGTCCAGGGATGGCACCACCCACAGTCAGCTGGGTCCTTCCCCATCAACCATCAATCAAGTAAATGCCTAGCTACAGGCTAGTCTGATGGATGGGGCATTCCCAACTGGTGTCCCCACTTCCTAGATAACTGGCTTATGTCAAGCAGACAAACTTAACCAACACAGAAGCCAACGCTGAGAGGTCTGGGAAATGAGCCAACTAGTTTCTCCTAAGACTGCCCTCCACAGGGGCCTTCTCACTCCCTGCACTCCCTTATCCCACCCATCGAAGAACCCAGGGCTCCCACAGAGCTATGTTCAGTGCCCACCGCACAGCCAGGCTATCGTTTGCATCCGGAAAAAAAAAAAAAAAAAAAAGAAAAAAGAAAAAAGAAAAAAGAAAAAGGTGTATTTACACAGTAAGCGGCAAGGCTGCACACAGACAGCTATTTCAGAACTAACATTTGAACATCACTTGAAGCCCTTTCCTCTGGAGGCCCCACAGGGACCCCACTCTGCACTGGCCTTGCATCCTGCCCCCCACCCCCTGTACAGAAATCAAGGGTGTCGGGAGGAAAACTGGCTCTAGCAGGCAGCACCCCTTTCTGCTCAAGTAGTCTAACCGGGGAGAATGGTAATGAGGCACACATTAGCATTTTTGACAACTGTCCAATACTTGAGAGAGGGGGATTTTACCTCTAACTCCATGTCTGAGTTTCTGGTGCCTCGGATTTCCCTAAGTTCCAATCAATTGACATTTCCTCTTCTAAGATAACTATGACTTTTGTCAAAATAAAAAAACCAACAAAAAATATCACAAAAGCCAAGGCCATGGGCCTGAAAATGGAGAATGAGAAACAATACACTGTCCAGGGACTAAATGACCATGAAGGTCTTTTCCAGGGAGTGGACTCTACAATTCAGACTCCTCTGACAACCCTTGGGCCCCAGGCCACCTTGAAGCAAAATCAAGGCAGAATGTCTCCTTAGGGCCACCATACCAGTAGTATTTCTAAGGTGGAACACCAACACTAACTCGCCCACCCAGAGAACAAGCAAACTGTTCTAACCCTTCCGCCTCACCTCTCAAACTCAAAAATATTTATTACCAAGGAGCTAAAGGAGGGTAAGTTTAGCTATTTTGAGTTTTGTTTTTGTGTGGAGACAGGGCACCAGCTACCATGCCATTCTTCTGAGGTTAACTTTAAAATTCTAACAGAGGTGGCATGGTGGCACCTGCCTAGAACCCCAGCACTTGGGAGGCTCAGGTAGGATGATCCCAAGTTTGAGAACAACCTGGGCAACACAGAAAGACCCTGTTCTCAAAATCCAAGCACACACCAGTGTGCAAGCACAACCTAAAGCTTTACATGAAAAAAAAAAAAAAAAAAAAAAAAAGGTAAATCCATTTGAAAACAGACGAAATTGGTGCCAAGGTCAAAGAAAGCATTTCAAGTTTCCAATATTTTATGCTATTTCATTGAAAAAGAGACCCAAGAGAATAGGGGTGGGAGTAGAATTCAGTGGAAGATCACTTAGGATGCATTAAGTTCCTGGGTTCCACCCCATGCACAATCCACTCAAACCGGGAAACCCAAACTCTACCCTCTTTAGGCCATACTCCAAGGAACTGAAGAAGAGGGCTAACCAGGAAGTGTCTACCAGCAAGCCAAAGCCTTCTCCAGAGAAGCCAAGACCAACAATTGACTAAGTCTTGTCCTCTCAACAATGTGGTGCCCATCAGTCCTGGAGCCATCTGGATCTATCTGAGGCCACATTTCATGTGGAACAGAAATCCTCTGCCACAGTCACAAGTCAGAAAACCCTTGGTACAGGGCAGCACTACCCCGGCAGAAAGAGCCAAGGCAGGAAGACACGTGCTAACAGATGGGTTTGTGATGCAGAGACCTGAAATTATGGAACTTTAATCCGTTGCTGCCAAACAGCCATAATATGCAATCTCTTCAGAAATAATTATTGCAGAATTCAAAATACCAACTGCTTCTCTCATAAAGCAGAAACCACCCACACAGCTGGGAAATCGAGGCTCATGACAGAAAGAGAAAGGAATGCTAAGCAAGAGGAGCCCCCAGACAGTGAGCAAGTGAGTGCATGAGACACCCCCACAGCAACAGGGTCATCCTGTACCCACAACACTGCACAAGAGACCTTAAGGGAAAGAAGCTGGGAGAAGTTTGTGGATCTGGATGCCACACCCTTTGGCAATGGAAGAAGTTTGTGATGACCAGGCCAGCATGGTCTTCACCTCCTATGAGCCTTCACCTCCTGGCAGTCACACCACTGGGCAAACCTGTGTCACCAAAAGGGTTCTGTGGAAGTATCAGTGTGACTGTTGAGGCTTCTAGCTTGCTGGTGGCCCAGTTAGCCTGGGGAGGTGAAGGCAGCTGTCATTCTGTAAGGACACTAAAACAACACTGTGCAGGGCTCTAAGAGCACCTGAGCCTCATCCCATCAGCCAGCAATAACTGGTGACAAAATGAGTGTGTCAGATTAAAAGACCCTTAGCCTTGAGGTTAAGTCTCCCAAGGGCCTTGCTTTCACAAGTGACCTGAGCCAACTGCCCAGCTAAGCTGCCCCACTTTCAAAAACCGTCTCTACCTAAGTTCTAAAATAATATGCTGTGAAACAATAGGCTGCCACCAGCAATACAGGACTCCTATGGGGACTGGGGGCATGGCTCAGAGAAAAGCACTTGTTTCTCTCAGGTGAGACCTTGGTGCAATCCCAAACACTACTGACAAAGCAAAAATATAACCCTTCTCTCTTTACCTAAAAACAGGTGCTGAGTTCCAGAAGGCTGCATCTCCACACAGCCCCCTTTCCTCACCCAACAAGACTCAGGGAGAGAAGAAACCAATTCCTTCCTACATTTTCCTCCTTCAAGAGCTGACACTGTTTTTATTTTGATTGACTGATTGACTGACTGACTGACTGACTGACTGATTGATTGAAAGGTCTCTCTATATAGCCTGGCTGTTCTAGAACTCTCTATGTAGACCAGGCTGACCTTGAACTCAGAGATCCGCCTGCCTCTGCTTCCTGGAGTGCTGGGATTAAAGGAATGTGCCACCACATGGGAACTGAAACTAATTCTCAAGAAAATAAAATATTCTAGTGCAACTGTACCTCTTACCTAAAGATGACTTCTGCTTGTGTTGGTTTGTATTTAAACTGTACGTCAAATACATGCATATGCATTTGTGCGTGCAGGCATGCCAAGTTCACAGTGACTTTTTAGCTGTCACTTAGGAAGGTGCTTTCCCCCAGTATACACCCTGTTCTGGCAACATTTTAAGGGCTTTCACTTCCTCTTAGCCTTCTCAAACACTGAACGGAGATTCACAAATTCCCTGGAGAGGAAAGGCTGTGAAATACATTTCCTGGATCTCTCTGGATCTGCAATCCCTCCTCCTGCCCTGTTGGAATGGAGACTGAACTCAGGGTTTAGTGCTGTGTAGGTCAGGATGGTCTCAAATCTGTACTGACCCTCCTGTCCCAGCCTCCCAAGAGTTAGTGGATTTTACGTGTACGTGTGTGTGTGTGTGTGTGTGTGTGTGTGTGTGTGTGTGTGTGTGTGTGTGTGTGTGGTGGATGGGGCATGTCAGATGGTTCTCTCCTTCTGCCAGGTGGGTTCCAGGGATCAGTCAAGCCATGAGGCTTAATAGCAAGTACCTCGTCCTCTAAGGCCCAGAAGCTGAAGTGGGTTGAAGAGATGGCTCAGAGATTAAGAGCACTGGCTGCTCTTCCAGAGTTCAATTCCCAGCAACCACATGGTGGCTCACAGTCATCCATAATGAGACCTGGTGCATCTTCTGGTGTGCAAGCATACATGCAGGCAGAATACTGTATACGTATTAAATAAATCTTGGGGCTGGAGAAATAGCTCAGTGGCTAAGAACACTAGCTAGCTGGCCTGCAGGGATACATGCAGACAGAATACCGCTCACATAATAAATCTTTAAAGAGAAATAAATAAAGCTGAAGTGCACTACTGGCAGTCAAGGCTCTGGTCCTAGTGTCTTACAAACAGAAATCCTATCCTGTCTCAGCATCTCTGCTATAATAGAAACACTACAAACAAAATCTACTTGCGTCTAAAGCACTCAATAAACAAATGCAGCTGAAACAGAAAGTTGGTGGTGAGGTGAGCATCCCATAGTGGGAACTGGGAAGCACACACTATTCCTTTCCCAGTGGTGCTACAGAAAAGAGGCTCCTGGCCCAGTTACTGTGGTGCACACCTTCAACTGCAGCACAGTGGAGGCTAAGGCAGAAAGACAAGGAGCTAGAGGCCACCCTGGGCTCCATGGTGACTCAGCATCAAAAGCAAAAGGAATGAAGAAGGAGAAGGTAGGGGCTAAGGATGCAGTCCAGTAGGAGAGCTGGCAGGGGTATCTACCTACCTCCCCAGCAGCAGTCAGGCACACTTGCCCTTGTGAAGCAGCAGGAACCCATGTTACCAGCAATCCCTTATGAATCTGCCAGCAAGAGCAAGCTCTAAGAATGTTCAGGACTAGGCTGGTGCTTACAAAGTAGAGGCTGAGAACTTGAGCTCAAGGGCAGCAAGGCCTTCCTACAGCCAACAGTACAGTCACAGGCATAATTAGCAATCTTGGTTATCAAAGCTCCAGGAAGATGGCTCTTCAATGCATAAACTATGGACTCCCAACACAACTGTGGATTTGGAGATTATGAAAAAACAGTTACACTCCAAGGTTGCCTATAGATAAGACTACTGCTTCGGAGAGATTACAATGGCTTTCCTGGCTTTTCTTTTTTCTTCTGTCTTTTGAGACAGGGTCTCACTATATAGCTCTGGCTGTTCTGAAACTCACTCTGTAGACCAGGCTGGCTTCAAAACTCAAGAGATCCTCCACCTCTGCTTCAGCAGTGCTGGAATTAAAGGTATGCACTGCTTCCTGGTTGGTTTGGGGTTTTCTTTGAGAAAGGGTTTCATATAACCCAGTCTGGTCTTGAACTTACTGTGTAGTTAAAGTGACCTTGAACTCCTGACTGTCCTGCCTCCACCTCCTAAGTACTGGGACTGTTGGCTCACCACCATGCCCGAAATAAACTTAATGTCCATCACCCCTGCTCTTTCAGCAATCTCTCACTATAGGTGCCTTTAAACCATACCCATTGTTCCAGTGGGACATTTATGACTAACCCTCAGCCCCCATTGGTAGAAAATGCCTCTGCTACCAGAAATTATCAGAGTAAATGAACTAGTTTTAGTTTATGCCATGGTGATAAGCAGGGGATGCAACTTGGAAATACTTAAGAAAGCCTTGTAGCCGGGCATGGTAGTGGACACCTTTAGTACTTGGGAGGCAGAGGCAGGCAGATCACTATGAGTTCAAGGCCAGTCCGTTCTACACAGTGAGTTTCAGGACAGCCAGAGCTACACAAAGAGACCCTGTCTTGAAAAAACAAAAACAAACAAAAAAGGCCTTGACTTTGCTACATCTAAAAAGAATAAGTGATTTGAAAGTTACTAAAATCTTCACTTTGTGCAGGCACAGATGGTTCCTCTGCCCCAGTGTTCTTTATTAAACACTGTTCTAAGTTCTGAGAAAACAGCTTTGTTAACACAAAACAGGGTCTTGTGTGGAGTGCCATCCAGAGTGGAAGTACTTCCTCCATACTTTGCTACATTGTAACAAATAAACCGACATTCCCCATGCCTTTGGAAAAAAAAAATAGAAATGCAGCATGCTGCTAAGGCCTTCAAGTGTTAGACATCTTAGGCTAGAATCATATAAAAAAGTAAATTAAGCTGTAAAAGAGCCAATCATACCAAAAAATAAAAGCATTAACCTGGGGCATGGTAGACAGGGCCACATATGTCAAACTGTTCTCTTGTTGTGGGCAGAGGTAATATTTAGTGATTCTAATTACAAGATCATTATTTCTAGGAAATTAGTTAAGAATCCGTGAAAGTTTGGCTCTTGGCTGTCTGGCATCCATGGAGAAATATTCAACTTCAAAGAATCCTAGACAAAACCATGGTTGTAGATTTGAATGGATTTCCTTGGAGTATGGTACACTAATAAAAGATATTTGCATAGTATTTGTTTATTTTATAAATATGCTCAAAGCTTTGGGGCTCAGATTTAGGCAAGATCTGGCTTGGTGTTTCTGATCTCTAGGTGTCAATGAATAATTTTGTATTACTCGATTAATCACTCAGAGGCAGAGGCAGGAGGATTTCCTGGCCCTAAATCTCAAAAAATCACATATGAAATACTCATACATAGCACCCAACATCACATCTTTAGGGGGTTCTACATTAATTAACATTCTCTTTTTCAAAGAAAGGTGACAATCTGTACACCAAGTTTCTGAAGTGTTGGTGATGACACAGAGATGCTGTGAATTTAAGTAGTTAAGAATCCGTGATGTTCTGTCCTCAAAAGAGAACTGGGAGGGTTTTGCAAAGATACAAACACACATAACTCCGGCTCCAAGAACTGGCATCCATGGGCCACCATAAGTCTGCTCAAGCCCACACACATCCATATGATCCATAATGTGGGTGATCTGTTCTTCAAAGTCTATGTTGGTACTTGTATTAGATGATTCCAAAAACACACAGAATGCTTTATTTTCATATATATATATATATATATATATATATATATAATATATATATGTTGTATACACACTCTGAATCCTTTAATGACAAGTTATTTAAAATTCAAGAGGCGGAAGGACCTCTGTGAGTTTGAGGGAGATTAGCAAGTTAAGGATAATATAGTGAGACCCTGTCTCAAAAAAAAATCAAGCAACTTCTCTTTGCAAATACAGAACAACCTGTAGAAATTTTACCATAAAGAAGCCTTTCCTGACCACATGAAAAGGTATGAAGTCGGTAAGACTGTTCACTTGTTATTTTCCCTTTATTCTTCATGCCATCAGCCAGTCACTTCTTGAAACTGGCAGAAGTATAATTACCAACCCTTTCCAGTCCCACAGAGTATGCTCAACTGCTACCAATGTATAAAACTAACCACCTAGAAAACCAGAGCATATTTGGAGACAGCCCCACCCAGTTTGTATTTTTTTCAGCCACTTAATTTTTTAGGGGAATTTATTTGTTTGTTTTTGGTGTTTGGCTGTCCTGGAACTCAGACATGGAGTTAGAGGTAAAATCCCCCTCTCTCAAGTATTGGACAGTTGTCAAAAATGCTAATGTGTGCCTCATTACCATTCTCCCCGGTTAGACTACTTGAGCAGAAAGGGGTGCTGCCTGCTAGAGCCAGTTTTCCTCCCGACACCCTTGATTTCTGTACAGGGGGTGGGGGGCAGGATGCAAGGCCAGTGCAGAGTGGGGTCCCTGTGGGGCCTCCAGAGGAAAGGGCTTCAAGTGATGTTCAAATGTTAGTTCTGAAATAGCTGTCTGTGTGCAGCCTTGCCGCTTACTGTGTAAATACACCTTTTTCTTTTTTCTTTTTTCTTTTTTCTTTTTTTTTTTTTTTTTTTTCCGGATGCAAACGATAGCCTGGCTGTGCGGTGGGCACTGAACATAGCTCTGTGGGAGCCCTGGGTTCTTCGATGGGTGGGATAAGGGAGTGCAGGGAGTGAGAAGGCCCCTGTGGAGGGCAGTCTTAGGAGAAACTAGTTGGCTCATTTCCCAGACCTCTCAGCGTTGGCTTCTGTGTTGGTTAAGTTTGTCTGCTTGACATAAGCCAGTTATCTAGGAAGTGGGGACACCAGTTGGGAATGCCCCATCCATCAGACTAGCCTGTAGCTAGGCATTTACTTGATTGATGGTTGATGGGGAAGGACCCAGCTGACTGTGGGTGGTGCCATCCCTGGACAGGTGGTTCTGCTTTAGTATAAGAAAAGCAGGCTGAGCAAGCACTGATGAGCAAACCTGAAAGCCAAGTCCTCCCCGCCCCCCTTGGTCTCTGCTGCTTCAGTTCCTGTCCTGTGCAAAAAAGGGGGTGGTGATATACCAGAAATCTAACTCCTCTACAAAGTCCAATAACTTAACTTTCTCAGGCAACCTGTCAGGTGGAAGCACTAAAACATCAACTAAATAAAGCAAGAAGTCATAACTATTCCTCAGAAAAGTCTTATCTAAATCCCAGGTCATAAACATGGAACCCTCCATTCTCAGCCACCATACCGAGTATGGGAATACACATGTGAGCCTCTCCCCACAATAATGATAAGTATTTTTTAAAGCAGCTTAACTGCCTGGGTGTGCTGACACACACTTAGGCAGAGGCGGAAGGACCTCTGTGAGTTTGAGGCCATCTTTCAGCCACACACAGAATCCCTACAACAATGATAAAATGATCTTCTTCTGTTCACCCCAAACTTAATGTGCTTAAGGTTACTTCATGCTTATTTCCAATATTTTAATTTATAATTAAAAACATATAAAGTGTGACACATCAAGACCTGGAATGCAATAAAATTCAAGTGCACTGTCTCCAAGCAAAATGGATCTCCCATAAAGAAGCCTTTTGAAATGGAGCTTGGTCTACACAGTGGAAGTCGGTCCAGGTTAGCTTGTTATTTGATATACAGCTGAGGTCCTATTCTTTATTGTGCCAGTCACTCCTCTGGAAACTGGCAGAAGTATGGAGGTGTAGTGAGGTTACCAACCACTTCCTCCAGTCCCACTGGAGAGAGTATTGAATTGAACTCAGAGTGGACCCTAGGCATGGGATGGCAACATGTGAGAGGCCAGGGAAAACTTTTCAGGTAAATACCCAAGTGCATAAATCTCAAACTACAGGATTTTAGGTAGTCCCACTTAAGCAGGGGAAATATTAAGTTTGTGCTGACAAGCAGCAGAAGTCCTAGAACTCACCATAAGTAGGAGTTTATTCCAGGAGCACTTTACTTCCGAACTTTGTAGACCAGGCTAAATTTAGAGATCTGTCTTGCCTCCCAGTGCTGGGATTAAAGTGTACACCACCACTCCTGGCTCAATGTCCCTGGAGGGTCAAAAGAAGGGGGGTGGGGAAAGTAAACTTGTTCGAGGCCAGTGAGCCCATGAATACCAGCAATAAATATCAGTAGGTAGATTCTCGGTGTAAATACAGGTATTTACAAAAGGAGAGGGGCCTAACTGACAAAGTAAACCTCTGAAGTGTTTGGGCCACTGTGTGTGTGTGTGTGTGTGTGTGTGTGTGTGTGTGTGTGTGTGTGTGTCAGAGAGAGAGAGAAGATCCTCCTCAAAAGTTCTTTCCCAGGGAGGGTTTCTTCACCAGTTCACTGGCTATTGAGATGGCTCAGCCCTACGTTCCCAGCTTTCTGTCTCACCCAGAAAACCTGTGAGGTGACAAGATCCTAGATCACTAACCATCCACTAATTAAAACTGACTTAAGAATTTTTGTAGCCTGGTCTACAGAGAGTGTTTTGGAATAGCTAGGACTGAAAGTATCACTTGGCTTTTGCTCATTGAAACGATCTTCATCGAGACTGCTAAAGACCTTACTCTGAAATACCCTGGAGAACTTTGCTGATCGAGTTTCTGTGGCTTGCTCTATTCATTTACCAAAGACTGGTAGAACCTCATGAGAAGGCCCACAAAATAGATCTTTCAAGCTTCTAGCCCTCCCTCCCGACCTGCTCCTACACACAGCATGGAGAGCTCAGTAAAAACAAACTGCAAAAAAGGGGGTGGTGATAACTCCTCTACAAAGTCCAATAACTCAACTTTCTCAGGCAACCTGTGAGGAAGGAAGCAGGCTAGCCGCCACTAGGCAGTCATGTCACTGGGCTGAGGTCAGCACCTCCTAGACTGGAGAGAGTATTGAATTGAACGAGTGGAATCCTCATGGCTGTCTGCCAGAAAGAAGTGCTCCTGTGAGCCAGAATGTGTGATTCTCCACACTCCTGTATTCACTTGGCCTGCCTCGCCTTGCTGCAGCTCCTATTACAACTGGGCACTTGGTGGGCCTGCTCCCTCCACACCAGAAGGAAGGTTCTTCTCCCAAAAAAGCACACAAAGCTTGGTTTCCTCAATCCTCCCCTTAGGAGTCTGTTCCAGTTACCTTCTCTACCATGGTCCCTAAACTAACTTCCAGAATTTACTAACCAGGCTCATAGAGGCCATGTGTATCCTCAGATTTTCTTGGTTAGACCAAGGGCTCCAACATAACCCAACAGATATTGCTTTGAAGCAATTTGAAACTGCTTAAGATTCCTAACTCAAAATCAACTCTTACCTATAATTTTGTGTCTAGCCACACCCTGTGTGTAGAAAAGCAACTAGTTACTGTGGAATCTGTGCAGGCAGATCTAAACATAACCCAACCAACCAGTCTCTGCAGCACAACTTTGGCCGGGATGAGGAGGAAGAAACCACACAATCTCTTCAGAGGGAAAAAAAAAAAGGCACAAGGGCCATTCCAGGCAGCCCATTCCTCCAATTAAAAAAGTACACACACACACCAAGCAAACAGCCAATTGGCAAATAGCTTTCAGAGGGAAAAAGGCAAGACAAAATTTCCCAGCAAGAGCTTTAAGAATCTCTTCCGGAGCTACACTTTTTCACAAAGAGGAGACTCCTTGAGATGATTGGAGTTTCAGCTCAGGCTTTCACCAGCAAGATCCGAAGAGGCAAACTGACCCCTTTACAAAAGAATCCTGGGATGCCAGCGATGCCCAGCATCAAATCTCTGTCCTCTGGGCTTCTCAAGCATCACTTATTTTTGTCACTTGCCTTTCACACACGGTTTTCAATTCAATTCCCTAACACCAGAAATACTGCCCCAGCCATGCTTTAGAGACGCCGTCACCTGCCTGACTCACACGTGTGACAGCTATGTAGGGGCCTGTCATCACGCGATCCTTTTTTACCATGGCTGCATTTTAGGACACTGCGGGAAGGAGGGTGGGCTGGAGGAAAGAAACAGGGGAAAAGCTACAAAAGCACAATTCAGACAGAACATCCCGAACTTTCGGGTGCACAGCGGGGACCCGGCAGGGGGCAAGACGCAGCAGAGCCGGGAACACGGTGGTGGCGCGCACACAGCATGACCGCGGAAGGAGGATGGCGCGCGCCTGCATCTCGGCTGGGATGCGGTGTACTTGCCTGAAACTCAGGGATTTGGTCTCGGCTTGCGAGTCCTCCTCCTCCTCGGGGTCGCCCTCGGGACCTCCGGCTTCTTCCTCTCCCGCGCCCACGCCGCGGACCGCGGACCACGTCCACTTGGCCCACTGCACGGGCGACAGGATCTGCCAGGGGCTGAACGCCATGAGCGCGACTGCCGCCCCTGCGGTGGGAAAGGCGGCCTCCTTCCTTCAAAATGGAGGGGCCGTGACAGGCGCCGGCAGCGTCGCCGGCGATCCGCGGATGTGGCTCAACGAGCGCCGTCGGGCCGGGCGCAGCGCTTCCTCCCACGGCCCGCAGCGCCGCTCGCCCCCGCTCCTCGGGGCCGCCGCGCCACAAGCTCGCCCCCGCGCGCCCCCGCCTGCCGGTCCTCTCCCTCTCCGCGCGCCTTGGCTCGGCTCTGGAGTCTGCTCCCGCCTAGAGCAGCCTCGGCCGCCGCGGAGCCGCGCCCCTGGAGCCGCCCCCTCGGACCGAACTACTGGAGCGGCGCGCGGGGGCCATCGCTTGGAACGCGCTCCCCCCGCCGAGCTGGTCGCGCCCGGCCTCGCTTGGGCAGGGGCTGCGCGACCGCGCTCGCCCTCCCCGCGGGGACCCGCGCCTGCAGCTCGCTGCGCGTCGCCGACGTCCGTTTCTGAGCGGGTGCGCGCTGCTGCGCCTTTCCTCTTCCCCTTTTATCTGTTCTTCCTGCCGCTACGACTTGATGGCATGGCTGACGCTGGACCACACAGAAGTTAAGCCCCTTATTAAAAATAAACAAAAACACACACACAAAAACAACCCCTCGGAACCGCTCCCTGACGTTAGTCATCTCCATCCCCGTTACTCCCAGGATTAGGAAGCCCGCTTCCCCATCCTCTCCAGCCAAGAATTGAAGATGCCTTGTCTGCACCAAACCACACTCACGGGGGTTGGGGGGTGGGGCGGCTCTAGAGTGACCAGACCAGGGCTAAAGAATGCAAAATTGCCCCCTGACAAGACAGCCTGAGCGGTTTCCTGTTGTCCTTTCTTCTCATAACTTTAAGGTTATCTTCAGATAATTTCTAGGTCTTTGGTTACTGATGACATTTGCCACTTCAGTACAAAGCCAGCAGGCCTTTTCTTCTTTGAAGGCGAAGAGAATTTTTTTCCATCTTTGAAGGATTCAACCAAGGGACTGCCCAGGCCCTCTCTCCTAGTGAACCCGTTGCCTCCAACGGTCAAGCTTGAGACTCTCGGTGCGTCAATAATGTGTTTCCTGTGCTTCTGTCATTTCTCGGAGTCTCGGAGAATCTGTGATGTGGCTGCAATTCCCATAGAGAGTGCGCCTCACGATGAAACTTGTAGGGCACTGATGGTCTCCCCTGAAAGGAGCTGGCACCACACGTGTATACTGCTGATGAATCACAAAGGCCTTACATACTCCACAACAAAGCAAACATGCAAGATAAGGCTTGGCAGGCATCCTGCCATAATTAAAAGGCAGAATGATGCTTTAGAATTCATTACTGCTTCTTGCCAGAGATAAACAAGACTGTCAAGAGTGTGTCATAAACTTAAAAAAAAAAAAGTCATTTTGTTTCAGGTCTACAAGAACTATACCAACACTATCCAACTTTTGGTGTCTTGGGTTTATGATCACCAAGTAAATCTTCAAATTAGGAATCCCTTAGATGCCTCAGTTTGATACAAGTATCCTATGGCCTGAAGATAATACCCATGTAAGTCAGCGCCTGGTGTTCATTCTTCCTCAACAGTGCTAGAATCTTTTTCCCTTCTCTCCATCCTTGGTGTGACTTACATAGTTCCTGCACTCCCTAACCTCTTAGAACTTCAGCTTCTAAACTGGCTTTCCCTCAGGGCTTTCCTCTGCCTAGCTGATCCTGCTTTCCTAGCCACCATCAGCAGGGACCTAGATCTAACCTTTCTATGCCCAAGGACACCTAGGAGATCATAAAAACACAAATTCACACTGGGGATGTTGCTCAGAGGGAACAGCTTGTCTAGCACACACAAGGCCCTGAATTCCATGCCTGGCCCAAAGCCAAGGAGGGGAGGTTGCAGGTGCAATGCTGTCCAGACAGTTGGATGTGTATTATATTGTCCTTGAGGAATTGTCAAAGGGTAAACTTGGCAAACAATATCTAACTTAAGCCAGCTACTGTTCTTACCCCCAGAACAGTTTCTCTTTGCCAGCAGAGCTTTCTACGTTCCTGAATACACCTCTTTTTCCACCTGAACCCCAAGTTCTCCCAAGACCCCTGGCCTTAGCTAGCCAAACTTCCTCTCATCACCCAGCTCAATGGCCTGCTGTAGGAAAGCAACTCTACACTTTGTACCCTTTTTATACCTGAACATTCATGAGATCTTGGCTGTGCCCCTTAGTTGTAAAAGTGAAAAGGAGTATTCTTAATAATGACACCAGGACAACATAAGCCAAGCCTGTCTCAGGATGTAAGGTCACCGTACACTTAGCACAGCATATGCAATACACTTATTTACACCTTCCCTAGGGGCAGCCTGGAGTGATAAAGGGCAAAGGGTGACTTGGGCAGCATCAGCTTGAGTTGAGAGAAGCTGAAGCCCAAGTTTCCAAAACTCCCATCTTGTTCAAGTCTAGGACTCAGAGTAAGCGGCAACAAAGTAGTAACTCGTTCCATAGCCTTCATGGACTGTATGTTACAGTGGTTGAGCAAGTCTGATGTGTCCATTTCCCTAAAATGCTGGAAAAGGCAGACCACGGGTTAACTGCCACCCTTGGCTTCACCGAGCACAATGCCTGCAAACACATGACCAAGCAGCCAAGAAACCCACCCGTTTTGGAAATGACCTTAGCTGAGGAAGGGCTTCCTAGAAGCTATGGATTGATATGACAATCTAAAATCTAATTCCCTGGGCTGGAGATGTAGCTCTGTGGTGCAGCAGGTGCTTAGCATGAATGGGCCTCTGGGTTCAATTCCCACTAACAACAATAACTGCTTCAAAGCATCCCACAAATGATGGCCAGCTCAAGCATGACATAGCAGCCAATCCTACAGAGGGGTCTGTACAATGGGTCTCTTTAGTCAAATAAACCGAGTAGGAGCTGGAGGAGGGGTGGTTCAGCGGCTGAAAGCCCAAGTGCTTTGCACAGGACGCAGGTTCGGTTCCCACCACCTACAAGGCTACTTACAACCATCCGTAACTCTAGTTCTAGGTACTTGACACCCTCATCTGGCCTACAAGGGCACCAGGCATGCTATAGTACATGCATGCATACATGTAGGCAAAGCACACATACACACAAATAAAAAAAAAAAAAAAAACTAAAAGTAAACCGAAGAAACAATTTGTGGCTGCTTAAGACTCTGCTGGCCCTAATTCTTGTTAGGCTCCACTAAGCCTCAGCATGCCTCAACCTCAAGCTGTCTTTGTTCTCCTAGAATCTGGTTTTATCAGGAATCCTGCAGGTTCAGTTTAGTGAGAATCTCCACCCTCATTCTCTCACACCAGCCTGCCTTGGATAAGAATCTTGTCAAGTAGGTTTAGCCAGAACCATCCTGTGCCCCCAGAACTTCCTCTTAGTAATTTTCAGTCAGTGACATCCCCCACCCTTCAGCGCAGATCCCTGCCTATAAATACTCATTTGTCTTTGTGTTTGGACTTAAACCAGATCTTGCTCTATTTTACAAAATCCTAGCAGGGTCATCCCTTCTTAAATGAAGTCTTCCAGGTTTAACAAGAGTCACAGCAGACCATTATTTAGTAGCACAGCCAGTGTGAGATGCCTGTGAGCACAAGGTTAGAGGAGAGGAGCAGGTAAGGCGAGGCCTCACTGTGATCAATTCTTCTTCATATTAGACCTGTTAAGGAGTTTAGAACTTTCGGGAATAAGGAGAACAAACACAAGAGCGCACCCAGCTTATTATTAACAGAGGGCATGGCTGGGAGCTCTGGTAGGCCCTGTCTTCCATGCAACACCCAAATCTTGAATTTTATATCTTTCAATATCATAACCGTTCTCCTTCCTGTAAACCGTTGAAATCTGGTGCAGCTGAAGGACCAGCCTAAGCCACATGTGCACCTTCTTGGCCCATGGAATCTGAATAGGCAAAGAGGATCTTCCATGGTTTGGTGCAAGAAAGTCATGGCTCCACTTAAAAAGATCATAGATCATTCTGGAAGCCCTGAATTAAAGGACTCGAGACCCAAGAAATTATATATTCTCTGCCCCGAAACTGCCCAGCAAAGACAATATTGCTCCTCTCACAGAAGCAATATTCAAATTAGTGCTCACTGGGTCAGTAAGTTATGAGAATATAAACAACACCAGCACTCAGGGAACACTATTACAGTGGAAGGAACAGCAAGTCAGGGGTGCTTTAAAAACAAAAACATCTTTTGACCACCATGGACGCAAGAAGGCATTTGCATGAGATGATGTGAATGTGAAAAAGAGGCAAGGAGGGAGGGCAGGAACAGGGTGACACTTGGGAATTCCACGCAACTGCCTGTTTTCTGTCTTTCTTTATTAAGATGGGGTCTCACTATGTGTGCTGGTTTGAAAGAAAATGGCCCCCAAAGGAAGTGGCACACATTAGGAGGTGTGGCCTTTTGGAGAAAGTGTGTCACTGTGGGGGTGGGCTTTGAGGTCTTTTTCTCAAGCTTTACTCACAGTGTGACATTCATTCAACTTCCTGTTGCCTCTGAGTGAAGATGTAGGACTCTCAGCTCCAGCACCATGTCTGCCTGCCATGCTCCCCACCATGATGATAATAGACTCTGAAACTGCAAGTAAGCCACCCCAGTTGAATGTTTTCTTTATATGAGTTGCTGTAGCCGGGCGGTGGTGGCGCACGCCTTTAATCCCAGCACTCGGGAAGCAGGAGGATCTCTGTGAGTTTGAGACCAGCATGGTCTACAAGAGCTAATTCTAGGATAGCCTCCAAAGCCACAGAGAAACCCTGTCTCGAAAAACAAAAACAAAAACAAACCAATAAAAAAGAGTTGCTGTAGTTACGGTGTCTCTTTACAGCAATAAAAACCTTAAGTAAGATACTATGTAATTCTGACTGGCCTGGAACTTGCTATGTAGCCCAGGCTGGCCTCAAAAATCACAGAGCTCTTCCTGCCTGTCTCTTGAGTAGTAGGATTGGTGTGGACCACCATTCCCAGCTTTATGTCTACTGTCTAACATCCAAAGAATTTTTATTTGGTACAGGGAATGAGACAATCTCACATGTACCTTAGGCTGGCCTGAACTCAAGACAATACTCTTGGCTCAGCCTCCAAAGTGCAGGGGTGACAGGAGTTACAACACCATGTCTGCAGTTTAAGGATTTGATCAGTGGTTGGCAAGACAGCTTGGTAGTTAACAGCACTTTCTGTTCTTCTAGAAGATGCAAATTTGGTTCCTAGCACCCATGTTTTGAGTTGTGCTGACTAGTTTTATAGTCATCTGAGAGGAGGGAACCACCATAAAGATCCGGCTGTAGGCAAGCCTGTAAGACATTTTCTTAGTGATTGATTGGGGAGGGCCTCGGCCATGGTGGGTGGGGCCATCCCTGGACTCTAGTGTTCCTAGGTTCTATAAGAAAGCAGGCTAAACAAGCCAGTAAGTCGCACCCCTGCATAGCCTCTGCATCAGCTCTTGCCTCTAGGTTCCTGTCTAAATTTCTGTCCTGACTTCCTTCCAGGATGGACTACAATGTAAAGTGTAAGTCAAATAAACCCTTTCTTCCCCAACTTGTTTTTTTGGTCACAGTGTTTCATCACAGCAATAGAAACCCTAACTGCAGCCTCTTGTAACTCTAGCTCCAAGGGATCTGTTGTCCTCTCAGGGCCTCTCCAGACATCTTCAAAATCTCGATGAGCAAAATATGGATCTAACTCAACCACGATGAAATGCCAAAATGAGAGCTGGGAATATAGCTCAGTGGTAGGGCACTTGCCTGATATGCTCAAAGCCCTGGAGTTCAATACCCTGAACTGCAAAAAGTAAATTTAAAAAAAAATTCCAGATGGATGATGCAAGCAAAATTGCTAGGTTTCTCAAAAATCCCTTAGGAAAGGTACAGGCCTCTGCAAATTAAAACAGCAGCTGGCAATGATGCACAGGGACTCAGTGGATACACCTTCCAAGAGATGGAGGAATTTCCTTAGTGGGTACTGCAACAACCTGACTACTGACCACTCTCCCCACATTGGACAAGCTCAACACCCTCAGCTGGTGGCTTCTTTTTCTCCTTGAATACTCAAGCACAGGGTGTAATGAAAGGGCCTTCTATCAATAAGGCTCTTCTAATCCAGTGATTTCATCCTTCCTCATAATCCCTCCCCTCAGGTAGATAGGATGAGACTTATTCTCATTTGGGGATAAGGTAACTGAAGCAGAAAAGGCAAACTGCCAGCCTGAAGTCACAGACAAGGGAGATAAGTGCCAGTATGCAACTCTAACTCCACTCTCAGAACTTGGTATCCCTTGCCCTCTACGCTGGGAGGAAGCAGACTTGCCTCCAGACCATACTGCAGAAAAGTAAGTACATGGGATGGCCACCGGCCACCATTCCATCTCAGCAAGAGTTCTTCTGCCTGCTTCTTCGTTACCTAGACAGCTTAAGTTACAACTGGGAAGATGTTGTTAGGAAGAACTAACTACCATTGTGCCAGGTGGTGATGGTGGCAGCACTCAGTAGGCAGAGGCAGGTGGATCTCTGAGTCCGAGGCCAGCCTGGTCTACAAAGTGAGTTAGTGCCATTGCTAGCAAGAAACTGGTGGCCACCGCACACACTTTGCTGTCCTCCCACAGTCCCGGCACAAAGTTTCTGCTAATGCCTGTGCAGCACTGTCCATAAGAGCATCGAACACCTTGTAACTGTTATATTAGCATGTCTTATCTAAAGGGTTGCAACTTAGGTTAACCTTTTAGTCTTGGGAGATGGATGTTATCCTAGTGCCTGTAAACTGTCATCACTAGGGATTACAATGTTGTTTCCCATATCCAGTCACATCCAAAACAAGGAATGTGTACTACCCGTTTACACTGAAAATGACATCAGAGAAACTCCTCCTTAAATTTGTTTATTTGCTTTTCAGACAGTCTCACGATGTGGTCCTGGTTGGTATGGCCTTATTCTCTGGCCTCTGTCTTCCAAGCACTGGAACTGTCTGTGTGTGCTGTTTTCAGAGAATCTGGGGAAGAGTGCACCTATTTTTATGATGTTTACAATAAACAGTGTCATTAAAGAGTCAGTCATGTTCTCACTCATCTCTGTGACACCTCCTGGCTCTGTTTATAGACCCCACAAAAAAGTTCACTTTAGAGGGCTAGAGAGATGGCTCAGCAGTTGAGAGCATGGTCGGCTCTTCCAGAGAGCAAGGGTTCTATTCCTAGCACCCACATGGCAGCTCACACCTGTCGGTAACTCCAGTTCCTAGGTCTCCTGACACCCTCACACAGACATACATGTAGGCAAAATACCAATGTACATAAAATAAAAATAAATTACTAAAAAAAGAAAGCTCGCCAGGCATTGGTGGCACACGCCTTTAATCCCAGCACTCAGGAGGCAGAGGCAGGCAGATCTCTGTGAGTTCCAGGCCAGCCTGGTCTCCAGAGCAAGTGCCAGGATAGGCTCCAAAGCTACACAGAGAAACCCTGTCTTGAAAAAAAAAGTTCATTTTAGTTCATTATCCTGGGATACAAGAAGTAATCCTTAAGTATCAAAGACATAAACATAACCAGGTCAGTCTGTTTATTCCAAGTGAGGAAAATAATCCAAATGGTAGCCCTAAGTCTTCCACAAGCCCTAAGTTTAAAAGAGGTAAAGACAAAACAAACACAAAGATCTACTTACTGCAGAAAATGACCATCAGATTTAGAAACAGTTCATATTCCAATAGATAGGCTCAGTCTGTCCTGTGGACACCACTGCATTGACAGAACACTCCAGCTAGATGTGACATCATCATAAAAGACCAATTATAATTGCCCTCACTGGGGTAGCCCCTTGTCTCCTTGTGCTTAATTTAGATCTCTCTCTCTCTCTCTTCTTCTTCTTCTTCTCTCCCTCCCTCCCTCTTTCTTCTCTCTCTCTCCCCTCTCATTTTCTCTCCCCTTTCTCTCTCCCTTCTCTTCCCCTGTCTCCTCTCTCTCCCCCTCTTCTCTCCTCTTTTCCCCTCCTCTCTCTCCTCTCTTCTCTCTCCCCCACATCTCCCTTCCTCTTTCCCTCAGTGATGGGGCCTCTAAGACACTAGGAAGACACTCTACCACAGAGCTATACCCCCAGCCAAAACTTAGCTTCCTTTTTAATAAAGTACACACTAAGAAAGTGGGCTATCTCTTCAACTCCATGTTTTAGATGCTTGGAAAAAAAACAAAAACAAAACAGCCAAAAGGAATTGCTCCAAGGGCAGTGGTGGTGCACACCTTTAATCCCTGCACTTGGGAGGCGGAGGCAGTCGGATCTTTGTGAGTTCAAGACCAGTCTGGTCTACAAGAGAAAGCTCCAGGACAGCCTCCAAAACCACAGAGAAACCCTGTCTTAAAAACGATCCCCCCAAGGGCCCAGTACCATCACAGGAAGATTTGGTGGACTTTGCAGAGCCCGTTGAGGGCCCTACCCTGCCTGGGGAGTGGTGGGTGGATGGGGTGGGGGGTAGGCTGGGGGTGGGGGGAGGGATGGGGGTGAAGGGAGGGGGAGGGAGAAGGGACTTACATGTGAAACAAGCTTGTTCCCTAAATAGAACTAATAAATAAATACAAGAAAAAAAACACTCCCCCCCCAAAAAAAAGAAGAAAGGAACTGCTCTATAAGACACTTTAACCAGAGGTGGAGGAGACAGTTCAATAGATAAGTTCACATGCTTGATGACTTGAGTTCGAATCCCCAACACCAACATAAAAGGCCAAGTCTGGAGCCTGTAACCCCAGCTCTGTGAAGGATGGGGATTGGAAGGTTGCTGGGGTTTTCTGGCCAACAGGCCAGGGCCAGATTCAGTGAGAGACTGTTTTAAAGGAATAAAGCACAGGTGATGAAACAAAACCCTTGATGTCTTCCTCAGGCCTGGGGCACATGTACCCCCTATACATACACACATGAACACACACACACACACACACACACACACACACACACACACACACACACAAAGATATTGTAAAGGAGCTAGAAAAATGGCTTAGTGGGTTAAGTGTCTGCTGGATAAACATGAACCCCAGAGCTCAGATACCCAACACCCAGGAATGGGAAGGTAGACTTGGGAGACATGGTCTGTAACCCCAGGACTTGGGAATGAATTCTTCCAGGTGCATCCCTAGAGTTCACTGACAAGCTCACAGATCCAGATGCAGTTAGACTCTCTCAGAAACAAAAGGAAAGAGTGGTGGAGGAAGATATTTGGTCTGGGCCTCTGGCCTCCACACAGATGTGAAAGCATGCTCAGAGGCATCTCCACACACCCACACAAACATACACCAGAGAGAGAGAAAGGCTATGATACATGTCTTTGTTAGCATTGCTATTGCTGTGATGAAATACCATGACCAAAGCAACTTGGGGAGGAAAATATTTATTAGCTGTACATTTTCATATCACTGTTCATCAATGAAAGTCACTCAAACAGGGCTGGCACCTGGAGGCAGGAGCTGATGCAGAGGCCATGGAGGGTGCTGCTGATTGACTTGCTCTCCATGGCTTGCTCAGCCTGAGTTCTTACAGAACCCAGGACCACCAGCCAATGGGCCAGCCCCCGACCCCACAGCAATCACTAATAAGAAAAGGCCCTACAGGCTTGCCTACAGCCAGATCTTATGGAGGCATTTTCTCAATTGAGGCTCCCTATTCTCTGATGATTCTAGCTTGTGTCATGTTGACATAAAACTAGCCAGCACAATACATCTATGCAAAAATAGGAAGATCTTTATTCTTTAAACCAGCAAAAAGCTCAGGAAAGGAGCCTGCCAGATGTAAGCATTTATTATATGATAAAGATGTTACAATATAGAAAAGGATGGCTGCTTAATAGACGCATGGAGAATACTAGTTAGCATGGAAAAAATGATAGGCATAAACTCTTACCTCAGAGTATATATCAAAAGACATTCCAGATGGAGCCGGTGGCTAAACACTAAAAATCAAGCCATGGGGAGAAAGCAGTCTAGAAACAACAGAATCTGTCAATGCTCTGTAAGAAGGATGCCAGTCCAACTTAGAAGTAATTAATGAAACCACACACAAAATCAAATCCCAGATTTATTGGGCTACATATGGAAAGTAAAGCTTGTAAATGTGTGTCTTCAAAATAAAAGGCAAACAACAGGCTGGGGGAAACAAAGTCTAAATCTTGCTACATTATCAACTTGTGAAAACCTGGGAGTTTACATGAATCTCAACTGGGAACCTAACAGTTACAACACACCGAACAATTGTAATGGCTTTCTGGGCATCACACAACTGCCAAGCACCAGACCCGAACTATTGGATTCAGTCCCTACCTGGAAACCCACAGTCTGGGGGTGGAGGAGTGGGGCTTAATATGGATCTTTTTGATTGGTTGTCTGGCTAGTGCTAGAGAGTGAATATAGTCTAGAACCTCATGATTAGACAACTTTCATATTGCAGACACACTTGTCCTTCATACTGGAAAAAGGAATCAGAATGTACATGCTATTTCTCATTTTAAACACACATTGTTCTGAATTAAACCCCCAGCCCAGATGCCCCTGCAAGAATACAAGGTTGGCCGATGTGACCAAGCAAACATACACAGAATGAGGGAAGGTGCAAGGGATGATAACGAGACACAGACAAAATGGAGCAAAAATTCATTGAGAACTGGACCAGAGAAGCAAGGCTGAGTTCCTGAATGACTGACTGCCTTTGTCTCTGCCCACCTCTCCTTATAGGATCTCTACTGCAGTTGAAGGAAGGCAGGCCTTTAGAATGTCGATCCATGGTCTTCTTGCTGAATAAAGTACACTGAGATGGCTCAGTGATTAAGACCAGTGGTTGGTCTTGCAGAGGGTCTGGGTTTGGGTCCCAGCACCCACATGGCAGCTCACAACCATCTGTAACTCTAGTTCCCAGGGGATCTGGCACATTCTTCTGGCTTTTATGAGCACCAGGGACACATAGTGCAGTGCACACACATATTTGTAAGCAAATCATTTGTACACATAAGAAAATAAATCAGTCAGTTCCTATCTCTGCTCACTGGCATCTCTGCAAGTGAACAGGACCAAGGAGTTCCTCTATTCCAATTATATTTAAGCATTAGTCTGGCTTTTGTAACAGAAAGGTAAAGGGCAGAGAGACAAGTTAAATCGGTGACGTTTCCAATCCCCAAAGCAGGGACTTCAAAAGAACCTGCAGTAGAATATGTATTTGCATCAGTCTCCCTCCTCCTCGTGTCCCTTTGCGGCCAAGCTCCAATCCAGGAATAGTAAATTAGGCTGATTATAGTCTAATTCTTCAGCCAAGCCTGGTGGTCCCTAGCAGTAATCCCAGCACTTGGAAGCCTGAAGCAGGAGGATTCCCATGAGCGTGAGGTCCTCCTGGGCTCCATGGTGAATTCCAAGACAGCCTGAGCTACGGTGTGAAACCTGGTAAATAAACATTAAAGAGTTTCACTTTCAAATCTGGAAGAAGGTGCATCTCAGGAGAACACATGCCTAGCATACCTGAGGTTTAGCACTGAAAAGAGAAGGGGGAGGAGGGAGGAATGAGGAAAGAGGAAGGAAGGAAGAAAGGAAGGAAGGAAAGAGGAGGGGGGGGGAGGCAAGAGCAGGCATCACAGAGCTCACCAATCACAGTGTACTCCTCTGGTGCCCTGTGGGGCCAATGGAGGAGGCAGCCTATGATGGTCTGATATGATCAACTGCCTGGCGACCAAAGTGTGACCCTTCATTCCAAGGAGGCTTTTGCCTCATGACCCAAGATGCCATGAAAAGATTCCCCCCAGGCACTTGTACTGCTGCAAAAACTCCTCCTCAAAGACAAAAACTCAGGCCAGGATGCAAGAGATGCATTTCACATGGAGATGCAAAAGGGTCCATTTTCACATGCCCTCAAGGACACTTTCTCTTTCAACAGACTTCTCCATGGCCAACTTTCTTTTGAAAGAGGAAAGCAAAGAGAGGGCTGTTAGTGCAGGCCTATAATCTCAACACCAGGAAGAGAGACAAAAGGTATCTCATTAGAGGCCAGCGTAGGCTTCATAGCAAGACTGTTTAAAAGAACAGAGACATCTTATATTTTTGGTTGTGAGCCTAGCCTTTAACAGGAGACCTACAAGGATGACAATCTGACAATCCAGGCAATGGTGGAGAGGATAACCCAAAAGCCCTTCCCCTAAAATGAGATTGATGACTACTCTTTATGCCATCCTAGAGCCCTCATCCAGTGGCTGATGGAAGCAGAGACAGATATCCACAGATATACACTGAGCTGAAATTGGGAATTTAGTTGAAGAGAGGGAGGAATGAAGATCGAAGGGGTCTGTACCAGGTTGGAGAAACCCACAGAAACAGCTGGCCTGAACAAGGGAGAGCACATCAACCCCAGATGCTGTCTGGGAGGCCAGTACAAGACTGATCCAGACCCCTGAACATGGATGTCAATAAGGAGGCCTCTACACTCCAGGGAGCCTCTGGTGGTGGATTAGTATTTTTCCCTGGTGCAAGAAGGGACTTTGAGAGCCCATCCCACGTGAAGGGTTACACTCTGGCGCTGGACACATGGGGAAGGGCCCAGGACCAGCACAGGAAGATTTGGTGGACTTTGCAGAGCCCGTTGAGGGCCCTACCCTGCTTGGGGAATGGTGAGTGGATGGGGTGGTGGGTAGGTTGGGGTGGGAGAGGAGGGATGGGGGTGAGGGGAGGGAGAAGGGACTTACATGTGAAACAAGCTTGTTCCCTAACTAGAACTAATAAATAAATTTAAAAAAAAGAACAGAGACATGAGAGAGAGAGAAAGAGAGAGAGAAAGAGAGAGAGAGAGAGAGAGAGAGAGAGAGAGAGAGAGAGCTGCTGGCATAAACACTGTGCCAGGACCCCACCAGGGACTTAGAGGCCCACAACACTGAGGGGCCTAGAGCTTGAGATGTTTTTTCTTCACGGTAATTTCAACTTGTCTTGTAAAAAGGAGATACTTGCGGCTCCTGTGTGGGCCAGTTGGCTTTGACTCAGTAAGGGAAAATATTGATTTACTGAGGGAGGGGGATCATGCTGACCTCCAGAGGAAATGAAAAATGCTAACTGCTGGGAACTCGATAAAACTGTCAAAAGACATCTCCTGCACAGACTGTGAAACACAAACCCTGACTCCCTTCCTTCTGTAAGGACTGTAAACACACGCATACAATGTTAATTATTATGACAAAAGAGAAGAACTGGAAGACTTTTTCAGCATGTGTGCCTTGAACATGCTTACACGCCGAGTTTCCAGAAAGCCACCATGCCTCAGCCCCCCTACCTCGGTAATAACCCTGTGTAGCTAGACACAGTTTTCCACACCAACTGAGTGTGGCCTGTGACTCAGCTCTGACTAGCGGGACAGTGCCTTTGTGTTAGGTCATGGAGGAAGAAAGAAGTCATGTGAAAACTGTTCCCATCACATCAGACAGGAGACAAGTCTCTGGGGCGTTTCCTTGATTGATGACTGACATGGGAAGACCCAGCCCACTATGGCAGGTGGTCCTGGGTTGTGTATTAAAACAAATTGAGCAAGCCATAGGGAGCAAGCCAATTAGCAGCATTTTTCCGTGGCTTCTGCTCCAGTCTTGCCTCCAAGTTCCTGTCCTGACTTCCTCCAGCTATGGGACTGTGACCTGTAAGCCAAGTAAACCCTTTGCTCTCCAAGTCGGTTTTGTTGAGCCTTTTATCATAGCAACAGAAACTTAACACACATGGTCTTTAAAAAAAGAAAACCTCTCTACTCCCAGAGCTCAGGAGGCAGAGGCAGGCAGATCTCTGAGTTCGAGGCCAGCCTGGTCTACAGAGTGAGTTTCAGAGAAACCCTGTCTTGAAAAACAAACAAACAAACAAACAAAAACACCCCCCCACCCCCCAAAAAAGGAAGGAAGAAAACCTCTCTGGCTGCCTTCTTCAGATGGTGAGCAGATCTCTGTTGTGTGGGTGAGAGTAGCAGAAAGAGAGAGATGGTTAACTGAAGGAACCGGCTTCCCTTTTGGCAGCCATAATGGTCGAACATGTGCTTCTATGACCTTGACCTAGACACTAGAAAGTCAGATGCCTGTCTCGTGACAAGGAGCCAATCGGAAGTTAGCTGGTGGCGCTATGCTTTACGACCCTGGGTGTGCTTTACGGACAAGCGCACAGCAATGACGTAGAGAGCATAGCAACCACCCTGGGAGGGCCTATGGGCCATAACAACCAGTTGACCAATCAACACAGGGCAAGCCCTCCAAGCCTGGAAGCACACCAATCGTGAGCCTGTGCGTACCCCTAGACACTCCCCTTACGCTGCCCTATAAGATCTTTTGGGAGACCCAAGGAGCCGTCTTTTCTAGCTGTCTGCCATGGCGGGTGGGTGAAAGACCCGAGCTAACATGGGGTTAGTTCGTTAAATTACAATAAAGCCTCGTGCAGTTTGCAGCAAGCTCTCGAATCCGCCTGGTGATTGGGGTGACCGCGAACCTGGCCTGAGACCCCGATACTTGAGTTTTCGGGGGTCTAACAAACTAACAAGACAGGTGGAGACCACAGCCAGGCTAACTCCCTAAAGCAGAACAGCTCCGAGGCCCTTGGGGACTGTTCTGTGAGAGACACTTCTCATGACAGCATCCCCCGACCCCCAGCAGCACAGCCCCCTTCTTCTGAGACATACCAGTGTCTAAGTCCCCATCTCAAGTCTGCAATCAGGAGACTCAAATCTGCCACCTGTGTGGGGGACCAAAGTATTTCCATTATGGAATATTTTGAGATCCAGCCTTTGGTCTCACTAAACATGGAGCACCAGAAAGCTCCGGCCCACTATTGTATTGTTAATGCCAGTAAGGCTACTATTGTTTAACATGGCCTCAGGGTAATATGCCTCTTATTTGCATCTGTATGTGCCTAAGCATCTGAATAGGCCCTCACCTGGGCAGAGGTGCAAGAGGTGTGTGAGTAACTAGTGAGGATGGAAGGTGAGGAGTTAGGAGGGGCAAGTGACCAGAGCAGAGAGGGAACAAAAACAGAAATGGTTGCCTCGTGGTATTAGCAGGATGGATAAGAAACACCAGAAAAGATGGCCAATAAAGAAATGACTCTAGTTCCACAACATGGAACTGAGAGCTCTCTGAAGATGACAAGATGCCTGTGTTTGATCTTTATCGCCGTTGGGTTGCTGGGAGCTTCCAGGTCCACACCCCCCCACTCAGGCCAAACCTCATGGCTGTCGTGGGTTAAAGCTGAGACAAGCAGGGTCACGACACACCTGAATCCTGACCATCCCAAAACATAACTGTGATATCACCTACACCTCTCTTGCACAAAGGAAAATTCCTGGAAGGAAGCTATGTCTCCAGAGAGTTTGGCGCATACAAAGAGGTGTGTCTACAAGGACTGATGGATTGAGCAGAACATTGATATTACTGAGAGATTGGAATGTTGGGGTCCAGGGGCGTAATTACCTTATCACAGACTAAATTCCTTGCCTACCTCTGTGTCAGAACCAACATCTTATGACAAAGAGATTTAAAAAAAAAAAAAAAAAAAAGCCCTTTTGGAATCTATTAATTTACCAGCCCACTAACTTCCAAAAGCTAAGAGAATGTCATCAAATAGCATCTTGGGCCTATAGCAGAGCTTCCCCCATCTCGATGCATCTGCCTCTTGGACATACTCACCAATGTGTTTTCAACTTGCTTAGACTTACTACTTTCTTTGTTCTGTAAAACTATAAAAATTTCATGGAACTGTTTCCACGTGAGAACATGTAATTTAGGGGGTAGCCTAAATCTGTGTCCCTTGGCCATGGTCACTCATATATACTCTAGAATAAACCTGTGTCTTTTATCCCTTCAAGGTAAGAGCTGTTTATTCCGTCAGCTGTAAATGACTGGGGCTGAAGGGACCAGCTCCCCATTTCGGCAGCCATGACAGTAACACGTGCTCTATGACCTTGTCTTAGTCACTAGAGGTTAGGTGCCTGCCTCGTGACAAGGAACCAATCAGAAGTTAGCTGGTGGCGCTATGTTTTACAACTCTGGGTGTACTTTACGGACAAGCACACAGCAATGACGCAGAGCATAGCAAACACCCTGGGAGGGCCTATGGGCCATAACAACCAGTTGACCAATCAACACAGGGCAAGCCCTCCAAGACTGGAGGCACACCAATCCTGAGCCTGTGCGTACCCCTAGACACTCCTCTTATGCTGCCCTACAAGATCTCTTGGGAGGCCCTAGGAGATGTCTTTTGCGAGCCATCCGCCATGGCGGGTGAGTAAAAGACCCGAGCTAACATGGGGTTAGCTCGTTAAATTACAATAAAGCCTCATGCAGTTTGCATCAAGCTCTCAAATCTGCCTGGTGATTGGGGTGACCGAGGTAATGGCCTGGGACCCCGGATACCTGAGTTTCCCAGGGGTCTAACAGGGCGAGGACCACTTTGGATGCCAGGTGCAGATATGAAGGATGAGGAGTCAATATTTAGGTTCATCTAAGGCCAAGACTTACAGATAGAATGGATGTGGATCCTAATTAATCAATATTAATGTCTTTGGGGAGATGCCCTTGAAATAATATGACTTTGTAAAAGTTACAAAAAAAAAAAAAAAAAAAAAAAACCAGGCAGTAGTGGCACACACCTTTAATCCAGCACTCGGGAGGTAGAGGCAGGCCAGCCTCTACTCTGTGAGTTTGAGGCCAGCCTGGTCTACAAAAGCTAGTTCCAGGACAACCCTCAAAACCATAGAGAAACTCGGTCTCAAAAAACAAAAAAAAAAAAAAAAAAAAAAAAAAAAAAAAAAGTCTAAAAGTTAACTAAATAATAAACATGAGTATTTGCTTGATTCCACAGATAAAAGAATAACCAACCCACATCCTATAAATCAGTTGCTATTGTTTGGGTTTAACACTGGATAATGTTAGTGACGATTTCCAGCATTTAGCATCGAAAACATTTTGTTCTTTTTTTTGTGGTGCCAAGGACTGAACAGTTCAGCATGCCAGGAGGCAAAGCTCTTTAACCTCCAATCCAAGTCCCCATTTCCAAAGTATTTTATTTTTAAAATTTTTTCCAACATAATATTTTTATTGATTACTTGGGAATTCCACCCAGTGCACCCCAATCATACTTGTTTCTCTTTCCTCTAGGGGCTACCCTCCCATCCTGTGCCCTCCCCCAAACAAGAAACACAAAACAAAAAACCATCAAGTCATTTTGTGTTGCCCATATACTCGTTGAAGCTCCCAGTAGCCAGTCTCTTAAAGATAACTGAATCCTTCCCCGCCCCAACCCATGCCCATCAGAGACCTCAACTGTGAAGAGCTACACTTAGCATCTTTATCACAGTTTTTAAGGATTCTCCTCAATGACTTCCTTAGAAACAGTTTTCTTAAGAACTTAAAATTAGGGGGGTTTTTTTGTTTGGTTTTTGGGGTTTTTTGTTGTTTTGTTTTGTTTTCTTTTTGTTTTTGTTTTGTTTTGTTTTTCAAGACAGGGTTTCTCTGTGGCCTTGGAGGCTGTCCTGGAACTCGCTCTGTAGAGTTGGCCTCGAACTCTGGGATTAAAGGCATGCACCACCAAGGCCTGGCTGTTTGTTTTGTTGTTGTTTTTGCTGGCCTTTCATGGGTCTCATCATTTACAGTCTAAGGATGTTATAGGCATTGTTTATGCCCTTTGACCACAGCCTAGACAGCCACCAGGTAGAATGTTTGTTTGTTTGTATGTAGGAACGAACATGCTGGAGACTGAACTGATGGTCTCTCTGACACTGAGCCACATCCCCCGCCAGAAATGACTCGTTTTAAACCATTTTCTGAACAAACCATTCTTTACTATATGCTGACTGTTTACAAATTGCAGCCTTCAATTCAGATGCTGGCAGCTAGTCTCTGGGAGGCAGACTTTGGTACTTAGGTTAGAGAACTTAGCTGGGAGCCAGTGTCCTCCAGGAGAGACCCTGGAGCCCTCCTTTCCTCTGCCATATGAGTCCACAGGAAGTAGAAGGCTCTCTGAACCAGCAGGGGCCTATTCAAAACCCAGTCTGTTAGCACATTGTCCTTGCACTACAGCCTCTAGAGTTGTAGCAAGTACATTTTCTGTTGTTTAGAAATACTTGGTGAGGCTGGAGGGATGGCTCAGAAGTTAAGAGCACTGCCTGCTCTTCCAGATGTCCTGAGTTCAATTCCCAGCAATCACATGGTGGCTCACAACCATCTGTAATGAGATCTAGTGCCCTCTTCTGGCCTGCAGGCACAGATTCAGGCAGAACACTGTATCCATAATAAATAAATAAATAAATAAATAAATAAATAAATAAATAAAATCTTTAAAAAAAGAAAGAAAGAGAGAAACACTTGATTCGTGACAAGTGTCATGGCAGCTGAAATGGTTTAGCATAATTGCTCATCCCTCAATTAAGCATCTGCCCCCAGATCTCAGAGACCATGGGGGGATGGGGGGGTGCCTGAAAGGGATGTTGGTCAGAGATCACCTTGTTCAGTGGCCTCAAATTCATCCAGGGACACTAGAGAATTGTAGAGTTAGGCACCAAAGCTTGCACAGTTAAGATTCATACCTCCTGGGGAAGGTGTGGATGAATGCCGACAGGACTTTCTTAACACATAGAACAATGAAGCAACTCCCCCCCTCCAAAAATTTACCTCATCCTAAAAAGCAACCTGGACTATTTTACAAAGCAAAGAATTATTTTCTTTTCCATTTATTTATTTATTTATTTATTTATTTTTGAGTCAGGGTTTCCCTGGCTGTCCTGGAACTTGCTGTATAGACCAGGCTGGCCTCAAACTCAAGAACCTGCCTGCCTCTGCCTTCTGAGTGCTTTGATTAAAGTCATGCACAAACAAATCAGTCAGTGCTCTTAACCACTGAGCCATCTCTCCGGCCCCCTAGACATAGGATTTATATACACATTGTCTCCGGCAAGACAGCACTATTCTCTACACCTCTGTTTTCACAGTATTCTGCTCCCCGAATGAGGAAGAGGGAACCAGGATGGTGCATGTCTCCTTGCAGAGCCAAACAGTTTTCCTTCTCCTGTGTGACACTCAGTGTGTGCCCAATCTCATGGGAGCAGGATGTATTAATGGATTATCTGTATAAATGAAATCCTGATGAGTAAACTTATGCAAATATGTCTTTTTACATATACAACTTTTTAAAACAGATACATGATTTCTTAGCACTAGCTGCTAGAAGTGGGACCAGAGTATCAAGTCACACACATTTTGAAAGACCCGCTCGGAATGCCCCTGAGCCCCCTGCCCCGAAGCTGCCGGGGCCTCCCAAGCCTTCACCCCGGCAGGGCTCGCGCCCCCGGCCCGCCCCGCCTGGCACCTCGCCTCGGGGCTGGGGCCGAGCAACGAGCACCAGGTGGGCCGGCACGAGAGCGAACACCAAGTGAGCCGGCCTAGCCCCCGCCCGATGAGAAACACTCCGTCCCAAGGTCTCCGCCCCCAAGGTCAGCCATCTGGACGCGGAGGGGGGGGAATTGAGTCTGTTGTACCAGACACCAGACCTTGAGAATATGCTGATCTGGAATGGCTCTGTGTCTCATTTGAACCATCCAATAGAAATGATTCTGTATTTCGCCTCATTTGAAAGACTCTATGTTTCACCTCATTTGAATAACTCTGTACTTTGCCTCATTTGAATAACCCTGTATAGCGCCTCATATACATTGACCAATGGGAATAGCTCTGTACAATGCCTCATTAGAATTATCCAATAGAATCCCTGCTCCTAGCTTGTGCCTTTTTCCCTATATAAGGACCCCTTTCCCTTGGCTCGGCGCGCTTAGCCACACAGAAGCTAAGTCGCCCCGGGTACCCGCGTCTCCAATAAAGCCTCTTGCTTTTGCATCCAAGTTCGTGGCCTCGCTGATTCCTGGGTGCGGGTCTCCTTCTACGAAAGTACCTCTTCGGGGGTCTTTCAATTTTACATTTGATACACACAGTCAACCACCCTTGAGAAAGGTTGCACTGTAACAAGGACTAAGAGGCAGGTTTATTAAAGAGTACTGACTCGTCATTGGGTCTTCAGCTGCCCAGTGGATATTTAAAGGCAGGCAAAGCTTGGCTTCTCTGTTCCATTTAGTGTCGGTCTTCTTTACTACCTTAAACTTTGGTTCAGATTCTTGCTTAGCTCCACACATAGGCATGCCAACCATTTAAGAAGTATCTGTCTCAAAACTGGCAATACCAGGTTGAGTAACCCTGAACTTACCTCCCTTCAAAGACTAAAGAATAGCTAACATATTTCTGAGACACCACCAACTGCCAGACCTGTGAAGTGGTACCTCCATGTCATCAGTCATTGTAACCTCCCAGGAACAGCAAAGCCTTGTAGGCAGAACATCCCATGATGAGACTACCCCCCAAACCCAGCAGGGAGCAATTATTTCAGGGTGGGAACTGAGGCTGCTCACCCAAATGGGAGCAATCATCTCCTCAGTAAAACTCACAGGTCCACAGTATCACCCACCCCAGAGGCTCAGCAGACAGGTCACAGCTATGAGAAGCATCCTGATTGTCTCCATGACAGCATTTCCTCCATCCACCATCCATATTTGCTCTGGAACCCCAAGGCTTATGGCTTGCCTGTCCTGGGCCCAGCTCCGGCTCCAGTGCAGGGTATAGAAGAGATTCAGACCCGACTCACAATTCTTTCCCACTCCTGTCTCTTTTGTCTCTTGTCCCAAAACATTTGACCCAGCAAGTATGTGGGACCCAAACCTACCCAGCGACTGTCCCTCAACAGCCTTTCCATTTCAGCTGTGTTTAGTAGATCAAATCCAGGGCCCTGAGGCAGGATTCCAAGTCAGCATTCCCAGTGAGGGAAATGCACTAAAAAGCTGCCCACCTCTACCCTCATGGCTGCACTGAGATGGAGGCAGGGTACCTATCCAGCCAGGAGCCCAGGGAAAGAGCTGAGTCTTTGGGGCTTTATATGCAGAAACCTGACTTGGTGCTGAATTAGCCAACGGAGTGGTGTTTCCATCAGCACCTGGCCTCTGAAATTACTTAATTCCTTTATTTCAGATGCTGAAATAAACCTAACAACCACTGGTAGAGACATTTCCCCGGTTGGCGGGTGCCGGAAATACATACACAGATGGTGGGAACCATTCCTCAGCCTCATTCCTCAGCTCCTGATACATCTGTGTGACCAAATGCCGCCTCAGTGCAGTGAGTCCCAGAATTCTCTCTCCCTACCAATACCAGGGCTGAATTTAAAGAGTTCTCCCAATCTTTCTTCCTCTTTGCTGTAGTTTTCCCCTGCTCTTGTTAAAATGCCGATTTTTGTCCCCCAAGCAAGATATCCAGAGTCATTTTATCATCTGCGTTCACTCTTTAATTAAACCATTCAAAATCACCCAACAAGCTGCTTTCGGGGTGCACAGAGCACCCCAAGGGAGCCGCCCATCTTCTCTGAAGCTGACCTGGGAAGCAGGCGTCCAGACAGCAGAGGACTGATTCATCTCACATAACTCAGGGCTCCAAAAGTGGAAGAAACTCAACTATGACCAAAAAAGGAAGCACCATGATTCAGCTTCCACAGGGGGTTTGCCAGTGTGTGAGGGGGAACAGACTAGCTGAGGGGGAGGAGGGGGGTGGGGGAATCCGGTGGTGGCAACGGTGCAGCCGGTGAAGGAGAAATATGAGCTGAAATCTTTACAATATTCAGAACACAGGGAAGCCATTGCCCTTGGAGAGGGATTTAAAAAAAAAACCCTTCCTTAACTGTAAATCACCTGGCTTGGATACAGTCATCTAGGGAACATACAGCAGCAAGACAGCCCCAACCGGGCCCTGCAGCTTGACACGGGGCTGCAGTTTTCCGTCATCTCTGTGTGAAATTGTCACTGCTCTTTGAAGGCTTTATGAGAAAGACAGGGCTGGCAGTACAGGGCATGTGAATAGACAGATAGACATACACACACACACACACACACACACACACACACACACACCTCACATAGTATCATAAAATCACAGATATACACTATGCCTTAAATGCACTACATAAAATTCCATGAATTGGCTCATGCACTCACACACCGCAGTTACACATACCGCAATTACACACAATTACACATACACACATACCTGTCCCATTCAGTCTTATATATTACCATAGAGTCACAAGTTCTCCACTCATTCATAAGAATAAACACCCCCACAAAGTCACACACAAAACACTCCCCAGCACCCCAAGTCACACACACACACACACACACACACACACACACACACACACACGCACCATAAAAACATTCAAGTACACTGGACCTGGTGTAGGAGTATGGACTCAAAGTAGACAATTATCAAGGGCAAGAAAATAACATTTACTTTAAAAAACAAACAAGCTATAAACTAGGCCAAAAGAAAAACACAAGGAGCTGGCTGGTGGTGGTGGCACACCTTTAACCTCAGCACTCAGGAGGCAGATCTCTCTGAGTTCCAGGCCAGTCTGGTCTACAGAGAGTTCCAGAACAGCCAGGGCTACACAGAGAAACCCTGTATCCAAAAAGAGAAAGAAAGAAAAAGACACATTGATAAACTAAAAAAGGGTAGACCTGAAAGTCAATCTTTCTTTCTTTCTTTTAGGTGGGATTCTTAGCATGTTGCCCATGCTGGTCTTGAATTTCTAGGCTCAAGCAACCTCAGGGTACCTGGGACTCTGAAAACACACTCATCCTTCTTGGTGAAGAATTGGCATACTCCTAGGTGGGGAAGTAGCACTCATTCTTGAAAGGTTCAGGCATTATGCTGGCCTGCCCCTGTTACCTGGTGGAACAGGCAGTACCCTGGTCAGCCCAAGGTTCCACGGGAACTAAGTCTGCACGCAGGTGCAGAGAACCCCTTTAAAAGACAAGTCCCTGCCCATTTACGCTCTCTGTTCCCTCTCTCTGTTTACCCGCTTTGTTTCCTCTCAGCTTCCTTTCTACTCTCTCTCTCTCTCTCTCTCTCTCTCTCTCTCTCTCTCCTATGTGCTCTCTCTATGGCAACCAGCCATTGCGGTCAGCCATTTACCCCTGTTCCTCTTCTTAGTCTCCCCATTCTGCCGGGCCTTATAATAAACTTATAGTCTTATGTCTCATGTCTCAGCATTTCTCTTTTCTTCTTTTTAAACAAAAGAATAACAATTCTCCCTTCTTCTGTGACTAAAACCCTCTCAGACTGAGCAGAGTTGCTGATAACAGTGGGTACCCAAAACTCCTGTCATGCACTCACTACAATTTTCAAGAGAATGTCTTTAAATTTGCATTTCTATAAATACAAACAAGCCTCCAGGAATCCTGTTTGCCTCTAACAAAGGTGTTTACATTGCACTTCCGGCGGTGAATAAATTTCAGTGAACAAGTCTTACAGAAGATTTCTAACTCCCAGAAACAACCTTGAGATTAGAAGCTAAACAAAAGATTTGTAGGATCCTGGTCAGAAGGAAACGAAGCATCAAAACCTCGTTCTATTTTCTTTTGTCTTACATGTACTACACCTTAGTGTCTCAATGGCATTTTCTTTTTATCCAGCAATGCAGACAGCCGACCAGTCTGCTCACCCCAGGCCAACCTATAGGGAAAACTAAGTGGATGGTGGATGGTTCCCCCTGGTGGCAGGACTGGAGAACAGCGCCTTCTCTGGCAAGAGGTAGGAAAGCAGTAGACAGAATGAGGGATCCACTCTAGACTGCACGCGGTCTTAAGAGCCCACACTCAGACATGCTCACTCCAACTCTCTTCCCTAGTACTGCTATGTGTTCCCAAAATTAGTCACATCTTCTAGTTCTAATCTTGCCCTCAAGAGAACACTTGACATTTATTAGGCTCTATAGTATTAAGTTTGGGTGCTGAATGGCCTCTAAAAGGTCAGTGGGCTACAGGCTTGACCAACAAGAATGCGTCCCTGGAAAGTTCTGGAATCTTTATTGGGTGGGGCTTGGTGGGAGGGGATTTGTAAATCCTAGCCTTTTCCCCTTCTGTTGTGCTACACACTGGTACCACGATGCAACGCCACTCTACCAGCCTAAAGCTACGGGCTAGAACCTCCGAAACTGTGAGAATAAGCCTTTTCTCTTTGTAAATTGATTATCTCGTGTATTTTTGTTATAGTGACAGAGGCTAACATACATGGCTTTTCATACATGAAGTACCACAACTTGAGAAAAAAAAAATATGTTTTGGTTTTGGTGATGGTGTGTTGTTGGGGATCGACTCTGAAGCCTGTGCGTGCTAAGTAAATTATTTGGTGGTGGTGGTTGTGTTCTGAGATAGGTGTTCTCTCTCTCTCTCTCTCTCTCTCTCTCTCTCTCTCTCTCTCTCTCTCTCTCTGTGTGTGTGTGTGTGTGTGTGTGTGTGTGTGTGTGTGTGTGTACTTACCCCTGGCTGGCTTTTGCTATTAGACCAGGCTGGTCTCAAACTCACAGAGACCCACCTGCCTCTGGTTCCCAGGTGCTGGGATTAAAGGTGGGTGAACCACCACAACCAGCTTAAGTAAACTCTTGAATTTAGTCAAAAGAAGGGCTCACTGCCAGATGGTCAAGGTGGTGAATGTCTTTAGTCCTAGCACTTGGGAGGCTGAGGATCTCTGTGACTTTGAAGCCAACCTGGTCTACATAGTAAGTTTCAAGACAGACAGGGCTATATAGTCAAGACTCTGTCTCAAAATAAACGGGGCTGGGAAGACTCGAGTCTTATGGGGCCAGTGGATAGGGTATCTATACTTAAAACAACCTCAAACGTCTTCTCACTTTCCTATCTTACCCAAACCTCTCAAACCTCTATTTAAGAACAGTTTTGACATAGTCATAGAAACAAAATGGTTTGCACTTGTTAGAAAAGCAAGACTCACAGACCAAAAAAGCTTTTTTGTTTGTTATTTTTTTGCAAGGAAACCCACAAGAGACATTTGTTCTGCTCTGTGTAAATCTGATGCAATATGAGACTTATCTATAGAACAGGTTGGACAACATTTTCTCAAACATTTCCTTTCCTGACACAACATTAGCAGTAGAGGAAAAGCCACAAACACATCTTCCTAGGAGATACACAGAGTCTCAGCTGGCTAATGAACCACCACTACAGACACCTGGTAATTTGTCTCCGGTTCAGCCAGGTTCTCCACACCTGAATCCCAGGTTCCCCATTGATGACTCTGTGACCTAGTTTGTGAGCTTTTCCCAAGTCTTAATTTTTAAAAATTATTTATTTTTATTTTATGAGCATTGGTGTTTTGCCTGCATATATGTCTGTGTGAGGGAGTCAGGTCCCCTGGAACTGGAGTTACAGACGACTGTTTTGTTTTTCGAGACAGCATTTCTCTGTAGGTTTGGAGACTGTCCTGGAACTCTCGTTGAAGACCAGGCTGGCCTTGAACTCACAGAGATCCGCCTACCTCTGCCTCCCAAGTGATGGGATTAAAGGCGTGCACCACCACCACTCTATTGAGTTACAGACAATTCTAAGCCACCATGTGGGTACTGAGAATTGAACTCAAATCCTCTGGAAGACCCTTAGTTCCTCGTGTGTAAAAGGGAAATTGTATTTGCTTCACAAGTCTGCAAAAAGATTACATGAGGTAATGTCTCTGCATCTCTAGCACCCCTTTTATATATTGTGCATGTACATTTTCTTATGGAAATGTCTGTAAGAATATTATTGGAGTATCAACAAATATTTAGCCCAAGTAAGTCTGTCTTTGCCAGAGTCCCGGGAGCTCTCACCCTGACCGGTGCTGGGCACCATCAGACTTTTCCAGGGATGTGCAGTAGAAAATGGATGAATGAGTCTTCTCAGAAACATACTGCTATGGTTTGACTGTTCCCAGAAGAACACGTGTTGGCATTTAATCTCCACTGTGAAGCAGTACACGGTGGGGGTGATGGGCTGTGTGATTGGGTCATGAGGACAGAGCCATTCCTGGATCCATGGACCACTGAGTCTTCTTGGGAATGAGCCTAGTACCAGAGCTGGTTTATGTCTATCTTTGGTGTACTCTCCTTGTTGCCATGTGATGTCCCTTTGCCTGTAGACACCGTGACTCTGCAGAGTGCCTATGAAAGATCTGAGCAGACACAGCTTAATCTTGAACTTCCCACTCTTTAGAACTGTTTGGTCTTTGTTTGTTTGTTTTGTTTTGTTTTTCGAAACAGGGTTTCTCTGTGTAGCTTTGAAGCCTATTCTAGCACTCACTCTATTGACCAGGCTGGCCTCGAACTCACAGAGATCTGCCTGCCTCTGCCTCCCAAGTGCTGGGATTAAAGGTGTGTGCCACCAACGCCAACCTAGAACTGTGAGTTGAAGAAGCCCTGCCTCACCTCCATAAATTAGCCAGTCTCAAATATTGTGTCACAGCAACAGAAAACAGACTAAGACAACTCCCAAGTTTAAGCAAGCTAATGTAATTTCTTTATCTACAATTGTTACTGATAATACTTGCAGCAGATCTTGCATAAGATTGATCAAGGGGAAACTGCACTATATTTAAAAACCAAAAAAAAAAAAAAAACACCTTTAAAAATTATATTCACCCTTACCAGCAAGACTTCTGAGTAAATGTCAAAGGGTAGGACTCCCACTGGTAGAAGTCTCCATAGTTACCAAGTCTTCGTGTGCAAAAGAGCAGAAGATGAAGGGAGAGTGCTCAGTGATTTATTGTTTGCCTTTCCTTATGGGAATCTGCTAGCACCTTGTATCTGAAAAAAACAAGCCTAGTCTATGGAAAAGCTGCAGGTTGGCAAAGCCCATGGGTGAGCAGAGAGCAGCAGGAGTCATCCTGTTGCTGTGTGGAAAAGGCAGCTCCATCGTTTAAGATGGATCAGGTTGATGTAATATCCACAAGAAAGGTCCGACTGTGAACGTGTCCATCTCTTTTAGGTGCCAGGTCTTCTCCCATCTCAAGGTCACCTCCCCCGTTCTCACCCCTCCCTCAATAGTACAGTAGACTAGTTAAACTATATGTTTGTAAAAAGGCTTCTCTAAGTGCATGTGAATTCCCACCCAAGTAACATAATGTTCACAGTGCTCAGCCATAAGAGGGCAGCCAGTTAACACTTGTTGAACAAAGACAAAACAATGAATGTGTTCTCATCCTCATTGTAGGAGAAAGGAAGAAAAAGCCACTAAAGGGGAAAACAGGAAGTAAAGACAGGCTATATTAACGAACTTCAAGTGGTATTACAGGCTGGGTATGGTGGCACACACCTGTGGTCGCCAGCACATGGGACACGGATGTAAGAGGATCTGAGTTCAAAACTAACCTGGGCTGTGTAGCAAGACACTGTCTAAAAAGGGGGTAGGGGAGGGGAGAAAAAGTGGGAAGAGAAAGGGTCAATCAACACTTTATACTTCTCTTGGGGTTTCTATTGCTGTGAAGAGACACCAAGACCAAAGCAACTCTTATAAAGGAAACTATTTAATTGGGGCTGGCTAGTTTCAGAGGTTTAGCCCCTTATTGTCATGGCAAGAAGCATGGAGGCATGCAGGCAGACATGGTGCTGGAGAGATAGCTGAGAGTTCTTCATCTGGACCCTCAGGCAGCAGGAAGAGAAAGTCACTAGGCTTGGCTTGAACATTTGAAACCTCAAAGCCCACCCCCAGTGACACACTTCCTTAACAAGACCACATATACTCCAACAAGGACATACCTCCTAATAGTGACACTGTCTATGGGCCTATGGGGGCCATTTTCTTTCAAACCACCTCAATACTATACTAGAACAATTGGTTTGTTTTCTCTTATCTACATGGGAATGATTTCATGAAGCACAGGCAAGCCACAAAGTTGATATGTAGCTAAAGATGATCTGAATTCCTCATCCTCCTATTTCTTTGTTTCCTTCTTTTTGGGGGTGGTGTTTTTTTTTTTTCAACAAAGGGTCTCACTATGTATCTCCAGCTGACCTGGCACTCACAGAGATCTGCCTGCCTCTGCCTTCCCAGTACTGGAATTAAAGGTGTGTTTGACTATATCCAGCGCTTGCCTCCATTTTTTCAGGTGTTGAGATCACAGTCACAACACTGAACCTGATTAGCTATTTCAGGTTTAGTTAGGGTTTCTATTGCTGTGAAGAGACACCATGATGTAACTCTTATAAAGGAGAACATTTAATTGGGGCTGACTTATTGTCATGGCGGGAAGGGGGACTGGGATTTGTTAGAGCCCTATTTCCCATTGGTGATCCAGGAATAGAATAAATGGTTCATTATGAAGAAGAAGAAGAAGAAGAAGAAGCCATACGGCAACTGTCTGGAACTCCAGGATCCAACACCTCACACAGGCATACAGGCAGGCAAAACACCAAAGCACATAAAAAATAATAATAATCAGGCCGGGCTGGTGGTGCACACCTTTAATCCCAGCACTCCAGAGGCAAAGGCAGGCCGATCTTTCTGAGTTTGAGGCCAGCCTGGTCTACAGAGCTACACAGAGAAACTCTGTCTCAAAAGACCAAAATAATAATAATAATAATAATAATAATAATAATAATAATAATAATAACAACAGCTACAAGTGGGGGCACATGCCTTTGATCCCAGCACTCTCTAGGCAGAAGCAGGTGGATCTCTCTGTGTTTGAGGTTAGCTTTGTCTACATAGTGAATATACAGGCCATAAACAGCTACACAGTGAGACCCTATCTAATATAAATAGATACATAGATGAATAAAAAAAATAGCCATGACTACTGAATTTGTATTGTGGTATTCTCGATAGTAATAACTGTAGAAATCTGACTAAAATATGGGTTTTGGCTAACAATAATTTATCAATGTTGATTCATTAGTGTAGCAAATGCACTATACTAAAACACACAGTATATGTCTATTACTAATAGGGAAAGTCGTGTGGCATACGAGGGAGCTCTAGCTCTCCACATCAACTTTTCTGTAAAGTAACAAAACATATACTTTAAGAAATACCTTTCCAAGCCAGGTGGTGACGACACATGCCTTTAATTCCAGCACTCAGGAGTTTGAGGCCAGGCTGGTCTACAGAGCAAGTTCCAGGACAGCCAGGGCTACACAAAGAAACCTTGTCTCAAAAAACCAAAAACAGAAGAAGGAAATTTCTCCTTTCAAAGCTTAAATGAAGGCAGTAGAAAAGGGTTTACAGGATTGGTGAGGTGGCTCAGCAGTTAAAAGCACTGGCTGCTCTTATAGTGGACCCGGGTTCAGTTTCTAGCACCCACGTGGTGGCTTACAACAATCTGTAATAGGATCTGACGCCCTCTTCTGACATATAGTGTATATGCAAAACACTCATACATAAAATATAAATAAATAAAATTTAAAAGAAAAGATTTACTTAAAGAAAAGTTTACAGATTTGCCTAATAAAATACCTTAACTAAGGACATGGGTTTTTGGATCAGTACTGTAATGGGTAATATTTTTTAGATTTATTTTGTTTTATAGTGCTGTGCTTGCAATGTATGCTATCTGGTGCCCACAGGGGTAGAAGAGCGTGTGAGTGTGTCAAATGCTGTGGAATTTCTGAGCCATCATTTGGGGATTAGGTACTGAACCCAGGTCCTCTGGAAGAACATGTGTTCTTAACTGCTGAGCCAGCTCGCCAGTCCTTGTGATGGTTAATCTTGATTATTAATTTGGTGGAATTTAGAAGTGTCATGGGAACAAATCTCTAGGCACATACATGAGACATTATCTGGATTAGGTTAATGACCAACCCACAGGTGGGATCCAGGACTGAAGGAAAAGGAGAAACTGAGTTGAGCAATTGTTATTAATACCAGGGAAACCCAAACAGAAATCAAATGCAATACTAGTTCACACCTATTAGAATGGCTATTACCACTGGCTTCGTACTTAAGACCCGGGTTCAATTTCTAGCACTACATGACTCACAACCACCTGTAACTCCAGTTCTAGAGGAACTCACAGCATCCTCTGGCCTCTTCAGGCACCAGGCATGCACATGGGGTACATACATACATGTAGGCAAACACTCATACACATGAAATAAAAATAATCTTTAAAAACGGCGGGGCAACTGGAGAGATGACTCAGCAGTCAAGAGCATTTACTGTTCCTATAGAGGACTGGGGTTAGTTCCTAGCACTGACACGGTGGCTCACAACCACCTATAACTCCAGTGCAAGGGATCTGGTGACCTCTGCAGGCATTGCACACACATGCAGACACATACAGGCCAGCAAGATCTTTTTTTTTTTTAAAACATTTATTTATTTACTATGTGTACAGTGTTCTGTCTACATGTTGCCTGCAGGCCAGAGGAGGGCACCAGATCTCATTACAGATGGTCGTGAGCCACCATGTGGTTGCTAGGAATTGAACTCAGGACCTGTGGAAGAACAAGCAGTTGCCAGCGAGATCTTACATTTTAAAAAAAGGAATGAAAAAGAAAATCATAAGCAATGGTAAGGGCAAGGAGAAACTGGCACCCTGGTGTCTTACTGGTGAGAATGTAAAAGTGTGTGGCCACTTTTAATTTCAAAAAAATTAACCAGAATTATTCACTCAGTAATTCTTCTCCTATGTACATAGCCCAAACAATGTAAAGCAGGGTCTCACTTGTGTTCTAATGTTCAAAGTAGAATTATTCACAGTAGTTAAAATGAGTCAGCTCACATGTCCACCCACAGATGAATGGACAAAATGTTACACACACACACACACACACACACACACACTACCCACTTGAGCCATATTCATTCTGATACATACTACAATATGAACAGACCTGGAAGTACTATGCTAAGTGAAACAAGCCAGACACAGGAATAATACTATGATTCTATTTGTATGATGGACCTAGGATAAACAGATATCACCAAAAAGCAGGTCAAAAGTTACCAGGAACTAGCTGAGAAGCAACGTGGAACCTACATTCAATGGGCGGTGAAAGGGTCTAAACAGTAGTGATGACTGTATGTGTTATTAATGTTACTGAATCATATACTTAAAAATGGCAAAAGTGGACATGTGTACATGCCAGCATGAGCACATGCATATACCACACACATATGCATGAATGGTTAAAACAGTGAATTTTAGTGTTGATCCGGATCACACTGAGAAATACAGAAAAATAAAAAGAGCATCCCACACCCACAGCAGGAGTGAGCTTCCTCACAAGGCAGACCCACATGAATGGGGCCAGTTCATGTCCAGCCTTGGGTTAAAGACTTTCTGGATGCCACTCTGGCACCTTGCCAGCTCAGACTTTAGACAATCCAGCAGCTGTGCCTTTTATTATTATTTTTTTCTTTCTTGTATTTCTGGATGTTTAATCTTGAAACATGTGCCAACTAGAAAAAGGTATGGGATGAGGGGAAGACAGGATGCTGCTGACCGCTAGTCCCAAAGGGGAAGAGTGAGTGCAACTAAGCTTTGCCTGCATCCCTACACAGCAGCTATCTGAACAGAGTATCCCATCCTGTAATGATCAGCAGAGACAGCACCTTCTTCCTTACTGAATATGACTGTTTCCAACACATAGAAGAGATATCCCCACTACACTCACACACTCACAGATATACCACACACACACTAGTAATATTCCCTTGTCATGCACTTCAAGCCATTTCCTTTTGGGTGAGCTTTGCTAGAGAGAGAACAAGCCAACATCACCTAAAATTACATATTTCTTCATCTCTCAGGCCATTTCTCCAAATAAGATTCTTGTCTTCATATAGCTAATTTTTCTGTGTCTTTTCCTACAATTTTCTCTATATTGTTTTTTAACACTACACTAAAACATTTTAATGGGGCCTTTTTTTCCTTTTTGTTTTTTCCAGACAGGGTTTCTCTGTGTAGTCTTGGCTGTCCTGGAGCTAGCTCTGTAGACCAGGCTGGCCTTGAACTCACAGAGATCCACCTGCCTCCAGCTCCTGAGTGCTAAGATTAAGGATGGCACCACCATGCCTGGCTGAACTAGCAGTTTTTAATGTTAATAGAAATCATGTAGTTAGGAGATGATGAACAATGTTATGAATTTGAAAGCAGTGGGATTCAGAGTAAGTGTGTATATTGTGAACCAAGTTTCTGAGTTCAGAAGTTCAAGGCCACACCCCTCTTCCTGTCCTCTTCCTGCTCCACTGTGACTTTTCCATCAAGAGACACTTTGGATGTCGGTCTTGAGCATGGTCCTAAAGTCCCAGTTACTTGGAAGGCTGGAGCAGAAACACTGCACATTCAAGGGCAACTGGTCTGCAGTGTAAGACCTTGTGTCAAAGTGGGAGGAGGGAGGGAGGGAAGGAGGAAGGGAGGGAGAGAAAGAGAGAGAGAGAGAGAGAGAGAGAGAGAGAGAGAGAGAGCAGGGAGAGAGGAGGGCTGGGGATGTGGCTCAGTCAGAGTGCTTGCCTGTCATGCACAGGGCTCTAAATTTAATGCCCGGAACTATCACACACACACACACACAAAAAAAAAAAAAAAAAAAAAAGAGGAGAAAGGGAGGAGGGGGAGGGGGGAGGGGTGGAGAGGAGGAAGGGAAGTCGACCTTCAGACAAAATCACTCAAGACCTCAGAGTAATACACACACACACACACACACACACACACACACACACACACACACACACACACACACACACGGCCACTGACCTAGTCCATTATTCACTAAATCCAGAATGCAAAGATTGGTCTAGAAATTTAACCTGTGTATATCATATATTTCAGACAGACAAGCTAAATAAGGATGAGTTGATTATTTATAAATCACGGGCTCTGTTTTATGTCATTCTCCAACACCACCATCCCCCAATCACACGCTGTTCTTAGAAAAGCTACCACAGTCGATCATATTGCCAAAAGCAATCAGCCAGGGGAGCAGTGGTACAGACAATGTACCAAACTAGCACATACCCAAGGCACACCTATCTTCTTGAAAGTGTTCCTTCCTAAAAAAAACGGAAATTAGATGAAGGAAAAATTAAGAGGTTGCTGTATTGGCAATGTTGAGAGGGTGTCTGAGCAGCAAATACGTGTTCCCATGTTCAAACCTCAGCACTGTGTAACTCCAGACATGGCAGTGAACATCTGTAATCCCAGCACTGGTGGGGCTGGGGCAGGCATTTCCACTTGTCCTAAACTGAGCAGGGGAGGGGAAATGGCATAACAGGAATTCTAACCCAGGTCTGTGTGACCCCATAACTGTGCTTTCTCAATCCTCAAAGCCTCCTGGAATGAGTGAGTGAGTGAGTGAGTGAGTGAGTAAGTGAGTGAGTGAGTGAACAAAACTCCCCCAGCTTTTACCCAAGCCAGCCATTTGTTTCGTTGGGCTCCAAGAAGGTTAAACTTTTAAACACTGATGAATTTGACCTTAAGTCAGACATTTGTTCCCATGCACTTGTACGCTTCTTTGTATTTCTCAGCAGAGTTCCTGTAAAGGCTTTCCTTATCTGGCTCCTTTAAGTATCTGGCCAAGTTCTTCTGAAATACAGACTGTGAATATTCTCAAAGACAATTTCTCCCTCAAAAGAAAATGCCTGGGAGTGCATTAGTCATATGACTTTCATATAAGGTTTCTTTTAAAAAAGGAACAATAGACTTCAAAAATGCCACTGTCCAAAGGGGGACTTCCTCGAGGTCAACATTATCCAGGACAGCCACATGTCCGACAGGAAGTCTGCAGGGACCCACGTGGACAATGCATCCTTACTCTCTCAGACCCTGGAGAGACTGGTGGCATGCGCCTCCAATCAGTAGCACTTGGGAAAAAGCATACGTTTTGCTTTTACAGGAATGAAATTTCATCTTTCTAAAGGGCTCTCCCAACTCCCCTCCCCTCAGACAAGGTTTCTCTGTGTAGCCCTGGCTGTCCTGGAACTTGCTCTATAGACCAAGCTGGCCTCAAACTTCACAGAGATCTGCCTGCCTCTGAGTGCTGATACTAAAGGCATGTACCATCATGCCCACTTCTTAAGAGTCTTTAACCGTGTTCCATGTGTCCATCCTGTGTGTCTGCTAAGGCTGCCTCACTGAGCAGAGCCTGTGTACTCTGATGAGACCAAAAGTCACAGTCCTGATAATGAAGCCCAGAGCCTGAATAGGCTCTCTATCAATGAATTACATCCTGGTGCTTACCTAAGCAAAGACCAAGATGGCTTTGATTGATTGGTTGATTTTAGGAAAGCTTTGCCATACATAGAAGGTACATGAAGAACCTTTAGGGGAGGGGATGAGAGAGAGAAGCAGAGAGAGAGAGAGAGAGAGAGAGAGAGAGAGAGAGAGAGAGAACACCAAGATGCTACACAGTTGAATAGCTGATGACTTAATACCCCAGCAACTGAACTCAAGGCACTTCATTTTTCCAAACATTGATCTCATGATCTACTTCCAAACTATGCAGTAAACCTTTACAGTCAGTTCACAAAGATCAGTCACTTTTCACCCTTGGCTGAAAGAATAAACTGTGCATGTTCACAGATAAAATGGTTCGTAGATAAAACGGTTGTGATTCATATATACATAGCTTTCTATGGACCCCAGAATAGCCCATGAACTGTTTCTACCATTCAGTTAACAAATAATGAAATGGAGATACAGATAAGCTAAGAAATAAATAGAAGATCCCTAGCCCACCTCCTCCAACCTAATTTTATTTTTTTATTTTTTCAAGACAGAGTTTCTCTGTGTAGCTGTGGCTGTCCTGGAACTTGCTATGTAGACCAGACTGGCCTCGAACTCAGAGATCCACCTGCCTCTGCCTCTGGACTGCTGGGATTAAAGAGGTGTGGTGCTGCTACCACCACCTGGCTAATTATTTTTATTCTGTGTATATGAGTGCTTTGCCAGCATGCATGTGTACATCACACTCATGCCTGGTACTGAAGAAAGAGGGCGGCACTGGAAGAGGAGGTTAGATCCCCTGGCATTGGAGTTGTCAGGTGGTTCTAAGCCACCATATGGGTGTTGGGAACTGAACTCAGTCCCTCAGCAAGAGCAAGTGGTCTTAACTGCTGAACCACTTCCAGGGCCCCCTTTTTATGTTTGTTTCTTAAAAGTTAAGTCAACTTAGCATTTTATATTTTTGTATTAAGCAATGCCAATTCAAATTTCCCTATTCAGGGAAAATAACAGGTTTTTAGTTCACTTGGGGGTATGTTCCCTCAAGTGAACTAAAAACCTGTTACTTCCCACTTCTGTCAGGTGGGAGGCAGCTGCAACAGGAGCTCTGAAGTTAGTCACCCTGGAGTCCACTACCTTCTAGCTGGGTGACCTCGGACAACTTCCTTGATTTTTCTGTTTCAGTTTATTTACTGGGAGAATGACAAAAAACTAAGCCAGTATTCTTGGAGATTAAATTGCACAAAACAATTATTAAGTTTTTTGTTTTGTTTTTGGTTTTTAAACAAATCTCACAGGCTTGGTGAGTCTCAGCTATCCTTTTTATTAACAAGTTGCTCAGACTACGTTTAGATTAGTACTCATATTTAAATATTAGAGGGTACAGAGCTGGTGACCTGTGGTTCAACAGGTAAAGAGAGGAATTTGTTACCAAGCCTGACAACTTGGGTTCGACTCCTGGGACCCTCATAAAGGAAAGAGAGCTGGCCTCCACATGTGTGCCCTGACACAAAATAATAAATATAAAAAATTAAGTTTTTTTTAAAAAAAAATAATAGGAGGGTTTTTTTTTTTAAAGTATTTAGTATTTGGATACCAGAAGGCTGTTTTGCATTGAAAAGATTATTTAAAAAAAAAAAAAAAGGAAAGAAAAGAAAATAGAAAAGGCTTTGCCACAGCGTCTATCTCCCTTGAAGAGCCATCTCTAGCACACACACAACTTCCTACCACAGTTTGCACGGTTCCGACCAGTCTCTCAAGTCTTCAACAACCCCCTCCCCACTTTCTCCCCAACTTTCACCAAGTCCCGCACTGAGTTCCCTTTGCCCCTCTTTACGGTACTTGGTGTCCCCAGCTGTCGCTGTCCCAGAACAAAGCTCGCTTACTGCAACTACAATGCTGCCCTTCTCTGAGGTCATCGCGAAACTCGCCACAAACAAGAGGGAATTCTTGGGAGCCACAAGCGCCACATCCCCAATCCCTGGACCCCGCAGGCCCGCGCGGGTCTCGTTGAGCACCCCCACCCTGCTTGGTGTCGGTCCCTGGCCCGGGTCCCCCGCCCCACGCCCTGCGCTGACTCACGCGGCATCCGAGGCTGTCGGGGGCGTCTCCCACGCGGGCCCGGGGCCGCGACCCTGGGAGTGCGAGCCGCCCATCACTGCCAGCCCACGGGTGACCTCGGTGGGAGGCGTCGGGAGGAAGGGCCTGAAGCGGGGCGGGACCGTCGCCACCTCCCGCCCGCCCGCCCGCCCGGCCTGCAATCGAAGGGGGCGAGCCCTACTCCTGCCACCACGTTCACCCCAACGAGCTAGGTGACTTGGGACAAGTTATTGCACCCTTTCTGAGTCTTGCTTTCTTCATCTGTGAAATAAGGGAGTGTGTTCACGGCGAAATGTGCACATTGCCTCTGTCGAATGAAGTCTTTCCCAAACTCATAAGAAAAAAAGAAAAATGATGACAACTGACCGGTGTAGTGGTAGTGGCACACCCCTTTAAATTCTAGCGCTCAGGAGACAGAGGCAGGTGGATCTCTGTGAGTTCAAGGCCAGCCTCCTACATAGTAAGTTTCAGGACAGCCAGGGCCACATACTGAGACCCTGTTTCTTGTAGTGCCTGCTGGCCCTCCGGAATGATCTTCAATTCTTAATCTTTCTGTTCCCCCTCCCAAGTACAGGTATTTTATAGGTGTGTGCTTGTAGGCTCAGTTATTTGCTTTGGCTTCAGATTTTCAGTAGCCCATGGCACTTTGAGAATGGAGCTTTTGTAATGACTAGAAGATCCTTGTATCCCTGTCTCCTGGCTTAGTGTTTGTCTCCTGGTTTATCAGCAATAAATATGCACTAGCTGAACAAAAGAGAGAGTTGCTGGGCTCACAGAACTGGACCCAACCTTAACTTTTTTTCTTGACTGGAAGCTTTAGGAAAATAAAGATGTGTGTGGCTACGCTTTTATTTTTCTACAAAGAATAAGACGGCCATATCCTTACATTTACAACACCTCTGTTGTGTGTCAAAGACCTTACTATCTGTTGAGTATCTTCCCTGCTCAGGCATGGTCCCTAAGGTTCCCAGTGCTGACACACTGTCTGTGGAGTGGGAAAATAAAGATTAATTAAGGAAAGTATGAGGAAGCGGGAGCTGGGATTTTTGTAGGAAAGACTTCAAACAGCTAGAGAAGCAGACTGCAGGCAGAAGCCCATCTTATAAAAGGTTTGGGTTCTTCACAGGTTATTGGAGCTGTGGGACGGAGTTGGAGCACACCAACAAGGCAAGCGCTACTCAGAGCTGGGTCCTTAGGGAGGAGGGCTCAGCCCACCTCCTGGGAAGGTCTCCTCTCAGAAAGGCATTCCTAGGGAAATAGGAGGGGTGGGGCAGCCAGAGGGCAGGAACCAGGGAGTTTCCTTCTTTGGGTAGATAAGACTGTGGGACTGTGGGCTATGAGACACTTAGTTTCTGTTAGTTCGGAAAGGCACAGGGCAGTATCACTAAAACGTTTGAAAGGAAAAGATGGGGCTGTAGTGAAGCTTAGAACACTTGACTAGTATGTGTGAAACTAGCACTGAAGAGGAGGAGGAGGACAATGACAAATAAATAGCAAGAGGGAGGGACTCTGCTGTGTTGCAGAGACATTGGGACAACTGGGGGAAATGACTCCACAAAACAGAGTGAAAGACTGAGGCCCACCAGGCCTCTCACCAGGTCTGGGCTTTCACAGTGTTGCCTCATTGTTGTTTGTTTGGCTGCCCTGGCAGTTATAGGAAACGCTTCTGGGTAGCTGGATCTCCAGAGTCATGACAGTGACAACAGCTCATCCTTGGGAAGACGACTTACCTGAGAGTTCTTCAGGAAGCATGCCTAAGACACATTGAGGTCCCCATGCCCTCAACCCCCAAGATATACTTTGTGTTCTCATGGATGCAGAAGCAAGGCCTGTTTTCTATTCAAGACATGGCTATGGAGTTTCAGATCACAAAAGCACTGTGGAATTATCTGCAATGTCTCTGTTTAATGTTACTTTGTTGAAAGGCCTCTCCCTTTTATGCTCCAGTTAAAAACAAAACTAAGAAATATCAGCATCCCCAATGCAGACACAGTGTGGGAGCCCAACTCTGTCTCTCTAACAAAGCTTACCTTCAGCATGACACCTCCTGACCCCTGAAATTACATCACACAAGTATTCGGTTTCAGAGGATGTCTCCTTGAGAAGAAGTACATGGTGATCTCAAAGAGGCACCATTTCACCTGGTTTGGATATCACTTTCTTTTTTTCTTTTTTAAGATTTTATTTATTTATATGTATATGACATTCTGTCTCCATATATGCCTGCATGCCAGAAGAGGGCACCAGATCTCATTGTGGATGGTTGTGAGCCACCATGTGGTTGCTGGGAATTTAACTCAGGACCTCTGGAAGAGCAGCCTGTGCTCTTAACCTCTGAGCCATCTCTCCAGTCCCTGGTGACTTTAAAAGTGAAAATCAATGATAGCATTGGGACTTCAGGGACAAGTGGGAAAAAGCCACCGCTTGGGCTATGTGAGAGCTGGGCCTTCCTATTTCCTTTCAGCAGGTTCTTGGGGGCTTACCCTCAAGCCCCATTCCACACCTTATTCTCAGCATCCTCCTTGCCAAGATGCGAACGGCTTCTCCTGAAACTCTGAGCCTTATGCAGTTTGCATCAGGTATTTTGTTCAAGGAGACAATAAAAGTGGTACTATTGAAAGGTTAAGGACCTAAAAGCCTCAGGTGGGCTGAGATGCTTGGGACAGGGAAGGTGACATAACACCTGTGGAAGCTTTTAACGAGGTAACCCCCACACCAAGCCCACTGGTGTCTACACACTTCCAGACTGTAGGGGACTGACCTGCAGATGGATTCTTGAACATATATGAGACCTCAAAGCCGGCCTCCACAGTGACACACTTCCTCCAACAAGGCCATACCTCCTGATAGTGCTACTCCCCTTGGGGGCCATTTTCTTTCAAACCACCACAGACTTTATCGTGTTTTGAATAGGAATGTCCCCCATTGGCTCAGACATTTGAATGCTTGGTCGTTAGAGAGTGGTGCTACTTGAGAAGGATCCGGAGGAAGTGTGTCACTGGGGGTGGGCTTTGAGGTTTCAAAAGCCCAAGCCAGACCCAGTGGCTCTCTCTCCCTGATGCCAAAACTCTCAGCTACTTCTCCAGCACCAAGTATGCTTGAGTGCCATATGCCTGCTGTAATGATAATGGACTAAACCTCTGAAACTGCAAGCAAGCCCCAGTTAAATACTTTCCTTTGTAAGGTTTCCATGGTCATGGTTTCTCTCCACAGTGATAGTAACCATAACTAAGACCACCTGGCACAACTGTCAGTCAGGGAACGTGACCATCTCATGACAACCCAGCAAAAGAGCCAGGGTAATATGTCCCTTCTGCCACCCTTTCCCCTCTCTGACTTTTGACAGCTACTTTCATCAGCTAAGTATGAATGTTCAGCAGATGCAAGGCAGCCATGGAGACCAGTATTCTGAATCCAGAGTACAGTGGGGGATGCTGGCCAGTGGGGCAGGGGAAGATGAAGACACACAGAAAGATGTAGTGTCAAGTCCTTACAAGATCATTCGCATGCATCCGCTTGGCTTGTAGACACAGAGGGGCTCTGGACCTTGCCCTGCAGCCTGAAGCAGGTAATTTCCTCTCCGAGGCCTCCGGCTCAGTTCCCAGCTCTCATCAGAAGTGGAGAATTTAAAACAGCCCTCAGATGCCTTTCTGCTCTGGTGCATGGGATTCCAGAAGCCACTAAGGGCCTTTCCAGACCAGGCTGGGGTGAGCCTTGAGAGCTGACAGCTGCTTACTTGCTAAATATACCCATCCAGGCCTTTATTCCTTACATGTCGAGCATCTATGCTAGCATGGGCAATTGGTGGCTGGCTCTTGAGCCATTTCAGGGGATGAGCAGACTGTGCTCATGCGAGTTATTCAGGCTCTGGAGAGCTCATCCTAAGAGCCCAGGAAACAGAATGAGAAGATCATTCATCCAGCAGCTGAGTGGGCAGGCAACCAGCATGTTTACTTGTTCCTAGAGAAGACTGAGAAGGCCTCAGCAGCTGGCAGCAGCTGGTGCAGTCCTTGGGCTGGTGGGCAGGTGGCTGGCAAGCCCAGCAGCTCAGCAAAGGGTCAGCAATTATGGAGACGGTAATGATTAGCCAGAAAGTCAAACTATGGAAAATTCCTAGGGCCCTATGCCGACAACAAACATACCGTGTCTTCCCTTTCTGCCTTGCGACAGACACACTCTTCTGCACTGGTTTTCAACTGTTTCCATCTGCTTATGTTTCTCTGGGGCCTCCAAGGCTAAAGAAGAAACTGTCTTCCTTGGTATTTTCAGGGCTGAGGATGAAGAAGCATACAGATGGTGTTTGCTCAGTTCCCATCTCGTGTGTCTCGGGTAGACTGGAGTAAACAAGAGTTCCTCCCTTTCATCTACCCACTCTCAGTCATTAAACTAGGACCTCCCCCAATTACTGATGAGTCTCAATGTGCAGTACTGTATCATGTGTGATTTGGGGGAGGAAGGGAAGCCAAAGAGACCTATATTCCCAAATCCTTAAAAACCCTTCCCAGGCTGGAGAGGCGGCTCGGTGCTTAAGAGCACTTGTTGCTCTTGCAGAGGGGCTGAGTTCAGATGCCAGTACCTACATGGCAGCTCACAACCATCTGTAACTCCAGTCCAGGCGATCTGGACTCTTGATTGTGGTGCACAGAGATATATGCAGGTCAATCACTCATACACATAAAAACAAACAGATAAAAAATTTAAATGATGACAACAAAATAAAATTATTAAAAGCAAAGGATAACTCTTTCCATATTGCTGATTTCAAGATTCTGTTGTCATCATGTTTCTAGCAAAAAAAAAAAAAAGATTCTTTCTATAAACACACCCTGGCATGGGAGGGAGAGAAGTGGGGAGGGAGGGAAGGAAAGACAGTGAAGGGTTCTGAAAGAAGGCTGGTTTGGGATCTGGGATTCTGAGGATGTAAGATATAAGGCAGGGCTTAGCTGGAACCTTCTTTGTTTTATGACATAGTGTATTTGTTGTAATTTAAGAAAAGCAGCACACAAGAGAAAGATGCCATGAGACAAGGTTCAAGCAGTGAGGTTTTTTGTTACTGTTATTGTTATTGTTTTGTTTTGTTCTGTTTATTTTTGTTTTTGGGAAAGGGACCATAAAAAGGGCAAAGGGAAGCAGGAAGACTGGCCTCTGGAGACAGGAGCAGCAGGAGGAAAAAGAAAAGAGGGGGAGGGAGAGGAAAGAGGGGAAGAGGGAGGAAGGGGGAGGAGGGAAGCAGACAGAGGGAAAGACAGAAGGATGGGAGATGGGCAGGGCCCTTTTAAAAGGGAACAAGGTGAATGTGCACAGGTGGTGCTCTTAGTGGCTGCAGCTGAGGGTGTATCCTGTCAGAACCCCAAGGACAGGCCAGCACAGATGCCTGAATACTAACAGTATTAGTTGCTGTTCTGTTGCTATAATAAAATACCATCACCAAGGCAGCTTATAGAAGAAAGAGCTTGTTTGGGGTTGTGGCTCCAGAAGGACAAAAGCCCATCATGGTGGGAAGCATGACAGTAAGCAGCAGGCATGATGACAGGAGTAGGAGCTGGGAGATAACATCTTCAGCTGCAAGCATGAAGCAGAGAGCCAACCAGAAGCAGGGCAAGGCTTTAAACCCTAAAAGCCTGCTCTTAGTGACAAACTTTCTCCAGCTAGGCTGCACCTCCTCATTGCCTCTCCAAACAGCGCCACAACTGGGAATCACACATTCAAACGCCTGTACCTATGAGGGACATTCAAACTAACACCTACAGTAACCAGGATCCTTGGGGGTGGGGGAGGGGAGACCATGGACTTATGGAACCCTTGGGAATTCACAGATACAATTAAGAAGGGCACATGTGATGTTGGCACACACCTTTAATCTCAGCACTCGGGAGGCAGAGGCGGGTGGAACTCTATGAGTTTGAGTCCAGCCTGGTTTACAGAACTAGTTCCAGGACAGCCAGGGCTACACGGATAAACCCTGTCTTGAAAAACAAAAATAAGAAAAATAAGGAAAGGGGGGGAAGGTAGGAGGAGGAGATTGGTGGAGACGGCAGCAGAAGCCATGCCCCTCACAGTTATGCCAAACCAGTTACTCCTGGTAATTTTCTTGTTCAGATGCAATGACCCCAAGTCTCCTGTGAGGTGCCCTTGGCACTCTATAGCCCCTGACACTTTGAAAGTAGTGTGTCCTTCCTCAGCTTTCTTGTTCAAAATGCCTCAGATGGATGGAAATGGATTCCATCAGATGGAACTTAGGAAAACTCTGACATCTAAGGGAAGCATCCACACATTAGAACAGAGCTTAAACCCCAGCTCCAGCACCTACATGCTGTGTGTCTTTGTGCACCTTATATCTTTTTCAGAACCTTGTGGTCCTCATTTGCAAACTGAGGGTATACACACCCATCCACCGGGACAGTGCACAGAAGCAGCTCACAAAGGGCCAGGCTCACACAAAGTACTCAGCAAATGCCAATCCTAATTTCTTCTTCACTGACTTACATTTATCAGGAAGTTAGTAAATCAAGGCATGATAGTTTCAGGATCATTCTAAACTTAATTCAGAAGTATTCCTGATCAATTTTGGTTTTTGAAAAAGAGCAACAACAACAAATATCTTTTGTAAACCATGAGCTGACTTATTTCTTTAAAATAAGCTACATATATAATTCTTGAAATTTTATATCTCAGCTTGAAAATCCTAAAGTCATTCCTCCAATACAAGTGGTTTTGCTAATGGCATTTACTCACTGGGGGAAAGAAAGAACACAAACAAGCAAATACACACAAAACAAAAAACAACATTGTGTTGTGCTGTGTGGCAGAGCTGAAATATGAACCAGCAGGCCAACTGCAAGGCTCAACTCTCCATCATCAATAGTATCTAGGGTTGGGCTCGGAGCTCAGTGGTTAGTACACGTTCCTGTGTTCATTCTCAGCACACACACACACACACACACACACACACACACACACACACACACACATACACACGGGGGAGGGGCCACTGTACCATTTTGTTTGTTTGTTTGTTTGTTGAGACAGGGTTTCTCCGTGTAGCTTTGGAGCCTGTCCTGGAATTCATTCTATAGAGCAGGCTGGCCTCGAACTCACACAGAGATCCACCTGCCTCTGACTCCCGAGTTCTGGGACTCAAAGGTGTGTGCCGTCACAGCCCAGCCTTCTGTACCATTTTGTAGATAGATATTTACCAGGATGCCACATTCAGAATGGCACGATGCTGGCCCCAGCAATCCTAGCACTCCAATGACTACCATACAGAGTCACAATTAAAAACAAAACAAAACAAAAACTCCTAACTCCATGCATGCACAGAGCACATTTCCTGTCATAGAACATTCTGTCTTGGCCCTGTGACCTGCTCTGCCCGGCCTTTTCTCAGAATCTCCCTTTACAAAAACACAAAGAGTCTCTGCTACTGCAGTCTGGTTCTTACCTCTGTCACAGGCCTTCAAAGGCATTCAAGGCCTCGAGGCTCAGACTCAGCGGGATGAGGCTCCATTTCCACAAACAGGCTGAGTGTGCTTGGGCCAGTTACATAAGGTCTACCCCCTTCCTGTGGATGCCTCACCAGCAGAGGCAGCATGTGCCTCTCGGGGGCTCTGTGAGGACCACTTGAACTGACAGTGGGATTCCAACTCTGCAAACCAGTGCAGTCATTGGCAGTCCAGACAGAGCACCATGTGGCCAGGTCAACCGTTCTGTAAATGGTTAAAACTTCATCTCAACCGAGAACCTTACCTTCAAGCCAGATAAGGACACAGCTTCTGGGCTGCGACTTAAAAGGGGATGTTACTGGGGCACCAGATGCCTCAGCCTCCAAAAGGGACCCCATCATTACAGAGTCCTTGCATCATAATAGAGGAGATTTTCTTTTTTAAAGATTGCTGGGGCCAGCACTGTGCCATTATATATACAGTGTTCTGCCTGCATATATGCCTCATGCCAGAAGAGAGTACCAGATCTCATTACAGATGGTTGTGATCCACCATATGCTAGGAATTTAATTCAGGACCTCTAGAAGAGCAGCCAGTGCTCTTAACTGCTAAGCCACCTCTCCAGCCCCATAGAGGATATTTTCTAAGAGACACAACTGCATGTGAGGTGTGAAGCCTGTCCTGGAGCCTGGGGTAAATTGCTAGATCTAGTCCTATTCTGCTGGCAGGTGAACCTGCCAGGCAAGTGAACTAGGGTCAATGCACATGGGTCACTTCCTGCAGAACTCAGAACTCCCTGCACTGGGAGTGATGGCCGGATCCCTCCACAGTGACCCTGCATACCGAAACACCCAGGAAGAGCACATTTGCACTGTTCACCTGCTTTACAGGAAAACCCAGTGGGAAGCCAGATTCAAACCCCTGCTTTCTGAACTCAGCAGAATGGACCTGAGACCCGGTTGGCTTGCATCCCTTCTGAGTTATTTACTGAGCAACGAGCCTGATTGTCTTCTGTGATGATGACAGTGTCTGTCACCTGTAGTCTGTCTCCGGGCATATGGCAAGTGCCCAACAAGAGTCAGTTGGTACTTCTTGGTAGCCAACTGGTAAGTTCTGACTATTTAGTTCGGTTCCCTTCCTCATTTAGTTAGCCTGTCAAGGCAAAGCAAGGCAATGTGCAGCTAAAGGGCCAAATGTGAGATAAAGAGGGGAAAGCCATAGAACTCCAGAGAAGGCATTGGAAGGGCTCCATCACACCTGCTTTCTACCTCCCTCAGCTTTGGGGAAAGGCACCCTGAATTTGCTGGGCCAGTTTAGCATCAGCACCTATGGCTAAGACCAGGTACATAGCCTCAGGCTGCCCAACGTCACTGCCAAGGCAAAGGCTACACATAGGCAACCGATGAATCCCGTCCACAAACACAGCCCTGGTGCTCCACCCCCATACCTGGAAGGACTACCTCAGGACTCGCTGATCCAGGACCATGGGACGGAGGAAAATGAACCAGAAACACACAAGGTCCAGGCCCTAGGGAAACAGCCAGGCCCTGGCTCCTTAGGGTCCTTTCAAGTCGGTCACTTCTCTGAATCTACTCCCAGCTGGCTCTATTTACGAAGCTGTTTGGGAGCGGGACATGCATCAGAGGAGAAAACCTCAGTTTACACAATTTGTCCCTAGACTGACCACTCAAACAGCATTTTGAAGCATTGCCGCCTTGCCCCAGGTTGCCTTCCAGCCACTCTCTTCATGGAACACCCCGGAGGGAAGCAGAAGGACACACCTGGTTTGGCAAAGCATCCTACCTGTCCACATCGCCCGCTCCATCCCACCTGCTGCGAGGACTGGCGGCTGCCTGGGTCTCCGTCCTCCACCAGCGCTTGGGCACAGGGAAGAGGATGTTTTGTAACTTTTGGCTGGAACTTCCAGAGGCTGAACAGGAAACGTCCTCTGGGACGCCCACTGGAGCTCAAGGAGTCATCGATCAAGGGTCTTCCTGGAAGCTATTCACAAATTCGGTGTTTCCCTCTCCCTCCCCTCCTTCCTCTCTCCCACCCCATCTCCCCTCCACCTCTTTCCCCTCCCTCTCCCTTCCCCCTCCTTTCCCCTGTCCCTCTCTACTCCGTTGTGTACTGGAAACTTTTTCCTCTGGGTAAACTTGGCTCCAGAACACTCTCCTTCCTTGTGAGAGATTTTCTCATGTTACAAAATTTAGTTAAAAAAAAAAATCAGAGCTTTTTTTTTTCTACTCTGAACTTTGTACTGGGAACATTTTTGATAGTCTCCCCCCCCCCCCACTTTCTCTGACCCTTTGGATTCCAAGAAAATGCACGCCCACATCTCTCTTACTAGTCCCAGTCCTTTCTTTCTTTCCAGTGGAAAACAACAGCTGGTAGAAGACAGCCCTTTAACCATGGGCTTTAACCCAGCTGAGCCTTCTCTTATTGGTGCGACCACCCTGTAGCCTGTGTGCTATGCAATAGGAGATCCGAGTGCCTAAGGAGGGCCTTCAGGGACAGAACTTGTTACCTTAGCTTACCATCTCCTCCGGCTCCCAGAGATAGGACCAGGGGTACCCCGGACTGAGGTGCCCAACAGAAGATCCGGTTGTTGGTAACCACCTTTAGCCTTTCTGTGAAGGGTCACACGCAGCCACAAACGAAACATTTACAACACTTGACCCTGTAAGGAAACCCCGCAGTTCTCACAGTGCAGACGGGGGGGGGGGGGGGGGTGCGCTTGCAGTCATGAAATGGATTATCTTGTCTGTTCTGTGTTTTAGCAGAAAGCAGGTAACAGAAAGACTAATGATGTAAGCAAGACTATTAGAAAAGGTATTTCTGACAATTTCATCGTGTTAGAGATTTTCTTTAGGAGAAATTTTTATTAAAGGTATTTTAGCTGCTACATAAAGCCATAAATATTGTAATATGTGGTAATGAAATTCAACATGTTTAATTAGAGGAGGGAGAGGTGGCTCAGCAGTTAAGAGCACTTGCTGCTCTTGGAGAGGATTCTGGTTTGGCTCCCAGCACCCACAAGATGGCTTGCAATTGTCTGTAACTCCAGTTCTGGAGGATCTAATACCCTCTTCTGGCCTTTGGGGGCACTGCACACACATGCTACTCAGACAAATATTCAGGAAAACATCCACACTATAAATAAATAAACAAATAAATAATAGTTCTTTGAAAAATTAAGTGTTAGGCACTTAGTCTATTGTCTAATATATTGAAACACAGCACTTAAATAAACTTAGAACACATGCTTGTTTTATTTTTTCTCAAGTGATCTCAAAAACCACACTCTGAAAAGCAGTAAATAGATAGAGATTATTGGATATCCAACACCAGACAAGAAAGTTTTAAAATATGGCTACTGGGTGTAGCTCTGACAGGGTATAAACTTGGTACATCCACAACCTTGAGTCCAATCCCCAGGACATACACACAAATAAATAAATAAATAAATAAATAAATAAATAAATAAGAAGATGGTTTCTGCCTCCAATTTAAGGACAAAATTCTTTAGACTTTAAAAAATATGTAGCTCTTGGGTCTGGAGAGAGCACTTCCAGAGGACCCAGGTTCAATTCCTAGCACCCACATGGCAGATCACAGCTGTTTGTAACTCCAGTTCTAGGGGATCCAACACCCTTATACACAGACATACATGCAGACAGAACACCAATGGATGTGAAATAAAAGAAGTAAATTTAAAAAAAAGACGAATAAAAGAAATATGCAAATCAGTGGGTACAGCCTTTAGGGTTAGGACATGGAGCCTTGGGCAAGCCAAATTAGTGCAGAAGCATTTTCAGTTGAACAAGAACTGCTAGACTGACCCCTTTTGTTTAATTGTTAAGCTTCAGGTTGTGTGTGTGTGTGTGTGTGTGTGTGTGTGTGTGTGTGTGTGTGTGTGTACACGCAAGCCTGCGTGTGAATGTGTAAACCAGAGGTTGATCCCATGTGCTCACAAATTGTCTCCATCTTGTTTTATGGGACAGGATCTGTCACTGAACCTCACTGAGACAGCTAAACTGGCTGGCCAGGAAGCCCTAGGCATTCTCGGGACTTTACCTCCTCAGTGCTGGGGTTTTAGGCAGCTGCATGTAAGTGTACGAGTAGGCATTTGTACACTTAATTGTTAAGTGTACAAATTAAGAAAAACCAAATCTTTAAAAAAAAGAAAAGAAAAGAAAAGAGCCAGTGCTGATGAGAATGGAGAGCGCAGGGAGGAACCCTAGTACAATGATGACAGGATTGTAAACTGGTAACTATGGAAATTAGAATAAAGGTTCCTGGAAAGATCTAAGGTTAAAACTGCATCATGGGGCTGGAGAGATGGCTCAGAGGTTAAGAGCACTGACTGCTCTTCCAGAGGTCCTGAGTTCAATTCCCAGCAACCGCATGGTGGCTCACAACCATCCGTTATGAGATCTGGTGTCCTCTTCTACTGGAAGCAGAATGTTGTGTACATAATAAATAAATAAATAAAATCTTTAAAATAAAAAAAACTGCATCATGACCCAACTTTGCTGTTTGTGGGTATATGTCCAAAGGAATTTGAGTTGGCACACCACAGAGATACTTAAACATTCATGCTTATTTCTGCATTATTGACAATAGGCAAGGTACAGAACAGCTTAAATGCCTAACAGATGAATAGATAAAGAATCCATGATATATACACAGATATGTATATTTAATATACATAAATATAACATACATACATACATACATACATACATACACATAACAACTTTATTCAATGATAAAAAAGAATGAAGTTATGTCATTTGCAGGAAAATGGATGGAACTGGAGGTCTATTAATGGGACCCAGAAAACTAAGGTAGCAGACTCTCAAGTTTGAGGCCAACCTGGACTATATATAGTAAGTGTCAAAACAAAGCAATGGAACTAAGCCAGGCGGTGGTGGCGCACACCTTTATTCCCAGCACTCAGGAGGCAGAGGCAGGTGTATTTCTGTGAGTTCAAGACCAGCCTGGTCTACAAGAGCTCATTCCAGGACAGCCTCCAAAGCCACAGAGAAACCCTGTCTCGAACCCACCCCCTCAAAAAAATAACCCAAAATAAAAACAAAACCCAGTATAGTAATTTGAGTGTAATTAGCCCCTGTAATCTTATGGGAAGTGGTACCATTAGAAGGTGTGGCTTTAATGGATTGGGTATGGCCTTGTTGGAGGAAATGTGTCACTGTAGGGGCAGGCTTTGAAGTTTCCTATGCTCAGGACACCACCAAGTGTCTCAGTTGACTTCCTGTTGCATGCAAGATACAGGACTCTCAGCTAATTTTCCAGCATCATGTCTGCTTATACACTACCATGCCCCCTGCCATGATGATAATGGACTGAACCTTTGAAAGTGTGAGCAAGCCAACCCAATTAAATGTTTTCATTTATAAGAATTTCTGTGGTCTTGGTGTCTCTTCACAGCAACAGAAACCCTAACTAAGACACTCAGACAAAGCAAAATGAGACAAAAAGTCCACAGCAATCCCACTGGGATCATTTTGTGTTAGGGAACTACTCCTGGGCGTATGGTTTACCCAGAAGTATGGCTGATATACCCAGTGATATACCCTCCTCCACTGGAGGAGACTAACTTTCCCTTTGTCAGCAGGTTTCAGCTGCAGATAGTTTCTTGGTTAGTGGTGGGAGCCTATGTCCACTTCTGCTTCTCAGTGCTGGATCCCATCTGGCTTGAGCCTGAGCAGGGCCTGTGCATGTTGCCACAGTCTCTGTGAGTTCACATGTGCACCAATCCTGTTGCACCTGGCTGAGGCATTTCTTTTTTAAAATTCATGTTATTCATGGTATCTGTCTAGTTCAGCAACCCTCTCTGATGCTCTGTGTTAGAATTGCAAATATCATCCTTCCATTCATTCCATTTAATAAATATTTATGAATATCAGTGTGCATAAAACTGGGCCAGGAGATGAAGGAATGCCCAAGGGATATTTGTAATCTAGTAGGCAGAGAAATAAACACACTTGTATCCAATTGTCCCACCCTTAGGTGTGCACACCTGAGAGAAGCCAATGTCACAGCCATCATGGTCATGATCAGTTGTGAAACATTTTTATCTCTCTGAAAGAAATTCTTTGTCAATTCCCAAAGCCCCAACTTCAACACACACACACACACACACACACACACACACACACACACACACAGAGAGAGAGAGAGAGAGAGAGAGAGAGAGAGAGAGAGACAGAGAAAGAGAGAGAGAGCCCTGCTTGTCCAGAAACTCACTCTGTAGACAAGGATGGTCTTGAACTCAGTGATTCAGCCTGCCTCTACCTCCCCAGTGCTGGGATTAAAGGCACACACCACCACTCCTGACTACTTCATTTCTTTCTATGGCACCACTTTCTGAATATACTAATAACCATTGAATTGTATAACCATAACAGGTGGATTTATGTTCTGTGAACTACATAAAAAGATAGTTGTTGAAAAAATAAATTTGGGTAGGCATGGTGGTTTACACCTGCAACTCAGGACTTTGGAGACTGAGGCAGGAAGATGGAGAGTTTGAGGCTAGCCTGGGCTATTTAACAAGATCCTGTCTCAAACAAAGTGACAAATGAACCAACATATATCCCTCCATACCTGAAATCAGAGCCCTATCTGTTTATCCTGTGACTTACCCTGACTTCCAAGGTGCTGTCTTCATGTGCAGCTTCTTGTTTTCTTAGCGGACTCATTCTGAGGTTTATTTTGAGAAATTCAAGACACTGTCTGAGAAAATAAAAAACAGATTCATGGGAGATTTGCAGAAGAATTGCAGAAGAAGCAGCTCTTAGAATGACTCTTGTGTGGGCTGTGTTCACATTCCCCGAGGAGCTTTGTTCTCTGAGGAAATCAGATTCCCCAAATCACATCATTCTCCTCTACACTAAAAGATGCACAAATCAGGTATGGTGCACACTGCCTTTCCAGCACTCAGGAGGCTGAGGCAGGAAGGTCAAAGTTCAAGGCCAGCCTGGGCTATAGAGTAAAATCCAGACCCGCCCAGGCTACACAAGGACCTACCTCCAAACAAAAAAGTAAACAAATAAATAACACATTTTAAAGTACTTTTAAAGTAAAATCACAGAGACTTAGAAGTCTGATAATCACTGGATTAATATTTCAGGGAGGGGTAAAGTTTTGCTGCCTGAAGCAAATCAAATAAATCCACTCTAATTTTTATTCTTTAGGCATGAGCCAGCTCTTATTTTATGCCAGGATCCTTTCAAGGTTTAGGAGCTAAGTCCTGCAGAAGAGCCAGCTGTGAGTGGTGACATAGGCAACTCAGGGCTTTATTAGCATATGCAGGTGAAATAGAGCACGAAAAGTTAGGGGACCATGACGAGCCAGCCAGAAGAGAACAGGGGCCTCCGTGGTGTACAGGGGCCATTCAATGTCAAACCATTTCAAGAAACAGATTGTGTTTTGAAAGACTTAATTTTATTTACTATAATATACATGGGTTTGAATGAATGTTTGCCATATGTGCGAATGCCTGTTGAGGCCAGAAGAGGGCATCAGATCCCCTGGAGCTGGGTGTTGCAAACCAAACTTAATGTTGTCTGAAAGAGAGCTTTAAGTGCTCTTAAACTCTGAGCCGTCCTCTCCATTTAGAAATCATATTCTGGGGCCAGTGAGATGGCTCAGAGGAAAAAGGTGCTTGCTGCCAAATCCAAGTTTAATCCCCAGAACCTACATGGTGTCCAGGACCCACAAGGTGAGGGAGAGAACTGACACCCACAGATTATCCTCTGACCTCCACACATGCAATACAGCACATGCGCGCGCGCGCGCGCACACACACACACACACACACACACACACACACGAATAAATAAAAAAATGTAATTTAAACCATTTTTAAAGAGTAGTACAAAATAATTTTAAAAATCAAGGCATGTTGTAGAGTTCTAGTGTCTTAGTTAGGGTTACTATTGCTGTGGCCAATAGTATCTTGGGGAGGAAAGGGTTCATTTCACTCACAGTTCCATGTAATAGTTCATCATCAAAAGCAGTGAGGACAGGAACTCAAGCAGGGCAGGAACCTGAAGGCAGGAGCTGATGCAGAGCCCATAGAGGGGTGCTGCTTACTGACTTGTTCCTCAAGACTTGCTCAGCCTGCTTTCTTTTAAGAACCCAGGACCATCAGGTGTGGTACCACCCACAATCGGTTGGGCCTTCCAACCCTACAGGCTTTCCTACATTTTTATTGAGGAATTTTCTCAATAGAGTCATCCTCTCAGGTGACTCTAGCCTATGTCAAATCAGCATAAAATTATCCAGCACATAGGGAAATAGTAAAGACTACTTTTTCAATGTATTGATTTTTATATTCTACAACTTTATTGTGTTTATTAGGTTTAAGAGTTTTCTCTTTTAGAGAGAGTCTTTTAAGTAAAGAATCGTATCATCTGCAAATAGGGATAGTTTTCATCCCTTTTTATTGTTATGAGTCTTTGCCTTTCTCTTGTCTAATTGATAATTGCCAAGACTTCAAGCACTTCATAAAGCAAGACAGTTGGTAGTGGCCATTCATGTCTCATTCTTGATTTTCAGAGAAAACGTTGTCTGTCTCCATTTAATACAATGTTGGCTATAGATTTGTTGTATATATGCTTTATTATTTTGAGGGGTGTTATATCTATTCCTAAAGTCTCCAAAATGTTTATCATGAAGGCATGTTGGACTTTGTCAAATGCCTTTTACAGCATCAATTGACATGACTGTGTGGTTTCTGTCTCTAAGTTTATTTATATGGTGAATTTATTGGTTTCCACATGTTGAACCAACCGTGCACTTCTGGGATGAAGCCCACTCGATCATAGTGTGTGATCTTAATGTGTTCCTGACTTCAGTTTGCAAGTATTTTGTTGAGTAATTTCTCAACTATATTCATCAAACAAATTGGTCTATAATTTTCTTTTCTCTTTTCTCATTTTTTTCCCTGTGTCTTTACACAGTTTGGGTATCATAACAATACTGGCTTCATGGAGTGACTTTGATAGGAGGAAGAACTGGTCTCAGGTCTTCTGTGGAGGCATGGTAGCAGTGAACCTGATAGACCTGGGCTTTTCTTTGAAGGAGACTTTTGGCTGCAGAGCCAAACTCACTGCTCATAATGAATCTACTTAAGATTCAATGCATTGTGGGATAGAGAAATGGCTCAGTGGTTAAGAGCACTGGCTCATCTTCCAGAGGACCTGGGTTCAACACCCAGCAAACACATGGTGGCTCACAACCATCTATAGTGGGAACTGATGCCCTCTTTTGGCATAGAGGTGTACACTCAGGTAGAGCACTCATATACATTATAAATAAATGCATCTTTAAAAAAAGATTCATTGCATCATAATGAATTTGGGTTTCATTTTAGTGAATGACACACATTTAGAAATTCTATGTTCTATATTTCATTGGTGTCAGTTGTAATGACATCCTCTGACCTCTAATTTTGTTACTCGTGTCTTCTCCCTCTCCCCCAATCCCTCTCTTTTGTTAGTTCGGCTAGCTGGGAAATGGTGAAATTGGCACTTTATAGAGCCTATGGCCAGGGGTTCCGTTATTAGTGTTGATGTTTTACTTGATACGACTGTTATTAACATCTCGAAGCACAGATGACATAGGAGTAAGTTAGTGGTTCCATCATGGGCCCAGGAATATAAATTGCACAGAAAGGAAAGAGAATTCAGCTGCCCTCTGAGCCCTTCACCCCGACAGTGAATTCTTGTTTCTTGGTGGACAGATGTCATTCTCTAGGTGTCCAGTAGATGGAGGCATTGCAGCTTCAGAAGAAACGTCCATCTTTCTTGCTGTTCTTTACCATTGAGGACCACAGCCATGGACCATGTCTTCTCCTTAAAGAGCCAGGCATGTAGGCCAGAATTATCATAGGCTCTGACATAGCCATGTGATAACCCAGGCACTTCCCCTAAGCAAAACAACCTTAGGTTCATAACTTCATCTCTCCAGACCCTCATCTCCAGGGTCCAAAAACTGAGGTCTCTATAAATTTGTGCCTCCCTGATTCTGTTAGGTTTAGTGCAGCAGACCTATAAATCAAGCATTTGGGAGACAAAAACAAGAGAATCCAGTGTTTAAGGCCAGCTTGAGCTACATGAGACCTGTAACACACACACACACACACACACACACACACACACACACACACACACACACACGATGGGAGTCAGGTTGTGGAAGCATTCATTGACTCACTGAGCAGGTGGACCAGCCTTGCCCTACCTAAGTTCCACAAGGGTCTCCTGAGTGCTAATATCCCTACATGGCAACGGAAAAAGGCTCTGTCTTGTTCACAGGGGGCTCCCCTACGCCAGAGGAGGTTTGGTGTTATCAAAAAGTATATTTATTGCGTGTTACTTTTTCAAAGTCTGAAAAGACTCAGAAGCCTGAAGCACACCTTGCCCTGGGTAAGAGCTGCTGGGTGGACATGACGTGGCGAATGGGGCTTTGAAATGAGGAGGGCTATTACTCCAAGGGATGAACCCAATGACGGCGCTTCTGTCCCCTCGCCATTGTAACGGGAACCTGCAAAGTTGGAGAAGAAGCCCAGGGGGACACAAAGCAGAGTCCCTGTTGACACATTCACATCATGACACTCAAGCCACCATCTACAGAAGGGCCTCCTATGTCCTAGGTACATTGAGATTAATGGCCTTGGAGCCTCCTGCTGAGCCTCTTCCACATTTAAGGGATAACTAAGGGGCTTTGCTCAGGCTGTGGGGGGCAGGGGCAGAGATGCACTAGGTGAGGCAAAAGAAGGATCCAGAAGCAGCTGTAGAGGACTGGCTGAAAGGAAATAGGAAGGCCCGGCTCTCACACAGCCCAAGCTGTGGCTCTTTCCCGCTCGTCCCTGAAGTCCCAATACTAGCTTTGATTCTCAAGCTGCATGTTTCACTTACTTAAAACTTGTGCTCAGGAGGGATGTTTGGAGCAGCTATGATTAGAATGCAGCCTTCATTTGGGGAATCTCTTGGCCCTCTAGAATAAATAGTAAGAGGGCCCGGAGCTCTGAGACCCATTTGATGTTACACTGTTTCAGTAGATGGTGGAGACTGTCCCTGGCCCCGCCCACCTCAGCCTCCTGGCTCCCTCCCAACCCACGCCAGGGTCATAACCAAGGTCTTATGACTCTTCAGATGCTGCAGATTCTACTGTTTGCCTCTTCGCCTTTGCACATGCAGTTCCTGGTGGGTTTAGTGCCTATCAGTCCCTCTGTATAACCCGGGGTGATTTGTGCCTGATGTCTGCCCTCCCCTGACATTTCTGTCACTGTTGGGTCATCCTGGGTGACCCTGTGAACAGGTCCATTTCAGCAACAAACTCGGGGTTGGAACCATCACGTCAGTTTTTCCACCCTCACCCCCCATACCGAAGGGTCACTGTTGCATCCTGAGTCCCCACCCTTCACAGCCATAGCTACCCAAGCAGCTACAAGGTCATCAACAAATGTTGGTGGGCCGCATGACTGGTGGAGAGCAGATCAATGTCACTACACCTAGTAAAGGATTCTGACCTCTGGGAGCCTTGATCGGGTTCTACCATTAGGAAATGACCTAAGTCTACCCCTGCCCCAGGAAGACATCTAAACCTACCCACTGACCTGTTCCTTAACCCTGGGGCAGAGGCTGTACTTATGGGAAGTACATTCAAAGTCCCAGCCTAGGGGCCAGCTCATGTCTGTCACCAGCCAGTTGTGTGGCCATCCACTGTCATGCTGATGTCTAAATCCCCACTTCATCAGGGCAAAAAAGAAGCTGAGCAGCTGGACTCTCAAGTTCCTTCCTTCCTTTCCTTCTTTTCTTCTTTTTCCAGTGCTGGGGATGGAACTTAGGGCCTTGTGTGTACTAGGTAAAGGTTCTACCACTGAGCCATAGCACTGGCCTGAAGCTCCTTGTTCTGATATCATGTGGACTTGAGTACACAGAGCTGAGTTTACTGAACACACAGTGACATCTACACAACTTGCTCATTCCTAAAACAGGACCTGAACAGAGACACAGACCTGTGAATAACGGCATAATGACACCAGCAGTGTGATGCAGCCGCTGGAAGACGGCCAGAGAGAACATTTCTACGGACTGATTCCTTTTCTGTCTTCAGGAAGTCCTAGGAAGACCTAGGCATGTAGCTCAGTTGGTAAAGAAGTTCTGAGTTTGATCGCCGCATTGAGTGTGTGGTGATGCACACCCACAATCCCAGTTTGGAAGGGAAGACAGGAGGGAGGAAAGGAAGGAGGAAGGGAATTCATCCTCATAGTCCCACGGAGTTACCCTATGACTGGTATTTCAAGGCTAAATAGGAGCTTATCAGAAGTTTCAGCTACTTCGTGAGAACCCCGTAGCAACAATTGACTGACTGCTTGGTGGAACATGGGTAACAAGCCCCAGTGAGACCCTCAAACTTGATAAGGCTAAGAGCAGGTATTCTAGGAAAATTTCTCCTGCCTTGTTAGTTTCTCCTCTGACCATTATCAGAAACTTGCACACTTCTACAAAGCAGAATTTCTATTTCAACATCTAGCCGGCCCTCTTATCTATGGGTTCCAAACACACAGGTCCAAACAAAGGCTGATAGAAAAGACCACTTCCTACTCTGTGGATGGCATGCAGCCTTCCTGTGCCATAGCTCCTAAACAATGCAGTCTAACAGTTGGACTCAGCATTTGCGGTGTATTAGGGATCTTAAGTGGAGATGATCTGAAGCACATGGAGGACAAGCATAGGCTAAATGCAAAGCTGGTGTGAGCATCTGGGAGAGGTGGGGGACTGGAAACAATACTGCAGATGCTGGGGATGGCTGTAAACTCAGCACACAAACCAGCAACATAGAAACCAGTCTTTCTCCTTTCCCCACACGGATGCTCAATCCACCCATAAGTCTTGTTCCTCTTCCTTCAGATCTAGTCCCAATCTGTACACACCCATCACCTCTACTGACACAATTCAAAGGAAAACCACTGTGCCCATTTTTCGTCAGAATGGCCCCACCCCTCTTCCTGTTCTCCTCCATACAGTAGACAGAACCACTCTCTATAGTATAAGCCCCAATGGCTTGCTTCCCAGTGTTAGTGTGGAATTGGTCTACCACCCCATGATGGTTTGACCTGCCCGTCTCTTTCAGCCTCGCCTGCCAGGTCCCTTTCTGATCCTCATGGGCACCCAGTACCTTGCTACTTCTGTGTCTCCAAATATATTATTGCTTCTCCTCTCACATTTCCACCTAACAGGGACCTTGTGCAATGGTACAAATTGGTCATGTATAGCACATCTCTAAGAACTTACACAAACAAGGGAAAAACCACCAAAAACTGTTACATAAAATATGTCCTCTGTTCCTACCATGGCAAATTCTTCCTAATGACAAAACAGAAAAGTCTGTGCTAAACGTATGTTAGGAAAATAGAACAACTGAATTCAATTATTACTGTGCATGTCTGAATGCTCTGGGTGTTTGCTAGTGCAACTTGAATGAATAATAAAATGGAGGCATGCATTATTTATAACACAGAACAAGTTTATTGTGCAGAAGTACTTTCATTTAAGGGAAATCACTAATGCGGGCACCATCAAATCATTTATGTCCTATTAAGGTAAGTTATAAAGAGATTTTTAAAATGCTATTATCACAATATGTACAGAATCTAAGTATATTGTCACTTAAAATACAACGAACACAAGTTTGAAGTTAAAATTATTTTTACATATGCTTTCAAAAAAGTTACTTTTCTCAAATATTCAAAATTATTTGTAATTACATAAATGCATATTCAAATGAGTTGTGTGAAATTTTACAATAATGATTTAAGTAATTATTGAAAAAACTATTTGAGAATTCAACTAAATTATATAAAGTAGTCCTTTTATTTTTTTGTTTTGCTTGTTTTACTAGGAACTGAACCTGAGCCTCATTCTACATTAAGCTACACCCTCAGTCCCTCAAACAGTCTCAGTCTTATGTTCAGTACCATCTGGCTGTTAGGGTTAAGAATTGGTACGTTTCAAGCATCTTACAGTTATCAAATTGTTTCACGTTAACGTTACAAAATCATTGCTCATTCTGTGTGCCCGGGCTGCAGATTATTGCTGCAATCCGTGAGCAGGAAGATGAGGAGAGGATTCGCGGAACTCCAGGGCACAATGCTTTGCTCAGCCCACTGCACAGATGTTATCCTAGAAGGAGCCCTGTGTGCATTAGTTCGTTCATCCTCTTACCTAAGCACTTCAACCACGTGACCCTGTGTTTGTCTCAACTCCGGCAGACCACAACCCACAACACTGACGCATGTGGATATGTGGATGAGGTGGTAGAGAAGGTCTGCCTGGAGTCTGAACTGGATGGGTAAACAAGGATGCCTGGAGCCCTCTAAATCCAGGGCCCAGGGTGTGGCCTCTATTGCCTGGGCCAAAGGTAACTGAGTTTGTAAGGTCACACCTGTCTTCTCACTTGGGACTCCCCCCCTCCCCCCGGGTAATCGTGGCTGCCCTAGAATGTTCTGTAGGCCAGGTTGGCCTTGAACTCACAGAAATCCTCCTGCCTCTGCCTCCCTCCCTGGGTGATGCTCTCATTTAGAATTTCAAAGCAAGACCTTCCTGGTCTGTTCGAAATACCTGAAAGTGGTACCCATCTCCCTTCCCCAATTATCTGTATCTTGTCATGTTCAATGTTGTAAAAAGCAGTTAACCCTACCTGAAATTACATTATATCTCATTTGGGGTTTGTTTGGAAACAGGGTTAAACCAGAGACCTTGGCTCAACCTCTCGAATGCAGGGACCACAGGCAGGAGCTACCGTAGAAATGACATTATATGTTATGTGCTGTCTCTTCTTCTTTACTCACCACGCCGTATCTGTCTGACCATTTGGCAATGATCAAACACTTGCGTAAAATTTCAGGGCTGCAACTGACCCATGCCTTTCTGCTTGCTCACTGCCTACTCTCCTGAGAGCTCCTGCGGAGCCCTGATGTGAGAGGTGCCTCATTAGTCACTGGGAGCCAGCGGACCAGCTGGAACTGAAACCAGACAATAAAGTGAAACTTGGGTTTTCCCCTAGCTGCACTGGGGTGCAGAAGGGAACCAGAGGGCCTGGGGACTGCCTCAGCGCCCCAGTCCGCTGGGCAAGCGTGCATATCTTCCTCTAGGGGGCGCCAGCCGCCTGTGTCTGGGCGTTTGGCAATTGGATTCGGGGGATGCGAGTGACCCAGTGCCCAAGGACAAGTTTCAGAAGCACCGGGGACATTCCAGTTACACCAAGATTGGAATACCAGTTCCACTGAGTGTTTCTGGAAAGTCGGGAACCTATTGCTTGACTTCTTTCAGGAAGCTGTAGAGTCGAGGAGATGCTGAGACCTTTTCAGCCTCCATGGGGTGGGCACTTTGGACCAGAAAGATGAAGAGGACATGCTGTCCTGCGCTACAGCCTCTCCCTTAACACTTACAAAGATGTGGCAGGACCCTCTTCTTTAGTGCTGGGGTTTGCGGGGGAATCAGTGCCCCAGTGCTGTAAGGATGAGACCCCTGCAGCCCCCACAACCTCGGAAACCAAGCCAGGAGGCCATTTCTGAGCACGCCCCCGACCCAAGACAGAATTCATGAATGTTCTGCCCAGGATCTCGCGATTTCTGTCTTGCAAACTTTTCCTCCAGATATTTATTTATTATTTTGGCATCTCCAAATGGTAATCGTTTGTGAATTAAGTGGTGTTTATCCTCCTGGCTATGAACGCTAATCAAGTGCAGGGGATTTTTTTCCTTCCCCCTCCCTCCCCGGTCTGCACAGTTCTTATTCCTCAGGAGCCATTTGTCTCCCCTTTATTGTTGTTTTCTTCGTTGGCTTCTCTCTCAGCCAGACAGGCTTAATAACTGGCAGCTATCACATAGAACAGAGTGGTGGCAGCCACCCCCGCAACAAGGACCCAGCCGTTTCCCAGAGCCCGAAGCCTCTGGAACCATGACTTCTTTTGTTTTCTTAGCAGACTCCAGTTTTGTTTCTTGGCTATCCTTGAATGAAGAAAATCTTAAAACATTGTGTGTCTGCTTGGCTTTGTATAGGAAGGAGCAGTAAACAGGAAGTCTACTACAAAAAAAAAGTGATCAGTCAAATTAGGCTTCTAGCATGACTTAACCCCCACTCCCTGGGCCCCTTGGGGAAAGCTGGACTGCATTAATCAGGCCAAGGTAGAACTGCAGGGAGGCCTGTGGACAGCCAGAGAGGAGAGTGGACGCCAAAGATCTGCCAGGGGGGAAGAACAATATGGCCCCCAGGCCTGCGTGAAAACCATTGCAGCCAAGTTGCAAAGAACACATGACAGTCTTTCACATTGTTCTAGAGTGGCCGAGGGGTCTCACTGGGAGCAGGGAGCTCAGTTGCCTGGCATTCCAGCCCTACACTTGGCTGCTCCTGTTGTATTCAGGGCTGTCACATTCACAGTGTGGCACTGAGATTCCTACTAGGTCTCCATAAGGATATGTCTGAGAAACTATATCCTTAGTCACCAGCCAGGGCTAGAGTCCTGGCTCAGCATGGTTCCTTCCGAAAAGGAGTTGCATGGGTTTAGACCCTGGTCCATCCTGCCCAGGAATCTTTCTGGGATCAGCATTCTGGAAAACTAAGAGGGTAGGGGCTTGAGGTACAGCTCAATCTGAGAGCACATTTAGTATGTTTTGGTCCTGGTTTCTATCCCCAGTATAAAAATGTAAGGGGGGAGGGAAGGAGAAAACACAGAGAGAGTTGGAAGGAGCTATAGGATGGTTCTCTGACATCTTAGGGAGAGGATAGAGAAAGGGTGTGTGCCCAAGAAAAGGGTCTATTGGAGTCTCATTTCACACGGAAACTCAGTGGGCAGGAATTTTCAAAAACAAAAACAAAAGGATGCAGGATAATAATGAAATAGTTTCAAGTCTGAAGGTCAGAAAGATATTTTGAGAGCAGTTTCTAAGGCCACCTGGGAATGCAACACATAGAATAGTGTGGTTCATTGTGACTCCCTGTCCCAGCCAGATTCCTCTGGTCCACTTGATTTGGGGACTGGTCAGACTGCCATGCAAGCCTTTGCATAGAAATGGCTGAGTCATGTCTCCACAGCAGACATTCTCAACTGCACAATGGCAGCACTCTCAGGAAGGTCTGTGAGAGGACATATGTGTCCAAAGGTATAAAGCAACAGAGGAATGGCACAGCTCTGACCTGACCTACCAGCTCCTTAGCTAGAGATGCTGCAGAAGGCACGTTTTCCAACAGGGGGCACTCTTGTGACCAGAGCAGAGTCAGAGGTGTTGAATAGGCAACTGTCCTAAGGCTTCCATTTAAGCCAAGCCCCATCTTCTAGAAGCTCTCTTGCTATCTGTGCTCTGGGTTCCCATAACAACACAGCTTTCAGGAAGGAACCATTGCTCTTTCCCAGTTGCAAAGGAGCTCTCAAATGGGCACAGGCTTTAGCCCATGTGCATAGCAGGAACAGACACGTTCTGCTGAGGTGGGAGAACATTCTAGGCAAACTCTGTCTCAGATAAACAAATCCTTCCCAGTGGACCCAGCCCATTGACCTGGATAGTAAGTGACCCCATCACTGAGTACCTGTACCATCTATCTGGGTTGTGACTGACTTACCACATTACATTACAGCAGCCAAGGCAGGATTGCCCTTTCTGTGTAACTACACTGTTGGAACTTAACTCACAAGATGTACAAACATGCAAGGCTAATATCACAACAGAGGGCATGAAGTCATCCTGGCCCCCAGGAGCTCAAACCTGAGTATTGACACTTGGTTTGATAGTATCTCATATTGCTACGTGACTTCTGTGTTTGTTTGTTGTTAAACCCATAGCTTTACATATTCTAACCACAGTTTCTACCACTGAGTTGCGTACACTGCTTCATCATCTATTGCACAATAGACCATAAACTCTTTTTGAGTAGAAACTGTAACACACACACACACACACACACACACACACACACACACACACACCCTGTTACTGAATGCTACAGTAAGGATGATTGCAGAGAAGTGAATATAACTGCAATTTGTGTGGGAAGCAATCTGGGTGGGCTAGAATCTGGGGGGAAGGAGGCCTCCAAGGGAGATGGGTGCAAAAGGCAATTCACAATGAGAACACTGCAATTCCTTTTTTCTACTCCTTTTGACAGTACTGATTAAAGATACCATCTCCAAGATTATAAAAGTGTACATGTTCCTTGTAGAAAATGTATAAAATTAAGAACATTATAAGCAGAGTATGGTGGCAGGGGCCTGTAATGACAGTGCTTATGAGGAAGGAAGGAGGAAGTAGCATAAATTTGAAGCCAGCTTGGGGTCCTGTCTTAAAACATCTAGAAAGGAAGAAAGAAAAATACTTAAAGAAAGAAAAGAAAACTTAAACATCAGGCAGTTTGACTCCCAGAAGCACACAGAACACAGATTATAATGTGTGTGCGACATGCTGCAGAGGCAGAGGCCCACAGGAAGAGGAATCACGAAGGACTCTGAGGGGGTGACATCAGAGATGTGACCTAAATACTGAACAGGGTTAGAGAAAGAGCACAATATGCAGGCGTGTGTTAAAGGGCCCATCTGTCTGTCTGTTGTCTGTCTGTCTGTCTGTCTGTCTGTCTGTCTCAGTGCTAGAGGTAGAACCTAGCTCCTCATTGATGCAAACCAAGTACTCTGTTACTGGGACACACCCTTAGCCCAAAGGATATTTTTTAAAAAGGTAACTCATGATTCTCATACAGACGCATGAGAAAAATCTGCCAGAGATTTTATTTAATGCATCAATTTATAAGAAAAACAGTAAAGGTGGCGACTGACTCGGGTGAGGTCCATCAAGAAGCAAATATATAAACATGCCCAATTAAGTGTCAGAATGCTGGGTGTCCCTCCGCTAGACAGAAATGGTGAATGGAAAACAACCTTTCGTGCTGTTCTCAGGTACCAGCACTTCACAGGGTTGAAAATCAGTCAGAGGAAATAAATGATGGGGAGGGCAGAGCTGGGCCATCTAGTCAGGATAACCTCACATTTCCTCTTCCGTTTCAAAGTGTGTCACGGTCTTTCCTGACTTATGCAAATATCACTGGAAAGGAAATCTTACTAGAACTCAGGGGTATGCTAGCTTGTCATGAGCCAGGAAGAGAGTGTATTGAGAAAGGTATTCGTTCACATTTCTGAATGGCCTTAAAAAACATCTTTTAATTAACTATTATTGGTTGTTATTAGTGTCTGGGCCCTAGAGGACAACTATGTGGAGTTGGTTCTCTCCTCCCACCTCTGGGTGCAAACTGTAATGGGCAGGCTTAACTTGTTGGGAAGCAAGCACCTTTCCCTGCTAAGCCATCTTGCTGCTCCCGTATCTGGCTCCTTTTCTTCTTTTCTTTGTTGATCAAGGTAAATCTTTCTTCTTTTTTTTCCTCCTAGAGCCCCACGGAATTCCCCAGAAGTACGTAAGGTTCATAGAGGAACTGAGGAAGACTAGAGATTTCACACAAGCTCTCTGCTCCCAGGCTGCCCACATGCCCACCATGAGCCCAGATTCACAGAGTAGTCATACTCACTCAGTCTGTGGCTTATGAGAGGCTCCCTCTTGCGTTCATAATCCTATAGGTTTTGTATATCTACCAAATAGTGCCATACCAAACTTCCCACTGCCCTAGCACATTCACTGTGCCCTGTCTGTGCAGGGCCCTCCCTTCTTATTTCCTCATTTAACAGGGTAGAAGCAGTATTTCCCTTACACCATCAAGCATCTTTTGAAGCAGGTGCCCAATCTCCGCACTGTTTCTCTGCAGTGAACACACCGTGGTGCATTAACCCATTCCCCTACTCTTGTCTATTGAAGCAAACACTTCTAATTCTTGTATATCATCCTTGATAGACATCTCTCTATTTAGGATACATTTCTAAATAGATGAAATACTATTCTGAAAATGTTAACAAGCTTCACTTTCAGTTTAAACAGAGGGAAAAAAATCCAAGGAACCAACAGAGCTTTGAGATGAGCCAGCAGCAGGTCATGTGACAAATAATGGTGAGAGGTATAGGGTTAAGAGCTGCCGGAGAATGTTCAGTTCTGGTTTTATCTAGTGGAAAATGACTCCAGGGCTTTGAGCTCACTGTGTGTGTGTGTGTGTGTGTGTGTGTGTGTGTGTGTGTGTGTGTGTGTAAGACTCAAGGATCTACCTGGCTCTGCCTGGCCACACTTGGATCACAAATGGATGTGACCATACTTGGCTTTTTGGCCTTTTAATTGTGGGTGCTAAGGATTAAATTGATCCTCATGTGAGCAAGACAAGTGCAGAACCAACTGAGCTGTCTGTCTCCTGGATTTCCATTCCCTTTAGAGACACTTGGAAGACAATGTCTTTGAAGAACAGACTAATTGGAGGAAGAAGACACCTTTGTTTGGGGCCCCAGTCAGTGAGCTATCTGTGAAGCACAGGAATGAGAAGGCAGAGGTGAGTTGTACAGGTAGATTTGGGATTGTCAGGACAGTTCCACCCAAGACAGGGCTGCCTCCCACAGGGGGAACTAAGTTTTCACCACACCCTGCAGAGCACTTGCATTCAGAATGGAGAGCTTGGCAAAGGGAAAACTGGGGAGAAAAGGCTGGGGAAGTGTGTCCAGAAGACTGCAATTAATGAAGTTCAATACTGTTAGGAGGTCAGAAAAGATTAGAATGGAAGGAAAAAAGAAACATTGTCTCTGGCCAAAAGAAAGTCATGGTGACCTAGTGGAGAACCATTTTGACAGAATTATGGGGCTGTAAGTCAGTGGTTTAGGAATCAGGATCGGGAGGCATGGAGTGTCCACCACAACATGGAGGATTTTTGGCAGCAAATGGAAGAAATGCTACCAAGGAGACGAGTAGGACATTGTTCATTGTCCAACCCAGCAGCTCCTATCTGCCTGTCCACACCCTGACCACATTTCCTCAGCTTAGTTTTCAAACCCAAATCATTTTTTTTTTTAAGCTTCAGAGGTTATTATGTAGCTTCACTGACCATGAACTGAACAGAGCCTGGCACATAGTAAATTCTCAGTAAGTGCTAGCTAGTATCTGTATTGTTACTGGATAAATTGATAGTTCTGAGGGACACAATATACAAACAAAAGGATACATACAAGACATGCAAACATGAATGGAAACAGTGAGAGTGGGAAGAGAGAAGCCAGGGGTCTGTGGTCAGCAGGGAACTAGAAGGACAATAGGCCATTCATCTTTTGTGGACTAAATTCTAGATCTGTGCTTTCTGTTTTTTACAGGAGATGCACTACCAGGGCCTGCATCTCACCTGCTTGTTTGGGAGACTCCTCTCCTGGGTTTGGTTGTGAGTTCTCATTCATAGTTTTGAGTCAGTCAGAGTTTTAGGTCCACCCCCAACCCCCTCACAGGGAAAAAAACAAAACAAAACCACAGGACAATTCCCAGGGGTTCAAGATTGAGAAAGAGCAAAAGGGACAGAAGTAAACACCAAATGCAGATGTCAGTGGCGGGGGTTGGGGGTTGGGGGTGAGGGGGGGAACACGGAGCATAGTGGAGGAGCCAAGGGCCCTAGTGTGCAGGAGTGGACTGTGAGTGAAATCCATTCGCAGAGCATCTGGGTGGGGACAGAAGCCTAGCCCTAGAGAGTTCCAGTCACTCCCCAGCTCTTGTTAGAAGAATGTGAACCAAGAAGCAGGGGTGGGTCTGTGATACCTGTAGCAAGGAACCAAACTACTAGTGGGGGGTGGTGAGGAAGCTGCAGTTTGCTTACACTGTGCATTGCATTGTTGATTCATCCATTCACTGGTCAGAAGGGGAAAATGACCAACTGTCTAAGTAGCTTAAAGACATTTATTTCTTTTTCTTTTCTTTTCTTTTTTTTTTCTTTTTTCTTTTTGGTTTTTCAAAACAGGGTTTCTCTGTGTAGCTTTGGAGCCTATCCTGGCACTCACTCACTCTGGGGACCAGGCTGGCTTCGAACTCACAGAGATCTGCCTGCTTCTGCCTCTGCCTCCCGATTGCTGGGATTAAAGGTGTGTGCCACCAATGCCCGGCAAGACATTTATTTCTTTTTCTTTCTTTCTTTCTTTTTTTTGTTTTTGTTTTTGTTTTTTGGTTTTTCGAGACAGGGTTTCTCTGTGGCTTTGGAGGCTGTCCTGGAACTAGCTCTTGTAGACCAGGCTGGTCTCAAACTCACAGAGACCCACCTGCCTCTGGCTCCCGAGTGTTGGGACTAAAGGTGTGCACCACCAACGCCCGGCAAAGACACTTATTTCTAAAGATTTACTTTAAAGTTGTAGTTATGTGCATGCACCCACATGTGTGTATGCCATATGTGCCCCACAAATGCATATGCCATGTGTGTGAAGGTACCCATGGAAGCCAGAAAAAGGCATGCGATCTCCTAGACCTGGAGTTACAGATGATAGTGAGCTGTTGGACATGGGTGCTGGGAACCGAACTCTGGTCTTCTGTAGGAGTGGAAAGTGATCTTAACCCCTGAGCCGACTCTCTAGCCCTCTGTTTATTTTTAGAATAAGACTCTCCTTATGGAGCCAGGAGAGCCTCAAACTCAAGGTGATCCTCCTGCCTCACTAAGCTTCCTGGATTATGAACTATGGAGGCTGCCTTTGCCACCACACCCAGAAGCTTTCATAGGACAACAGTTTTGGTAGAGTTCGGTCTCCAATGGGTAACGACATTCCACCTCCCAGCCTCTTCCTTTGGTTCTCACCCTAAGAGTCTGCATTTCATCTTTGCCAGAGTCTGAGGGAGAGAAGTGGGCCTGGGAGAAGGGAGAGTGTGGCCCATGCCAGAGAGGGCCTCACGTGCGCTTTCCCGTGTCGGTCTGGTGACTGCTTACCTAATGGCATTCTCAGAATGAGGTAGAAGCTGTCTCATACATGACCCGAACTCCCTTGGCTTAGCCAGACCTCAGCACACTCCCAAATAAGCTGATTTGGCACTGCAGTGGCTCCTCTGTCCCTGAAAACCCCTCAGACGGCTGCCTGCCTGAGGTGAGGTCCCAGGGCAGACTCCTCCACAGCTCAGCTTTTCATCTGCATGACCCTCCTCCTCCTCCTACAGAACTGGCTGGTTTCGCTCCATCGGCAGAAGCCCTGGTCTTGATGAAGCTGGCTATCCCATCATTTGATCTGGACAAAGCAATGCTACAAGACAAAAGTCTAGCATAGAGGCTGCCCACAAAATAAGACACAAGCCCTAGAACCCCTCAGCATCCGGATGAGCCAGCCGAGATGGTTAGAAGCAACCAGTTGTTTTGGCATCTGATGGAGATGGCTGTTTGAAAAGTCTAATGTTTGAAACTCTCCAAACCGAGCTCAAACAGCATGGAAACTGTTGCGTGTGGAAACTGCCAGAGAGAGTGGGGGGTAGAGGGACGGTGCCAGAAGAGAAACTTTCCAGTTCCTTGCTTTCAAAAGCAAGCACAGTGCCATATGTCATGAGGCAATACTGTCTCTGTATGGAGGTGCAATGGCTAATGGAAGCAGTGAGTCCATAACAAACGCCAGCCCAGTCACCAATTCCAGGCAAAAGATTCCTAAGAAAGAACAAAAGACAGGACAGCTAAGAATCAGGAAAGAACAAAAGACGGAGACTGGACAGCTAAGAATCAGGACAGCCTAAACCAGAGGAAACTGCCCTCCTCCAGTTGGGAACTTTTTTATTTCAGAAAATAAGTTTGCACATGGTCCCAAAGCGACACTGTTACCATTAACAAACACCATCTGGATGTCAAGAAAACTCAAGATTTTGTTTTTAACAAATTGGTACGGAAAACAAGTTCCAGACAGGCAGTCTTGAGTGTCAGAAGTCGCCAACAGGGCACTGATAAATAAACAATCTGAAAAAATCTGCCGTCGAATGACAGGAGAAGCATGTTGTCCTCCTCTTTATTTAAATCAAGAGGCTAAGGTCAGATGTGAGCAAGCACATGGAAATTATGGTGATGCATCTTCAATAAGTTTCATTCTCCAGGACCCAGCAGGCAGAATTTATCTTCTAAGACTCTCCATTCCCATCACACCTCCAAGAAATGGGGGTAATGGTCCAGTAGGAGAAAATGATTTAACGGTTCTGCTAGCCTTCTCCCATGACTGCCCAGCTCTCTTCCCATCTTTGCAGTCTAGCAGAACTCTCTAACAATAATGCCCAAAAAGGAATTGTCTCCCAGATGAGAACTGGAGGCAGCAGCCTACCAGGCAGGTTGGGGAGGTGGTGCATTTGGGGAGTTGGTACCTCCTAAATCCCCATTCTTCAGACACATAAGCAGCCCCTGCTTTGAGGCCAGCTGCTGGAACTTGCCTTCCAGGCCTCTCATCCCCAGCCACATCCCTGCAGGTGTGAGCAGGCACCTGGGCAAGAGCCTTGCTTTCCCATTCAGTACCGAACATGTAATTTTCTGTGTTATTGCTTAAGACCAATTAATTCATGCTTTCCTTGGATAACTGGGTGAAAAACAGACTTCGTGTGTAATTCTCCATGCTTGGTCTCTGCCTACATGTGACTATTTCCAAGCAAATTTCCCAACCAGAAGATCTCAGAGAGTTCCCAGTATCTGGCTTCTTTCCTTTGTCCACTCCTGAACTGGGTTCAGCAGAATTGCACTTCTGTAGGCCACCCTCAAGTGTACTGGTCCACATTGGGTGGGGGTGGGGGGTGGGGGTGGGGGGTGGGGGGGTCACTCTCTAGTTAAGGAAGATCGTAAGCTTGTTAATTAAGCAAGGACAGAAAGCTACATACGCCCCTAAGAAAGAAACTAGCATCATATGTGAGCTTTCTAACTTTTAGTAGCGATTACAGGTGCTATTCTTGCCTGCTTCCCGAGGACAGTGGTCCACGATGATTTGAGCACAAACATCGAACTGGTTTGGTTTGGATAGAACCGAAGATGGGGTTCAGCAGAGGTGGCCAGGACTTAGAGTCACATTCCCTGATTTTCTTTTATTTCACCTAGCGAAATATGACAATTGGAGATGCATGGAGTTTTCTAGTTTTATTTTAATATGTATGCAGTACACATTTTTGTGGTATGTTAGTTTAGCAAATTCTTGTGCGTGATTTTGTTGGTAGCTTACCAGAATCATTTGATGAGTTAGCTGAAGTATAGAGAGCCACTAAAGTAACAGAAGACTCGATTCTGTTTCTATTGCATCAAATACCTTTCATTAAAAACCCAGAGGGTTGCCAGACAGTGGTGACACACACCTTTAATCCCAGCACTTGAGAGGCAGAGGCAGGTGGATCTCTGTGAGTTTGAGGCCAGCCTGGTCAACATAGGGAGTTCCAGGACAGCCAGGGCTCTACAGAGAAACCCTGTTTCAAAAAACTAAGCCAAATAAACAAAAACCCCAGCAGTTGGTCAAAACCTCTCAAAACTGCTTAGACTATTTATATATTCTATCCAATAACCTTTCTTTGAGGACCAGCCCTGTTCCTAAAATTCTACATTTTTCAGTAAGCTAGGGCTCCTTTAGTTTGACTGTGGTAAAACCCATTGTGTTCCTAATTGAAGGTAAGGAACCCAGGTCTAGCCAATCAGAGCATTCCATTGTCTTGGCTGTAGTGATTGGTTCACATATGGGCACATGACTTAGGTTACAGTGATTTCCAGGCTTTTTGATACAGGTCTTGGAAAGATGTACTCTCTTTCCACAATTCTTGCTGGTGTCTTCCTGTGAATGAAGGTAAATAGAGGAACCCAGAGCTGAGAGACAGAGAGAATGCTGAAGTTATTATTTAACCCACCAAGTCTAGCTGTGCCTAAAGCTTTTCGGTGACCCAACAGAAATTCTCTCTCTTTTTTTTTTTTTTTTGTCAAAACAATTGCAGTTGTGTTTATACTAGAAAATGAAAGAAGTTAATGGCTAATAAAACTGCCATTTTTCTCTCTCCCAGAATTAGGAAATACCTATCTAAAATTGCTTGTTTGCAGAGTGCTTTATTCTTTCCCACATGAAAGGGGCAGCTGACAAAAATAAATAAGACGAGACGAAAGGCCAAAAATCAAAGGGTAAGTTTTAACACACAAAATGCATGTCAGATGTATATGTGCAGAACAAACTTTTTATAGAATTGGCAAAAGGATGCTGGAAAGTAGATGGTTAGAGAAATTATGAATTGTGCCAACTTCTGGGAGGAAGGTGGACTGTGCTGATTCTGTGCATACTCTGCACCTGTAGCCAACCATTCTGTCTAAGGATTGTATCTGAAGGAAATAATTGCATATATACAGATGAATGTAATAAGAACGATTCTTCTGGGCCGGGCGTTGGTGGCGCACACCTTTAATCCCAGCACTCAGGAGGCAGAGGCAGGTGGATCTCTGTGAGTTCAAGGCCAGTCTGGGCTCCAGAGTGAGTGCCAGGATAGGCTCCAAAGCTACACAGAGAAACCCTGTCTCGAAAAACAAAACAAAACAAAAAACCCAAAACAAAAAAACAAAAAAAGAATGAACCCAGCCTGAATGGCCAATGATAAATCATAGAAGTAAAACATGATACCTTCCTATTATAGCAACATGTGATTTGTTAAGAGGATAATATGAGGTTTTATTTATTCACCTGAAATAATATGAATATTGCATGAGTTACTCCTTTGTTGATGTAATGAAAAATCATGTCCAAGACAAATTATGAGAGAAAGCATTTAATTGGGCTTACAATTGCAGAAGGTTAGAGTCCATAAGGGTGGAGGTAGGCTTGGTGGCAGCAACAGCTGAGAACTCACATCTCAAACCACATGTGAAAAGCAGACAGCACCCTGGAAATGGCAAGAGTCTTTTGAAATCTCAAAGCCCACACCCAGTGACACACCTCTTCCAATAAGGCCACGCCTTCTCATCCTTCCCAAACAGTTCCACAAACTGGAAGCTAAGTATTCAAACATATAAACCAGTGTGGGCTATTCTCATTCAAAAAACTGCTCTCCACTCCCTGGCCTCCATAGGCTTGTGGCCACATCATCATGCAAAATGCATTTAGTCTAACTGCAAAAGCCCTTAGTCTTTCAGTCTCAACACTGTCTAACAGACCAGGGTTCAAAGTCTCTTCTGAGACACAAGGTAATCTTTTAACAGTAATCTGGTGTAAAATCAAACAGCAAATTACATACTTCCAACAAATAATACCCAGAATATACATTAGGATTCTAAAAAGGAAGAATCGGGCATAGTGAGGGAAGACTGGACTGGAGTAAGACCAAAACCAGACAGAGCAAACTCCAAATCCTGTAGTTCCATGTCTAATGTCAAATGTCTCTACCCTTCCGGCTTTACTGCCTGCAACATATCACTGAACTCTTGGTTCCACTCCTTGTATGCAGCTCTCCTTAGCAGACATCCCATGGCTCTAGCATGTCCATCATGTCGGGGTCTCCAACATAATTCAGGCTTTACTTTCATAGCTTCACACAGTGGCCTCTCAGGGCCCTCTGCCCTCTGGGGACCTTCATGCAGAGACTTTGCTGTTACACATCACCTGGCCTCAGTTGTTCTCTGATGGGGGAGGTCCTTCTGTGTATGTTTACCTTATTGGTTGTTGAATAAAGTACTGTCGGCCAATGAGAAAGCAAGATAGGTGGGACTAGGAGTCGAGGAGGATTCTGGGAAATGTAATAAAAAAGTCTTGTGATCCAGGCAGGAAGTGACATAGCAGACAGACTCAGAATATAAGCAGGGACAAACAGGAAATCGTCCTCTTTTTTTTTTCAACTTTTTAAAATTTGAATTAGAAACAGGATTGTTTTACATGACAACCCCAGTTCCCTTCTCCCTCTTGTCCTCCCTTACCACCCCCCAGAAATCATCCTCTTGCTTTTCCTCCTGTTCTCTGCTCTGGAGCTGCCATGTGATCCCAGGAAGAGGATGCCAGCCCAGTGGAAGGCATCCTCAATAAGATAAGTCTTATAAAATATATAGATTTATGATATTAAGACTGAGCTACCATATAAGAAATTCTAGCCAATTGTAAACTAATATAAGACTCTGTGTATTATTCTGGGCGGCCACGTGGCGGTGGGGCTCTGGCGGATGGAGTAAAGACTTATTGTTACAGCTCTCCTTAGCTGTAGTGGGAGATTCCACAACCCCTTTACCCACATATCCTCCTGTGTTTGAAGGAGAATGGCCCCCATAGGCTTGTAGATTCTAATGCTTTAGTCACCAGGGAGTGTTACTGCTTGAAAGGATTAGGAGGTGTGTCACTGAGGGTGGGCTTTGAGGTTTCAAAAGCCCATGACAAGCTCAGTGTCTCCCTCTCTGCCCGTGGGTCAGGATGTAGTTCTTGACTATTTCTCAGGCACTATTATTCCTGACATGCCTGCTGCCATGCTTCCCACCATGATGGTAATGAAAGGAACCTCTGAAGCTGTAAGCAAGCCCCCAGTTAGATGCTTCATTTTGTAAGAATTGCCTTGATCATGGTATCTGTTCACAGCAATAGAACAGTGACTAAGACACTTGAAAGCCACGTAGATGACACGGTCAAGTTCTGCTGCCCTCTCGAATCACATTTGCCGCAGCTTTCTTTCACTGTTGCTTGCTTATGTGTTTATTTATTTTGAGACTATAACTTAATTACATTTCCCCTTCCCTTTCCTCCCTCCAAACCGTCCTGGATGCTGGGTGGGGTCCTTCCATGAATGCTCCCTTCCCTTTATTCCAATGCAGATTTGGCCCCTCCTTAATGGCACTATTCTCCTTACCCATTTACAGCCTCCTTTCCAGCACAATCTTTGGAAGATTTGACTATAAAATTAGACTTGCTAGTGTCTTTCCCCTATAAACTGTACATTCTGCATTACTTTTTGCCCCATTTGCTCTTTTTTACTATAGGCTTGCATATGAGTGATTACTAGGGGCTGGAGAGATGGCTCAGCAGTTAAGAGCACTGACAGCTCTCCCAGAGGACCCGGGTTCAATTCCCAGCACCCACATGATAGCTCACAACTGTCTGTAACTCCAGTTCCAGGGTATCAGATATCTTCACATCCATGTACACAAAATAAAGTTAAATAAGTAAATGTGTATATATAAAGTTAAATATATATATATATATATATATATATATATATATATATATATTTTTTTTTTTTTTTTAAAGTGATTACTAATCACTACTCGGCAGGGTCAGTATCAGGCTGTCCTGAAATCTTCTCTGCCAAAGAAACTAGTCAATTACTTTAAATTCAGTCTTGGGCAGATTCTTAGCAGCCACATTCTTGGCCAAACTATCACAAGAATCTCTCTAGCCCAGCTGTTAATATTGTTCCCTCCTGAAACCTGAGCTGAAGCCTCAACAGTCCACATTGCTCTCTGCTGTGGAATATTCCTTTACATTGTGTGAATATATGTCACTGTGATTAGGTTAATAAAGAAACTGACTAGACAATAGCCAGGCAGGTAGAGGTTAAGCGGGACTTGCAGACAAAAGGAGAGCAAGAAGGGAAGGAGTCAGAGAATCCTGAGGAGATGTGAAGTGGAGGAGATAAACTTGCCAAACTGAGGAAAGGTACAAAGCAATGTGGCAGAGCATAGATAAGAAATATGGGTTCACTTAAAATGTAAGAGTTAGATAGTGACAAGCTGAGCTATTGGCCGTGCATTTATAGTTAATAATAAGCCTCAGTGTGGTTATTTGGGAGCTGCTGCCAGGATACAGAAAAATTCCGCCTACACTCTGCATTGTTTTCTAAGCTTCTATTAGCATGGCCCACTAAGCCCCACTTACACTGTTCAATTACTTTTCTACCTCAAAGTCTCAAGGTCTTCCCACATTCCTCAAAATAAATGAATAATAAATAAATAAATCAAAAAGTCCCAGCATTTTCTGGCCTATCACAGCAATAGTCCACTTCTTTTTCTTTTTCCAAGCTAACTAACTGTATTTATGTGTAAATGATGTCACAGTTACACGAGTCTCCAGTTTTGTGTATAATGTAAACCATATGCCCTTCCATGTTCCATTTGCATTCTGGCTGATTCTCTCCATGCCATCGGCCCAAAGTTCCCCATTGATGTTTACAGTACAGCGCAGATACTGCACACAGTTTGTATTTCCATTTTGTCTCCCTTTCCATCATCCCTTGGGGCCAGAAATAGATCATGGTTTCCTTCCATGTACCTCAGAATGGCTTTCTAATACATGGGTGAATGTTGTAGGGCCTCAGGTGGATTCTTTATTCTGTATTTTGAAGCTCCACAGGAAAGTGGCAATAGCCCACTTCTGATAACAACTTATGAATGTTACTGTTCTGTTGCTCTGAAGAAACAGCATGATCATGGCAACTTATGGAAGAAACCATTTAATTGGGTTTATGATTCTACAGGGTTAGAGTCTACAATGACAGAGCAAAGGCAAATATGCTTTTGTTGTTGTTGTTTTTGCTTTTTAAAGAGCATGGTGTTAAGAGTAATTAATTCACTTGAATATCGCTGTAGCATAGGAAGAATTTAAACATACTAGTCCTAACCTACTCTATAATACATCTGTGGTGGTTTGAATGGGAATGACCCCCATAGGCTCATAGGTTTAAAAATTATATGAGAGCTCATATCTTAAACCACAAATAAGAAGCAGAGACACACTGGGAATGGCATGAGTCTTTGGACACCTCAAATCCCACCCCCAGTGATACACTTCCCCCAACAAGGCCACACCTTCCAATACACACCAAACAGTTCCACCAACTGGGACCAAGTTTTCAACTTTTGAGGCAATCTAGTATAAACTGTGTCAGGTGGTTGTTAGTGATCACTCTTTGCAAACCTATAATGAAAAGAAGCAAGCAGGGCAAAAAGAAACACACAATGTACAGTTTAAGGAGAAAAAGAGCACCAGGGAATTTAATGTTGGAGCCAAGTCCTCAGCTTTAGGAGTTTAAAGAAAGGCCTGAGTGGTACACTCAGGGCAAGCCCCCACCACCACCCAGGGCAACCCCTACCCCAGCTAATTCTGCAACTTGTAAAAGGGAAAGCTATGCAACAAAGGAAAATATCCATAAATCAAAGGCTATGCAAACATGATTCAAGGAGGGGGCCAGGTTTCAGCTGAAGCAAGCAGAAACACTTGGCTACATCTACCACGTGGCTCTGGCTTTACAGTCAAGAAGGATACAGGAGTAAAGGGGTTGTGGCATCTCTCTCCAAGGTTAAGAAAAGCTAAGGATGTCAGGCATGTGGCAGAGGAGTATCTGTATGGAGGCCTGGAGAGGCCATTCCATGAAAGCTGTGAAGTTGACCCTGGATTACATTGGAGACACCAAGGTGTTGGAGATGCCCATGGGATGTCTGTGGAGGAAAGCTTCATATAGGAACCAGTCCAAGAGAGAGAAGTGTGTTACAATCAACAAAGCTGGAAGGAATGGGAGACTTGAAGAGCCCTTTGACATCAGACACGGAGATGTAGAGTTTGGAGTTTGTCCTGATGGATTTTAGTCCTGCTTTCGTTCAGTATTTCCTCACTATGCTCCCTTTCCCACATTTTGGAATGGCAATGTATATTCTGTACCATTGGAAGTATATACTTTACTTTTTGATTTTACACTGAGTTACAGTTTAGAGATTGCCTTGAGTCTCAGAAGAGACCTTGGGCTTTTAAAAAGTCTTGAGACTGAAAAGGACTATAGGGAATTTTGAACTTGGACTGAATGCATTTTATATGATGATATGGTCACAAGCCTATGGGGGGCAGGGAATGGGATGTGGTGGTTTGAGTGAGAGTGGCCCCTATAGACTCATATATTTGAATGTTTAGTCACAGTTGGTGGAACTGCTTAGGAAGGATTAGAGGGTGTGGCTTTGTTGAAGGAGGTGTGTCACTGGGTGTGGGCTTTGAGATTTCAAAAGCCTGTGCCAGGTCTTGTCTTGCTCTCTCTGCTTCCTGACTGTGAATCAAATGTAAGCTTTTTTAAAAAATTATTTTATGTGTGTTTATTTTTATTTTATGGGTATTTTGCCCACATGTATTTATGTATGTCTGTACACCACATGTTCCATATTGGATTCCCTGAAACTGGAGTTACAGATAGTTGTGAGCTGCCATGTGGGTGTTGAAAATTGAGCCCAAGTACTCTGGAAGAGCGACCAGTACTCCTCCTAATCATTGAGCCATCTCTCCATCCCCTAAATGCTTTCTTTTGTAAGTTGTTTTGGTCATGGTGTCTCTTCACAGCAATAGAAAATTAGCTAAAACAACAGTCTTACAGTTTCTGTTTAAATGCAACCATTTTTACTTTCCTGTGTTTTATAATGTACATAACAGGATAATATGCACCAGCCCAATATCCTTGCAATGAACGCCAAATGTTCCTGATGATAAAAGTGTATTATGGTTTTCTATAGCTGTGCACCAACCAAACTGAAAACTTAGTGGCTTAAAACACCATTTTATTTTAATTAATAATATAATTTTTTTCAAGTCAGGGTTTCTCTGTGTAACAGTCCTGACTGTGCTGGAACTCACTCTGTAGACCAGGCTGGCCTTGAACTCACAGAGATCTGCCTGCCTCTGCCTCCCGAGTGAGTTAATATTATTTTTAATAAATTTATTTATTTATTTATTTTACATCCTGGCTGCAGTTTTCTCTCTCTCCTCTCCCCCCATGACCCCCACCCCAGCTTCCAACCTCTCTCCCTCATCTGTTCCTCCATTTCTATTTAGGAAAGGTCAGGTGTCCCATGAGTGTAGGAAGCCGGTTCCTGCATTATAATGTTGCCTGAAGACACCAAGGTGTAAATTACTTCACAGGCGCTGGGTAATCTCCATTCCTTTGATCTCTGCCTATCCCGTGGCTCATTTTTGCCTGAGGAGCTGAAGCCATTCATAGGGTAATACGTCCCAGGCGGCTGGTCAGCCTTTTATATAGGGATGGTTTTCTTGGTTCAAGGTCTCTGCTCAGTCTCTGCTCAGTCTCTGTTCAGTCTAATGCATTAAAGCTTGTCTGCAGAAGGATCCGAGTGTCCTGCGTGTATTTCTTGCTGGCGAGGAATACAGAGCGGGCGCGGGACATATGGTGCCGAAACCCGGGAAGCTTAACATCTCCAGCACCGCAGAGACCCCTTGGCTACAAGGCGGATTCAGAACTGCAGGATGGTAAATTCGGAGAGGTATGATTTTTCTGGACTTTGGTTTGGGACAATCTTAAAGAAGTCCAGAATTACATATCAGAAACCGAATGTAATGAGAGAAATTCGGAGAGGTATGATTTTTCTAGACTTTGGCTTGGGAATGTTGCTATTGTGGGAGGTTAATATAGAGGCTTCTATGCTTTTACTAGGAGCTATTTTGACTTTTCTCACTGTTGTAGCAATCTTAAAGAAGTCCAGAATTACATATCAGAAACCGAATGTAGTGAGAGATGGGGTGCGCCTAACAATAAAATATAAGAAAAAAGGACCTCCCGGGATGTCTAGTGACATGGGAGTGTGTGTAAGAAGAAAAACTGCAACGTATAAGAAAAAAGGACCTCCCGGGATGTCTAGTGACAAGGGAGTGTATACAGCAACAAATAAGAAAAAAAGACCTCCTAGAATGTCTACTGACAAGGGAGTGTATAAAGCTTTAAATCTTAATAGCTCTGATAACTCTAAAAGCTCAAGAGATAAAGTTTTAAAAGAAACAGCTCAGCTGGATGAGGGAGAGACAGAGAAGGAGGGAGATAGAATGGGGAATAACCGGTCACACCCCGGTAAATTTAGGAGAGATGAGGAACCTAGCCTCTGCCCTGCAACGAAACTGGAAGCCTTGGAGCTGAGCAGCTCAGACTCTAAGATTTTAGACTCTAACAAGGAAACAGAGCTAGAGAAAGAAGAAGCAGCTCGATACCACCCCGATAGATATCGGCTGCCAAAAATGCCAGCGGGTGTGCTTCCATCAGCACCTCCACTATTTGGTACTGACTCCTTTTTACCATCAGAGGAGCGGAGAAAATTACAGATGGCTTTCCCAGTCTTTGATAGGGGAAAAGGCCATGCCTGCTATTCAACACTTCTTAAAGGCCTGGAATGCCTGGGGCTTTAAAGCCTCATTTACATTAACGCTGGGGGCCATACCGAGGCCAAGCGTCTCACCTCAAAAACTAAAAGGCCAAAAGGAAATGGTAAAATGGAAAGATATCTTAACTGATTTTTGGAAAGGCCCGGATCCTATTCTCATAAGATCCAGGGGAGCGATATTGTGTTTTCTCACAGGATGAAGAGAATCCCCTGTGGATCCCAGAAAGATTCAACCTGAAGAGCCTCTACAGACCTTCAAAAGTCGAAACTCCACCCTCTACCCCCGGGAGTTGAGAGCCGCTATTGTTATCCAGATTAACTCCTGCCCTTGGCGGAGAAGGGGTGGAGGTGACAGATTGCTGTTATTTTTGGCTGGTCTATGAGAAAAGGGGTGGGTGTAATTGTTTGATGCAGCCGCTTACGGATTGCTGTTACTTTTGACTGGCATGTAAGCTCCAGGGCTCAAACCAAGAGATCCGCCCAAGCGCTTATATTTTTGGCTACTAGCAATAGGCCGCCGGCCAGACAGCTCTTGCACACCCGGAGCCTAGGCTCACTGCACAGGGTAGAGTGTCTGGTTTTGTGCAGCCCCAAAGAGGGATGCTGAGCATAGGCATCGCACAGAGTTGCCTATTATACAGGCTTCTCTGGGAGGTACGTTGACCTGCATAAGGGTTACCTGCCCCGAGTCTCCCTTTCCCAGAAAAACGGCAGAGGACAGGTCAAGAGCGCTTCGGGTCAAGCTAACAGCCTGATGGCGACTCTCGTACACAGTCTTAATGTTTGATTTTGGGAAGGTCAACCTCTGCCTCTATCCCTCAACATATGGGTGACCTATTTGCTTGTAATAATATAAAGCCTTATCATTAATTAATAAAAAAAGGGGGATATGTAGGAAGCCGGTTCCTGCATTATAATGTTGCCTGAAGACACCAAGGTGTAAATTACTTCACAGGCGCTGGGTAATCTCCATTCCTTTGATCTCTGCCTATCCCGTGGCTCATTTTTGCCTGAGGAGCTGAAGCCATTCATAGGGTAATACGTCCCAGGCGGCTGGTCAGCCTTTTATATAGGGATGGTTTTCTTGGTTCAAGGTCTCTGCTCAGTCTCTGCTCAGTCTCTGTTCAGTCTAATGCATTAAAGCTTGTCTGCAGAAGGATCCGAGTGTCCTGCGTGTATTTCTTGCTGGCAAGGAATACAGAGCGGGCGCGGGACACATGAGTATCAACAAAACACAGCATTTCAAGTTGCAGTAAGACTAAGCACCTCCCCATGTATTAAGGCTGGGCAAGGTGACCCAATATGAGGAGTAGGGTCCCAAAGCCAGTAAAAGAGTTAGAGACAGCTCCTGTTACCACTGTTAAGAGTCCTATAATAGGACCAAGCTACAGAAGTGTAACATATATACAGAGGGCCTAGGTCAGTCCCGTATAGACTCCTTGGTTATTGGCTTAGTCTCTGTGAGTCCCTTTGAGGCCAATTTAAATACAGAGCTTTGTTTGTATAAGCCTTTCTTTGCAGCCCTAGCTGTCTTGGAACTCTCTCTGTAGACCAGGCTGGCCCCAAACTTAGATATCTGCTTGCCTCTGCCTCACTAGTGCTGGGATGCAAGGTGTGCACCACCACCTCTCAAAATACCATTTTATTTCATCCACAGTCATGTAGATCCACAGATCTGTGAAGGACTAAAGCTGGGGCATGGGGGCTGCCATTTCTTCTGTGGCAGTGGTTCTCAACCTTCCTAATGCTGCAACCCTTTAATACAGTTCCTCATGTTGTGGTGACCCCCAACCATAAAATTATTTTTTTTAATTTTTATTTTATGGGTATGAGTGTTTTGTCCACATGTATGTCTGTGTATCACATACATGCTGGTGCTTGAAAAGGTGGTGAGCCTCCAGGTGAGGCTGGGAATTGAACCCAGGTCCTTTGCAACAATAAGTGCTTTTAACCACTGAGCCAATTCTCCAGTCCCAATAAAATTATTTTTGTTGCAACTTCATAACTGTAACTTTGCTACCATTATGAATCTTAGTATAAACATCTGATATGTCACCCCTGTGAAAAGATCATTCAACCCCAAAGGGGTCTCAACTCACAGGTTGAGAAACACTCTTCTATGGTCTGTCCATTGGGCCACTTGGACTCCCTAACAGGACAGTGGTTGGCTATAAGAGCAACCATTGCATGATACAAGAAGTAGAACAGTAGTAGGATCTTGGAGCCAGAACAGGAAAATGCCATGATCAAGATCATCATATTCTGATGGTCAAAGCATTCCAAGAACTCAATCCCAGGAACAGAAGAGCATGCCCATTTATCTCAGTTAGTAGTTTGTCAGAGAATCTGTTACCATCTTTAATTTACTACATAACACATGACCAAAGGAGTCAAAATGATCACCAATTTAGACAAAGTAAACGTGACCATTAGGGTACTGGATCTATCCAGCTCCTGGGCTTGGGCAGCAGCTAATGAGTATGAGTTTCATCAGAAACGGCTTATTGACAATATTGTCAGAAGAACACATGGAAGGCATTCGAGGCAGGAAGTGGCCTAACTAGTATTGGCTTTATGTCACTTAATAAAATGAGTTTGGCTAATAGTAATAAAATATTGAGCTGATCAGGTCTTGATGACCTGTTTGAAGTTTTCTCTTTTACGCAGTGTACTTCAAATGAAAACACAGTGCATATTAACCTAACTAAGTACAGTCACAGTGACTTCTGTGACTCAGGAGCAGGGTTCCACCATCTATCTTCCACTGCAGTGGGATACCTACTCCTTCCTTCTCATTGATGAAGTAAAACAACCACAGACAGAACTTTAAGATGTCTCCATAGTCAAAGAAAATACAGGTGCCTACCACACAGAATGAACTCGCTTTTTTAAGAACATGTGTGCAGGAGAGTAGCATGTGGATGAATTCAGTATTCGTGATCCTGGGTGCTGCCATAATAGAGAAGAAGACATTGGAAACCTGCCATTTCCCAGAGCAGAGATATGGGGAGGAGGAAAATTAGAGAAGGCATGATGTTAGAAAATAGCTTTGTACAAGAAAAGGAGATGACTGAAGGAGACAAAGGTCAGAGGATGTGTGTGTGGTTTAAGGTGCCTGGGGGTGGGAGCAATGTTGCTTGGAGGTTACAGGTAATTCTTTCAATTGGCCACAAACCTGTGAGTAAGCCTGCATCATTTGGTGCTTTCTCTGATGAACTGTGTTCTTTCTAGGATGATTCTGAGGGGTGCTAATGTGTGCTGAGGGTAGATGAGGGGCTATGAGGAAGCAAGACCAGCCACCTGGGGCTGACATCTGAATGGAAAACTACCAGCTGTGAGAGCAAACAGCTCTGAGGAGTGGATGGTAAGTGGTTCTTATTTTATTCCTTCTTTATTTTGTTCATGATGAAGTACTTGTTTTAAGTTTTTGAGACAGGGTCTCACTATGTAGTCTCAACTGACCATGAACCTGTCATCTTCCTGCCTCAGACTCTTGAAGGTGGGAAGTACAGATATGAACTACCAGGCCTGGCTGTTTTTGTATTTAAGTTTGTTTTTTTTTTTTGTTTTTCTAGTTGAGTTGTTGAAAGGAAATTATATGAAACATATCTACTACTTAAGTGTGTATAACTAGGGACAAGTTTCCTGAAATATGTTATAATGCTTATTTTTTCAGGGGCTGGAGATATGGCTCCGTGGTTAAGAGCACTGGCTGCACTTGCAGAGGATCTGAGTTCAATTCCCAGCACCCACAGAGCAGCAGCTCACAGCTGTCTGTAACTCCAGCTCCTAGGGATCTGATGCCCTCTTCTGGCCTCTGAGGGCATTTCACACATGTGGTACACATACACACATGCAGACAAACACATAAGATGAAAATCAAATCTTTTAATTAGTTATTTTAAAATTTTGTTTATTTTATGTTTATAAGTGATTTGTCTGCATGTACATACATGCAACATATGCATGTCTGGTACCCTCAAAGGCCAGAAGAGGGGGTCAGATGTCCTGGAACTGTAGTTACAGATGGTTGTGAGACACCATGTGGGTGTTGAGAATTGAACTCTGGCTCTCTGGAAGAGCAATAAGTATTCTTAATCACTGAGCCAGCTCTCCAGTCCCAACAAATAAAATCTTTTTTAAAAATTTATTTTTAAACCTGATATGGTGGTACATGCCTTCCATCCCAGCACTCAAGAAGCCATGACCGATGGATCTCTGTGAGTTCGAGGTCAGCCTAGGCTACAGAGTGAGTCCCAGGACATCCAGAGCTACACAGAGAAACCCTGTCTTAAAAAAATATAACAAAAATGTATTTTCATCTTATAAATAAAACATACTTAAATGTTGTATAGATTAATGGGATACCATAGAACATGTTGTCTGTATATGTAAATTCTTTAACCTTCTTAAATTTCAGCTTTGGTGCATGTATAAAATGTATAATAGTAGACTAATTTGTAGGTGTTTGCAGAGATTACGTGAAATAATATGTTCAGGGTTCTTTAACCAGTGCCTTAAAACTGAGTAGACATAGGCAGGCATGTAACTCAGTGGAAGGTCATTTGCTTAGCATGTGTGAGGCCCTAGGTTTCATCCCATCACATGGTGATGGTAGCAAAATAGAGCAGGCATGGAATAAATAATAAAGATTATTGCTGTTATCAAGAACTTAAGTGAATGACCATCTTTTTCTAATTACTTCCAAGAAGTGCAGACATCCCTGACTGGACTTTCTGAGGAACCAATACATAAATTCAGCCGAGTTTTATCCCCATAACCACAAATCAAGCCACACACCACCATCACAATGAAAACTCCACCGAATACCTACCGTGTGGGGACATTTAAGTTCTCTGGAAGGTAAATGCCATAGTCAGGTCACTTCTGACCCACCGAAGCTCAAGTCTCTCACTTCCTAATTAAAAACATGTCTTAAGGGTGGACTATAATTAGAATTGGGCTCATATGTTCTTAATTCCCAGGGAAGAACACACATTACATTTCAGGACTTCCACACTAGCCAGAGTGTTCTGATGTGGGGCTTGGGTTCCTTGACACAGTCATGTGATGGGGTCTCTGATGTGGTTTTCTGTTCCAGTAAGTTAAACTCTGGCATCTCAGAACAGGCCCAGCCTGCCAGGCTAAAGATGAATTCTGAGAGCAGATGAAGGCTGAGTCTGCATGCCTTTGGGCAGATGGGACCACAAACTGCTGTGGGGCTAACTGTGGCCTGCTCCCACTATTTGAGATTTCCTAGTTTTTGCCATGCAGCTCCATTCTCTAAAAACAGTGCCTTCAAAACAGTTTTCACCTTTGACTTTTTCAAAAGAAAAAAGAAAAGTAAAAAAGAAAAACAAAAGTCCCTGAGTGTGTTCCTGCTGCAGACAACAGAGGCAAACTTGGAGAGGCCATGAACTTCTCGGTTGCTACTGAGTTGGCTGGGCCCTGGTATTTATTCCGTCTATTAATAAGTCTTTCTAAATTGGCAAAGTGGTGCACATCACTGTGTTGTCCTGGCTTTCCTGGAACTCATTCTGTAGAATAGGCTGGTCTCTGAGATCCGCCTGCCTCTGCCTCCTGAGTGCTGGGATTAAAGGCATGTGCCATCACACCTGGCTTGCCACTGTTCTTCTAAAGCTAACAAAGTTTGGGTGAACTGGGAGGTGTAAGGGGAACAGGATTCACACTGATGACTGAAAGCCAGTGAGACACTTGACCTGTGCCTAGCTAGCCTGCAGTTGGGAGGTTCGACAGATAGAAGGATGGGCATCATGCAGCCCCTGCAGAAGAGAGGAATAATGCAGGAAAGATGCAGGGTCTTCTTGTAGCTCCCGAGCTGACTTACTGAAGGATATGAATGTCTATTAAACCCTTCTGCAGAAATCTACTCCTCGCATGCAAGTTCTAGTCAGGCCTGACCCTGCTTAGCTTCTGAGAATGAGATGTGGTGTGCTCTGGGTGCTATGGTTATAAACAGACATCTACTTCTCTGAACTAGTTCAGAGAACGCAGCACCCAGGACGAGGCAATGTCCACAGTGATAGGTTCACTGGGACCAAATTAACCTTTATTACTTTATGAATGTCTAGGCTTAAGTATTTACAAGGTAAATTACTTCTCTCTCTCTCTCTCTCTCTCTCTCTCTCTCTCTCTCTCTCTGTGTGTGTGTGTGTAAATTACTTTTTAATGAAAATAAATGTGCCCCTTTCCCAAGGAGAACCCAGAATTGGGATCCTGCTACAAATCACTTAAGTTGCCCCTTCTTCCTCTATCCAAACTGATGCTAAGCCAGGGGCAAGCTGGGTGATTGACAACTGTAGTTCTAGTCCCAGGTACAGAGATAAAAATAATTAAAGCAGGAATCAAGGAGGAGATTAGTTTATTATATACATGAACATATATAAACATATGTTTAATTATAACACACTTTAAAAAGGAAAGCCCTGCACATTTACACTTTTAGAGTAGAAGACTAATTTCCAGCCCTATCTCCTTCCAGTCTCATTAAATGAAGGATGTCATGTAGGTAAATATTGCCAGTTGAAACTCTATAACAAGAAAGAACTATGGGCTCCACATCTCATAAATCTGTATTTATAGCACTAAAAGTATGTTTTAATTATGATTTCCAAATACTACTCTGAGAGTCTATGATGCCAAAGACAAAGCCTTCACTCACAAATGTACTGCTCTCTTCCCCCCCCCAAAAGGTTGCCCCAACAAGTGTTACTGAAAACCCTAAGGGGCAGGCCAAGTGTCACTCAGCTGCAAGGTACCCACCCATTCTACCTGCCTGTCTTGTCACAGGCCAGGAGTCATGTGGCCAAGAGTGGGTTTTGGTATGTAGAGTGAAGGCTGTATCCAACAGCTAGTTAACATACCCCTGACTCGAGATTGGTGCACACTGAATGCCCCCAATAGATAAAGCTGGACACTCACACCAGAAGCGATGAGCTTGGTCTACTTTCTGCTAGTGACGTTAGCATTTAATTCCTAAACTGCGTTTATCAGGAAATGAATATGATGTCCCCAAACAAACAACAAAAAGTGATACTGTGTGTGTGTGTGTGCGCGCGCGCGCACACACACACACACACGCGCGCACACACACACACACACACACACACACACACACACACACACACACACACGAATAAGGGACAGGAGAGAGTAATTTGGGATTCAGAGGCCATCGTCCTCTGCCTGGTTAAAATCTTTATCCATTCTGAGCTGATGCCACATAGAGTCCTGTACAGAAACAGGCAGAGGCTATCAAAACAGACTTACTGAGCTCACCCTCTGCACCTCTTCTCCCTGCTGCTTGAAGCATCACACCTGATTGACAGGCTCTGTGAACTCTGCGCCCCGCCCAGCTCTCCCGCTGCGAGGGCCGGACTTATGTGTAGGTGGGAAAGTGAACTCAGGGCATCAGGAGCAGTCTGGGGTCAAGTTGGAATTTGTTTCTGTCTTGCCTTTCAAAGCTTTGTTTTCTCGTGAACTGTCCATACTAATAACTAAGTGTTGCTAAGTGAAGGAAGGAGAACAGGGGGTGGGGAGGGAGTGGGGGTGGGGAGAGTGTTCACCTTGGCTGAGATGGACATTCCTTAGAAATGAGGAAAGCTGGGCCTTTTCCGAAAAGGACTAATTAGAGCTGGAAATGCATGGTTTTACAGATGAGTACGTTCCTTGCCTCCACCCTCACCAGCGCCCCCCCCTCCCCGCGTATTGGCTGACCCAACCCAAATAAACACCAAATGTGCAAAGCTCCACAGAGAGTCTATTCAAGTCACTGCCGCTCATTTCCAAAGCCTAGGCCAATGTAAAGTAACTCAAGACTTTACTTCTCTCCAGGGGACTGAGTTTCCCTTTGGCGATTAAACTGCGGAACCTGTATGCATTCGTCGGTTTCTGTCACTGCAGCAAAATACCTGAAATAATTATCTTCTAAGGAAAAAGGTTTACTTTGGCTCAGAGGTTCCAGTTCATGATCAGGTGGCCACATTAATTTTGGGGCCTCTGGTGGTTGTGCCAGATGGCAATGACAGGGAGTGTATGGTGAATAAGATTTCTCCCCTCATGGCCAAGAAGCAAAGTCAGAGGAAGGAGCTGGGTGGAATCTTTCAATCCCCCCTAGAACATATCCCTCCTGCCATTAGGATCTCCTATGCCCTCCTATGCTTGAGGTTCCACCACCTCGCAAGGCATCCTGGGGACAGAGACATTAATACATAGGCCTCCAGAGGACGTTCATCATTCCAGTACGACACTGTGCAAATAAGATTTCCATGGAATGTTATTTTGAGACATAGTGAAAAAGCATTTCCAATGAATTGCATTTTCATTCTGGCATATCAATAAAGTCAGATTTCTTAATCTGTTAATAATGATAACAGGGAAATGAGTAATGACTCAGTGGTTAAGAGTATGTACTTCTCTTCCAGAAGACCCAAGTTCAGTTCCCAGCACCCACACACGTTATGGAGGCTCATAACTCCAGCTCCAGAGAATTCAACACCTCTGACCTCTGTGAGCACCTGCACTCACGTACACATACCTACACATATATACATATGTATGTCTGTGTGTATGTATATATGTATCTATACACATATGTATTTTTAATTGTATATATTTAATTATATATTAAAATTTTTTAATTAAAGCTAGGCACGGTGGTGCATGCCTTTAATCCCAGCACTCAAGAGGCAGAGGCAGGTGGATCTCTGTGAGTTCGAGGCCATCCTGGTCTACAAAGCAAGTTCCAGGACAGTCAAGGCTGTTATACAGAGAAACCCTGTCTCCAAAAAATGTGTTAAAAAATTAAATTAAGTCTTTAGAAAAAAGATGGTAACAATTAATACCTTGACTTTGAAATGATTAGTTTACAAAATAAACTCATATGAGTCACCATTTATTTTTGGAGCCCAGTGATTTTGGACTGGGTGGGGAGTGCATACGTGTGTGTATGTATCTATGTATGTATGTATATTTTTTTGCATGAGGAAAAGTGAGACTTATTATAGGTTAAGAAAAGTGTTCTACACCAAGACTCCCAATGCCACTAGGATAAATGAAGAGGTATTGGCAAGGCAGGAAAAGCAGAGGTGCGAAAAGTTTTGTTTGTTTTTTGCTTGCTTGGTTTGGTTTGAAAATTTTTAATTAATTATTTTCTTTTAAATAACTGATTTACTTATACTTTATTTGCATTGGTGTTTTGCCTACATGTATGTCTATGTGAGGGTGTCATATCTTGGAGTTACTGACAGTTGTGGGTAACTGAGCCCTACTCCTCAAGGAAGAGCAGTCAGTGCTCCTAACTGCTGCACCATTTCTCCAGATCCCTAAAAAAATTCTTTTGGGGGGAAGCTTCAGGGGTAAGGGGTGGATTTGGGGAGACTGGGAGGTGAGTGGAATCGGGGTACATGATGTGAAATTCCCAAAGAACCAATAAATTATACACACACATACACACACACACACACACACACACACACACACACACACACAATGATATGTTTTAAGTCACATCAGGCACTTTCCCAACACTACCACACTGTCTCTACACAGGAAGTTCCTAAGGCTGAACATTTCCTAGTTTATAAATGGGTTTGGTGCTTATTATTTTATTTGAGAAAAGCAATAAACAGCTGATGTTGGTTGACTTGTTTCTATGTTGGCCCATCAAACTTACTACTAACTGATCAATATAAATTTTCTTATTTATGAAGTAGGTAATACCACTGACATTTATACAGTTGGAAAAAAAAAATCAGGCACAGAGGTTTCACAGCTCCCTTAAACACATAGCTAGAAAGTAGAGATTTGAAATCAGTCAGCTTGACTCCAGTATTGTGCAGTCTCCCATTTTTAAAAAGTTTTTAATCTTATTAATTAAATCCATATTTAGTCTCCCATTTTTACCTCTATCCAATGAAGTAGACAACTTCATGACTAATTTTTTTAGATTTAAAAAAAATATGTTATAGCAGGGCGTTGGTGCATGCCTTTAATCCCAGCACTCAGGAGGCAGAGGCAGGCAGATCTCTGTGAGTTCGAGGCCAGACTGGTCTCCAGATCCAGTGCCAGGATAGGCTCCAAAGCTACACAGAGAAACCCTGTATAAAAAAACCAAATATATATATATATATATATATATATATGTGTGTGTGTGTGTGTGTGTGTGTGTGTGTGTGTGTGTTTTATGCTTATGTGAATATATGTCGTGTATGTGTGGGGCAGCATTTTGGGGTCCATGTTGGTTGTGCCACTAACTTCCAAATAAACAAAGGAAACAAATCACTTTTCTTTCAGCAAGGACACTTCCCTGGCCAGCCCTGCCCACTGTAGCCCCCCTTTCCAATCAGCTGGTTGTTCTAGTCAAAAAGATATCTTTCTTCACACTCAAGAACCACGGAGTTTCTCTTCCCTCCATATCCAGCCAGTGACTGGAATTCCTGCTTCTTTATGATATGTGTTCAAAGGGCTTGCTTTCATCTCTTCTCCACTATAGACGCCAGACAATGATCCATCCTGTCCCGTCAACCTCAAACACAGCGGTGTGCCGCAGATTGCACACCCTGCCATGAGCCTACTACTGTAGCTAGTGCCCTTCTCTCCCTCCGTTTCTCAACTCATTCCTCTCGTCTTTACAGCTTTGTTGTTCCATCCATTGTGCTCATTCTCTATGCTTGTTCCCGATCTAGATATCCTCCAGTCTTCTATGAAATTTCATCTCTACTACTCTCCTACGCCTGTCGTCTCTGTTACTGTGACAAAGCGCCTAAGATAAACAACTTCAGCAAGCAAAGGTTTATTTTGGGTCAGAGCTTCAGAGGTTTGAATCCATGACCACTTGGCCCTATTACTTTTTCGTCTGTGGCAACACAGCACATCTTGGCAGAAACACAGGACAGAGGAGATCTTCCCATCTCCTGGAAGCTGGGAAGCAAAGAGATAGAAAGGAAGGAGCTGAATTTCCATTGTCCCCTTCACTTCCTCCCTGGAGACCAGCAGCAGAGTGGAAGGCTGACTAGTTCTGTAATGTGGGCCTGGAGGAGCCATTTCAGATCCAAACAGTATCTTCCTTCTTGGATTCTTTTTTCTTCTTGTAAGGTTTTGTTTGCAAGTATGTGTCTACCTGTGCAGGAGTGTGTACACAAGAGTACAGGTACTCACAGAGGCCAGAGATCAGATCTTCCTGGAGCTGGAGTTACAGGATGTTGTAAGCCACTTGAAGCAGGTGCTAGGAATCAAACTCCACTCCTCAGGAAGACCAGTGTGTGCACTTAACCACTGAGCCATCTCTTTAACCTCTCTCTCTCTCTCTCTCTCTCTCTCTCTCTCTCTCTCTTCTCTCTTCTGTGTGTGTGTGTGTGTGTGTGCTGTGTGTGTGTGTGTGTGTGTGTGTGTGTGTGTGTAGCTCTGGCTGTCCTGGATCTTGTTCTGTAGACCAGGCTGGCCACAAACTCAAAGAGATCTGCTTGCCTCTGCCTCTTGAGTGCTGAGATTAAAGGTGTGCAATACCACCACCCAGCTCCAGCCCCTTCTTGAATTCTTATTGTTCCTATAGCAGGGGCAAAATAGCTTGATTTAATTTTATTTTCTAATTGTCTCTACATTAACCCTACCTCATCCACTAAAAAGGCTAATTAACTTTCTGCAGTCGAGTTGGGTGGGATGTTCATCAGCTCATTTTCTTGAGCAGTCCAGGAACCTGTACCTCTGATTCCTTTCCCAGGTCATGGTAGCTGTTTTCTCAGGAGGCGTGATGGCAAGGAGGTAGAGGTGGGGAGGAAGGGAACCATCCATAAAGAGGACCTACTAGAACCTGTTAATAATCACTGACGCCTCCCACTGAAGTTGCAGAGTGATCCACGGCAGATGCTTCAGGATAACTCATGAAGCGTTTCACTGGAAGGGAAACTGAGTCAGTATGCTAAACAGCCACTCATCAGAAGTTCTGAGAGATGAGTACCTTGGAAGCATACTAATGATAAAAATAAAGCGAGCATCTACATATACTTTAGAAGTGTGTCAGATTTTCCAAAGTGCATTTCCCAGTACCGGCTCAGGAACCCGGTTGTTAGAAACAGAAGAGTGTCTGCAGGCTATCTGGCTGATGGGGATAATATTTTCTGAGTGTTAATATACTCTATTGTGTTTCTCTAACTGACCTATGTCCTCACCTTCCGAATTTTGCCAGTGACATACGCTAACCTTTAGATTTCTTCATTGTTGAGTGTCAAAACATTAATATTGAGACTACCAGCTACAAATGGGTTTTATAGACATAATGCTTGTAACAACTAGGCTTTGTTGAGATTCAAGACTCCCAGCTACAAATGGGTTTTATAGACATAATAGTTGTAACAACCAGGCTTTGTTAAGGGACAAACAGGATTTTCAAAATTTCTTTAGCTCATCCATTGTAGAACCAGAAACAAGCCTGTAGACAGAACGCAGGCTACAGAGTTTATTTCCATGCCCCCGAGTCCTATTTCTGCTGTGCAACAAGGCAATGAGGCTAGGTGCTCTAGGATAAGTGGAGAAGCATAAACTGTAGAGGCAGGATGCTGGCCTGTTTCTTATTGAAAGGGGGCCATGAGAAGTGGGATGGAGACCAAAACTGGAAAGACACATTGATCTTGATCTTCTGCTCTGGGCTTCCCCAGTGGGGAAGGTATAGTAGCTAAATTAACCACAATGCATGGCCTTTCTCCTCATTTCATATTTGGGGCTCTGCAAAGAAACAGGCTCCCACACCCATCTCAGAGTGGCCACATCAGAGTAAACTGAGCAATGCAATGTGGTTAGGCAATGGAAGGGCTAGAGTTTAGCTTTCCCAGGCTACCCCCAGTTCCTGTGTGGTGTGGAAAGAACTCTGGTCTCCCCTGTGCTCCTGGAGGGGTGGGGTGCAGATTCTGGTTGAGTTTGACTACAAAATTTACCAGAGAGGATGTCTGTGGTGGTGGCAAGATGGTACTGGGGCCAAGGGCTACAAGACCAATTGCTAGGGCCCTGACCTCCCTAGAGTCACAGCCAAACCCAGCAGCCCACAGCACCAAGGCTGGGACTTGGATAAGGAGGAAGGGGATGAGGGAAAAGAGGAGCTTGGGCTCTGACTCAGAACCACAAGCTATCCAACAAATAGTCTACAATACAAACACTGGCAGGAAGCCAAGGGATGGGACACACTGCACATCCGGAGTGGTTGGCCCAGGGAGCCCTGACCAGTCACACCCCATCAGACATGGTGGGTATTCAGAAAATACTATATGGAATGAAGCCTGCCCCCTCTGTGTTATGTGCCCAGGGGGCCACATTAGTGAGAGAAGGAAAACACAGACATCTGACATTCCAGCATTTTCCCAAAAAAAGATAAAATTAGCCAAAGAAATCTGTTCCAGAACATGGGATGAGGCCGAGACTAGAAGACTAAGTTTATCTTCCATGTCACAGTGACATGGGGTCTCAAGATAAATCAGAATGTCTCTGAAAGCCCTCCTGTAATTCGAGGTGTCTGCTTTGGTTACTCTAGGCCTCCTTTTCAAGTACAAGAAAGAGCTCATTTGAACCAGGAGACAGCAGAGCAGACAAATGAGGCGGATTTAAGTTACTGTCCCTGCTTTTTCACATGCAGAAACCAACACTGAGCAATGAGATAACTCAAAGGCACCCGGGTAGCAAGCCCACAACTGGAGACAAAGCTTCCCATCCCAGCTTCACACTCCTGCTGGCAGTATCTCTCCAACTCCATGGGAGATGCCCCGGGACACACACAGAGGGTGTTATGACTCAGAAACACACCTTCTGTTTCCTGCATTCAGCAGCTGAGATCATTTCTCCAGCCTTTGTGCCGGCTGGAGTCGTGCCTCTGGCAAGGTCGTACCTGGGGGAGACTCCGCTGTCCTTTCATTGCGCCAAATGTGCTCAGAAGCACGGAGCTGATAGGACAGTGTCTCTCTTTCTTTCCCCCTTCCTCTCTCACTTTCCTTCCTTCCTTCCTTTCTTTTTTTTCCCAAGTATCACCTAAAACTGAGACTTTTATTGGCCATAGCTGTCATCTATCTACAAAAGAACATACTAGCAAGAAAAAGAAGTTGGCACCCACTTTGAGGCATTTCCCACGCCAGTGTGTTCCTTACCTGACTTTAACAACATTCCAGGCTTCTTTGCCTCTCCCTACATGTTGAGTGTGTAAACGGCACAGACTACCAGGAATGCTTGTTATGCTGTGGACTCTCTCTCTCTCTCTCTCTCTCTCTCTCTCTCTCTCTCTCTCTCTCTCGCTCTCTCTCTCTCTCTCTCTCTCTCTCTCTCTTTCTCTCTCTCTGTCTCTCCCACCCCCCTTTTCACCCCAGGACCGGATATACACGTTCCAGAAGAGGAATACACATCCCCAGAGTCTGAAATCAAATCTGGAATTCATATCCTCTCTAAATGTACTTTATTAAAAGCAGAAATCAAGAAAAGGTTTTAGAACTATTATATTGGAGAGGCTGATTGTACAGAGAGAACTTGGAATTAAGAATAATTTTAGACACGTTTTGCAGGCAGCTAACTGGGGGTGAATAAGAAACTGGGCACTTTGGCATCTATGCTGTCTATTGCAGTGACTTTAAAACCAGTCCTCAAACTGGATCACTCAACTGGGAAAGAAACAGAAGACTATGGTAGGGCCCATTCATCTGTAATTAGCAGAGTAAAGTGAACTGTTGGTTTGCACAAACACATAATGGGTCGAAATTCCAGGAATCAAACTGCCAATTTGAGGTTAATCTTTGTTAATCTGTGTGACATTGCTGACACTGGGTGCAGTCTTTAATTGCTCTTCTAGAGAGGCTGTAGATGAGCATCTGTGGCATGTTTGCCAGTGTCTATGCATGTGAAGCAACTGAGATATAGCTGAGGCAGAGAACTGCAATTGGTTGAAGTTATAGGCAGAAGGAGGCAGGCGAGGGTGCTACAGTTACTCTGGGATGAGCTTGCAGCCTGTATTATTGTTGGGGAGGTCCATGGTGGGGAAACTGTGAACTTATCTACTATTCCCCAAAGGCCCAGATTTTCTATCAGTCAGTAACTGTTTCTGAACAATCTTTTCCCTCGGTTTTGACATTGCATCATCCTGAATACCATTGTCGCTCTCGGTATCTCTCTGATGAAAACCATTGCTTCGTGGGGTCAGCTAACTCAACATCAGGGGCAAAATGATTATAGGATTCTTGTTCTGGAATAAAAGGAGACTTAAGCCCTTTAACCTGTCAGAAAAAGGCAGAGACTGCCTGTGACCCAGAAGAAGCCCTAGACACGGAGAGCTCCCAGAAGGATGGAGAAGGAGTCCGTATTTCTGAGCTAATGTAAAAGGGAGCTGCTGTGCCGTTTGCTGGAAGGCTTGGAGGACAAGGCTTGGAATGCCGAATGATGACCCTGGTGGGACCTGGCTGGCGGTCAGCCACCGCTGAGTTCAGGCTCATTATCCCCTCTTGCCTTGGCAAGCAGTGTTTTTCCTGTAGCTTTATCTGAAAGCATCCCTTTTTCAGAACACGGGAATGGAACTGGAAGGGTGAACCCTTAGGTGGCTGAGGCCCTTTAACTTTTCATGTTGGCCATTTTTCTAAAACTTCTGAATTATCTACTTAATTATAGTGGACATAAGAGGGGATCTGAAGTGGCTTCCAGGAGAATTAGCAATGGGGTCAGGTTCTGGCTCCCGGAAAAGAGCTGGATCCTCTCCTGTTTGCTTTCTTTCCTTCCCACTCTGGAGACTCAGAGGGCTGTGGACAGAACTGTGCCCCAGGGGTCTCTGCAGGAAGTGTGGTCTCTCAAGTTCCAAGCTTCCCACTTGCTTGGGCTGCAACAAGTGTAGTTATGTGTCCTGTGAACACTTAGATGACCAGTGTTCATTCCACTGTTATGTGGAGCAGAGGGAAGAGATGTAGACAGCTTTGCTGTAGACAGTTGAGGTCATGATGACAGTGTTTAGGGAAGTAGCCAAAGTCACAGTGTGGTCCAAAGAGCCCATGGGCACCAGGGTTGACATCTATGGCAACAGCACATGGATTCCCAACTGTAGAAACATCTCAGAGAAGGCCCCAGTCAGTGAGCCTGGTTCCAGCATGATGCCTTCCAGATTCGCAGGCCCAGGCCCTGGTGCAGCTGAGTTCCTGGGGAATGTGTCTGCCCTTCTGCCTGGGGCTGTGTTTCCCATTATTTCTTCAGCTGTGGTTCTGAGTTTCCTCCACTCTTGGGCTCAGAAGGATCTTCCTGTTTGTTTCTAAAAGCCAAAAACATTCCCCAAGTGTGTTGCAACCAGCAGGATCCGAGGGCTAGAAAGGACGACTCTGATATGTGGAGTCTAGATTTAAAACACTTATGAAAGTGGAAGGGAAACTATTTGAGAGGTGGGGGATCAGGAGGGTAATGGGAGGCAAATTTAACAAGCAAAGTGGGTGATATTCTTTGTGACGATGTTGTAATGGGAACCATTATTTTTTTAAAAGAGTAAACAAACAAGCAGTCAATGTTTGAGGAGAAAGAAATAAGCACAGAAAGTAAACAGGCAGGGAGAGAAGGAGGGAGGGAGGGAAGAAAGGAGGGAGGGAAGAAAGGAGGGAGGGAAGAAAGGAGGGAGGGAAGAAAGGAGGGAGGGAGGGAGGGAGGGAGGGAGGGAGGGAGGGAGGGAGGGAGGGAGGCTGTGACTGTTGGCTTTAGCTGAGCCATGGAAGAGAAACTGCCTCTTGTCCAGGACAGAAGGGACCACAGGCTTGGCCTGGCTCAGCAGTTTTCCCAGTGGCCTTCTCTACTATCCACAAAATTACAGGCAGTCTCTTTCTTCTGGGGTGTTTTTAATCTTCTATTTATAAAGATAACTTAAAGCTGGGTGGTGGGGGGGGGGATGCACACCTTTAGTCCCAGCACTTGGGAGGCAGAGGCAGACAGATCTCTGTGAGTTCGAGGTCAGCCTGGTCTGCAGAGCTAGTTCCAGGACAGCCAGGGCAACACAAAGAAACCCTGTCTTGAAAAACAAAACAAAACAACAACAACAGATAATTTACAGAGAGTAGAATGTACAAATCTTCAGCATACAGCTCAAAGAATTTTGAAAAACATACATTCATTTCCTCACTGCCCTAACAGAACTCTGGACCCTTCCCAAGCCCCCAGAACCCCTGTGCCTATCTATTGTTCAGCTTTTAAAAGAATTCTATGAGCTGCCTCTCCATAAGGACACTGAACTTTCCCCTATCTTGAAACTTTTTCTTTTTTTAAAGATTTTTTTTTTTTCCGAGACAGGGTTTCTCTGTAGCTTTGGAGCCTCTCCTGGCACTGGATCTGTAGACCAGGCTGGCCTTGAACTCATAGAGATCCACCTGTTTCTGCCTCCTATGAGCTGGGATTAAAAGCATGCACCACCACGGCCCAGTTTTTTTTTTAAAGCTTTAATTAATTTATTCATTATTGCGTGTGTGTGTGTGTGTGTGTGTGTGTGTGTGTGTGTGTGTGTGTAGGGCACATGCCAGGGCGGGCAGATGACCACTTGTGGGGGACTTGAGTCTTTCCTTCCGAGGGGTGGAGCTCAAGTCATTAGACTTGGTGGCAACTTTACTCTCTGAGCCATCTCATGGGCCCTGACTTGAGACTTTTCATTCTCTTTGTTATCCTGGGTCCCTGGCCAGCCCAGTTTGCAGGTCTTGCCCTCTTGGCCCTCACCACAGCTGGGTAGGAAATGGAGGCTCTCTTTTAAAAGTTACTCACTTAAAGATTACAGAGATGGCTCAGCAGTTAAGAGCACTGGTTGCTCTTTCAGAGGACCTGGGTTCAATTCCCAGCATCCACATGGCAGCTCACAACCGCCTATAACTCCCGTTTCAACCTTCACACAGACATACGTGCAGGCAAAACACCAACGCACATAAAAATAAATAAATCTTAAAAAATAAATAAATGTTATTAACTTAAAGATCAGAGGCCACAAAGAAGAAAATAATGGACCTCTGCAGGCTTCAGAAATCCTGTTCCTCCAGGTTTGTCCTCATCCATCTTTCTTTCACTTTTATTAGCAACCCAAACATCACAGTTTCAGGATGTGGCCAGAGCAGAGCTGGAGGACATCTAGATTAACATATGAAAGAAGTCAGTTGGCAGAAGAAGTGGAAAACCCACCCCACCAGGGCTATACTGCAACAAAACCGACCACAGGAAGAGCCGCTGTGATGGCAAAACGCTGGAGGAGAGTGCTGTGTAAATCAGAGGGCCATGAGGCTGAGGACTCAGGACCTTTGGAGCCTGGGACCTGTCCAGGCTTTGAAGCCACTCTCGTTCCTAGGAGTAAGTGCCTTTCTCTTCATTAAAAAAACCACCACTATTTCTAGTACTATGCACCTGTCTCTGGTCCAGTTCTTTCTTCCCAGACACCTCTGGAACTCTCAGTGGGTACCCGCTTCTGGACTCAAATTCGTGGCTATAACAGGAGGGCACAGAGCTACGTGTTTGAATGGGGACCGAGCAGGATGCAGTCAGTGCACCAGCCAAGGGAGCAGGAGCTCCCAGGACACTTTTGTCCAATCCTTAGACAGGCTCCAGGCTCCAGAATCCCACCTGCCTCTTAGCCCAGAGTCAATGTCACCACTGCACAGTGATTTTGTGATGAGCTTTACCTCATCCCTGCCACCTCCCCTGTGGGCCCCAAAACATGAGTGAGCATGGCACTAGCTCACGTGGTTAATGAGCTTAAGGATCATAGACAAAGCTACGGTGCGAGCCATTCAGACTGCGTACACTTCGATTAAGGAAGTAGGTGGCATGTGGCCATTTCCATAGTTCTACTCTTTCTTAACTTCATCTCTGCTATCTGCCTAGTCCCTACACGGTTCGTTCCTTTGGATCAGGGTTCTGTTAGTCAACCAACGCACATCCAGTCTCTCATCCTTTCCTGAATAGCTCTGCCCAACCTCCAGATAGCCTTAATGCCTGTGTTCAGTTCACACAGCCCGCACAGTAAATATTCTCAGCACACCCTTTTGTTGATGACCACATCCAAACCCTTCAAGTGGAAATATGAGTCTCCTGTTTCAGACTCCCAACCGTCTTTCAGTTTCATCTCCATCCAGCTTCCCTTGAGTAACCTCACCTGGTGCCCCTGCCCGCTGTTTTCTTCATGCGTATGTAAGCTATAGTCTCCCCTCTTTGGGAAAAGCCCTACTCTTGGGTCTGCTGGCCAGTGACAGGGAATGGTCTTCTGTATACGTTTATCTTATTGGTTGATGAATAAAACACTGTTGGCCAATAGGGCAACAAGATAGGTGGGACTAGGAGATGAGGAGGATTCTGGGAAACGTAGGCAGAATGAGTCACCATGTAGGCTGCCAGAGGAGTAACACCATGCTGGGCATTACCGGGTAAGCCACAACCTTGTGGTAATACATAGACTGATAGAAATGGGGTAATAATTAAGACAGAGCTAGCCAATAAGAAGCCCAAGCCAATGACCAACAGTTTCATAATTAATATAGCATCTGTGTGCTTCTTTGGGGCAAGGCAGATGTGGAATTGGGCGGGAAATTCCATAACAACCTAGTGCCTTCCAATGAAAGTTCCTTCTTTTCAGAAGAGCTCAACCTCTCCCCCTGAAACCGAACAGCTCTTTCTTGTTCCCAGTCATGTGTTTGTCCCATGATGCTAGCCCACACCAAGAAACCATTCTCCAATACTTCCCCATTAGAATAATATGCCAAAAAAAAAAAAAAATAATGTGATGGTTGCTGGGGACATGGCTCTGTGAGTAGGAGCTCAGAACTTCATAAAGCCTGGCTCAGTAGTGTGTACAATTCCAGCACTCCTACAGTGAAATGGGAGGAGGAGACTCTCTGGAAGCTGGGGAGGGAGGGGTCTAGCTTGGCATATAGAGATGGAAACAAAACAAAAAGAAGTTTGTAGTGGGGAGGGCACGCTGTCACAAACAAGTGAGATGGAATGGGAGCACCTATACCAAGGTTATCCTCCGACCTTCACACGCATGTTGTGGCAGGTACGTGCAGAGATACAACATACATGAACACACATGCCCACGCTCACACACACACACACACACACACACACACTCAAAGTGGGGCTTCTTTTTCTTTTTCTTTCTCTCTTTCTTTCTTTCTTTCTTTCTTTCTTTCTTTCTTTCTTTTTGTTGTTGTTTTTCGAGTCAGGGTTTCTCTGTATTGCTTTGGAGGATGTCCTGGAGCTTGCACTGTAGACCAGGCTGGCTTCGAACTCTCAGAGATCCTCCTACCTCTGCCTCCCCAGTGTTGGGATTAAAGGAATGCACCACCAAGGCCCGGCAAAGCAGGCTTCTTTGTGATAGTTTATTTTTGTGTTGAACTTTTAAAATAATTGAATTCCTCGAAAAGTCACTTTTTGGGGGATCAACCACATATTCATTGTATCAGAGTGTAAATAACATTGATAGGATAGAATTATTCCAGGTAAACAAATATTCACATTTATTTATTTTTCGAGGCAGGGTTTCTCTGTAAAGCAGTCCTGGAGCTCACTCTGTAGACCAGGCTGGCCTCAAACTCACAGAGACCCGCCTGCCTCTGCCTTCCCATTGCTGGGATTAAAGGCGTGCTTACCACGGCCAGGCCTGGCTTTTAATTTTATTTTCAACTCCCCCCCACCCCCGCCAGAAGAGTATCTCTTCCTTCTCAGACTTTAAATGCCACAAGGAAAGGGGCCACACTCATGGGCAGAGGATTCCGGCTTCTGAGATTTATGGTGCAGGGGAGACTGGTGGTGTCACAGTGCAGAAAGCAGCATCAAGCTGCGGAGCCTGTAGACTCCCACAGATGACAGGAACGCGCTGGCATTTCTCGGGAGACAGTCAGTTTAAAGCCACCAGAACATACTTCTCAATTCATTAATCTCTGAGTCAGGATGGGAGTGGAGACAGGGGAATCGGCTTAAAATGGGCGTGACGTACAGTGAAGACTCTGCTGCTTAGGAAGAGTCATCACTCACGCGAATTGCGTCCTTCAATCTTTCAGAGGATTAAACGCTACAAGCAGGCAGTGTCTGGTTCAAAGGGCAGCAAATCGAGGCATCACACAGTATGATGAGTAACGGGAGGCTCCTGTATCCAGGGGAGGCCGACCACAGATGGAAACAGACTTTGTGGGGCACAGTGAGAGGACATAAAAGTGTAGGGGTAGACAGCAAAGAGGGCGGGAAATAAGGGTCCTATAAGGTAACTCAGAGGAGTGGCAGGCAGCCTCCTTCCTTGGGATGTGGCTCACGGCTCTCTTTATCTTAGAGGCCAGAAAACAAAATAGGAGATGGAGGCCTCCTTTCTGAAAGCCACTAGCGACTAGTCAGCAGTGCTACCGAATGGGTAGACTCAGAATGAGTTTCTGAAGAGAAGCCCGTGAGGGGCTGTTTGTCTGGGTACAACTAGGGGAGTTCAAGTCTTTATTTCAAGCAAACACACCTCCAAGTTTCCTTCTCTTCTGCCCTTTAGCCCTTGTTAGGAAGGATGAGAGCATATTTCACCATTCGCACTTAGCTTGAAGGATGGGAGCACACTGTTCACACTTGTGTGTAAACTGGGTCCTCCAAGAGCTGCAGCAACAGCGTTTCTCTAACTGGGGAATGTCAGGCTGACCATGACATCTTTGTAGCTGTTGTTTTGTTTGTTTTTAGGGGTGGGGGTGAGGGCCTCATGAAGTCCGGACTAGCCTGGAACTTGCTATATAGCCAAGGGATAACCTTAAACTTCCCGATCCTCCTGAGATTACAGGTATGCATCACATGCCTGGTTTGATGTGTAAAGTTTTGTTGTTTGTGGATAAAATTCTGGAACTCTTGAGGGAGGCCTGCTCTCAGCATGTTTGCCACCCTTTTCAACCTCCCCTGGGCTATTAGTATCTAATAAGATGCCCAGAACTATCCTATGTGCCTTATGCATATATGTGAATCTCTTTTTATTTGGGAGGTGGGGGTGTTTGAGACAGAGCCTCTCTATGTAGTCCTAGCTGTCCTGGAGCTCTCTCTGTAGACCAGGCTGGCCTTGAACTCTCAGATATCATCCTGCCTCCGCCTATTAAGTGCTGGGATTAAAGGCATGCATCACCATATCTGGTTTATGAATCTCTTTTAAAGTTATTTTTAAGATTGTTTCCTTCAGACAAGTTCTCAAATATGGCTCACACTGATGTGGGGAAAGTATTTTAGAATTCCCCAAGTTTAGATTTCACTGCAGATCAACTAGGTAAAGCCCTATTGGAGGAGTGGCCCCAGTACTACCTTTTCCGAGTCCCTAGGTGATTCTCAGGGAAAGTAGAGAGGCCTGAAGAAGCTGATTCCACAGCATTATCTCTTTATTTATTGCAGCATTGAGGAGGGAACCAAGGGGCTCAAGCAGGCTAAGCACACGCCCTTCCACTGACTGGTTACACAGTCCCTACAAGTCATAGTTAGAGCCAGGCATAACTAACAGCTAAGCCTTTCCAATTTCAGAAACAACAGATTTAAGTCTGAGAGCTGATTCATCTGGCATTTGTCGTAATTCTCAGTTATCTGCTCATCCTGCTACTTTTTGTCTTGGGGACTTTAATTTCCTGCCAGTTTCACAGGGCAAAAAGTAAGATTCAAGTTCTCAGACCTCCATCATAACCCAGCCCTTGTGATGCCTCATACTCCCCAGGCCCACACCTCACATCTTCCTAACACGGGTGTAATTTGGTTACCTTAAAATCCATATTATGTTAGGCATGATGGTGTGTGTATGTATGCAATCTCAGAGAGTGAGTTGCAGGGGAGATGTCATGTAACCACCAGGAAGGTAGGACGTCTGGGCATTCTCCAGTAAGATAAGGCCATTTGGGGGATATACAGATTAATAGTGGATTAGTAATTAAGAGAGAGCTAGCCAATAAGAAGCCTGAGCAATAGGCCAAACAGTTTATAATTAATATAAGCCTCTGTGTGTTTATCTGGGACCAAACGGCTGCAGGATGTGGGGGAGGAGGGGGAAAAAAACTTCTGTCTACACTTAGATATGTGTTCTACCGTGGAGGTATAGCTCCAGCCCCAACTGGCTTCTGTTTGTTAGTTTTCTATGTATGTATCTGAATTCAATCCCCAAATCAGGTCCTAACTGTTCCCCTCACAGTAGGCTGAATTCTCTTAAGGAAATGACCATCACTGCCTTATGACCTCCACAGGCCACCAGCCTGGGCAACTCTATCCTCAATATGTTGGGGCCCCTTTTTCCATGTGTTCCTCTGAGGGGGCAGTATATTTATTATTTTCTTCCCTGTTTTTGTTTGTTTGTTTGTTTGTTTGTTTGAGACAGGGTTTCTCTGTGTAGCTTTGGAGCCTATCCCAGCACTTGCTCTGGAGACCAGGCTGGCCTGGAACTCACAGAGATCCGCCTGCCTCCGCCTCCCGAGTGTTGGGATTAAAGGCGAATGCCACCAATGCCCGTCCCTTCTTCCCTGTTTTTATGGAGTTGATTACCCAGGGATTTCTGAGGAAAGTGCACCCAAGAGTGGAGTTTGTGAGATCTTGAAATCTGTGATTCTGTTCTGGGAGACTACGGTTAGATACACAATTTCAGGCTGGACATAATTTCCCTCAGAATTTTGAAGTCGTTGCTTCATTGTGGCCTAACTCAAAATCCAAAGCCGTTTGGACACTTGAGCTAATTCTCATTCTCTCTCTCCCCAACCCCCCTTTCTCCTTGGAGGATCCTTCCCTGACTCCACCCTTCTGCCACCTCACGGTAAAATAACTGCTTTCATCTGCTGCCCTAAGGTGCTCAGTGAGCCATTCCACCTGGAGACAAGCCCTAGCATTTGAGTCCGTGAAGGATTCCCTTCCTTTGGGACTTCATATTGTTTGGATATTGAATCCATAGAATTTATCTCCTAATTTTCTTTCTTTTCTCATTCTCACTGTTTAATTGCTTCTATTTTTGTTTTCTTTATGGGTGATTTATTCTTTATAGAGAATATCCAACTTCCCTATTCATATGTCATCTCTGCTATACTATTTTTCATTTTTCTAAGATCTCTTTCTGTCCTTAGAATGTCTCCTGTAGTGGCACTTTCTTGTCGGGACTGCCAGCCAGCCAGCCAGCCAATAATGACATGGGAACTTATTATTAATTACGAAAGCTTGGTCTTAGCTTATACTTGCTCCTAACCAGTTCTTATAACTTAAATTAACGCATGTTTTCTAATCTATGTTATGTCACATGGCTTGTTACCTCATCTCTCTGGACTGCCTATCCTGCTTCCTCCACACCTGGCTGGTGACTCTGTTGTCTTCATCCCAGAGTTCTCTTCTATACAAAAGTCCCGCCTATCCATCCTGCCTAGCTATTTGGCTGTTCAGCTTTTTATTACACCAATCACAGCAATATATCTTCACACAGTATACTAACATCACACAACAGTCTCCAGCACAGAACTTTCTAAGGATTTTTAAAAACATATGTCTTAGCTAGGCAGTAGTGGCGCACGCCTTTAATCCCAGCACTTGGGAGGCAGAGGCAGTCAGATTTCTGTGAGTTCAATGCCAGCCTGATCTACAGAGAGTTCCAGGACAGGCCCCAAAGCTACAGAGAAACTCCCATCTCAAAAAATAAAACAAACAACAAAAATATGTCTTTATTTTTAAATTTCATATGTAGGTGTTTTATCTGCATGTATGTCTGTGTACCAGGTATGTGACTGGTAACCTCAGAGGCCAGAGGAAGGCATTGGATCTCCTGGAACTGGAGTTATGAATGGTTGGGAGCTGCTGTGTGGGTGTTGAGAATCAAACCTAGGTCCTCTGGAAGAGCAGCCAGTGTTGTCAACTACTGAGCCATCTCTCCAGCCCCTTTCTGAGGTTTTTAATGGGGGGGCCATACCTTCCTTATCTCATGAGGTCTTTGGAAAACTCTCACCATGTATGGCTTTGTATAGCTCTGGCATTTAGATGTAGTCTATCTCTGGGACTCACACATCTTTAGGAAAATGACTAACTAGAGATTCATCACCACAGGATGAGAGGGACAAAGAGTACATTATCTCGGGAGGACACTATCTCCTCCAGCTATGTAGGAGTCTGCATCCACTACTGACTGGCCTCCAGGACCATGGGTGAAAGAAATGCTAAGTCTTCTTTTGATGGTTTTGAAATGACAGCAGAAATGAATGCTAAAGATGGAAAAAGTTAGTAGAGGCTCATAAGCCAATGCGGCCTTGCTGAAATAGCTCACAGTTGGGTAATAACAGCCATCCATGTACATGCTATAATGATATAGAGGACACTGGAGTGCTAATCAAGGGGCATGAGTTTTAATCTAGACTTTGCCACTAGTTGGTTGAGGGACCTTGGGCAATTCCATTCCATTCCATTAACATTTATTGTGTACTTCCTATGTGCCAAATCCTGTGCAGGGTGCTGAGTTGGATGAGCCCCAGTTCCTGTCCTTCACTTGCTAATTGAACAGGAAGAGTTAGAAAGCAAAACAGGGTTTTCTGTAATCACACATGAAAACAGTGTTCAAAGTGTGGAGAGACTATTGGGGTTCACTGATTGACTTTTTGTCAACTTGACACAAATTAGACTCTTCTGAGAAGAGGGAGCTCTATAAGATTGGCCTGTCGGCAACTTTATGTGGTATTTTCTTGATTAATTATTGATGTTGGGGGAGTTAGAAATCTTTTAAAACATAGAAAACATTTTAGGATCATGGGCAACTATGAACACACACACACACACACACACACACACACACACACACTCACACAAAAACAACCTAATCTTAAAAGTGGGCAGAAGAATGAAATAAAGATTTCTCCAAAGATCTACAACCAGCCAACAAGAATGTAACAAGAAACTAGTCATTAGAGAAGTGCAAACCCAAACCACACCAGATACTACTTCATTTTCATTACAACAACTATGAACAAAATAGAAGAAAATGAAAACAGATACCCATAGACAATAATAGCTATAGGCAAGGAGGGAGAGAAATTGAAATGTATACAGTGTTTGTGGGGATAGAAAATAGTAGGGCTGCTATGGAAAATAGAATGACAGCTCTTCAAAAAATTAAAATGAATTACTATATGATCTAGCAATTCTATTTCTGGGTATGTATTCCAAAAAATTAAACTCAGGGATGCAAAGGGATGCTTTTACGTACACCATGCTGCATACAGTATTTTCCAAAATAGTCACAAGATTTATCCAATTGATTGCTAAAATACAAATACAAACACACACACACACACACACACACACACACACACACACACACGTTACATATTGATTACTCTTCTTTGGTCTTAAAAAGGAAGGAAATTCTAACACATTGATGGACCTTGAAGACACTTTGCTAAGTGACATTCTTTCATTACAGGAGAAACACTGTATGATTCCTATAGTGCCTAGAGTAGCTAGGTCTACAGAGATGAAAGTTAAAGATGATTTCCTGGATCTGTTGAGGAGGAGGAGATGACTATTTGCTTAAGGAGCAAGGAGTTTCAGTTTTGCAAGATGAAAGGAGTTCTTCAAATAGATAGTGGTGATGTTATTCCACACCGTGAATGTAAGTCGTGCCACTGAGTTTTAAAAAGCTAAGGGGTTATATGGATCTCATAACAATTCAAAAATAATTTAAATTAAGTAAGTGTGGTGGCTTGAATGAGAATGCCCCCCCTTGGCTCATCTGTTTAAATATTTGATCTCCAGCTGGCAGAGCAGTATGGGTAGGATTAAGAGGTGTGACCTTGGGTGCCAGAGAGATGGCTCAGAGGTTAAGAGCATTGATTACTCTTCCAGAGGTCCTGAGTTCAATTCCCAGCAACCACATGGTGGCTCACAACCATCTGTAATGAGATCTGGTGCTCTTCTATGGTGTGCAGGGATATATGCAGGCAGAACACTGTATACACAATAAATAAGTCTTAAAAAAAAAAAAAGAGGTGTGACCTTGTTGGGGAAGGTGTGCTACTGAGAGTGGGGTTTGGGGTCTCAAAAGACTTGTGCCACTCCCAGCTGAACTTTGCCCTCTCTTCCTCCTCCTATTTGCATTTGAATCAAGATGTGAACTCTCAGCCAAACCCATCTCCATGCCTTTGCTCCTCCATCATGGACTCCACCCCTCTGAAACCATAACACCAATTAATTAAATGTTTAAAATGTTTCCTTTGTCATAATGTTTTGCCACAGCAATGAAAAGTAACTAATACAGAAGTTATTACCAGGAGTAGGATACTCCTATGACAGGCCCAACCCTGTTGTTTTTGAAGAATGTGAAAGATTTTGAGACTTTGGACTAGAAAAATGGTTGAGCACTGTAAGCAGAGGTAAGTGTGTCATCCTAGCAGGTGATATAGGATGTCTGCCAAAGAGAGTTGCAGATGAGTATAACCAACTCAAGAGAAAGAGGAGTATGTTGTGAGCAAAGCCAGAAGGGAAGAGACATGTAAGTTTGTTGACATTGGAAGTGGAGATGTAAGATTTAGTGTGTGCTTTGCTGGGTTTCAGTCTAGCTTTGACCCAGAATTTCTTCAACATGCTCCAATTCCTCCCTTTGGGAATGGTAACATACATTCTGTGCACTGTATGTGGGAAGTATGTAATTTGCATTTTGATTTTTTTCAGGGGGGTAACAGTGAAAAGATAGTCTTGAGTCTCAGAAGAGACTTTGGACTTTAAACAGTCTTGAGACTGACAACCGTGTGGACTTTTGAAATTGGCCCAAGTGTCTTTTGCATGATGATATGGCCACGAACCTATGGGGGCCAGGGAGTTAAATGTGATGGTTTGAATGACACTGGCTCCCATAGGCTTATATATTTGAATACTTGGCCTCCAGCTGATGAGCTGTTTGGGAAGGATTAGGAGGTGTGGCCTTGTCAGAGGAGGTGTGACACTGGGGGTGGGCTTGGAGGTTTCAAAAGATGTGCCGTTCCCAGCATGCCCTTTCTCTGCCTCCTACATGCAGATTAAGATGCGAGCTCCCAGCCATTCCCACCACCACATCTTTATCCCTCCATCATGTACTCTAGGCCTCTGAAACCAGAAGTTCCACTAAACATTTTCTTTATAAGTTGCCTTGGTCATGGTGTTTTATCACAGCAATAGAAAAGTAACTGACAATCTTTGTTGTGAAAAAAGAAAGAAAAAAAATTAAGGCAGTAAATAATGCATAGACGAGCTTGATATGTACAAAGGGAACTCCCAAGTGTTGGGATGTAAACTAGATGGAGAAGCAGGCTCTGGTATTCATGCTGATGAGAGACAAACAGATCTGGTAATGACCATGTGAGCACATGGGATGAGCTCCTGGCCTAGGTAAAATGAGAGGTTGTAATTCAGTTCCCATGACACAGCTCAGACAGTGACCAGGAAGATACCAAAGAGGATGAGCTGCTCATCTGTAAAGGGACAGAGCCAGGCTCCCCTAAAAATAAAACCCCACCTTGGCCTGACACAGATAAAGAGTCCAAATGCCTGTTCCTTCATCAGAAGGAAACCCCAAGTCAGGAAACAGCATGAAGTGGTCCTTAGTCAGTTCTACCCTGAGGATACTGGCAGGAGCAAACAGAAAACTACCCTACACTTAAGCTACAGCACTGCTGGCCACGGAGGATTCCCACAGGAAAGGAAATAAAGCCTGGCTTATGGAAAGGAAAAACTATAAAGACTATAAACGCAAAGCACTCTAAGCCACCATATACAATAGTCTGCAGTCAAAACAAACAGCCAGACTCAGCTCGTCATAACCTCCAATAGTAGAACTGTTGGAAGCAATAAAGTTCGTGTTTTCAGATGATTTAAACATCAAGGAGAGACATTCTGGTTGGTTCTCCTCCTCCTCCCCCCGCCCACCCGACAAGGCTTCTCTGTGTAACAGTCTTGGCTGTCCTGGAACTCTTACTCTGTGGCTCGATGAGATTTGTCTGACTCTGTCTCCCATTTGCTGGGATTAAGGCGTGGTTTACAAAGAGAGTTCCAGGACAGCTAAGCCTGTTTTCAGAGAAACCCTGTCTCGAAAAGCAAAACAACAAAAGAACAACAACAACAAACCAAAACAAACAAACAAAAACATAGTATCTGGGTTTTAAAACTGGCCCAGACAATTGCTGTATGACCTTGAACAAGGAATAGCTTCCTTGTGACCCAGTTCCCTTAGTAGCTAAACAGGCCTAGAGTTCTTATGAGAAACAAATAAGAAATGACATCACAAAGGTGAAGCCCATTACATAGAAGCAGGCAATGCATGTGACTATCATTATTAATGAGGATGACCCCATATTAATAAGAATAAAACTACTGTTCAAAGAATCACAATGGGTCCTCTGCATACAGTAAAATGCAAAATATCAAAGCCAAAGCCAAAAATCTTTAAAGCAATCAGAGAAGTAAGGCAGGTTGCCTACAAAGGCAGGATAAGTGGGCTTACAGCCAGGATCCTCTCAGTGACCCCAAATGAGGGCAGCTGAGAAGATGAAGTGTCTTCAAGGTGCCGAGGGACAATAAATATCAACCTCCAGTTCAGAGAAACAACCGTTTACCTCTGAGAGTAAAGTATAGGTATTTTCCAAAATAAAAGATACATTTACTTCTGACTATAGTTTCTACTGACAAACCCTTACCTAAAGAATCACTAAAGGATGTGCCTGGGGAAAGTGAAGCCTGGAGCATGCACTTAGTGTGTTTAAGGTCCTGGATGCAATCCCTGGCACCCCAAAAGGTGAAAAAATAGAAAAAATTGATCCTGGAAGGCGGGCAAAAAGCTGCAGTGAGAGAGGAGGAGGTTCTGGGTGTGGTAGGGTGGGAGAAGAGTGTAGGAGGAGAAGACTAGAATGGGGTGGGCCAGAGGAACAAAGAGACAGGGGGGACTTTGTTGCTTGGGGGTCCCTCATAATCTTTGGAGGACACTGAGTAAAGATGACAGTATTATGGTGGAGAGATGTACAGCGAGCACATGAGCTTTGGGGAATTGGTTAGAATTTTGGTGAGGGGACCTATGGTTTCCCTCTCAGGGGTCCTTCAGAAACTGGCCAACATTTGGGGCCTTCATGCCAACTGTAGCACAGGGCTAGATTTAGTGATTTGTGATGTCTTTTCCTGGGGCCAGTTCTCCAGTGCCAGATGAAAGAAACTAGACTAAATGTGTGGAGACTTCTAAACCCCTGGAACAATCTTAGTCCACGAACTGAAGTTCCCACAAAAGGAGACATATGTACATCTGACCGTTACCAGCACGGGACATTTGTAAACAAAAGCGCAGACGGGAGACGAAGTACCAGGAAGCCATATCCTGTCTTCTAAACTGCTTTCCAAAGGTCTGTGTTTGACAGAAACCCAAACATGTCTTGTCCCAGGCACTTTTCCCTTTAATTTTCAAACTGATGTATATTTAACGGGAAATTTAATCTCTGTGGCTCTGAATCATGTACAACAGATTCGTTGGGAACTTTTCCCCCCTGACCTCGGAACAACTTGTCACAGTTGCTCTTGAAGTTCTAAATTGAATTTGTTTTCAGTTCCTCTCCATTTCTCCATCCAAACTCTAAGATTTTAAATGGAGACTAGGAACTCATTGAAGAAGGGCCTCTTTGCTCTTCCCAGCCTTCCAAAGGGATGAGATGTGGCAGAGCTTGTCTGTCAAAGAAACAGTACAGTCCTTCCTTCTAGCTCCAGCAGAGCCAATGGCTGCATTTGAGGGCAGGGCTGGCAAATAAGCCTGCAGTTTCCAAGACCTGTCTCCCTCCACCCAACTTAATTTTACAGGAGCAAACCTCACAGCAGAGGACTGTGATCCATGCTTGCCTGCTAACCAGAGTGCAGCCCCAGAAAGATGTCAGGAACAGAAAGGCTTCTGTCAGAATGCACTGCACAGTATTTTCCTACAGCAGTTCTCAAGCTGGCTGGGAGCGAATGGTCCTGGCCAGTCCTGTTGCTTCATCAATCTGTGGTCTAACCTTGTTTCCAGGAATCCCATCCAGCCTGGTGGGAGCTTCATCATCTACTCACCCACAGACGCTTCCCAGATGTAGAACCACTGGGAAAAATGTCTAGGCTATTTCTTTAGACCCCACGGTTGGTTCCGATATTTTCTTAACAACAAATTATTATGCAAGCATCCCTTGAAACCACATCTTCTCCCATACATCCACATTCTTATTTATTTAATTCTTAAGCAGATTTTTGCACTGGGACTGCAGAACCCTGCCAAAAAGGAAGGGTTAAAACTTGCCATGTATGGAGTATCAAAGGCGCCAAAGGCAGCCTCAGATTGATGGGTTTTCCACATTGCCTTTTCTCTTTCAGGAATTAGAATGACTCAGTTACTGCTTATGTGGCATAATTTTAGTGTTGACCTTCCTCCATGACCCCAAAGTGAGGCTGGTATTCCGTAGCTATTAGAAATTCCACCTGTCCCATGATTGTCAGGGAGGGAAGGATGGTTGAATATCAAAGAATTACTAAGTCACAAAAAGTGATGTAGAGAAGTTGATTAGAGTCAAACAAACTGGATGACAATGGGTTCAGCAGAAAACATTCTGGGATGGGAACCAAAGAACAGGGATTAAGCTTCAGCGTCACCATTTTCCTAAGTCTTAGTTTCTTCCTCTATAACTTGGGACATCTGTCGGGGTACCACTATAGCGCTATGATTGAACATTCCTTTGCAGGCACACCAGAGCTGGTCAGCCTCATCGGTTCTGGTCCCTCCTATGAGGATGAATAGTACATGCCTCTGCCTGGGCTCTTGATGAATGGCTTGGGGAACCAGTTGTGCAGTAGGAGGCTCTCTAATAATGGTCGGTTGGTTTGTGACAGACTCTTGCTATGTAGCTCAGGCTGGCCTTGCACTCATGAAACTGCAGTCTCCCCCATACCAGAAAACATTTCAGCACACCAACTCCTGGAGGCTTTAATGAAGACTATTGTGCCTCTGGTATAACTTTTACTGACTCCTAGAGAAGGAAGCTTGCCGACCTCAGCTTGGGGAACCTGACCTCTGGCTTCCTATAAAAGCTTTATACGATAAGGCCCAAATAAAGTACAAACATTACAATCGGGTGCTGCTATTAATAAGAAGATCCTTTGCATCCTTTGGCTACTGGGTCGCCCTCACTGATAACCTTTTCTTTTCATTTCAGCAGACCACCTCTAAGACAGGCCTTGAAGTTCCCAGACCCAGTACCAGGGTGAAGCAAAGGTGGTTTTGTGAGCCCCAAGCCACAATAGTGGGAATTTGCTTTACCTTTTGGCTTGGAGCAACAGACTGACTTTTGGGAAGGAGCCTAATTGGTCCTGATAGTGGCTGCACTGTGGAGACCCCTGGAAAGAATGGTGTTTGAGGCCAGGGTACCAGAGCCCAAGGCGCACATACTTCCTCTCACTAACACCTGTGTGGTGCCAGCAAACACAGCATATGGGAAATGGAGGGACTGAGAGCCAGGCTTCTGGACTCCCTCAGAACAGCCTTGCCAACCAGAATTATTCCTCACTCTTGCTTCTTCACAGAAAGGCCCTGTGCATGATTGAGAGGCTGGCAGACCCCCAGGCTGGCCGCTGCATTTCTGGCAGGGGTTTCTATGAAGCCACTTTAAATCACTCAGAAAAGCTGGAACCTTCTTGGCTCTTATGGTTGTCTTCCTCCCTTCTCTCTCTCTCTCTCTCTCTCTCTCTCTCTCTCTCTCTCTCTCTGTCTGTCTCTCTCTCTTGGTATTTCAGGACTAGAGTTATTGCTGTGGATAAATTACCAGTCTCCACCTACCCTCACCCTGCAGGTTCTGAGGGCCTCCAGCAACCTCAAAGCCCCCCAAACCAGAAGTAGGAATACCTAGCTATGCCCTTCATTTTGAAGTGGTCTATTACACAAACAAGTCTCTGAGTAAGTACACACACCAAGTGTGCCATGTGTAGAATTGGCGCTGTGTAGGATACAGATACTTGGAGCACAACCCTTTCCCATTGCAAAGCCAGGTGCAGGTGGAGAGGACCGGGATAGTGATAAGGGCCAAATAGATCTGTTTCATGATCTATGCCTACAGTGGTTCTCAGCCTGTGGGTTGTGACCCCATTGGGGGTCACATATCCTCCATATAAAATATTTGCAATTCGTAACAGTAGCAAAATTACAGTTATGAAGAGGCAACAAAATAATTTATGGTTGGGGGTGTTACCCCAACATGAGGAACTGTACTAAAGGTTCACAGCATCAGGAAGGTTGAGAACCACTGCCCAGGCACACCCCAGAAAAATGATCCTGAATCTGCATGGGTCAATAAACTTGCTAAAAGTAAAGATTTCCCAGGCTTCCCCTTGAAGTGTCTAGTCAAGAGTCTCAGGGAGCAAGGCTCAGGAAGATGCACTTTAAGTTTCTCAGACGATAATTTACCAACACCAAATTTTGAGTAGCACATTCCTGGCAAAAAGCACACAGAAATGGTGACAATGCCAGGCTTCTGTTTGTTGGTTTGGTTTTTAGGCCTGTCTTGCTATGTACCCCAAGCTGGTCTCCAGTTCCTTATGTACCCCAAGCTGGCCTCCAGTTCCCTATGTATATCAAGCTGGCCTCTGGTTCCCTATGTACCCCAAGCTGGCCTCCAGTTCCCTATGTACCCCAAGCTGGCCTCCCACTCATTCCTCCTGCTCAGCCTCTTGAGTTCTGGGATACAGATGTAGGTATAATTATTTAAATAGACTTACTGAAAATTTTGATTTTCCTTGGAAGAAATTATTGTGGGCTATTTTTATTATTTACCATATATTGCAGGTTCTGAGCTCTGGTTTCCTGGAGCTTATAAATGTTGAGTGACCTTGGGAGGGGGGTATATATTTTTTATTGTGGTAAAATACATGTAATATAAAATACAGCATCTTAACCATTTAATTACACAGTTCAGTGGCATTAAGTACCTACTTGTGAACAACCATCTCCACCATCCACCTAGCAGAATTGAAACTCTGTACCCATTAAACGATAACTCCCCGATTCACTCCTGCTGGTCCCTAGCAACCACCCGTTCACTTTGTGTCTCCACAGACTTTACTGCTCCAGGTACCACAAACAAATGGACTCCTAGAGTATTTGTCTTTCTGTGATGGGCTTATTTCACTTAGCATAACGCCCTCAAGATTCATTCATGTGATAGTATATATCAGAATGTCCTTCCCTTTTCAGGCCAAGTGACTCTGTTGTGTTCATGTTTACCATACCTTGCTTATCCATTCACCTTTAGCAATTACTGAATTATTTCATCTTTTTTTTTCTATTGCTGCTGAGAACATAGTTGTACAGATACATCATCAAGACACCGACTGCAGTTGTTTTGGATGTGCATATCCACAGTAGAATCACAGATCATAAAGTCTTTCTCCTCCTGTCCCACTTTCTGTGCCAACCAGAGTATTTTTCATAGCAACCACCTGCCCTATTTTACATTCCCACCAATGGAACACTTGAGCTCCATATCTTTGACAACTTGTTATTTCCTGTTTTTGTTATTTTTGCCTGGTTTTTGTTATTTGTAGTTTTGTCTCTTTTGATAGCAACCACTCTAATGGGAGTGAGGTATTATATCCCTGTGCCTTTGATTTGCATTTCCCTAAAGAGCCATGTTGGGCATCTTAGCCCACTGTATTGACTAATCTCTACTGTTATTTTTCGGGGTGACAACTGAGCTTTGAAGGATGAACAGGGCTGCTATGGGGAGGGATGAGAAGGAAACATCAAGCAGAAAGAATAGATTAACTAAATCCCCAGGGTGTAAAAATAAAATGACTGGGGGCCTGGAGAGATGGCTCAGTGTGGCTGCTCTTCCACAGGAGCCAGGTTCAATTTCCAGCACTCACATGGTGACTGACAAGTGTCTGTAACTTCAGTTCCAGGGCATCTGACCCCCTCATACAGGCATACATGCAGGCAAAACACCAATGCACATAAAATAAGACTAAATAAATCATTTAAGTTTTTAAAAAAATAAATAAAATGACTGCTTTGAGGCTGGAGTATGCATAGCTGAAATGGCCAGAAGGCTTGTGCATGTCATTGGAGTAGGATGGTAGCCGATTCTCTGATAGGTTAGCATCCACCAGACATTAGTAGCACCTTGTATGTTACACACAGGCCAGACCATGCCAGGAATGCCAAGATTGTCCGTGCGAGAACTTTGGTGGTAGGGCATGTCACTTTGAGTCAGGACACATATAGAAAACAAAACACCACACTTTAGCACACAGTCAGAAAACACTGACCAGCAATAAAGACCAATTACAGCTAACCTAAGGAAAAGAGAGTTAAGGTAACATGCTGGGATGAGCATGCTCTCAAGTTGCCTAGATTGTATGAGACATCACAAAATAATAAAACAACAATAATAAAAGATAATAGTACCCAATCTCACTATAACACTACCACATATAAAATAGAATCACATCTTTATGTATAACATATATGCTATTCAACAGTTATTTGTGGTGTGCCTACTCTACATGTCAGACTCTGTAAGAGGCCAGTATTACTATCTCGTTATATGAAGAAGAAAACATAGACTTTTGTGGCAGATTTTTCCAGTCCATGTCTTTACCCAGTGCATACAAAGCTTACTTTGATTTCCAGTAATGGAACTAAGAGAACTCTGCCAACGATGTTCAGGAGTTTAGACTGGATCCAGGAGGCAATGTTTCTGAGCAAAGTTTATTTTGTGATTAAATCTTTGTCTTGGAAAAATAATTCAGATCACTAGGTATTAGGCAAGTGTTATAATGCAGGAAAATTAGAACAAGGATCCAAGGACAAGTGAGAATAGAGGCTAGACCAAGACCCAAGGACAAGTGAGAATAGAGGCTAGACCAAGATTCAAGGACAAATGAGAAGAGGCTAGACCAAGAGTTGGAAAAAGAGGAGTTCACTCCAGGAATATGACTTCACTGGTGGTACTTTTATGGAGTTCCAAATGCGCCCCCCCCCCCATCTGCTGTAGAAAACTAAGTGATGCTTTATCTTTCTCTGGAGCAAAGGATCCTGGGAAAGCCATAACTTTGCAGTTGCCATGAGGCAGGGCATCTGTGATCTGGAGCCCCTGTTCTCTCTCCACCATGGTCCACTGGGTTTCTCTACATGCTTTGCTGTCTTCCCAACTTCTGACAAGTCCTGACCCAGTCCACCACTCTGACAACATCATCAGCTCTTAGCTTTGCTAATGGCCAGGTTCCCCCATAATATCTCCGGGCAGCTTCATGTCTCCAATTCGGACCATTATCTCAACTTCAAATGCCATGGAAGGTCCCATATATGAGCATTTTGTGCTCCTGGGGCTACTATAGGAGAAGAGGATGGGAGTGTTTGCTTTGCATATTTTCTTTTTCTAGCTGGTGGTTGTCACGAACTACACAGGGGACCACGGGTCATGTTGAACTAGCAAGCTGAAAGCCCAAGCTTGTATGTACACAGTGCCATTATTCAGAGCACCCGTTCAGGAAGATCTCAGGCTTCTAAAAACCCAGACCAGCAAGCCAGGCTGACTTGGTCACCGAGTTCTGACAATGTTGAATTTGAAAGAGCTGGCAGGAATTTAATCCTGAATGAAAAGAGCACCGCAGCCAGATGTTTTGGCTCTGCTAAGCCTGAAGAGGACAAAGTACAGCTGTATGGAGCTAACGCCTGGAGTAGAGGTAGGGCTGGGGCAGAAGGGAACAGCGGCTCAGTGACCATGGTTAAAACCACTAACATGAATCACTTCACATGGGTTTGGAGGGTCAGAAATGCAGGGATAGTTTTGCCAGGTGGTTCTGGCTCAGGGTTTGTAAGTGAAGTTGCAGGCAAGCTCTTGACAAGGGGTTCAGTCATCTGAGGGTTTGGCTGGATGGGAAGATCTACATCCAAACTTCCCACAAGGCCAGTCAGTGGTAGGAAGTCTCAGTTCCTTTCCTTGTGGGCCCCTACCTGTGGTTGATATGTAAGACTAGCATGGCAGCTGGTTGGCTGAGTGCTCCAGAGAGGGTTGAGCAAAGAGACAGTCTCAGATAGAAGCTACAGTGTCCTTTATGATGTAACCTCAGACATGGAAATACCATGGTTTCTGCTGTATTTTTGATCATACCACCCAGTTCTTGCATGATGTGAGAGCCACACAAGAGTGTGACTAGCAGGAAGTAGGGGTCATTGCGCTACCTTGAAGGATGGCTACCATCTACCATTGAAAGTTCTGGTAGGCATCCCATCCCTCATTTACCTGTTAAATATCCAGAAGGAAAGACAACCCAACCCGTGGATCTATTATTTCCAAACTTATTGCAGTATAGGAAACAGTAAACCTGTGGTTTTGAATTTTGACCTCTAGAGGACTCAACAACTTCAATTGCACTGATGGACGATGCCACACAGTCCAGCACTGTACCCCTTTTCTAGAAACGTGGTTCACAAGCACTTGTGTGGCTTCCTCAACTAGATATGTGAGAAGGGACAGCAGGGACAATTCTAGACACACGGTGGTTGTTTAATCAAGAGCTACTCACTGGCTGACTTACAGCCCCCCCCCCAGTCCTGCTCTTTTTTTTTTTTTTAATACGTATTTACTTTTTCTGTGCATTGCTGTTTTGCCTGCATATATGTTGGTATGAGGTGCCCAATCCCTTGGAACTGGAGTTATAGACAGTGTAAGCTGCCATGTGAGTACTAGGAATTGAACCCCGATCCTCTGGAAGAACAGCCAGTACTCTTAACTACTGAGCCATCTCTCCAGCCCCAAATCTTGCTTTTTACAGTCTGGGAATCTGAGATGTTGGTAAGGAAAAAAATTTAAAATAAACATAACTTTGATCAGATACATGATCAGTCAAATTGAGAGCAAAACTCCATAGGTGGCTGCTTAGCACATCGAGAAGAAAGCTGGCTTTTAGATGGAAGTTCAGAAGCCATCCACTGTCCCTGGCTGGGGCTAATAATCAAATCTCTCTGACACAGAGCTGCCCAATAACTCACTCACGAGGCCACAGAAAGCTGTGTTCCTGTGCACCCTGGGTTGGTTATGTGCAGTTGGCCAGGCAGGCACTAAAGAGGAAATGGTTCCTAACAAGCAGAACTTCCTGTTAAATCTCTCCAGGATTTGAAAACTGGCTCTGAAATGATGGAAAGCATGTCTGCTCTGGAAAAAAAAAAAGAAAGAAAGAAAGGAAGAAAGAAAAAAAGCCACTTGCTTTGCACAATGTCACCAGCACCAGCACACACTGGTGAGTGAGTCACATAGAATTAATTCTGACTCTTCAGGGCTAGATCGTAGGAGAGTCAGTGATTTGAAACACTATATTCAGCCCAATGAAGGTGAAACACGGTGATGTCAATCAATTGCTCTGTGTAGCTGATATAACTAAAAAATAGCACCACTATCTTAGATTAGAATCCCAGGAACTTAGATTAGAATCCCCAACCCTGAAACTTGCCAGCTTTTCTAGTGCCTTGGGTTTTCCTAGTTACTAGGTCTCTACTAGACATCTGATGATGCAGAATGACCTTCTGTGCCTTTTATTTTGTCAGTGATCTGACCTTGGTTCCTGTGCTGTTTGCACCTCAGCTTTTCCTATCTGTGGTTCTACATTTGTGGCAATGGCAGAGCCTCAAGGGTGCCTCTGAAAAATGCTTTGTTATATTACATTGCCCCCTGGCTCCAATGAATTGCTCCGTAAATCACACTATTGTTAAAATGTCCTAGGAAAACTAAACCACTTTCTGGGGCTCAGAGAACACAAAGACATTAATCAGAGGCAACCATTACAGGATGAATATTAGGAAAAGTAAAGAAATAAAAAACATGGTTTTAATGTGTAGAGCTTAGAGGAATGGGACTCAGGCCAAACCAGAATATCTTTACTCGTTCATAAATACTCTGATACAGGAATACATTATCTCTGAAGGCTTTAAGCCCATTTAGTTTTATAGCAAAACAATCTTGAACACCTGCTGCATCTTAATGATCTAGCCCAGAAAGCACAGGGTGAGGATGGAGTGGGGTACGGTCTATAAATCAGGAATGACCTTTAATGCTACTCAGCTGAGACCCTGGCAGTTGCATCAAGGATGCAGGGTAGGGATACCTCACAAATGCCCCAAGACATGGCACCTGCCATTGACCACAGCACAAGTGGTACAGCATCTGCTCCACAGGGCTCTCAGCACAGACTTCAGGAAAGCACCTAAGACTAATGGGGACTAAAAGGATTCAGGCATTATGCTGGCCTGTCCCTGTTACCTGGCAGAATGCACTCAGGTAGTACTCTGGTCAGCTCAGGGTTCCATGAGTACTGTCTGCACACAGGTGTAAAGGATCCCTTTAAAAGACAGACCCCTGCCCACTTACGACCTCTTACCTTCTTTGTCTCTCTCTCTTACTATTCTGCTCTTACCCTCTTCATCTCTTCTCGTCTCTCCTCTATCTCGCTCTCCCCCTCCCCCACTTTAATAAACTCTATGGTTAATGAATCTCTTGTGCTTGTGTTCCATAGTGCGCTTTCTAATTTAAGCAAAAAAATAACATTTTGGTGCAGGTTTTCCTGGCATTTCCTCCTGCCTGTGGTGGTTTGAGATGCTGGGACCCTGTAACCTTCAACTCGGCCACTTTTCCAACTAAGGATCTCTCTGGATTCTTCCATCTGCCACTGCCACATCTGGTAAGCCCGCCCATTCCTCCCTACCTCTGCCCTTGCTTCCATGAGTTAGGATTCCACTCATATCGAGACTGTGGTCTCTCTCGTTCTTGGATTGGTCAAAAATCCCAGTACTGGGTGACCACATTTCTCTTGGTCTCCGGGAGCCTGGGCCTCTGATTTGTGCTGGATGGAACACAAAATCAGTTGGTGCCTTTTGTCTCTGATCCTCCCTTAGTCTCTGGGACGCTGGAGATTATAGGCTTTGTATATTCTCTACCTCTCTCATGGAAGCTGGGCCCCCTATATGAAACCATGTGCCCACTTACTGGCACCTAACATTCTATCAGTGATCCATGGTTGGGAATGCAGCCTCTACTCTTTTCACTTGTCTGTTTCCTCTGCTATTTTTCACCTGTCTGTTTTACTCTTCTTTCCAGCATGCTAAAGCTCCCCTGCTTGCACAGCAGTGTCCTTTAGCTTCCCACCATGGCTAAGCCTGCTTCAGGGTGGGAACCTTCTTCCACCTGGGAATGTCCTGTTTCTTTGTGGAGATGCCAGAGGCTCGCCGTGCCCTGGCCTGGGGCAGCATCTGCTGGAGACACTCTGAGAGCTTTTTATTTTTCATTCTTTCCTCATGAATGAGGTTTTCAGGTTTTGTACTGACTGGTGCATTTGTTTCCAGATCCATGAGAGGTCTCTGGGGTTTTGTACCCTAGCACTGTCCATAGACTGCGCATTTGTTTCTCAGACCTACGGTGGTCTTTTTTGGATGTGGTGCCACTGGGACTCTGGTGCCTTGTTGGTTTCACACATCTTTCTGCCTCGCTCATGGAGGAAAAAGCCACTTCTGGCGGCAGATGGGAACATGCTTATGTGAATTTTGTGAGATAAAGCAAAAAATCTGCCAAAGGGGCCTCAGAACATTACCAAACAGGTAGTAAATACTTAGTCATGTTATTAGTATGAGCACTATAGTATATTCATAAATCATCTCCATATTATTTATATGTGCATACACCCACTTTAAAAAAAAACAAAAAGGGCTGTATGGGCTGGGTGTGGTGGCATGTGTCATTAATTTCAACACTCAGGAGGCAGTGACAGGCAGATCTCTGTGAGTTTGAGGCCAGCTTGATCTACACAGCCTGTTCCAGGTCATCAAGGAGTATATAGTCAAAGCCTACCTCCAAACAACAAAACACAAAAGACCCCAACATGTTTTGCATATGGTTTTAATAATCTTCTTTAAACTTGCAATGTATTATGAACATTTTACACATCATTAATCTAAACACCAATTCCAGAACAACAGAGAATATCATTACATGAATGGACCCTAATGTATTTAACCAGCCTCCCATTGTTAGACAATTCAGTTGTTTTCAATGCTCGATAGCATAAATGCCCAGTGAGGTACTACTGCCTTGTGGAAGCTTCCTGCGCAAATAATTGGTTTTTGCCTTAGGAGAATTCCCAGGACTAGAACAACTGAATCAAAAGAAATGCAATTAAAATATTATAAAAAGAACAAATGCATTTACAGAGAATAGGGGAAAGAAACAAATACAATTCTACCACACTAATACATCTAATGTAATTTGAATGATTTAGACATTCCAGTGTTTCCACTGTTGCTTAGAAGAGATAGTAACTTCAAGTAAAAGATGGACATATGTTTCTTATTTCATTTTCCCTTCTGAAACCCACTAAAATGACAATAAAGAACTAAAGAAACATAAACCCACAGTGTTAATGAGAATAGAATAGGAGATGGCAACAGCCAAAAGATGCAAACAAAAATTTGAGAATGGAGAAACGTACTGGATGGGTGACAACCAAGTGGATCAGAGGCAACGAAACCCATGCCATGGCTTGAGACTCTTCAGCTGAGTTTAACAGAACAAACTGCTCTCTTTGCGGCTCTGTGGAGGGGTGGAATGAGGGAGCTTGTGAAGAGCCATTTAGGTGACAAGTGATCTTTCCTGTGGAAGGCAGAGGTCTCAGCTCCATTCTTAGAATGCTGGCCTCTAGGCTCATGCACCCGCTCAGCTGTTCCTGTCCTCGATCCCAGACAAGAAGTTAGATGGCTCTTATATGAGAAGCTGATGAGTCCAAAGGCGCTGATTAGGGAATAGACCCCAGAAAAACATCCCCACACAAACTATGAGGCAGTTCAGTAACTAGCAGATTATCTCCCTTCCACATAAAAAAAGGTCACTAGAGATCACCAAGTAGACACATCAAAGGCCAGGCATGGTGGCACACACCTTTAATCCCAGCACTTGGAGGCAGAGGCAGGGGAATCTCTGTGAGTTTGAGCCCAGAGCTTATTCCAGGCCGGTTAGGGTCGTGTAGTAAGACCTCACCTGGAACTACCACAAAAACCCATCCAAACCAATTAGAGAGCACACAGAAAACAACCAGGCAAAAGAAAAGAAAAAACAAAACAAAACAAAAAAATCTGAAAAGGAAAAATATTGCCTACATGAACAGATACACTGGCTTTTTTGTTTTGTTTAGTCAACTTGTCACAATCAAGGGTCACCAAAGAGAGGAAACCTCAACTGAGAAAATGCCTTCATCAGGTTGGCCTATAGGCAAGCAATAGGACATTATGCGATTAATGACCAGTGGGGGAGGGCCTACCTCACTACTGGCAGTGCCAGCCCTAGGCAGGTGGTCCTGAGTTATATATGAAAACAAGCCGAGCAAACCACCCGGAGCAAGCCAGTGAGCAGTGTTCCTCCATGGCTTCGGCTCCAGTGCCTGCCTCCAGGCTCCTGCCTTGACTTCCCTCAGTGATGGGATGTGACCTAAGAGTTGCTTTAGATCATGATATTTTATCCCAGCAATAGAAGCCAGTAACTATATACAACAAATATATACAAAACTACATAAAAATATATACAAAATGTATAAAAACAAACTATATACAACAATATATAAATGTAAATATATATACACATAAAAGTCAGAAGGCTATATACAACAAAATAAGAGAAGAGGGTAAAAAGAATAGATTCCTATAAAAATTACTCTGAGTAGTTAAATATACAAGAACAAAAGAAAATATTTTTTCCCCTAAAGATAGATGATAAACTAACTGTCCCAGAAAGTAAAACTAAAGGTCTAGTTAGAGAAGTAAAATACAGAAAGAAAATACAGGGCTGTAGTTCAGTGGCAGAGCAGTCGCCAATCACTTATGAAGCTGTACAGTCAGTCCTCAGTACTGCCAGGAAAATAATATATTGTTAGAGCTTGTAGAGGAGAAGAAATTTTGAAAAAGATGTCAGGAAGAGAGAACCAGGAAAGCAGACAGGAAGAAATCATCAAAGGCTTGGGGCATAGTTCAATGGTAGAGCACTTCCCAGCATACATGAGGCTTGAGGTGGTTTGAAAGAAAATGGCCCTGGTGGGGTCACAGAGAATGGCATTAATAGGGGCTGTGGCCTTGTTGGAGGAAGCCTGTCACTGGGGGCAGGCTTTGAGGTCTCAGAAGCTCAAGGCAGCCAGGTCTAGTGTGGCACACATTCTCTTCCTGCTGCCTATGGATCCAGATGTAGAACTCTCAGCTCCTTCTCCAGCACCATGTCTGCCATGCTTCCCGCCATGACGATAATAGACTACACCTATGCAACTGTAAGCCAGTCCCAATAAATGTTTTCCTTTATAAGAGCTGCTGTGGTCCGCACTCAGACTCAGTGCTTGTGTGCTCACCCTTGCTGTCACCACACCTGCTGACATCAGCAAGTGCTCCGGCCGCTGAGCCTGCAGGAGGTGGACGAGCATCCCCAGCATGCACTACGGGTTGTCTACACCGTGGTGGAGGTGGACGAGCTGGGCAAAGTGCTGACGCCCACCCAGGTTAAAAATAGGCCCAGCCGCGTTTCTTGGGATGGTGTTGACCCAGGGAAACTCTACGCCCTGGTCCTCACAGACCCTGAAGCTCCCAGCAGGAAGGACCCCAAATTCAGGGAGTGGCACCATTTTCTGGTGGCCAACATGAAGGGCAATGACATTAGCAGCGGCAAGGTTCTCTCAGATTACCTGGGCTCTGGGCCTCCCAGAGGCACTGGCCTCCACCGCTATGTCTGGCTGGTATATGAGCAGGACAAACCACTGAACTGTGACAAACCCATCCTCAGCAACAGGTCAGGAGATCACCACGGCAAGTTCAAGGTGGCAGCCTTCTGCAAGAAGTATTACCTGGGAGCCCTGGTGGCCAGCACCTGTTACCAGGCAGAGTGGAATGACTACATGCCCAAGCTGTATGAGCAGCTCTCCAGGCAGTAGGGGAGCCATGGAGACCGGTGGTCCTGGGGACCCCCTACAGTATTATCAAGTTGTACAAAGCATGCTGTTTCTTCTCCTTTCCTTTCTACCGGCTAGCAGGGAGTTCTGAGCTAGGATAGAGGTTTAGGGTGATTTTCCGCTGCCCATCCTTATGATTCTAATAATTGCATCCCAGTTTATATTTGCTCAAATTTAGGCTCCATTTGGGGGTGTTTGGTGTTCTGATGTAGTCCTCGCATTGTCAATTTAAGAAGTGCAACTCTGAAAAGTAAGGCACCCTGCCAAGAGCAAGTCCACTGGGGCGAGGGCTAGTGTTGTCTGTGAGTGGTTTGACAAGGACTTCATCCAGAACCAGGCACAGTGGCATCTTCTGAGATGTTTTCTAGAGTCCTACTCCCCCCACCCCCAACTGAGACAACCCAAGGCTTCCATCTCAGTCAAGTCCTAACAGTCTAGTGCGGTCAGGCAGCTGCACGAGTGTCGATGTCCTATAACCCTAAAGAACAGGGCTTCTGTGCTGAGGCATGGCCATGGAGAGAGGGGCTGTCTTGCTTCTCAGTAGTGTGAGCAAAAGTCACTGGAGTTGCTGGGTGTGTTAATCTTGTCTGTTCATCATCAAATAAAACTAAAAGGCATTGGGGGGGGGGGAAAGAGTTGTTGTGGTCATGGTGTCTCTTCACAGCAGTAGAAACCCCAGTTAAAACAAGGCCCTAAATTCAATCCTCAGACTGGAAAAAAGAAGAGTGTTTGAGCCAGGTTTGGTGGCTCAGATCTGAAATCCCAAAACTTGGGAGGCAGAGGCAAAGAACTGCCATGAGTTTGAGGCCAGTAAGTACCAGCTTAGCAAGGTTATATGATGAGACTCTGTCTCAAAAAACCCACAAAAATAAAAATAACTCTTACTAAATAACATTGGGTCTGAAGTAGAATGATGCATGATACAGTACATGAGAAAACATATAACCCAAAGACATTCTGTAATTTCTATCACTTAGAAATTAAAGGGTCCAGGAGTGTCTAAACGGTAGGCTGTGGGCAAAGTGGCCTGCATGTGGCCAGGGATAGCTACAACACAGATCAACACGAAACCATGAACTCACTGTATTAGTCACTTTCCCGTGACCATGAAATGCCATACCCAAATGCAACTTACGGAAGAAAATGTTTATTCTGGTTTATGATTCCAGAGAGACAGAGTCCATTATGGAGGAGGGGCATGGCAACAGGCAAGGAAAGCATGGCAGCAGGAGCAGGAAGCAGGCCTAAAAATACTTCCTACACACACACACACACACAACAGAGAGAGAGAGAGAGAGAGAGAGAGAGAGAGAGAGAGAGAGAGAGAACAGGAAGGACATGGGGCAAGATTTAATTCTCATAATCCCTCAAAGTTTGCCCCCAAGTGATGCACTTCCTCCACTGAAGCTTTTCCTCCTAAAGATTCCAAACAGTACCAACAGCTGGGGACTACATGCCCAAATACATGAACCTACGAGGGACATTTCTTGTCCAAACAACCATGTTCATTAAAATATTATGTTTTTTTTTTCTTTTTGGCAATTACTTTACAACTTAACTCCATGGTTCTTGAGTGTGACCTTTGTAGTTGATAATGTTCCATCATAATGTCAAAGGAGTGGACACACACAAGAGCTTCTAAGTAGAAATTTAAAAATAAGTGTTTATGTCTCCTATAAAATATCAAGAATCATGAAGGCAAATAAAGATAATGGAAAATCTAAGGGAAACGGTTGTACCACAGAGTTTCATACCCAGCCCAATTATCACCCAAGGGTAGTCCTAAGCAGTTTTTGAGTTTTAGAAAACAATCTAATTTCAGATTCTGTTTCTTCTCTCAGGAAGCTAGAGGCAGATGTACTTTGTTGTTTTGTTTGTTTGTTTGTTTAAAGGGGGTGGTGAAAAAGGGAAGTGGAATAGTTAACTTCTGTAATTTAGAAACTTCCAAATAATTTAGTGGCTGATGAGGATATATACTTTTTCTTCCTCCATTTATTTTTAATTCATGGAATCTTGTGAGAACTTTATCTTGCTTTTCTTCTACTTTTTAGAGCAGTGGTCCTTAAAATTTTATCCCAAGATCAGTGCTGTCAACATCGCTTGGGAACTTGTTAAAAATGTGAATTTTCAGGTCCTAACAGTGGACCTGATGAGTCAGAATTAAGCATTGTGTCAAGGCAAGGCCATATCAGTTGTAACAAGACCGTCTCTGTTCTTCTGATACTTGCTAGAGTTTTCGAAGGCCTGTCTTAGGGCAGACTGTGTTCTGAATGATCAAAGTGGGACTGCCATACTTCCATGTTCCAGCTCACCAGAGGGAAAAAGTGGGGAGGTTTTTATGGACCAGGTCAGGAAATAGCATCCATTACTTCCACTTGCACCTATTTGGCAAGGCCTGCTTGCATGGTAACCCTCGTTTCAGAGGTGAGATAGGAAACAGTCTTTAGTTGGGTAGCTACATGTTAGCTATCATTGTCTTATAAGGAAAAAAGGAAAGAACAGATATAAGAGAGTAACTAGCAGCTCCTACCACATATATAATCTAGGCACCAGGGACTCCCAGACAGAATAAGATAAATCTGTTGCTGATGCTGACAGGATGTCATATTCATAGAATGTCCTGTTCAACAGGCCATAGAGCAACCAGTCCAGATGCAAACAGGGAAGCTGAAAGGGTCCAGGAATAGTTGCCAAGGAAAAGAACAAAACCAAGAGAATACCTGTATTTGAATGCATGGCCAGATCTTGTGGGTTAATTCATGACAGGTAAACAAAGTACAAAACCAGGCAAGTATTAATTCCAGTGACAACAAAACATTGAATGGGAAAGGAGACATAATTATAGGTTTCTATGTGGCTAACCTGGCAATAATATTTATATAGTCGTGATGTAAATATTTAATATTGACTGAACCAAAAATGGCTATGTAACTATTTGGGGAGAATGAACCCATTGAAAGTGCATATGAGCCAGCTTAATGATTACAAAACACAGTGTTTTTATAGTTCTTCCTGCCTGTCAGTCATAGCTAAGATCATCATCATATTTAACTGTGTGTGTGTGTGTGTGTGTGTGTGTGTGTGTGTGTGTGCCCGTGGTCATGTATGTAAATGTGCACATGTGTGTGGCTGCATGTGTATATGTGTGCATGCACTGGAGACCACGGGACAACCTAAGGTGTGCACATTTTTGTTTTTGTTTTTCAAGACAGAATTTCTCTGTGTAACAGTCCTGGTTGTCCTGGAACTCAGTTTGTTGGGAATCTCTCTTAAACACTCATCCTGGGCTTCAGACCTTGGAAGAGAAGTCCTGTGGACACAATCCAGGGCGGCTACCGAGTGAACACCCAAGTAGCTCTCTCTCTCTCTCTCTCTCTCTCTCTCATCATCTCACTGTGTAGCCCACTTTTGTTTCAAACTCCTTAATCCTCCCAAGTGCCAGGATTACAGATGTATACCACTATGACTGCTTTGCAGAGTGATTTTGATCTGACTTTCTTTTTTTTAATATTTATTTATGAATTTTATGTGTATGAGTGCTTTACTTGCATGCATGCCTGCATGACAGAAGAGGGCATTGGATTCCATTATAGATGGTTGTGAGCCACCATGTGGCTGCTGGGAATTGAACTCAGGACCTCTGGAAGAGCAGTCAGTGCTTTTAACTACCAAGCTATCTCTCCAGCCTTCTTAATCTGGGTTTCTAACATGAGACTAACACCGAAGTGACCAAGACAGCTCTAAGAAGATGCTCTGATTTTACCACCAAAGGTAGAAAGCAAATTCTAGCCCAGTCCAGAATGAGACTCTCAAAAAATAAACAAATCAAAACAACAAAAACCACAGGATAATAACAACAACAAAAGATAGAAGCAGCAGCAAAGTCACACTGAAGCAACTGATTGACTTGTAAGGCAAGGCTTGTTAAGCACTCATAATAGTCTATGTTGTGGCCTTGGGCAAGGCACTTGCTTTCCATAAGTCTTGGTTTCTCTTTTGCAGACAACATAACAATCCGTGTGTATGCATAATTCACTATGCTTTTCAGAGCTGTTTTCATTTTCCATTTTCTTGAGTTAGTTTTTCAAAAATGAAATATATAGCAAAATCACACAGTTGGTTTGTGGCAGGACCCAAATCCTACTCATATGCTCTATCTAATTCACATTGTCTTTGTAAATATTCTCTCAGCTGCTTGTCAGAGAGCCCAGTGAAGGAAAAAGTATTCCTCCAATTTATAATGGTGGAAACCAAGAAATAGCCCACACCTCCAGGCTCCTTAGCAGAGCCAAGACCTAAATCCAAGTCTCAGGGGGGTTAAATTAGAGGCTATTTAAAATGCACAGTGTCTGCTGTGATTCCATGAGATGATATAGGTAGAGGGAAGCAGCCGTACATAGACAATAAATAATACACTGCAGCTCTTCTCCCGCTGCTGCGGACAAGCAAAGGATATGATTACTCTCCTCATTTGATCTCTGTTGCTATATTGAACAGCCTGACCAGAAGCAGCTTGTGGGAGAGAAGGGTTGACTTGGTTTACACTTTCAGGTAATAATCTTATCATTGAGAGAAATCAGGGCAGAAACTCAAGGCAGGAACCATGAAGGAAGGCTACTTCTCCTCTCTCTGCCTCATGTTCAGTTACCCATCTGCCTAGAGATAGTACTGCCGCAATGGGCTGGGACCACCCACATTAAGACAGTCTCTCACAGACTCGGCCACAGGCCAATGTGATGGAAGCAATGCTTCAGCTGAGGTTTCTTCTTCCCAGGTGACACTAAGTGGTATCGAGATGACAATAAGAACTGATCAGGTGTGCTGGCTAATTTTGTCAACTTGACATGAGCTAGAGTCACCTAGAGGAGGGAACCTCAATTGAGAAAATGCCTCCATAAGATTGGGCTGTAGACAAGCCTGTAGGACATTTCCTTAATTAATGACTGACTGTGAGTGGTGCCAAGTTCTGGGTGCTATAAGAAAGCAGGCTGAGCAGGGAGGGTATGAGGAGCAAGCTAAGCAGGGCCCCTCCATCAGCTCTGCATCAGCTCTGCCCTGTTTGAGTCCCTGCCCTGACATCCCTCAGTGATGGAGTGTGACCTGGAAGTATAAGCAGAATAAACCCTTTCCTCTCCAATTTGATGTTTCATCGAAGCAATAGTGACCCCGACTAAGACACCAGGGCAGTTACCACCCTTCTTAGGGAGTCCAAGTTTCATTGCCCTCTTGTTTTCACAATATTTGTTTTCATACTATTTTACTTAGAAAATAAGTATTAGAAATATTAGAGAAGCCAGGCGTTGGTGGCGCACGCCTTTAATCCCGGCACTCAGGAGGCAGAGGCAGGAGGATCTCTGTGAGTAGAGGCCAGTCTGGTCTACAGAGCGAGTTCTAGGACAACCTCCAAAGCAATACAGAGAAACCCTGTCTCGATAAAAACCAAAGAAAGAAAGAAAGAAAGAAAGAAAGAAAGAAAGAAAGAAAGAAAGAAAGAAAGAAGAGAATACCAAAGTAGGAATAGTAGCTGTCACTATGAGGACTTCCGTTTGTGAACTATGGAGGAGGAAGCTAGGTGCCTAACATGTGGAAGGCCTTGGGTCGAATCCCTCAACTGAGCCAAAGAGATAAATAGAATGAGAAAATGGAGGGCAGGAGGACTCAGTTAAGTAGGCCAACGCTGAGACAGAAGGGCCTCCAAGGTGGCTGACAGACTTCAAGTCCTGTGCTTCGCCAGCCCCTCTCCCCCCACCCCCAGCAGCTCCAGGCAATTTTGGTGTCCTCAGGGTCCCTCCATGTGGCCCTTCTTCTTGGTGAGTCATTGAGGCCTGACTGAAGCCTAAGTGAGAGGCCCAGTTGGACCTCTACTGGATATTTTTAAACAGCATGAATGTCTTCCAGACGCTTTCCTTCAGTTTCTCCATTTCTCCTGTCCACCTAAGGCTGGGAAAGAATCATTTATGGCCTGAGGCTGCTCAGGAGGTGGAATCAACAGATGCTGCCCAGAGTTGCTAGGCCTACTCTGGTCTTCTGAGGGAAAGGGCTCCTTTTGAGAAAGGGTATTCTCTGGGGAGAGATACCTCAGAGGAGGATCTCCTCCTGGGAAAGGCATCCACAGGGGAGCTGTCTTTTCAGAGGAGACAACTTGTGGGGGTCAGGGAGGGATGTTTCCACCAGGGCAGGGTCTCCTCAGAGAAGATCTTCCCAAGGGAGATTCTCCTTAGGGGAGGGGTGTCTCTACGGGGCGGGGGAGGATTCTTGGGGGGAGGGTCTCCTTAGCCCATGCTGGGTGCCACAAGAGGGGACTCATGCCCACAAGACAGCAAGAGCTGAGCTATGCAACCAGCTTCCTGAAGGCATCCAGAGGTCTCTGGGGGCTGTAAGAGAGAACTTGGCTTGCCCATAGCCTTCCTGCCAGGACTGGGGCTGCTTGGCCTGGCCCCCTAGAGGCACTGGCCAGCATCCCTCCTGGGTCTACATCCATACCGGTCATTCCCCTGCCCCCACTGCCCTTTAACAGGACCGCTGACAAGTTGAATACAGCGGGAATAACAGCCATTTGTTCTGGTTATCGCTGCCGGTATTGAAGCCAGATGTGTGTGTTGCTGACATTGACATGGTACATCTGGCTGGGTTTTTGGTTTCCATCGCGGAGTTTACCACATCCACCCCAGTCTGCTAGAAGACAGGAGGCAAACATCTGGAAGTCATTGCAGCTGTCACGCTTCAAGGGGATCTTGTACCACAGAGAAGAGAATTCAATACGTAACTGAGCAAAATTATCCAGCTCGTCTTGTCAGTCTGGATTTCAAACACATGCAGGAGAATGGCAGCCATGCTATGGCGCCCTCCTTCCTGTTTTGTGTGATGCTGGTGGGTACCAAGAGCCTGGGCCGTGGGTCTTCTCCATGCAGCCATCTCATGCTTCTCCACTGAACAGGTCTCACCTAAAGTCATCTTTGGCACCCAGCGTCAGAGTATTTCATAAATCCTGGGTAGGCCTTTTCTTGTTTTCCTTTTGATCTCAATTTGCTAAGAGTTTTAAATGAAACATTACTTAGTGCCCCCTGCCCACTTCCGCTTATACTCACCCCATCCTTTTTTCATAGTATTGAACACTCTAGCCCTACCCTATATATTAAGTTTTCTCCCATATTTCTTTCCTGAGGCAAATTTTAGTCTTTATGAGGACAAAAATAAACCATGCTAATTCTTATTGTAATCTCCAACCTTTCTTCTGCCTAGAATCTTCAGTTCCCTTCCTGTCAACCCAAATCTTTTTGTCCTTCATGGTCTACCTCCAGCTTATTTTCATCCATGAAGCCCCTCGCAGGATCACAGCCCTCTGCAGGTCCTTCTTTGGTATGCTTCCCTAATTAAGCAGAAATTTATGGAGAGGAAATACCATTCAATTTTGCTATCTCCTCCAGCAGTCAGCATTGTGTGCTGAAGTATATATAGTAAGTCATCTACAAACCATGAATTAGTTTTTTAAATCACTCCTCCATATTGCACGATTTTCTTCTTATCTACTTTCCCTTTCGTGACAAGACTCACTGTGTCTGTATGCAGAAAGTGTCTTCAACTTTTGGAAATATAGCTTCAAACCACCTAGTAAGTTAGGAATAGCAATGCTTAAGAGTCCTATCAATTGGAGAGTCTATTAGTTTTAAGTTCTTCCCTTTATAGTATAATCACTTTTTTGTTTTATTTTGTTTTTGTTTTTCAAGACAGAGTTTCTCTGTAGCTTTGGAGCCTATCCTGGAACTCACTCTGTAGACCAGGCTGACCTCAAACTCACAGAGACCTGCCTGCCTCTGCCTTCCAAGTGCTGGGATTAAAGGCATGTGCCACCAACACCCGGCTGTGTAATCACTTTTTTTTTTTAAGATTTTATTTATTTTGTATACAATGTTCTCTGTTCATGTCTGCTTGCAGGTGGAAGAGGGCACCAAATCTCATTATTGATGGGTGTGAGCCAACATGTGGTTGCTGGGAATTGAACTCAGGACCTCTGGAAGAGCAGTCAGTACTCTTAACCTCTGAGTTATGTCTCCAGCCCTCAGGGTCCCACTTTTTTTTAATTGGAAATATTACATTGGGGCTGGAGAGTTGGCCCATTTGTCAAGAGCACTGGCTGCTCTGGCAGAGGACCCTAGTTTTATTTCCAGCACCCACATGGTGGTTCACAGCCATCTGTAACTTCAGTTCCAGGTTCTCCTGACCTCTGCAGGCACCAGACACACACCAAGTGTACAGACATGCATGTAGGCAAAGCACCCATACACATGAAACAAATAAATTTTAAAACATGCTACATTTGGGCTGGAGAGATGGCTCAGAGGTTAAGAGCACTAACTGATCTTCCAGAGGTCCTGAGTTCAATTCCCAGCAACCACATGGTGGCTCACAACCATACGTTATGAAATCTGGTGCCCTCTTCTGGCGTGCAGGTATACATGGAAGCAGAATGTTGGATACATAATAAATAAATAAAATCTAAAAAAGAAAAAAACATGCTACATTTATTTATGGGGCGTAGGGACATCCACACCATAGCAGAGCATGTAGAGGTTGGACGACAACTTGCAGGAACTGGCTCTTTCCATTCACTATGTGTGTCCCAGGGATCAAACTTAGGGTATCAGGCCTGGCAGCAAGTGCCTTTACCCACTGAGCCATCTCTTCAATCCTGTAATAAGACTTTCAAGATTGTATTTATTTATTATGCATACAGTCTTCTGCCTGCATGCCAGCAGAGGGCATCAGATCTTATTCAAGGTGGTTGTAGGCCACCATGTGGTTGCTGGGAATTGAACTCAGGACCTCTGGAAGAACAGTCAGTGCTCTTAACCGCTGAGCCATCTCTCCATCATAATAAGACTTTTTAAAAAGTGTTTATTTTGAATGTGTGTGAGTATTTTTCTTGCACAAATATAAGTGCACTGCCTGCATGCCTACTGCCTGCAAAGGCCAGAAGAGGGAGCCAGATGCCCTGGAGCTGAAGTTACAGACTTCTAACACAAGGTGTAGGTGCTAGGAACTAAATCCTTGTCCTCTGCAAGAGCGTCAAGTGTTCTTAACCACCGAGCCACATCTCCAGCCCCTGCAACAATAGATTTTTAAGGTGAAGGGGTTTCCTATCTATAGCATGCACAATAGAAAACCACCAACATTTCAGCATGGAAAAAGAAGGGATGTACAAGGTTCACCCCTAGCTAAGAAGCTGCTGATCATGAATGGCTGCTGGGGACAGAAAGTCATTTTTCTTCAGGGGTGCACCCACTGGTAAGTTGTCCATAGTCTAATAAATAACACCACACACACACACACACACACACACACACACACACACACACACACACACAGGCAAGCAACCCAAACTAAACTCGGTGAGTTATTTAACAACAGCAACAACGAAAGACATGAAAACAGGACAGGGGGCATTTTGGGTGTGTTGGGATGAAGGAGGAAGTGGGAGTGGGCAAGAGAGAGGATGAAAGGGAGGGGTGAATATGGACAAAATGTATTATATACATGTAGGAAGCTGTGGAAGAGTGAGTACAAAACTACTTAAAATAATAAAGTGGAGGTGTGGTTGGAAAAGAACACCATTCCATGTTAAAGGAACTGAATCTATTCTCAAGAGTGCTCCTAAGTTGCTTAGTAGACAACGAACTTCCTTGTGCATCGAACCTCCCTAAGGCCAATGGCCTTGTGTTCACCTGACAGTCACTGTGACAAAATCTAGGAGAGGACAGATCTTTCTGGGATCACTGTTTTAGGCCACTGTCACTTAGTCCACAAGTTGCTTTGGACTTGTAAGAGCATGGTGATTGTACATGATAAAGTACAATACATGGTACTTGAACTCACTTCATGTACTTCCTTACATCATGTCTTTACTTCATGTGAGTACATCATGATAGTAGGAGTGTATATCACACAGCAAGACTGTTCACTTCATTATATCCAGAATTAAACGAGGGAGAGGGGTCTGGGAACATACCTCCATAGGCCTCATCACCTATAAATTCTACTCCCTGCCCATAACCCAAAAGTGAAGGACCAAACATTTAACACATAGCCTTGCGGGAAGTCTATGGTCTGAACTGTAACAAGCCTGTGTGATGATGAGCATCTGGATACTTTGTTGAGAAGAGGTAGGTTCCCATCAGACAGCTTTCTGGGCCTTTTCTAGGATTAGTGGGCAGCCATCTGCCTACTCAGCACCAAGACAGCAAATGACTCTGAAGACAGTCGGAGAAAGAAAGGAGCAAGTAGCTGGCCGTGGTGGCTCACACCTTTAATCCCAGCACTTGGGGGAAGCACAGGCAGATGGATCTCTGAGTTCTGAGTTCGAGGTCAGCCTGGTCTACAGAGCAAGTTCCAGGGCTACAGAGAAACCCTGTCTAAAAAAAAATTAAAAAAAGAAAAAGAAAAAAAGAAAGAGAAAAAGAAAAAGGAAGGAAAGAAGGAAGAAAAGAGAAAGAAAGGAGCAAGTGCAAGTGTGGGGTTTTGTCCTAACGCATACCCAGAATTCTCAGAACAAGAACAAGCCATGGCAGCACACACTAGCAAAGAGTCTGCATCTGGTCACTCAGAAACCCCAGGGTTTCCCTCCTTTGTACATTGGTAAGGATGTATAGCACCCTGTTCTCATCTTGCCATGGGGATAGGCAAGAATTTAAGAAAAATAGCATCTGGAAATGAAGGAGAGACAACAGAGAGGGCAAGGACTGCTAACAGAAACACCTCCTGTTGTGGCTACTGAGCCAGTGGCTATGTGCACGGAACAAGGTGGGGGTGGGGGGTGACTCAGGGTCCATGAGTGAGGGGCTCTGTTTTTCCTCTGGGACAGCATCTATAAAATAAAATGATCCTTGAGGTCTATAAGCTCTTACATGGTATAATTCATTTAGAGACCACCTTTGAACAAATCAGCAAATCATTTCTGATTAGATTCCAAATCCCACCCAAGAGTCCATCCAACCTCATGGGACTCTGAGGTCCAGTCACAGAAAGAGAACGAGAACACCAGACATTAGATTCCTGGAGTCCTGAAATCCCTCCATGCTGTTGCCTCAGATGGGAAAAGCTGTTTCCTTCCCCCCTAAAAAGGAAAGGAAATTACAATAGGAAGGCGGCAGATTAATGACCTAGAAAACTCTTCTCAAATGGAAATGAGACTTAATTAAACTCCATTAAATCATCACTCCTGGCTTTTGTTTTTGGCCTCTCAGTACCTAGTCCAGACTGAATTAGTTCTGCCTCTGGGGCTGTTGAATTCAAGGTCTACAAGCTCCTGGGAATACCTGCTCATCTCCACTGTTTTTGCAGCCAGCCTCCTTCCTGCCTGAATACCTTCAAACCATCCTCATCAGCCACATCAGACCCCTTAAAGGGAAAGGATGGCCATTTCTAATTTGTTATGATTTATGATCAACTTGACAATCTGACTAACTACTTAAGAGCCAGAATTATATGATCCTTTCATAAAAAAAGCAAAAAGAAAAAAAAAAGCTATTATTGCATCCCATTAGTTGGCTGGAAATGAGAGGTTATGTAATCATTGTCTTGGCTGGGGACCTGAGCTCTCCAGCAATTGTCCAGTCCTCACCCAGGGACATATGGAAGGAGAAGTTCAAGTATACCTCTTACTTTCCTCGAAAAAAATGCCCCTTTCTGAACACTTGTCTTTCAGGGCCCATTGCTCTGCATCATATGCTTGTATTCTCCTGATAAACAAAGGGCTGGGAACTGTAGTGTAGGTCCTCGAGTCAGCCCTCCACACCGTCAAGCACTTTGAGAGGTCCCCCAAAGAGGCCCTCTTAGCTCAAAATGTCGCCCTTCTTTTTAATTCTGTTGTTCCTTTTCTTGAAGACTAAAGTTTTCCATTATTTAGCAGTTCTCTTTTCGAAAGACCCTGGGAAAGGATGGTGTGTAGCCCAGCCCCTTACACTGAACAAACCAGCTCTTTTCTCAAGTCAGAGCTCTCAGCTTGCTTTATTGGGCACTTTTTTATCCACAGTCTTGTTTTGTGACCTTGGGAAAATTGCTTCTGTACTCTGCAGCTCAGCTAAATGGTAACTAAGAGAAGTCCATCTTAGACTAGGAAAATCTTCTTAAACCCAAGGACAAGATCTGCCTGAAAGGGCAGAATAGCTTTGGCTGTATTCTAAAGGGTCAAATTACCTAAGATGCAATATTCAAAGTTTTGAATACTTGTCCTGTCTCTACATGCAAAGATCCAGAGGTTGACAACAAGTTCTTCACCCGCTTGTATAAAATATCATCTAGAGTAGGGGTTCTCAACCTATGGCTCACAAACCCTGTGGGGGTTGAGGAACCCTTTCATAGAAGTTGCCTAAGATATGAGAAAACACAGATATTTACATTACATTTCATAACAGTGGCAAAATTACAGTTATGAAGTAGTAGCGAAAATAATTTTATGGTTGGATGGTCACCACAACATGAGGAACTGTATTAAAGGGTCATAGCACTGGGAGGGTTGGGAACTGCTGATCTAGAGTGTAGGACTAATGTACAACAGATTTAATCTATTGCTCACCTTATTTTCCCTGTGACTCAAAGTACACCCGAGGAAAGGTACAGCTGCAAGCATGACTGTCCAGACCTACAGTGCTAACACATGGGAAGCTGAGGCAGGAGGATTACCACTTTGAGATCTGCCTGAGCTACTAGTGAATGTCAGGCCTGCCTAACCTATACTGCTCACCCTGCCTCCATATATAAAAATATAGTTTAAACAGAGCTATCCTAACACAAGGGGACAATGCTTCCTCCAGACACTATATGGGCTATCAAATAAAAAAACCCAATGTCCAGGTATGGGTTACCTCTTTTGGAGTAATTGACAGTAAGTTCCCATAAACCACTCCCAAGCATTACAGACCATTGCTCTTGGTGATCCTCCAGAACTTGCTGGTAAGACCCTATTGCTGAAGACATCAACTCCTTGAGTCATAGGATATGGAAAAATCAATCTAGTACTTACGTCATCCCTACTGGCTAGCTTTCGTAGTGCCAGAAGGTGCTCCACATGCTACAGGAAGACAAAAATAATCAACAGTTTGACCCAGCTGTGAATCATGGGAGCTATAATAACAACTAGCCTGGCAAGATATGCCTACTGGTGCAATATGGAATTCATACCTGGTACTTTTAACTGTGCCAAAAACCCATGGCTGGCTGAGTCATAAATCCTAGGGGAGAATATAATGCTATTATTCTGCTAAATGAACACAATAATATACTGCCCACAGATTAGTGCATTTCTCAGCCCTGATCAGAGAAACTTCCTTTTACTGTAGAGGGTGATTAACACAGAGATGCACAACTAGTCAATGTGCAAATAATAAAATACTGTGGAGTATTGAGCTTTTTTCTTTAGTAAATTTTTATTTAAATTAAAAACAATCTTATTTTACATACCAATCCCAGTTTGAGTATTCAGCTTTAATGGAATGGTTAAATCATACTCAATACCTGAAAGTTTTCAGGAATCATTGTAGATGAGGCAGCTGGAAAGATTATAAAGCCAGAGAAATAGTGGTTGCCAGAAGTGACAGGACCATTGTACACACCAACTCCCAGTGGCGTGATCGCTTGCATAAGACCTGTACGAGATCAAGCCAATCAGCCCCAGAATGAATGGGGGAGAGCCTAATGAAGTGCCACCACCGGCTCCGGTGTTATTGGCCATTGATGGATGCTGGAGGAAAGAGAGTCGGTTGGTTTTTGTTTGTTTGTTATTTGTTTTTCATTTCTACACACACCCAAGTACACCAAGTGGATTCAATGGAAAGATAAATGGATTTGATCAAAATGAATTTATATACATGCATGAAAATCTTAAATAATAAAAGACTATTAAACACCCACTAACGGCTTAGAAAGCATTGTGGAAGAAGGGGCAGAAACAATGTAAGAGCCAGAAAATGGGGAAATATGCAGCAAAAAGATGTCCTTTGGACATGACATAGCTGTTGCATGGATGAACTAATGGTAGATGTGGTCATCTGCACATGACTTGTGTAAGATTGGGTCCATCAACATTTCAACACAAATGAGGGAGGGGCCTGAAGTGTCATGTTCTTCCATGGTGTAACCACAGATAAGCTGTCATCATTCCATTGAATAACCTTTCACTAACAATTGGGCAAGTATTAGTTAAACTCAGTGGGCACACACAGAAGGAAGACATGAGAATAGGGGTAGGATTCATTGAGGATTGTGCCACTTTGACAGGGAGGAGAATGAAGAAGGGGAATGAGATGAAAATGCCTAAAATCCACTATGTATAAATAGGAAACTTTCAATTAAAAAATAAGAACAAGAGAGAGGTGCTAGGGAGATGGCTTATACAAGGACGTGAGTTCAATTCCCAGAACCCATGTGAGAAAGCTAGGTATGGAGGCATGTACTTGTAAGCCCAGCACTGGGAAGGCAGATCCTTGGGACTCACAGACCAGCCAGTATCTGTGATAGTTTGAATGTAATTTGCCCCATTAAGTTCATAGGGAGTGGCACTATTAGGAGGCATGGCTTTGTTGAGGTAGGTATGGTCATGTTGGAGGAAGTGAGTCACGGTGGAGGTGGGCTTTGAGGTCTCATATAAGCTCAAGCCATACCCAGTGTTTCAGACCACTTCCTGTTGCCTGTGGGATCAAGATATAGCTCCTTCTCCTCTCTCGGTTCCTTCCCCACCACCATGCCTGCCTGCATGCCACAATGTCCTGCTATGATAATGGACTAAACCTCTGAAACTTATTTTGATGGTGCTGTAGCTTGAATAAGATGTCCAGCATGTTCTTGGGCATTTGAATATTCGATAGCAGTTGAGGATACTGTTTGGGAAGGCGTGGCAGGCACGGAGGGAGTACATCCCTGGGGTGGGGTGGGCTTTGAGAACTTAAAGACTTCCTCTCTTTGCTTCATGTTTGTGGTTTAAGATATGAGCCCTTAGCAGCTGCTCCAGTCCGCCATGCGTGTCCAATGCTATGTATGCTTCCCCTCTGTGATGGTGATGGACTCTTATCCCTCTGGAACCATAAGACCCAAGTAAACCCTTCTATCTCTAAGGTCATGGTGTCCTATCAAAGTAATAGGAAAGTAACTAATAATACAGGAGGCTAAAGAATAAGAAGTCGTATGTGGGAATCCATACTTCCTAGGCAGAAAGTAGATTTAATTAATACATTTTCATTGATAGTCACCCAAAGATAGGCAAGGTAAAACATTGGCATCAAAGTCCCAGAATGGGGGACAGTGTATTTCGATAGGAAGCTTTTAGAAAAAGAGAAAACCGTAACCTAATAATGCTTCAAGCCTTCTTGCCTTGACTCTTGCTGAGCCGGAGTCTTTTAAAGATATTCCCACAGTGCATATAGGCCACCCAGCCTGATTCAGTGTGGGCAACATCACTGTGGTTCCACAGGCCACGGGACACATGCTCAGTAGCTCTGTGGGACAGCTCTACCAGGAGGAAAAACCCCACCTTAATATGGAGAGCAGACATTTTGGAAAGGAAAACACAGTATCTTCTCTTCTGCCCAGTCACACACCGTGTAAGATGGTAGCATGCCATAATGAAAACACCTAGCAGAGCAAATCCCACTCACATCACAGTCTGGAAGTGAAACAGAGAAAAAGGAAGGGGCCAGAATCCCATAATCACCTTAAGGAGAGGCCCTCATTGACCTGAAGACCTCTAACTAAGTCCCTCCTTTTAAAGGTTCCATCATCTCCTACTATCACCACCCTGGAGACGAATCATCTACTCTATGGGCCTTTGAGGGACACTTAGGATCTGAACTGTGTTTCCTTGCATTCAAGGCAACTCATCTTGGTCTCTTAAATTCTCCTAATTTTGCAGCAAAATTCCCTCCCTCTGTTCCTCTCAGCTTCTAGATTCCCTCCAGAATGCCACTTTGTGTTTTCTCTGAGGCAGCTTCCCAGATGCAGGTTTTGTCTGCTCCCATAGTGAAGCTAGGTAGGATAGGTGTCAGAACCCGTGCTGCCACGTCCACCAGTCAGTAGCACTTGGAAACCTTATTCACCTTGCTCAGGACTCTCTTGACCTCCCTTAACACCACCTCACGAGGTCCGGCCTCTGCCTTCTTCTAGTCAGCTCAGCTGACCTCCAAATCCCGCTGAGACACATACTGTGTCCAATCTGATCATCCTGATATGTGGTCGCCCTTTCAGGTGATGAATCTTCCTTAGATTAATCCTGATTCCCCCGCCCCCCCCCCACACACACACTGCCCGCCCTCCTTTCGGCTTTAGCCTATCCTTTGTATGGATGACAAATGACCTACGAGTGTTTTCTTTTTCTTCTTAGCCTTGTCTTCAGCAGAGAACGTTTCTCCCAGAAACAGAGCTTTGATTGTCCCTCACCTCCATCCTTCCACTTGCCTCCACTAAGCACCCTCTAAATCAGACCTGAGGCTCCAGAGGGAGCAATACCCTTTCCCTCGCAGCTGGTCTGAGTTTTGTCGTCTGGGAGACTGGGCTTAGAACAGCTTGAAGTTAGAAGTAAGGCGAATGAAGCTTTAAATCTCTGGCACTTAACAGCTCTGCTGCAGCCTCAGAGGTAACCGCAGTTCTCTTGTTTGCTTGCTTGCTTCCTCTCAGCCCTCTATATATCTATGCAATCTCTGCTCACAGGGCCTGACTCCAATCCTGTCTGCACTGGCGTGGTAGTACTGAGAGAGGGAAGGTTGGGGAAGAAAAAAAATTAATAGAACCAACCCATAAAAATAACAGGCTCTCTGGAGCGCACATGAAGAAATAATTAAACAGATTAAAGCCGGGAGGAGGAAGAGGGGGTGGGGGATGACGCGGAGGACCACTTAGCAGGCTGTGACTGCTGCCTCTGCTTTCCCTTCCAGGGGGCCTGTAGCTTGGTGGGGAAAAGCTTGGTGCTTATCCCTTCCTCCTGGTGGCCTGGGTTCAGAGGCAATACTGCAAAGTCACTGAGCAACTTTAAAGGAAGACACAGTACTTTACATTTCTGTGTCCCCTAAAGAGTCCTCAATTTGTGCAGCATTCTCATGAGAAAAGGAATTTGATTTTGGGGGTGGGGGGAGGGCTATAATGTGCCAGATGCGAAGTTGGAGAGCTCACATTTTGGTAGGTGATCGGGGTTTCACACTTGAGACGCGAGGGTGATCTGCCTACGGCTCAAGAGAACTGCTGATCACTTGTGATGCTTAGGGCAAAACACGGCCCTCCACACTCCTTCTTTCCCTCCTCGCTCCATCTGAGGTACATTTGCTATGAAAGAGGGATGAAGGTTGGCACGTAGGGATAATGTAAAGATCCAAAAGAAAAGAAGGAAAAAGAAAGAAATCTGGGTCAGCAAGCTTCCATCGAGACCTGAGAACTGATGACTTGGCTGCTTCCTTACTTCCTCTGTCCATGCCATACCTCTGAATTCCAGGGGAAGGAAGTTCCGCTCAGGGGGAGTAGTGCTTGAATGCTGTCACTTTTCATCAATACATCAATACATTGCCAGATCTGCTTCCTGAGTCCTAACAATGTAAGCATAGTCATTAGAAGGGAAGTTCATATGCAGGTGCTCTGCCCTGGAAGGTAGACGTGGGTGAACACCTCAGAGCCCTGGGCAGCTTTGAGGACACAGAGCCTGGGGACAGACAGACTGGATTCCCTAAGCCTTTATCCCCTATTTATACTGCCAAGGAATGGTCCCTGGACATAACTATGTTTACCTCCTCTTTCATTTCTCTCATTAATACTTTATAATTTTATTTATTTAGTGGGAGGGCATATGGAAGTCTAGGAACAATTTGTAGGAGTCGGCTCTCTCCTTCTACCATATAGGTCCTAGGATTTAACTCAGGTTATCAGGCTTGGCAGTAGGTGCCCTAACCTGCTGGGACAGCTTTTGTTAGGTTTATTCCTGCCTATGATAAATCTTTGTGTCTTACTCAGGGTGACTATTGCTATGGTGAAACATCATGACCAAAAAGCAAGCTGGGGAGGAAAGGGTTTTATTTGGCTTATACTTCCATAGCATAGTCCATCATTGAAAGAAGTCAGAACAGGAATTCAAGCAGAGCAGGAACCTGGAGGCAGGAGCTGATGCAGAGGCCATGGAGGGGTGCTGCTTACTGGCTTGCTCCTCATGGTTTGCTCAGCCTGCTTTCTTATAGAACCCAGGACCAGCCCAAAGATGGCACCACTCACAATGGGCTGGGCCCTCCCCCATCAATCACTAATTGAGAAGGTTTGCCTACATACAGTCTGGTCTTATGGAGGCATTTTCTCAATCGAGGTTCCCTTCTCTCAGATGACTCTATCTTATGTCAAGTTGACATAAAACTGGCCAGCACACTTCGTTGGAGTTTTTTCCTAAATATATGCTGTGGGGGGAGAGACAGAAAGAGAGAGAGAGAGAGAGAGAGAGAGAGAGAGAGAGAGAGAGAGAGAGAGAAGCCCTCTAACAGTGAACTACATCCCCAGTCCTTGAAATTTGATTCCTGCCTGCCCCCTCTTGCACTATCATCAATGGAACAATTGCTTTTTGTAGATGCTAGTGGTCAAATCCAGGGCTTCATGCACACTGGTAAAGAACCCTGCCATTGAGCTACAACTTCAGCCCTACACACAAGTTTGCTGAGTTTTTGCTAGAAAATAGAAGCTCATCTGATTTGTTCATACTGCTCTTATGTTTAATGGCCTTGCCACACTCTCATATTAATCCTGAGTTTGTCTGAGGCATCTCTCAGATTTCCCATGTAACCCACATGAGTACAAGTACTATTTCTTCCTCTATATTTCTTCTATCTTTTATATTTCTTAATGTTCTTTGAAATGGGCAATTAAACGAATTGCCTGTCAAATGCATATTTATGAGTAGTCCCAGATCTGTTGAGCTGATAAATAAGTGAACATATAAATGATTTATCCCTAGGCCCCCCAAAATCAGTATATAACTCTGTCATTTTTTATGAATGCCTAAGCTTATGTATAGATGGGCTGAAATAAAATAAGAGGAAAAGAACAAAGAAGAGATCAAAAGCAGAGATCGTTGGTTGAGAATGAGAATGCTTGTCCCTCGAGTATGAAGCCCTGGGCCACAGGTACAAAATACCAGGTAAACTGGGCATGGCAGCCGATCCTCATGAACCTGGCCCTCAAGAGAAGTAAGGAGATCAAAGTCATCTTCAAGTATATAGTGAGTTTGAGGCCAGCCTGGGATACATAAGATCCTATCTCAAAATCGAAGGTGACATGAAAGCCCATTCTGTTTGTTTAGCGACCTTCTCATTTACACAAAAATCAGTGAATTGCATACTCAGTACCAGGATCCACTCTTCTGTGATTTCTGCCTCTCATGAAATTTAAATGTTATCAAGAAAAAAATATTTTTTAAATTTTCCAATTTGTCTTTGAAGGAAAAGGAAACTGTAGAAACTAAGCTACCCCACACAGTTCAGCAGGGTTTGATTAACTTAGGATTCAGTGAGGCATTAGCTTTCAGGGATATCTGAAAATGCCCAGGAGTGTGCATTTTTGAAACTCTGCCTCTTGAGGGTAGATCTGGTGAGCCGTCCTCCTATGATTGATAAGCAAAATCTGTCAGAGAAACTCCGGAGGCTCCTGGAACTTCAGGATTGTCCTTCTACCCATCCTGGGGAAATTAGCATCTGATATTCACCAGCCTTAGAGACTGGGATGGCACAGGCCCGCTGTCCTATGCAGTCCCCAATGTGTCTTCACTTCTATCACCAGGACCTAAGGAGGCACAGAAAGCCAGGACCTGATTAGCCTCCTGTCAGCAATCACTTTGAACTCAAGGTGCATTGTGCACGAGTCCCTGGTGTAGAAAACACTTCACACACATAAGCTCAGGAAATCACAAAAACTCTGAGATTAACGATATACTAATAGAAATAGGGAAACAGGCTCAGTAAGGCCGACTGGCTTTTCTGAGGTCAAAGGTAAGACTGAATTAGAGCTGAGAAGTCTTCTGGCCTTGAAGGCCAATGGTTCTTTAGCATAGCGAGGTGGGATTGGTGGGTCCATAGGAAGATGAGCCAGACAGACACATTTGCAATGACCAGACTTCCCCCATACTGCCTGAAGATCACCTTCGTGCTGTGAAAAATCCTTTTCTCCAAGAGGACAAACTCAGGGCTTCCAGCCCTGCTCCTCCACCCTCTATTCCTGCTTTGTGCTGGGTAGCTGGAAGCTAAAAGTGTGAAAACTGGAAGCATTTGTAAGCTGCCTAGGTGCCTGTTGTCTCTCATGAATGACTGTTTCCTTGTTTTTGAGGCTGGACAAGCGGCCAGCTGCCAAGCAAGCCAGTCTGTAGTCACCCCTTCCCAGCTGGCAGCGGAACGTGGGTACCCCTTGCCCAGGGTACTAGGCCGTCTGTCTGCACAGAAGTATCCTGCTTGAGCTAATGAGCTGTTGGCATGGTTGGGCAATTATTTTACATCATTAATATCTGCCAAACTTGCTTTTATAGCCATGGCCTGAAATCAAATCCTCCATCAGAAGGCAATGGCTGTCTGCCTGAGGGCTCTTGTACCTCTGCCACTGTCTACAGCCCTGGGTCCAAGGTCAGACTGTTGAACACAGAGAAGCCACGGCCACATCATCCCTGAAGGCTTAGAAAACAGTTACAAGAAGGGGCTTAGGACCCCTCCCATCTTCCTGTCTAGAGAGTCCCAGATGTTACTAGACCACTAGGCTCAACCAAAAGGCAAAGCCTGTCACCTGGGCTTGCTGACTAGTTCTGATCCTAGAGTACATAGGACTTGTCCTCTGGGCTGCTGAGGCCTTCAAGATGGGCACATTCTAGAGCATCAGTTCTCAACCCCCGGGGTCGTAGATCAGATATCTACATTATAATTCATGATGATAGCAAAATTACAGTTATGAAGTTAGCAACGAAAATAATATGATGGCTGGGGGTCATCACAACACAAGGAACTATATTAAGGGTCACAGTGTCAGGAAGGTTGAGAACCACTGGTCTAGAGCCAAGCTGCAGAACCTGATCCAGCTTAAGTCTTCTTGGCATCATACTCTGCTCTGGTCTCCCTGTTCCTCCAGGTTAATGTCATGGTAGCCCTTTCCCCAGCCACAAGCTGCTCAAGAGAGAGGATCTGGAAAGCCATGTCCTGAGACACTTTTTTAAAGAAGGTTTTTATTAGCATCTGCTGATCATCATAATAAGGTATTTCATTATGACATTTCACTCCCCTTTCTCTCTTCTCAATCCTACCTATCCTTTCTTTCCCCAACTAGACCTCCTCCTGTTTTCATGTCTTATTTTGCCAACCAGTGAGTATAATTAGGCTTGTTCCCAGGAGCAGGGGGGCTCAGGGGTCATTTATAGGAACATGAGCAACTAACAGTGGCTTTTCCACTGAAGAAAATGGTAAAGCGCTTTTCTTGAAAGAAACAGGGCTTGGTAGAGTAGGCAAAAAAGCAATCACCCACATCTTCACGTTCTACACAATGGCATCTTTTCACAATTGTCCAAGGTGACCACTCTGACGTGCAGTTGTTATGGCTACACAGAACACATACTGAATAAGGAGTATGAAGGCAGAACTGTGGGAGGCAGAGAAACATTTGCCCAATTTAGTTTCCAATTTGGAACTGGATCACCACTTTCAGAGGCCCAAGCTCTGCCCCATCTGGTTCCTCCTAACTTGCCAACCTGTACGGGGGTGTCAGAGTTCACAAGATGGAAAAGGTCCCTTCCTGCTTCCCAGGGAAGGTCTTCCTGTCTCTTCTCTCTAGAGGAAGGCAGCCATATTGCCCAAGGTCACAGCTGAACTCCATTGTATCCCACCTTCAAACGGCTCAAGAAGCTATCTTCTTCCCCTACTTTTACTTATTTTATGATGCTGGGAGTAGGACCCCGGGGGTAGAACACATACTGGGCAAGTACTGCACCAGTGAAATACCCACAAGCCTCTCCTGCCACTGTCTTAGTCCATTTTCTGTTGCTATTACCAAACACCACAGATTGGGTTATTTATTTTTAAATGAAGGGTTATTTAGCAACTACTTATGGAATCTGGAAGACCCAAAACATTACCACTGTGTTACCAGAACATGAGGGCAGGCATCTCACAGTGAGACAGGGTGAGCATATTTACCTCTCTAGTAAAGGACTAATGCCATTACAATGGATACCCACATGACCTCATTTAATCCCAACTACCTCTCAATAGTTCAGCCTCTACCTACGACCAAAACAGGACTTGGGAGCTGAAGCTGCCAATGTGTGAACTTTGCTATTTCAAAGGTAAACATTTATTTATGTGTGGATGGGATAGTGGGTGCATGACCCCCCTATGGAGATCAGATGACAACTTGCAGAGCTGGTTCTCTCTTCTATTGTGTGGGGCCTGGGATTGAATTCAGGTTGTTGGGCTTGGTAATGGCATCTTTACTCACTGAACCCCTATGTTTAATTAACCCTTAAAGATTTTATTTTCTTTGGAATTTCCTATCTACAAAGAGATATGAGAATGTGCACGTGGGTGCATGTGTCAGCAGAGGCCAGAAGAGGGCATCGGATCCTCTAGCACAGGAGTTACTTAAAAGCGGCAATAAGCAACCTGATATGGTTTCTGGGAACCAAACTCTAGTCTTCCACAATGGTGGCAAGTATTCTTAACTGAAGCCATCTCTCCAGCCCCATTTTTAATATTTATCATTTTGTTGGTGCTGGGTAGAACATGTGCCAGTGTGTGCATGTGGAGGTCAGAGACTGTTTTCCTCTACTGTGTGGATTCCCAGAATGCAATTCAGGTGTTTAGGCTTGGCAACAAGTGCCACCCTGCCAGGCTCCCTCCCCCAACACATGAAATTTTGGGGGACACATTCAAACCACAACACCTACTTCATCCACTCATCCTTTTCTAATTTGTGTCCTTGGTTTTCTTAGTTGTCCCTGACTTTTCTTCTTTCTTGCCTATTCTTTCTCTCTTTGTTCCCTTTACCCCCCAAACTCTTCCCTCTTCTCAGTCCTTTTCTTTCTTTTCCTTCCCTTTTATGCAAAGAGCATTTGTTCTTCATTGTGGAGGGTCTAGCGCTGCAGCCAGAAACCAGCTCCATTTCTTGTTAGTTTTATGCAGCCCGAAGCTTGCTCACTGCCAAGCCTTGAGGCTTGGCTCTAGTGTTTTGGAAGTGGTGGTGCATGACAGTAATCCCAGCACTGAGGAAGCAGAGGTAGGAGTCCTGATCAAGAGTTCAAGCTGAGCCTTTCCTACACGGTGAGTTCAAGGCCAGCTGGATTTGATGAAAAGTTGCCTCAAAAACAAAGACGAGGAAGAGGGAGTTTGGGTTACAGGAGGGTATAGCTTTTATTTCTCTACACCTGTCTGTTGAGCATGGCTCCTTGCTAAGTCCTTAGCAGCGGGACTCAGTGTCATGAGTGGGGACAGGATGGAGCCACAGTCACACAGGCTTTCTCCCTTGTGAATCACTTTCTCTCTCTGTGACTCCAAGTCTGCAGCTCCTTTGTAAAAATCAAACCAATCTCATTGACATTGCACACTTAGCACATGTGTGGCACAGGGTAAGGTCTTGGTGCCACCGGTGGTGACCATGATGAAGAGGAGGAGGGAGGAGAGGAGGAGGAAGCAGCCAAGTGTGATTCCTCCCTCTAGCAGCTTTCAGTCTGGAGGAGAAATAAGACAGTAGTTCGAGGTGAGAGGATGGGGACATTACCAGCACCAGCAAAGCCCTCCAGGGATAGAAAAGGAATGGAGCATGTAGCATGGTGTATGTGGGCAGGAGTTAAAAGTACCACAGGGAAGAAGGACTTTCCCAGTAGATGTGTAAGCCAAGGTCTAAATGCAAAAAGTCGGCACCCATGGCAGACATTAGCATCTCTAAAAGTGAATAAAACACAACGGCTCTACTAGGGAGCTGCTCAATGCAACTCATACAACAAGGACATAGGTTCAACTATGTTCGTAGCAGCATTATTTGTAATAGCCAGAAACTGGAAGCAACCTAGATGCCCCTCAACTGAAGAATGGATAGAGAAAATGTGGTACATTTACACAATGGAGTACTACTCAGTGGAAAAACAACAATGGAATCTTGAAATTCACAGGCAAATGGATGGAACTCGAAGAAACCATCCTGAGTGAGGTAACCCAGTCACAAAAAGACAAACATGGTGTGTACTCACTCATATATGATTTTAAGACATAGAGCAAAGCATTACCAGTCTACAATCCACAGTGCCAGAGGAGCTAGGAAACAAGGAGGACCCCAAGAGAAGACTGCATAGTCCCTCGAAGAAGGGGATGGGGACAAGAACTCCTGAAGAAAGTGGGAGCCTGGTGGGAAGAGGAAGGGGGTGGAAAGGGAAGAAGGGGAGGGGGGAGGAGAACAAGAGGCCTGAGAGAGGGGAGGAATAGAGGAGGGCAAGAAAGGAGATGCCTTGACAGAGGGAGACAGTACAGGTTTGGAGAGAGGTCTGGCACAGGGGAAATGTCAGGGGATTCACAGGGATGACCCCAACTAAGAATCCAGGCAGTGGTGGAGAGGATGCCATTGATGCCATTCCCCTATAATGAGATTGGTGTCTACCTTGGTTACCATTCCCAGAGCCTTCATCCAGTAGCTGTTTGAAGCAGAGACAGGTACCCACAGCTAATCACTGAACCATACTACTGGAATCCAGTTGTGGAGGGGGAGGAGGAATGAGCAAAGGAGCCAAGATGGGGCTGGAGAAACCCACAGAAACAGTGGACCTGACCTACTGATAAGAATGGAGACCCTAGTCATAAAGCTGGGGAAACGGCATTGGCCCAAACCAAGCCCTCTGAATGTGGGTGCCAGCTAGGAAGCCAAGACAGTCTATGGGACCTCTAACAGTGGAGCCAGTCTTTATCCCTAGAGCACAAATGGACTTTGGGAGCCCATTCCCTATGGAGGGATACTATTGCAGCCCAGATACAGCAAGAAGGGCCTAGGCCCTCCCCTGAATGATATGATGGACTTTGAAGGTCCCCTGTGGAGGGCCTCACTATCCCTGGGGAGGAGTTGGGGAGTGGGTTGGGGGGGTGTTGGTGGGGAACATAGGAGGATGGGAGGGTAAGGGACTGGGGCGATGGATATGTAAATATGAGTAGTAATTAAAGAATTTTTAAAAAGCAAAACACACACACACACACACACACACACACACGCACACACACACACACACACACACACACACACACACCACACACAACAAACACACACACCAAAAAGTCCAAATAGAACCCTGGGGAATTCCAAGGGAGGAGCCTTGTGGTACAGGTAGTGGGGGTGAAGGACGAAGAGGTGGGATGAGGTGGGGGTGGGGGAGGTGGGGGGTGGTATTATGTACAGAAAAAGGCTGATGACAAAAGATGCTAGTGGCAGAGAGTAAACTGGGCGCCTGTGGTGCCTGGAATCCAGGTGCAGAATGTGTTTCCAAGGTGATCAGGGCTCTAGAATGCTGTGTCTGCGGATAGCTTTAGATAATACCATATCGATTGTGCTGACAAGAATGTCTTAGAAAAGGGAAATACTGGATGCAGGAGAAGGAGACAGGTGAACAGGCCTCAGCCTCCTAAGGGCTGGGATTGTAGGCTGGTGCCACCATGCCCACATTCACGTTATTCTGAGATGGATCTCCAGAGCTCTTTTCTTTATACAAAACAGAAGCCCCTGATCCCATTCCTCTTCTCCCTATGTCCCTGGCAGCTACCTTCCTACTTCCTGTGTCTATAAATTTCACCACATTAGTTACCTCACATAAATGGACCAGAATTTGTCTTTTGTGTGTGGAGTCTTCATTTAGCATAATGATCCCTGGTTTCATCCATGCAGTAGCATGTGACTCTAGATGTATGTATCACATTTAATAATATTTGTCTGTTGATGGCCAACTTGGGGCTCTGTTCCTTAGCTACAGTGAATAATAGCACTGCTATGATCAAGGGCATGTAAATAAGTCTTTGTGATGTTGTTCTAGTATGCTGGCAAGCCTCTGTTCCCAGGAGTAAAGTTTCCAGGCCATATGGTAGACTTTACATGGATCTCCATAACACTGGGCCTCACCAAGTGTCTTCAGACCTGTCACTAATGACTTCTAAATTTGCATCTCCAGTCTAGGCCTGCCACTTGAGTTCCTAACTTGGATATCTAACTATCTGCTTCTATATCTGATCTCCAGAAATGATCTAGATCTTGGTATCTTCCTAAACTCAACTTGCAATTTCTGCCCCTAACTTTACCTTCTCCCTGCCCTCAACACCCAGACTACACTGGAGTCATCCCCAGCCTGTCAGGAAGTCCTGTGGGCTCTGCTTCAAGCATGCTCTGCTCCTGACCACAGTCACTGTCCTTCCCTTCTTCCACATTCCAGGTATTGTCACTCACCTGGATCACCAAAAATGACTGTCAGACCCAGAACCTGCCCCATCCATCCTTCTTGCCATCTCTCCAAAATGGCCAAAATTTTCTCAAAGGTTGTTAATGTAGATAGTGTCCTTCCTCTCCTCTAAGCCCTCCACCGGGACCCTCCCAATCCCTCCAAGGAAATGCCACAGAAGTATAATAAGCAACAAACCCTGTATGACCTGGCTCCCATCAGCAACAAGATCTCATCGCTGACTTGTCCTCCTGTGTACCAGGTATCTATGATTGCATAGCAATTACTCCAAAACTTGATGCTTAGAATAACAAACATTAATTCTTCCACAGTGTCCAGTAGGAGCTGGGAGTGGTCTGCTGGGTTCTCTGGCTCAGCCACTCAAGGCTATAATCAAGGTGTGGGCAGCGACTGTGATCATCTCAGATAGCTCACTGAGCAATGAATCTCCTATTGTGAAACAGAGCAGGTGGCAGGACTCAGATCTCTGTGGCCTTGCAGACTGAGGCAATAGCTGTTCACCAGAGCTCCCTGGATTTCTTGTCATATGGGTCTCTCCATGGGGTGGCACATCACACAGCAGGTGGCTTCCCCTTGAGGGGGTGAGTGAGTGAGAGAAACGGGAAGGAAGAAAAATGGAAGCTAAGGGACTAGAGAGATGACTCAGAAGTTAAGAACATTGGCTGCTCTTCCAGAGGTCCTGAGTTCAATTCCTAGCAACCACATGTTGGCTCACAACCATCTCTAATGAGACCTGGTGTCCTCTGTGGTCTTCAGGCATACCTGCAGGTAGAATACTGTATTCATAATAAATAAATACATCTTTAAAAAAATAAAGTGGAAGCTATAGTCTTTTAGAATGATGGCTATAGTATCGGCCATACTCTACTAGTCAAAACACACCACCCTTGAAGACAGAGTGATACAGAAGCGTGGACCTTAAGGAGACAGGGACCATGGGAGCTACATTGAGCTTGTCTACCACACCTACTTAGCAAATGCAGAGGACTCCTTCTTTCTTAGCCTATACTACCATACTCTACCTTGAGGCCTTAGCCGCAGCAGGGACCTCAGTCTGGAATTTACTCCCATCTGGCTTGTTCACCCCCATTTAGTCTTTGTTCACATGGCCTTTTCAGGTGAGGATTTTCTCTGATTAGTTCACGTAAAATCCCAATAGTCCTGTGTCCCTCTCTCTCCTTCCCCAGTTGCTTTTCTCTGATTCTCCAAAACACAATCACTTTCTAATGTCCCATTTTTCCATGTCTCTCCCACTAGAATCAAGATCAGGAGGAGGTTTTCATCAAATTCTTTCACTGGTGTCACCCTAGTGCCTAGAACAATGTCTGGCATGTTATAGATGCTCAAAGAATCCTTTAAGCCAGCCGATTTCCTGTGTGTGTGTGTGTGTGTGTGTGTGTGTGTGTGTGTGTGTGTGTGTGTTACAAATCACTGGCTTACAGAATACACACATACAGAGGGGTGAGGGTTAGGGGGACCAAATACAGTGCAAATAGTATTAGAGCTCCAAATAGGACTCCAAAGTCTTGTTTCCTGTGCCATCTTACCCTCTTTCCCAGGGGACTGGGAGTTCTGGCTAAGATGAGGGGGAATAGCTCCCTGTGTGTTCTTGGGATCCCCCAGGAAACCACCCTGGTATTTGGAGTACAGAAAGATATAGCAACTCTACCCCCATCCTTGCTAAGGGTGGGTCAGCCCTCCTTCATTCAGAGGTTTGAGAGAGAATATTCAGGCTCCCCAGGGGCCACTCTTCAGAGCAAAGGGCATGAGATCACATCACGCACCCTGTGCTCCGTGGTTTTCATTCTCTAAGTTGTTCAACACTGAGCCCCTGCTACGCAGTACCAGGCACTGTACACAGACAGGAGAAGCAGAGTGCCTATTTCTAGCGACACACGAGGGAGGGAGACAGCAACTAAACTACTGGGTTGTCCCTCTCCATTGAGCATCTCCAGTGCTGAGCAGCTCGTTACTTCCCAAAGCCACCGGTTATCCCCGTTATCCTGCCAAAGACTCCAATGGCCAATTTTTCTTTTTCCGAAGCAGAGTCTTTTCCTACAGCTTCCGCCTTCAGTCTTAATTTTATCCTCTGGCTCCATACCGAATAAATCTACCGCTTTTCCAAATGACAGTCTTTTAAGTATTTGAAAACAGTAATCAAGTCCCACAGAGAGCTCTCTATAGACTTGTGGCCGCCTTTGGGGGGGGGGGGGGCGGGCACAGTTGGCAGCTGCCCCAAGCTGCTAGGGATGTGCACGCCAGGCTAGCCTCAGTGAGGGCCCCAGACACAGGAGGGCATTTCCCAGATTCCCTAAGGACCTCCCCCTGCAGGCTCCCAGGGGCTCCACAAGGACCTCTGAGACTTTCAGTGTCTTTCCTGGGGACCCCTGAGATTCCCAGTGATTCCCTGAGGCTCCAAGAACTCCATGACATTCCCTGAGGCCAGGAGGCCTGTGGGACTCCCTGGATACCAGCATTTCAGGGGACAGGCTGCAGCCAGGATGGGGCTCAAGGAGCCAGCTGGGGTTCTGTGTGTTCTTTGTTTCAACTAAATGTAGCTCTCCAAGTACCTGCTTGTCTGACGCAATAGGCCCTGCGTAAGTCTCCCCGACAAGGAGCCAGCTTTCTGCTTTTTTTTCCCCCTGCACAGCCCGAGCCCAGCTCCTTCTCCTGGCCCAGCCCAACAGGTCTTGAATTCATTAAAGTTCCATTTGGCCATGCTCTCTGCAGTGCTTCTGCCAACGCTGTGGGCAGCTGAGTGCAGGCCTGGAGACCCAGCTTGAAGGAGGAGAGTGGTCATAGGGTATCCTGGGAAAGAGGAGGGGGACTGGAAGCAACACAACCTTAATTGTTTGCTGGCTGGCTGGCCTTCTGGCCATAGAAAGGATAGACCCCCCATTCTGTCTCTCTCTCTTTCTCTCTCTCTCTCTCTCTCTCTCTCTCTCTTACACACACACACACACACACACACACACACACACACACACACACACACACCCATTCTCAGAAAAGGACCCGGATACAGGAGCAACACTGTATCAGCCTGGAACAACTGTACAAGGAAGCTTGTTCTCAAAAAAAAAAAAAAAAAAAAAAAAAAAATTGATTCCTGGCTGCAAGAGGAGAGAAAGGGGAACTAAGACCCGTTTTCAAGTGCTGGAAATTTTCTGTACTTTCCTTCTATCTGTGCACTTGTTTCCATTTGTAAAGAAATTAGTTTAAGAGGGGAAAAAAAAAAACAGAACACCACTCTTTGGCTTCCTACCTATCTCCTACTTGGTACACACTTTACCTCAATTTGCTGCCTGGCTCGCATCCACCCCAGGTTCCTGCTACCATGCCCAGTGCAGGAACACGAATCGCCTCTCAGGCCACCTTCCTCTGCTCTGCTACTCTGAATGCCAGCATGCTCATGCTTGGGGCCATCCAGGATGCTTTGGACAGAGGTCTGTCTTTAAAGTTCATCAGGGTGGATACCCTCACTAAGGAAAGGACTGACAGAACTCCACATTCTGCATCCACATGGCTAACTCAGGCTCCTAGCAGTGATTTCCAAAAAGGAGAACTATTGGAGCTTAGGTGACTCTGGTCTGGGATAGCAACACTCCAAAGGCTGATGTAGGAGGATCATACAAGTTCCAACCATCCTGGGCTACATAGGGAAACCTGGTCTAACAGTAGAGACAGGTGGGAGAAGGAAATGACATAACTTTCTAATGGGCCCCCTTTTTGTTCTACAAAGCAATTCTATTCAAACCAAGTACCTTAACCCTCTTGTGCTTGTGCTAGTAAAATATGTTCTTAAGACAGGCTCCTTTGGGAGCCTGTTTGGGGTCAACCTAGAGCTAACTGCCTTTCTGTCTTTCCTCATAGCAAGATTAAGGGGGGTAACATCTCCCGGGCCAATGCCCTCTACACAGAAGCCTTACAAGGTCCACATACTCCTGTCGCCCTCACCCCACCTCACTCCACAGAAAGTTTATAGACAGCTTGCACTGTGAGTTTCCACCCTCAGGGGTCATCCTGGACCCCATTCAAGAAATTACTTAAAAAAAAAAAAAAAAAAAAGCTGGGTGGTAGCCAGCCTGGTCTACAAAGCAAGTTCTAAGACAGCCAGGGCTGCACAGAGAAACCCCATGGGCAGTGGGAGTGCTTCTATTGTGGGAGCTAGAGAGACATCTCAGCAGTTCAGGTCGAATACTGCTCTTCTACATCAGTTGAGCTGAACTCCAGTTCCAGGGGAATCCAATGCCTCCATGGACACTTGCACTTACAAGCACACGCCCACATTCAAACACACACACATACATAATTAAGAATAACAAGTTGTTTTGTTTTTTTTTTTAAGCTCTTACAGTGGCACACACCGTTAGTCTTAACACTTGGGAAGCAGAGACAGGTGAATCCCTGAGTTCAAGACCAACCCCGTTAATAAAGCAAGTTCCAGGACAGCCCGTACTACATAGAAAGAAAGAAAAAAAAAAAAACCTATGGGTGGGGCTTCTAACTTCCAAGTCTACCATTAGCAAACAAGAGTCTTTTTTGTCATCTTCCGCAAGTCCCTAAGGTGGGTGTGAAAGGGCTCATTCCATAGATAAGCCTAGAAATATTCCTGGCTGGATATCCTGAGCAGGTGTCCTGCCCCTTTGGCTGTGAATTCTCTCTGTAGGGTGGGGCGAATCCTGAGGTTTCTACTCATGCAGGGGAGGGAGGGAGCCCCGCCCCTTCACAGGATCAAACCCACAGCACAGCTGGTGTGTGGTTAGCCTGGCAGGAGGCTTTGGGCTTTGATATGCATCTCCCTTGTTACCAGTGCTATCCCCATCAAGTGATATTTTTTGACATGCACGCCCCTGGGATAGGCAGGTTGAGCTGGGGCATTCTGTAGGAGGCTTCATCCTCATGCCCTTAGATATTCCTGCAGTTGCTTGGGTTCCACCAACCTCTCTTCACTGACAGCCCTAGTCTACAGAGGAAGGCAAACAAGCGCATCTTCTCTAACCCCATGCAGAGGTCTTTGGCAGACTCAGATTAGATTTGGTTGGTGGTCTCTGCCCCAGAGCTAATGAGCTGCGAATATTCCCTTCAAAAGGAGGGACTGTCTTTGAAGCGACACAGACTCACCCAGAATACCTCAGAGTACCACCACCTCCAGCCAGCAGCACTTCCCAGCAGGGCTCTCAGAATTCACTGGGCTGGGAATCCCAGTATGTTCCAGGTAGATCAAAGGGCAAAGGCAGCCACCCCTCTGCTGCTCATCCAGCCTGGGCCTCTTTGCTGAAAAACAGTAGTTTGTGCATGATGGGAAGAGCTTAAAAAGTCCCATTTGTTGAGCTATTAATACTACCTCAGACTCTGGGCTGAGCACTGTGCATAATGGCTCTCCTTCGTCTGCCACACAAACCTTGATTTAAAGATCTAGAAACAGCCGTTCTGCAATTAAACCAAGCTCACGCAGCTGACACATCCAGCACGCCACCATAGGTCTAGTTGACTTCCAAGACCACCCATTTCAACATGTGGCACCCTGGCTTCATTGCTATTAAAGTTTGGAAGAAGCCTTGATCTACATGCGTATGGGATCCATGTGCTTGGGGACACGTGGAAATCACTCTGTGCCTAAAATAAATCATGCTACGGGGTTAACGAGCTCGTAAGAGCGTTAGGGAAAGATGTACTCTCGATTGGAGTTCCTCACTGTGCCTCACCACACAGCTGTTTGGAGGGAAGATTTTGAGCACAAGCATAAGCTCTGTCAACTTCTACTAGATGAAGAACAATAAGAACAGGGGGTGGTTGGGGAGCTTTCAGAGATGATTTTTGCTCACTAATGGTTTCTGAGAACTGGCGTTAGCCTCCTGCTTCGTTGCTGCACAAGAACGCCGTAGTGTTAAACACGGATGGTGAGCATTAACTAGATTAAAGAGAGGCAAATTAAGTCAGGTGGTGGGAGGCAGAGGCAGTTGGATCTCTGTGAATTCAAGGCCAGCCTGGGCTATACAGAGAAACCCTGTCTCAAAAAGCCAAAAAAAAAAAAAAAGAAAGAAAGAAAGAAAGAAAAGAAAAGAAAAAAAAAAACAAGACAGAGTGAGGAAGAGAGAGAGAGGTTATAAAAGTAGACTAAATTAGATGAATCTAACAAGACTAAAGTGAGTATGAACTTAGTGCTTAAATGCTTAAAATTCACCGTGGGGGACAGAAAGAGGGAATATGAATGAATTAGTTGCTATAACAAAATACTAGAAACTGAATACATTATAAAGAAAAGAAGTTAACTTCCACTTTCAGAGGGCTGCTGGCTTGATGATGACCTTCTGAGCATTTTACAAGAGATGGCATAATAGTGGGAACACAGGTGAAAGGGAGAGGTCATGGGTGAGACAGGAAGTCAGAGATTGGGGCTCAGGCTTGCTCTTTCACAACAACTCACTCTCATAGGAAGTAACTGGATTCTGTAAGAACTGTTTTAATCTTTTGCTAGCAATCTCATCACCTCCTACCATGCCCCACCCCTTAAAGGTTCTGGTGGTTTCCCAGCTTCTTCATACTACAGCCCAAGCTTCCAGCTATGAGCTCTTTAGAGACACTCTACCCAAGTCATAGCTCTCTCTCTCTCTCTCTCTCTCTCTCTCTCTCTGTGTGTGTGTGTGTGTGTGTGTGTGTGTGTGTGTGTGTGTGTTGAGGCAAGAATGTTGAGGATATCAAAACTCTAGATGCATCAGACATGGAGATGCACACCTTTAACCACAGCACTTGGGAGGCAAAGGTAGGGGGATCTCTGTGAATCATAGCTAGCTCGGTCTACAGAGTGAGTTTCAAAATAGCCAGGGCTGCTACATGGTAAGACCTTGTCTCAAGCAAGCAAACAAAAAAGATGCCAGCTGAGAAGACCAACGTTATCTATGAAATACCAGCCCAAACAGTCTATACTGCAGTACATATATGCACTTCATTACTCAATGTAAACCATCCAGGTCTGTGGGGAGGGCGTCACAGAGTGTGAAGGGCACCTTTGCAGGCCCTTGAAAGCTGAGTGCGATGTAGTAGTCAGGTGCTGAGGAAAAAGCAGGATATATCTCTAAAGGAGCATGCATAGGCAAACAAATAAAAAACAAACAAATCTGTGTTGTACTTCAAATTGCAGACTTTGAGCTCAGAGAGTGCTGGGGACTGAGAGGCTCAGCTCTTCCCTTTGCAGATAAAACAGAAATAAAGTTGCAATGGTTAAGCTGCTTAGACTCCCTGGCTTAGTGGCTATTTGTCTCCATGGAACTGGGATTGCTTTGTAGACTCGATCACAGTTAACCTAATAACATCCTTGGGAGCCAGCCAGGAGACAGAGATGGTGACAGGAGCAGCAGTAGGGATTTGGTCCTTTGTGTTATAGGTACTTGGAAAAGGACCAGGTTCTCCCAGTTCAGTTTTGTGACTCTCTCCAGCTGCAATGCAAAAAGAAAGGGAAGGCTATATGGAGCGCAGTGAGAGGAAAATGTAGCTTCGTCCTGGACTTCCATCATCATGCCTGTTTGCTGCCCAACTGTGTAACACACTGCAATTAAGTATAGCTATGTGCTATGAATTCACCCCTTTTAATGTGGCATTTGATGACATTTTAGTTAACATACAGGTTCCTGTAAACATGACCACCAAGAAGATACAGACATTTCCCGATCACCATAAAAATTTTCATACAAGCACCACTACAGACACCACTCCTACACACACACACACACACACACACACACACACACACACACACACACACACACACCTGTCCCAGGAAGACACCATTTTCTGTAAAATTTTATATAAATGGAAACAGGCAGAATGGAATCTTTTTACCTTTTCCGTTTCATAGGCTGTTCTGACATTCCTTCTTCGTGTTGCTGAACAGTGCCTGGATATGTGTCTGTCCATCTGCTCAGCAGTTTACTACACTCACGTTGGGCTCTTCCTAATTTTGAGATCTTTTAAATCCAGCTTGCATGAACATCGTGTCTTTAGGTGGATGTCTATTCTCACTTCACAAGGTTGAATACTTGAGTTCGACTGCGTATGTCCACTTCTGTAAAACCTCCTGATTTTCCCAAAGTTTTTTGGGGAATATTGGCTTTTTTGTTGTTTTGTTTTTCAAGACAGGGTTTCTCTGACTGTCCTGGAGCTTGCTCTGTAGGCCAGGGGGGGCCTCAAACTCACAGAAATCTACCTGCCTCTGCCTCCTGAGTGATGGGATTAAAAGCTTGCTACCCCACCCCCCAGTTACTGATTGATTGTTAAAAATTATTTCCATCACCAGCACAGGAAGATTTGGTGGACTTTGCAGAGCCCCCATTGAGGGCTCTACCCTGCCTGGGGAGTGGTGGGTGGATGGGGTGGGGGTAGGCTGGGGATGGGGGAGGAGGGATGGGGGTGAGGGGAGGGAGAGGGAGAAGGGACTTACATGTGAAACAAGCTTGTTCCCTCAGCTTTTTTTTTTTTTTTTTTTTTTTTTTTTTTTTTTTTTGATGCTACCTCATTTTCCTGGTCTCTAGAGCTGGTAACAAAAATCAGCCCATGGCTCTTGTCCCCAGCACAGAACAAACATGTCATTTTCCTTTTGCTACCTTCCAGATGCTACCTTCTCCATGACCTTCTATACTGTTATGATTTGTATCTGAGGTGCAGTAGGTGATGTTGCAAGGCGGAGCTTTGGGGGATGCTTGACCATGAGTGCTCTGTGTGGATTAATGCCCTGCTGGGTTCATAATTTAGTGGACCATTAGGAGATGAATAAACTATATGAGGAACTGCTGAAGGAAGAGTTCACAGGGGCATGCCCTTGAAGGATACATCTTGTCCCCTACCATGCTCACTCTCTGCATCCTGGCTCCTAGGAGATGAGTGTCTTTACCTCATGATATACTTCTGCCCTAGCCCAAAGCAATGGCACCAAGTCACCATGGACTGAAGCTCCTAGAACCATAAGTCTTTCCTCCTTTCAAGTTGGCTTCTTGGGTGTCCACCTAAGAGTGATTCCACACACAGCTTACCTGCAATAATCTCTATTATTCTTCTTCAAGTTCTGTTATTTCTACTGGTTGTTGAGTCTAGTCAATGGAATTTCCTGTCTCACATGGTATTTTTCTATTTTAAAATATCTACTTAATTCTTTCTCTGCTTAGACTTCTTATCTTTTCATTCACAGGAGTGTGGTTTACTATTATGTCACTTCACTAAGGATAGCCAGAACTATCATGTAATCATTTTTTTTTTCAGTATCTGGATCATCTTAGGCTCATTTTCAGTTGATGTTCTTTTTTTTGAGAAAGTATTTCTTTCCATGACTCCTTGAATGTCAGGTAAATGTGAAGTAGAACCTGACCACTGAAAATGTTAAGTTGTGACAAGTCTTGGTTCTATTACTTTTCTCTGAATGGTCACCCGAAACTTAGTCTCTTACATGGCAGTCTGATTGTTTTCTCTTGGGCCAAATTGCTATTGCTTTGTTCTGCACACATGTGGTTCAGGAGCTACTGAGAAGTGCTCCCCATTAGGGTGTGCTCTCTACTGAGAGGAAATGTAAGTGTGCTCCCCATCAAGGATGTGCTGTCTACTGAGAGGTAAGTGCTCCCCGTGAGGGATATGCTCTCTATGGAGAGGTAAGTACTGTAGTGAGAGACCTAACTGTGCACCTGTGGTGCTGAACACAACTGGGTGCATAGGTGAGCATGTGGGATTTAGTCTGGGGCCAGGACAGGCTTGCTCTCTTGCATCTGGTTGGGTCACAGGGAACAACAGCCTGGGAGGATCATTGGAACTGGAACCTGTGTCGATCACCATCCCCCCTTGTGTAAGTGCATTCTCCCCAAATAAACTTCACTTAACCTGTACTGAGTCTAGTGTATCTTGATTCCCATGCAAAAAAGTGCTCCCCATCTGGGATGTGCTCTCTACTGAGAGGTAAGTGCTCCCCATCAGGGATGCAGTCCCTACTGAGAGGAAAGGTAGGTGTGCTCTCTATTCTGGGCATGCTGTCTACTGAGAGGTAAGAGCTCTCTACAGGGATGTGCTCTCTACTGAGAGGTAAGTGCTCCCCATTGTTGATGTGCTCTCTGGGTCTTCCCTTTGTGATTCCCCCACTGCCTTCTGCAGCCACAAAACAGCTGGCTTCAGCTTCCTCATTCCTAATTTCCATCCGTTCCCTTGTCACCTCCAGGTACATGTCACTTGTACCTGCCCCCAGGAAAGAGTCTACAAATAGAGAGCTCACTTTGTGCAGCCCCCCTCGTGTGGGGACATTCCTCCTTTACTCTATTTTGCCCACTCTCCAGTGCTTTCAGTAACTTCCTCAGACTCGGTGTGGATTTCTGCAGGGGACTTTTGTCTGATAAGACCTCACTCTGTCCTTACTAGAAGCAGAAGCCTCCGGACAATCTTTTAAAATTTTTTAGTGATTCATTTTGGAGGCGTGGAGACAGAAGGGGGATAATGCACTCCATGGCTCGTGTGTGGAGGCCAGAGGACAACTTTCAGGAGGTTTCTTTCCCTCCAGCATGTGAGTCCCAGGACCATCTTTTAAAGGATATATTACATCACTCTCATGTTTCCACCCTATAATTTTCATTGCCTCACTATTATCTTTAGTTAGGGCCCTGAGGGACAAAGGGCAGAGCATAAGAGACAAAGACAGGAGACAGAGGACAGACACACACACAAGGGAGAGGGAGAAAGGGTAGTTGTAGGGGTGGGGGTAGAAGGTGGCTAAAGGGACAAAGGATAGCCTCTGGATAGAGAGAAGACAGAATGACCCATAGGCAAATGGTAGTTTATAAAGGTAAAGGAGGAAACCCTATGTTAGGGTGAGGTGTTTAATTTTAATTAGGCATGATTTTTAGGTGAGCCAAAGGAGGCTTTTGATTACTGGACTTCAACACTTTGATAGCTGGGCCTTGGTAGTCAGCCTCAGGAGGAAGTGGCAAATAAGGGAATAGACCTTGGTGACTAGCTTTTTTTTTTTTTTCTTCTAATGATTTTTAGCAAGGCAGAGGGAATGGGGGAGAAGGGCAAGGCCTGACACAGCCTCATGCTTAAGTGGGCTAGGGTCCCTTAAGGGGACATTCTCATTCAAACCACCACAAGAGTCTAGTCCAGAGATGGGTACAGTGGCAAACATCTGTAATTCCAGTTTTGGGGAGGAGGAAATGGGAAGGCCGTGAGTTCAAGGCCAGCCTGAGGGCAGGGCCCTGTCTCAACTAGATCACTTTTATCTCAGGTTCCACAAGTTGGAATAAAACAAAAAGTTTCAAAAGTGAGGAATATGTGTACCATAATACTGGCAGTAATTTTTATATGGGCGTATAGGCAAGTGTTTGAATGGTAATGTTACTATTAATTGTGATCTCAAATGTACAAGTGATTCCATCTATGTAGTATAGTATGAAACTATGCAGCATTTCGAGAAGGGTGGACTGAAATAGAACTATGGGTAAATAATAGAACAGTTGGCATATGTAGATGGAAAAAGCTGTGAATGTGGTATGTGAAAGACCCACAATTGTGTAAACACTGAACTGTATATTCTATAGAAAACGATCTTCTGGATCAGAAATACTAGAATTCTGAGGCTACATAAAGATGCCCACTAGAATGCATACCATGAGGCTCTAAAAGAGGATGGGGAGGCAGGTTATAGAGACATAAGAGAGCCATAGCCCAGGAGGGGCAAGAGTACCATCACTTAGGAAGTGTCCTCCAATTTAGCAGCTATCAGCCCTGAACCTGTGACAAAGCCTTACTTATCTACATTAGCCACCTTTTCCCAGCCCTTTGCCAGGACATGTGAAGCTTCCATGATGAAAGAGTCAGGTCTTAACACGAGCCACCTCCCCTACTCAAGAAACAAGTGTGAGGCGGATCTCCATGAATTTGAGGCCAGTCTGGTCTACAAAGAGTGTTTCTAAGACAGCCAGGACTGTTACACAGAGAAATCCTGTCTTGAAAGAAATGGGGGAAAAAGAAGAAAGGAAGGAAGGGAAGGAGGGAGAGGGGAATGGGGAGAGAGAGGGGGGAAGGAAGAAACAAGTAGGAACAGCTTCAATGGGAAGCAGTAGAATCCTACCAGACCTGGGCTCTGTGCTGTGCTCCTGTTTTCATACTGGGGTATAACAGGAGGTCATCTTTGGCCATCAGTGGCTGGTGGGTAGATGCAGGAAATCTAAGGAGCATAAAGACGCCTGAGATGTAGTCTACTACTATCCCCTTAGTGCTGGAAGATGCCAGGGGTTCATCTCCATGCATTGCATGTCTACCTGTTCCTATGGAAACAAATGCTTTGGTGAGACGACCCTTCCATCATGGAATGGCCCTTAGAATTACAAATATTCTTCTACGTGATAGGCTGCAATCTCCCTCTTGGAACTTAGGGTCTTTGACTTTCAAGCCATCAACTTGCTCTGGGCCCTTTTAGACAGGGCAAGTGTTATCCATATTTGCCACAGGAAAGAGCTAAAACCCAGGAAGGTTAACTGGTAGAGAAGACGTGACCCCTATCCAACTTAGTAACATCCTACTGAGTTGGGCTGTTTTATACAGAGTATGATTGACCTCTCAGATCAGACAAGCCCTTCTAAGGACATAACTCCACCAGGCCCACGTCTTATAGTTCCTGTCAACTCAGTTAACACCTGCCTGCACATTGTGCCTTTAACACAAGGGTCTTTGAGTGATTTGGGGGGTTCAAAGTGTAATATCATGTTTAAGATGTGACCAGATCAGATTTGTCACTTTCCCTTTTTTATTTTTAATTTGTTTTTTCCGAGACAGGGTTTCTCTTTGTAGCTTTGTAGACCAGGCTGGCCTCAAACTCACCTGCCTCTGATGAGGCAGAGAGCTGTAATTAAAGGTGTGCACCACCACCGCCGGCTTGTCACTTTCCCTTTACAAGAAGGATCCAACCCATAGCCTGTGGCTGCATGGATGACTATGAATGTGGCCCAACACAGAAATCTTAAACCTATTTTTTTTTTTTTTTTGGTAACTATTTCAGAAGTCTTAAACACAAATAGTGTAGTTGACACTATTGAGTTATAGTGTCAAAAGCTTGGGCATGCTTGGCTGTGCTGGTCTCCCCATCCCCCAATAATCATAGGGGACTGCATGGTTGTCAAACATATCTGTGTGGCTTCTGTCTAATTGTTAGCCCTGACTTACCAAGCTCTTGAATCACCACCATCGCTTGTCATTCTGTATCCAGCAGTTCCAGAGGAGAAACCCTTCTTAGCCAGCTAATAGGTATACAAATATCTTTATCTCTAGCTAAATATTGCCAGTTCCCTCTGATGCTCCCTAAGGTCTGGTCTCTAAGTCACCACTACACCACCGCTGTGGCCTCCTGAAGTGGCTTTATGCTGTGTTCATAAAACATGTATACAGTAATCTGATGCACTTCTGTTTGAACCGTTCACTCTTTAAGCAGCCACGAGACACTCAGGACTTTTAGTAAACTTGCTGTCAACTAAATTCCTAAATTATAAACTTCAGTTTTTATACCTTTTACCTAAAATTTATTTGCTAGCTTGCTTGTTTGGTTGGTTGGTTGGGGTTTTTATTTTGTTTTGCTTTGTTTTGTTTTTTAGATAAAGGATTTCTCTGTGTAGCCTGGCTGCCCTGGAACTTGCTATGTAGACCAGGCTGGCCTTGAACCCAGAGATCTGTCTGCCTCTGCCTCTGCCTCTGCCTCTGCCTCTGCCTCTGCCTCTGCCTCTGCCTCCTGAGCGCTGTGATTAAAGGCATGTGCTACCCTGCCTGGCTACCAATCACATGTTAGTACCAGACCCCATGAGGAAAGCACACACCACTCCAGTTCTCCTTCCTGCTGGTCTCACCTCCAAGCGTCAGGGTTAATGAGTCCATTTGTCTAGTAGACCCTGGCATAGTGGCCAATACTCAGGAGTCATCTTTGCAGAGACCCATCATTGACCTGTCATCCTAAGTTCTCCTAATATGCAGCCAGGATGTGCTCATCAAGCGATGACAACAGCTGGCAAGTCAGGCTGACTTTTCATACAACATTAGAAGAAAATTAAGTGCTAACAATGTGTGTGGGATGGACTCCAAGGTGACAAGAGTTTCAAGAAGAACAAAACCAGAGCGAGCAAGTGGGAGAAATCCATGAGAAAGTTGTAGGATTTAAGTCATGTCTAGATGGATGTGTAGGCCCTAGACAAGCAGAGGGGAAGGAGGAGGACATTGTGGATAATGACAACGGATAGGGGTGGTGACAGTACATTGTGATCAAGTAAATCATATTAATCTGGGTACAGGGCTGGGACAACGGTGGGAGGGCTAGCATTCATTCAGAGGGTGAGAGATACATCCTGGCAATGCAGCTTCTTTGCTGAGGTGAGATACTCTGTTCTGTCCTGTCCTCCTCCCTACTAGACACCATGGCCTAGGCACACAGAGCCAGAGCCTCCAGAGTACCCAGCTGCCTTCCCAAGAGCATTTGCTAGCAGTAAACCTTTGGCTTTTCAGACACAGCAAGCAACTCCAGTTCTGGGGTAGAAGAGCCCCCCACTTACTGCCTTGAGTAGGGCCCAAGTTTCCTGGGCTCTGATCTTCAGTGCATGTGGCTGGGGGGAGCTGCCAGCAAGCAGGTCTTTTTCCTTCTTCAACCTGACAAGAAACAGGCAGGTCCCAGGCAGCTGCATGGACCATTTGTATTACACAAAAAGTGAACTCAACCCTCCTTCCTGCCACAGCCCGAGCAGTGTTCCCAATGGTCAGGCTGTGTGGGTGTGTTCCGATCGCAGGGCAAGTCCAGCAGCAGCCCAGGCATAAACCTATGCAGACCCACAGGAGCCAGAGTTTCCATTCCCAGGAAAGCACGGGGAAGCAGCCCCCTGGATCTCCTGTCCCCACAAACCAGCATTTGCAACTAAGCAGGAGTTGGGAGACAACAATTGGGATCCTGGCCTGGCCGGATTAAGGAGAGAAGGCTGTGATAATGACAGGAGACCCAAGGGAGAATGGGGAAGCTGTGTGATGATAACAACACATTTATTGACAGAACTTCAAGCCATGAGAGTACCCGCTGCTGGCAACACTACCACCCTGAACCACAGCACACACATTGTCAACAGGCTACTGAGACCAGATTCAAGTGACACTGTTTTAAGAAGGGTAAAAATGGGATGAGGCTAATAGCTCCATTGCCAGCATGCTCGCCTAGTGCACAAAGCCTCAGGGTTGATCTCCAGCACTGTATAAACCAGGCACGGTGGTCCGTGCCTATAAATAATATCAGCAGGTGGATGCAGGAGCAACAGAAATCTAAAATTATCTTCAGCTACATAGTGAGTCCAAGGCTAGTTTGGGACGCATGAGACCCTAGCTATAAATAAATAAATAAATAAATAAATAAATAAATAAATAAATAAATAAATAAGAATGTGAGTACCACCCTCAGTACCACCTTCAGGATAGTTCACATGAAGAAGATGGAGCGAGCTGTTATTCAGATATACATGAATCTGGGAATCAACCATGCCTACTGGGCCGATGAAACTCCCCTCTCTTGTAATGTGTATGAGACAACTATAGCTCATCCTTTGGGCTTCTCTTTGCCCATGTACATCCTACTCATTCCTCAGGCATATCTATTTGGAAACTATTCCATCCTTATCCATGCCATAGAAGCAGGGATCCTGAAATTTGCCACACATGACTGTCGGGTACTATTGACTGAACCCCTACCCCGACAGTGATGCTTCAGAAATTGCTAGATGATGGGATCCTAACTACCCCCACAAGTTTGCTGGATACCTGTATACCTGAAACAACTTGATTTGTTGTGAGGGGGACAAAAGGAGCATAAGGAATATAAGAGAATGCTACAGGAAGATCCCTAGTGGGATCTGAGATCATCAAAAGCATTTCTCTAACAGTTGGATCAAAGCTGACACATCCTAAGGGCCAGTAGTGGGCCCAGACCTCCATAGGCCCCCGTGGAGAAAAGCAAGGGATCTCCATTTGCTGCGGGTGTCATTAAAGTGTATGGATAGCCGGGTGGGGCCTCAGAACGCAGGGTCTGCAGCTGAACAGCTGGTAAGTGAGACCCAGGAGTTCACATTTAATTAGAATTCCTGCCTAGGATGAAGGTTTGCGGCTGCCAGCCCAGGCCTTGAGCCATTGGTCATGGCCCATAAAGGCCACACACGAATCACAGTACAGAAGGCACTTGCTTCCCTATAGTAGGAGCCTCTGTAGTCCCCATCTGCAACCCTGGATGCCCCAGGACGCCACCAAAAGCCTCTCTCCAAAGGCCACATGTGCAGTGACACCTGATGAGGCTTGAGGCTACAATGTCCACTGATGGGCTCTCCCTTCTTTCCCTAGACCCTCCTCCCACCTTTGATCCAAGCTATGGGACTACCATTCAAACATCCACATATCCATTGGTGACTATGGGGTTGGTAGAAGAACCAACCTGGAAGTCCCATAGTTGGGAAACATTTAAATCAAAGTAAGATTCCTAAAACTGTAAATGGCATCCAGGATGTGATGGAGCTGGCAGTGGTAAAGCAGCTGCCATGCTCCAAGATGTTCCCTGCAGGCTCCAGCAGAGAGCAAGGGAAGCTTGGACTCCACCAGCCTGGGCATCACAGAGGCTGTGCCCCCATACAAAAAAAGCCCTTCCCTGCCTGCTGCTCTGCAGTGTGACTCTGAAGCCACCAAACATCCTCCTTGCCATAGATAACTCGAATTTCCCAGAGACTCTACCTCTTCCTTCAGTTCAATATTCTGGTTTTTGTTTGTTTGCTTGCTTATCTGTTTCTAGACAGGGTCTCACTTTGTAGCTCTTGCTATCCTGGAACTCACTCTGTAGATCAGGAGGCCTTGAACTCACAGAGATCTGCCTGCTTCTGCCTCCCAAATTCTGGGACTAAAAGGCATGCATGCGCCACTATGCCAGAACAGTTTAATATTCTGTATCTTGCTAATATGTTTTCCCAATGAGGTTAGTTTTTAAGGAATTAGTATTCATTTACACTTTAGTGTAAACAAAGGTTGCAAGACCCGATTAATTTAGACACTCAGGAGACAGGAGTTTAGGGTACCGAGGTTCTGGCGGTGAAGGAAGGTGGTAGATATGAAGAAACTAGGCCAAAGATAGAGTCATTTAAGTCAAAGGCAGTTCAGAGCAGGTTATTGGGGTCATATTTGCTCTATATCCTACAACTGTCCCTTAGCAGCTACTAACTAATTTAGCAGGTTATTTGACTGTTGCATATCTTCTCAGCTATAAACTAGGAAATTCTGAGCATGTCTCCAAGACCCTCCTGAGAACTTAGTGTCAGCCAGCCTGGACTCAGGGCATCTTGAGGATGGAGTATGGTTAAGAACTATGTGGTGTGTCAGTTAGGAGGCCTGGGAAGTCTATAGGGCCTCGGAGGTGGATCACTATTTACTGCTAGTGTAGGAATGGACATTGGGAGCCCACTCCACATAGAGGGATACTCTCTCAGCCTAGACACATGAGGGAGGGCCTAGGCCCTACCCCAAATGATATGACAGACTTTGATAATCCCCCATGGAAGGCCTGACCCTTTCAATGGAGCAGAAGAGGGATGGGATGGGGGTCAGTGGGAGGCATGGGAGGATGGGAAGGAGAGGGAACTGGGATTGACATATTAAATAAGATTGTTTCTAATTTAAATTTAAAAAATATTTAAAAATTAAAAAAAAAGGACTATGTGGTGTTACTGCTATAATCTACAGCAGCAGGCAGAGACTAGCACACTTTCGGTTATACTAACACAATGCAAGCCTTCCTGGGATCCTCTTTTGAGAAATAGATACCTCCTCACAGAAGCAACTAGCACTGTTTTGGTCCCTCTCCCTAGAGGCTCCTGGAGTTTGCAGACAGAGTAAGTACAAAGAAATCCTTGGAACCCTCCATTGCTCTCTGCCTGCAGAAAGCTACTACCTATGACGACCAGCTTTCTGCTTTGCATGTAAAGGAGGAGCCCTCCCCCTCCCCGCCCCAATAAATCAATTCGCAAGTACCACAAGTAGGCCTTCATCCCTCTCACTTTCCCTTCAGGCTTGCTGTTTGAGGCACCTAATTAAGAGCCAGAACTGCCACCTTGTATCTTCTGGGAGGCTCTTCTCTTCTCCAGATCCCTTCTCCCGAGGGCCTTCCTTCTCACTGATAGAATCTCCTAGGACAGGCTGGCCTGGCCAGGAAATGGTCAAACCATTAGAATACAGGAATAGGGGCCTCTATGCTAATGGAGGTGGGTGATAAATAAACAGATCCAATGTAAGACCATAAATCATCCCTCAGCCTTCAGGTCCTCCAGTCAGGTCTAGCTTTAATGCTGCTATTAGAAGGTTAATAGCCAGTCCCTGTAGGAGGGAGGCTCTCTGTTGGTTCCTGTTCCCCACACTCATTTTCAGACCATGCATGTCCTTGAAGATACACCATCAACTCATTCATTTCTCATTCGTTTAGCCCGAAAAAACATTCACCGCTGTGAACGCATGCAGTGTTCCAGGGACTGAGTTAGAGAAAAGGGTGCACCCCGGAAGAGGCAGCAGATGATGTTAGACTATAGAAAAAAACAAAAACAAAAAACAAAAAACTCCACTATTTTTATTTCTTTAAAATATTTGTTATTAAGAGAGTGTGTGCATGTGTGTGTGTGTGTGTATGCACGTGCAAAGGCACACATACCACAGAGCCTGTATGGCTGTCAGAGAACAACTTTAAGAAGTCTGCTCTTGGGACTGGAGAGCTGGCTCAGAGGTTAAGAGCACTGACTGCTCTTCCAGAGGTCCTGAGTTCAATTCCCAACAACCACATGGTGGCTCACAACCATCTATAATGAGATCTGGTGCCCACTTCAGGCCTGCAGGCATACATGCAGGCAGACCATTGTATACATAATAAGTAAAATCTTTGAAGAAGAAGAAGAAGAAGAAGAAGAAGAAGAAGAAGAAGAAGAAGAAGAAGAAGAAGAAGAAGAAGAAGAAGAAGAAGAAGAAGTCGTCTACTCTCTTCTTCACCATGTGGGGTACCAGGGATGGAACAGAGATTGTCAGGCCTATCAGCACACACCATTACCTTAATGATTCCATGAATACAGAAGTGCATGGGTGTTATTTTTAGATGAATGCCCAAATATTAAGGACATATAACTTTTTTTTTTAAATGTAGCCAGGACTGGTGGTGTGCACTTGTATACCAGTACTCAGGTCACAGAGGTAGGAGGATCAAAAACTTGAGGCTAGCCTGGGCTACATAGCAAGACCTGCCTCAAAAATAAATCTATGCACGAGTGCTTGATTTAAAAAAAAAAATAGCAGCTACCATTTGGAGGAGAAGAATTTCCTGGAGAAACTTTGTGAATGATAATACTACCCATCCCCCTGTCAGGAACCACCAGAATCTCCAAAATAAATGGGAACAATTCAAAATTTTAAAAGCTTTGTGTTGGTAAGAGTAACCCTTCTCCTTCTCAATGCCTACTGGGAATTGCCCACCAGCTTCTGAAAGCCTTTAACCCCTCCCTTAACCTGTGCTACCAAAGCCTGGTGACAGTAGCAATCGGGTCAAGATACACCATCAAGACTTGTTACCCCTGCCTGCATTGTTTGGTACTTCAGAGATGACTGAGATTCTGATCACACTACTATAAGCTTTGTGGGGTCAGATTTTATTTCTCCCTTGAGCCTCCAGGCCTGACAGTCATGCCAGCACCTCCAAGCTTGGGTTAAGCCAGGCCCCAGCATCTTAAACCATGGGTCACATCGTTATATGAATATGGAGTTGGGGGTGGGGGTTGCCAACAGTAAAAGGTGTCTGAACCTGCAAACAGAACCAAAAAGAGAATTCAAGATTAAATGCATAATGAATCCAAAGTATCTGTGGTTGCAAAACACCCCCACCCCACCCCCTGCCCCATGTTACTTAGTAGTAGAGCTTTTCGATGTTGTGTATGAAACACCCTCGGCCACTCAAGGGGTCTGGAAACTTCCATAAAAGAAGTAGGAAACCCAGATGTGCTCACTGATGACTACTGCTCAACAGCTGTCCAAGCCAAGGCTATAGGCAATGCTGCCTACCATATCCCTGTGTAGCTCACAGAACACAGGAGAGCGCTCAGCAGTTAACACTACCGATTCCTCTTGCAGAGGACCAGAGTTGGGTTCCCTGAACTCACCTCGGGCAGTTTACAACCTCCTGTAACTCCAGCTCCTGGGGAATTTGAGGCCTCTTGCCTCCTCTGGCACCCGTGCAGACACTTGAAAAATCAATAAATCTTTATGGGGGCACCTAATATTAATGAAGAATCAGACAATAGTGCCACCTTGGCAGAATCGAGGATCACCTGGGATCTGGGCTTCTAGGCATGACTGGGGGATCATCTTAATAAGGTTAATTAAGGTGAGAAAGCTCATCCTTTGGGGGTGGCACAATTCCCTGGCTGGTACCTTGGACTGAGTAAATGGAGAAAAGACAGTTCAGTGACAGCTCCCATTCATCCCTGTTCCTGCTTGCCAATGTGCCATGATCTGCTGACACAAGCTCCGGCTGCCTTGACTGCGCTGCCATATGAAGCAACTCTGACCTGTGGGCCACAACCTACCATTTCTTCCCTGGATTGCTTTTGTTAAAGTATTTATCAAAGGAAAAGAAACTAAATCAAACAGGCTCTTGTTTAAAAAATAAATAAATAAATCTCTATACTTTCAGAAATCCAGACCATCAATGCAGATGAGAAGTGACATCTGTAGACCGTAAAATACAGGTTTTAAATGCATAAAAGAAGAATAAACTAAGCTGGTTGGCCCCCTATTTTATCGGCCTCCCAACTTCCGCATCGTCCAGGCGCTTCCTATCACTTCTCTTGTATGGGGGGTGGGGGTGGGAAATCTGGGGAATTTACACTAAGACAAGTTATCCTTGAAGGCTGGCCTAAGGAGGGAGTAGAAAGCTGGGGAGGGCCAGGGAAATTGCCCTAAGGCAAACCCTTGAGCTGGAGGAGTCAGTGCAAAGCTGCTAACTGCTCCACTTGTCAAGTTAAATAGCTCTACTCACCAAATTGCTCAGGGCACCATGCTGAGCTAGCCTTTGCACAGGGCTGGCTTTCTAATTGCACCAAAATTGGTCCAAGGGCACATGAAGCCCAGGGCTTTCCACTGCAGGCCTCCTAGCACACCTTGAAGTAGCCCCGGAATCTTCCTCCATATTTGTTGAGGACAAAAAAGACCGTTGGGGAAGCTAGACCAAAAGACACACACCAAGAAAAGCAAGCCTACCCAGTCAGGGATCTGAAGACCTAGCAAGGAACACCTTCTTAGAGATTTCTTCTCAGGGGGCAATGGTGATTCTTGTTCAAAATACCACTAGCCCCTGTGATCTCCAAGATCCCTAGGAAAGCAAATGACAGAGCCAACCAAAGAGCCTAACTGCATCGACTACTTGTCATCAAGAGCTTCCAGACACAAAAGGGGAGCAGATACATGGGCAAGGCCACCTCAGCTCCTGGCACCCAACAGCCATTTTTCTCTTTTCTTTTATTTTCTTTTCTTTTCGCTTTTCAATCAACTACTAGAGACAAGAACTGGTATGTGTACTGGGGAGGGGGCAGGGTGTAGTGTGTTGGTCATCTTTGTGTCACTGTAACAAAGTATCTGCAAAAACTCAACTTGTATCCATAATCATTTAACTCTGCAGTTAAAATTGTGTGTGTGTGTGTGTGTGTGTGTGTGTGTGTGTGTGTGTGTGTGTGTGTGTGTGTAACACTTATTCTTGGGAGCACCACAGCACACATGTGGAGGTCAGAAGACAACTTGTTGGTCCTCTCTTTCTATCATATGGGTCCTAGGGATCAAACTCAGATTGTCAGGCTCGATAGCAAGTGCCTTTACTTGCTGAGCCACCTCATCAGCCCTTAGCAGGGTAGATTTTGGTCCTATGGAGAGGCAGAACATCATTGTGGAAGCTTGAGGTGTAGAAAAGCTGCTTTCCAAGTCAGGGTGAGGTGAGGGGAGAGGCTGGGCTCCCAATATCCCTTTCAAGGATATGTCCTCAGTGCCCTACTTCCTCTAACTAGACCTGATCTCCTTTTTCTACTGCCTCCCAATAGCACCACCAGACAGAACCCAACACACCAGCTTTGGGGGCAATTAAGATCCAAACAGAGGATGTAGTTGAGTTGGCAGACTGCTCATCTAGTGTGCACAGAATCTGGGGTGCAATCCTTACACCTCATAACCCAGGAATGATGGTGCACACCTGTAATCTCATCACTTGGGAGGTAGAGGCAAGAGGGTCAGAGTTCAAGTCACCCTCAGCTACACAATGAGTTCAAGGCCAGCCTAGGGTAGATGAAAGTTTTTTGTTTTTGTTTTTCTTTAAAATAGGGTAGGGGTAGATGGACCTAAACTCTAACAGGTAGATTCTGTCTTAAAGTCATCTTCCACTTGGATAGAACCAGGCAAGGCTTGAGGCTGACTCTCTGAATCTGTATACAAACACATACACACACACACACACACACACACACACACACACACACACACACACACACACATCTCAGGCTTTGTGTCAAACCATGACCCTTCCCATTTTCAGTTCTGCCCAGAGATGTTTTTAAAGGTAAGATTTTTTTTTTCCCTCCAGAAAAAAAAATTCAGGTAGACAGACATACTGAGATTCCCAGCTCCAGTCTCCCACCCCTTAGCAGTTGCCCAGGACCTGGCCTCACCAGAAGTCCAGGTAAGCTGCCGAAGATCTTGGGAACCTGAGCTCCTCAAGCAGGAGGCAGGGTGTGCCCTCTGCTCTCTCATCTTTGACATCTCAAACCAGTTGCCTCGCATGGGTCTACTTGAGGGACCTTGATGAAGCAGAAGTTCTACTCTAATGAGGGAAACAGATGTTGAAAAGGGGACCCTCTTGTTATCCAAAATTGAGACCCCAGGTGGGGGCAAGAAAGACAAACCACATTTAGAATCTCACCTGCTGCATGCTGAGAGTCACTGACCAAGTCACAGTATTGGCTAGTCATGGCCACACACATTCACCAGCTCATGAAGGGTCTGGGGGACAAGAAGAAGGCTCAATAGACTTAAGAATGCTAGAACAGCCAGGCGTTGGTGGTGCATGCCTTTAATCCCAGCACTCGGGATGCAGAGGCAGGCAGATCTCTATGAGTTCGAGGCCAGCTTGGTCTCCAGAGCAAGTGCCAGGATAGGCTCCAAAGCTACACAGAGAAACCCTGTCTCGAAAAACAAAACAAAACAAAACAACAAAAAGAATGCTAGAATAACCATGAGAGAGCTCCCTGTTCCAAAAGGAGTGAGGGCTCTCCAGGGGACCCATAGTACAACTTAAAAATGCCTGAAAAGGGGCAACACTAATGGCTCTTCCCTGGATAGTGATGGAACTGAACTATAGAACCCCCTGGAGTTGAGGGGGGAAGAAATTCCTCAGAGAGCATTTGGACAGCCTAGAAGCATGATTCAAGGAATTCAATCCCCCTCAACTTCTGAGGCCAAGCAGGGGGTGCTTGGCACATATTCCCTTAGGCAGACATGGTGCTAGATCCCTAGTGCCTCAGCTATAAGGCAGCACAGGCCAAGTGGCTTAAACACATTGCCTCACAGTCTTGAGGCAGAGGTATTATTGGCAGAATCGTGCTCCCTCTGAAGTCCAAAGTGAGAGCCATTCCACACTTCTCCTGGTTTAACAGACATCTCCAGAGTTCCTTTGTCTGCAGAATGTAGTACACTCCAATGTCTACCCTATCACCACACGGCTATATTGTCTGTCTGTCTGCATCTCTTCTCTTCTTATAAGACTGCCACTCATCTAAAATAAACATGTATGCTGTCGGGTCACATTCTAAGATACTGGATATGTAGATAAATACATGAGGGTGGCTTAAATTTATCCCATAACAGATCCTCCTTGTTTCTGGATGAGGGATTCCTTAAAAGCAAGGCTTTCTGGAGTAGTCAGTGCTGGCTGGTCTTGAAGGGGTAGGAATAGCCTCATTTCAGTTTTGTCTATGGTTCCTAGGGCTCAGAGGTAGGGGATAGGAGGGCAGAGCATCCTGTGTTTGTGCGTGAAGGAATAAATGATTAGCAGAGGGATAGAGCTAAGGGCTTTGAGACAGCCCTAGTAGGATGCTCCTACTGGAAGAGGTATTTTAGTCTGTTTTGTATTGTCATTATAAATGCCCAAGGCTAGGTGGCAAACCTAAAGAGGGTTGTCTCTTGGTTCTGATCATTGAATGATACAGTTAGCATGGTACCAATACCTTAGGTAGAGCTCTCTGCCTACATCACAAGATGGCAGAGAAACTGGAAGGGACCCAGCTACATGCAGAAGGGGCTAAGGCATGGGGTAGCCTTGATTTTTAACAGTGCAGTCTTAAAGATTCAAAGCCTTCATGAGGCCAGAGCAAACCAACCCATCTACCTTCCAGTGAACTCTGCCTCAAAGGTGTCATCAGCTCAGCAATGCAACACTAGGGACAACATATCCAAATCAAAGCAGGCCAGACACACCTAAAGGGAGCCAAGGAGCGGCTGAGTCCTTTCCCCAAGAAGCCCAAGAACCTTTTCCACACAAAGGTTGGTCAAGTAATGAACCATTTACCTCTTCATCTCTTTCCTGCCCTCAGATCCTTCTTTTTTTAATTGTTTTTTTTTTTTTTTTTTTTTTTTTTTTTTTTTTTGAGACAGGGTTTCTCTGTGTAGCTTTGGAGGCTGTCCTGGAACTCTCACAGTAGACCAGGCTGGCCTCGACCTCAGAGATGCGCCTGCCTCTGCCTCCCAAGTGCTGGGATCAAAGGCGTGTGCCACCACCCAGATGCAATTGGAAGGAGAATTGTAGAGCATAAGACTCTGTCCTAATGCCTCCTCAAGCAGCAAATTTTCTGCTGTGCTTTGGATCTGCCTCCCTGCAAACATACAGGTATTGAAGGCTTGGACCCCAGGTTGGTACTTTTTGGAAGATGCTGAAACTTTCAAGAGGTATAGCCTGATGGGAAGTCTTTAGGTATGTACTCTTAAGGGGAATTGCAGGACTCCAGCCCCATCCTTTGGCTCCCTGGCTGATGCTGTGTGTAGTTTTACTCTGCCATGTGTGTCTATCCTGATAACTGCATCATCAGGGGCCCTATGTTGTGGGGTCAGTTGACCGTTGACTCGAACCTCCACAACTGGAGTCAAATAAGCCTCTTTTTGTAAATTGGGTAGCTCAGGCATTTTGTCACAGTAGTAGAAGGAAAGCTGGCTATTTCCCTGGAAGGCCCCATTGACAAAGAGGATGCTGGCAGACACATTCCCAACACTGCCTTTGCCCAGCACCGTTGGAACAAGATCCCATCCTGAATGAAACAGTTATTACCAACGAAAAAGAGCAAACAGCTAGCTGGACAGCCCAGGGCCAGCTGTGAGGGCTAATGTAGGGTTCTGTTTGACAGACAGCTCTAATGAGCTACTGGCCAACATTTTTGTCAACCGTTTAGACATCAAGATCAAAGGGAGGTCACAAACTTGATGCCTGACACAAAGCTGAAAGGAACAGAGAACACATTCCAGAAATTGGCTCAAATGGTTTCAGCTAATTAGCATAAATAAGATTAAATTTAATCGGGATTAGGCAAAGCCCTGCAGTTAGGTCCAAAAACACCAATTGTTAAGTACAAGATTGCCATACCGAGACTTGGGAGCGAGTCATAGACCAAGGACCTGAGCGTCAGAGGGTGATCATAACTTAATGTGGCCCTGATTAGCCCTGTTCCTCCTAAGTCCTTCCAGCCAAAGTTCTCCCCACACCGTGGTCACCCATCCCCCATGGGCTCAGAGTCTTAAAGACTTTGTTTCTTCATTGTCTCACTCTGAGCTGTTTCTCTTCCCTGCTTCAATTTAGTCCCTCTGAGTCACAATTTGGCTTCCTTTTCTTTTTTCTTTGTACTTTTATTTGTGTGTATGAGTGTGAGTGTGTGTGTGTGTGTGTGTGTGTGTGAGAGAGAGAGAGAGAGAGAGAGAGAGAGAGAGAGAAAGAGAGAGAGAGAGAGAGAGAGAGAGACACCACTACATAGCCTGGCTAGCCTGAAGCTTACTATGTAGACCAGGCTCTGTGCATGAGTGAGTGTGTGTGTGTGTGTGTGTGTGTTGTGTGTGTGTGTGTGTGTGTGTCTGTCTGTCTGTCTGTCTGTCTGTCTGTCTGTGTCTGCCTATCTGTATATCTGTGTGTGTCTCTCTGTGTGTCTGTCTGTATCTACGTCTGTGAGGTTCTATGTCTGCTGTATGTTTCTGTGTGTGTGTCTGTATCTGTGTCTGTCTGTGTGTCTATGTCTGTATCTGTCTGTGTCTATGTTTGTATCTGTGTCTGTGTGTCTCCATATCTGTCTGTGTGTCTCTGTGTGCATCTCTGTGTCTCTCTGTGTGTGTCTGCCTGTCTGTCTGTATGTCAGTGTGTCTGTATGCCTGTATGTGTCTATCTCTGAGTATGTGTTGTCTGTCTCTTACTGTATCTGTGTGTGTGTGTCTGTCTGAATGTGTATGTATCTGTGTGTGTCTGTGTGGCTCTGTCTGAATGTGTGTGTGTCTGTCTGTCTGTCTCAATATGTGTGTATGTTGTGTGTGTATCCCTGTCTGAATGTGTGTGTGTGTGTGTGTGTCTGTCTGAATGTATGTATGTGTGTGTCTCTGTCTGAATGTGTGTGTGTCTCCCTGTCTAAATGTGTGTATGTCTGTATGTGTCTGTCTCTGTCTGAGTGTGTGTGTGTGTGTGTGTGTGTAGGCATGGATGTGCTCCCCTCCTACCTTTTTGAGACAGAGTCTCTCCTGTTTGTGTGGCTCTCCATATTCCAAGCCAGATGACTTCTAATCTTCCCATCTTTAAGAGTGTGGGGATTATAGACACAAACACAAATTCTGGCTTTTCATGGGTTTGAGGGATTGATCTCAGATTGTCAAGTCTTCATCACAAATGCTAGCCCATCCTAGGCCCTTTTCTCATATCTCAGTTTTTTGGGTAATTTTACTTGCAGTTTCTACATCTCTTAAAAATCAATGCATCCTAGGAAATTTACTAGAATGGAGGCTACTGGAAACAAGACCATGGGAATTAGGAGAGTGTCTTCAAATGAAAGAACAGAAGACCCTGTGTTACTCCAGCAAATATGAGGGGTGTGCTGGCTCATTCTGTGTCAATTTATACAAGATAGAGTCATCTGAGAAGAGGGAACCTTAATTGAGAAGATGCCTCCATAAGATGTAGCTGTAGGGCATTTTCTTAATTAGTGATTGATGGGGGGATGGCTCAGTCCATTGTGGGTGGGGTCTCCTTGGGCAGTTGGTCCTGGGTTCTACAAGAAAGCAGACTGAGCAAACCAGGAGGAGCAAGCAAGTAAGCAGCACCCCTCCATGGCCTCTGCATCAGCTCCTGCCTCCAGGTTTCTGCCCTGCTTGAGTTCCTATCCTGACTTCTTCTTTCAATGATGAACAGTGATGATGAAGTACAAGCCAAATAAACTCTATTCCTTCCTAAATTGCTTTAGTCGTGGTGTATATCAGTTAACTATCAACTTGACACAACTAGAGTCATTTGAAGAGAGGAAATTTTCAACTGAGAGAATACTTCCATCAGATTGGCCTGTAGGTAAGACTGTAGAGGCATTTTCTTGATTAATGATTGATGTGGGAGGGTCCAGCTTAATGTGGGCAGTACCAGCTACGGGCAGGTGGTCCTGGGTTATATAAAGAAGCAAGCTGTGGGACCGAAGCGATGGTTCAACAGTTAAGAACACTGGCTCTTCTTTCATAGACCCCGAGTTTGATTCCTAGCACCCATGTGGTACCCCACAACCATCCGTAACTCTAGTTACAGGGGATCTGATGCCTTCTTCTGCCTCTGTGGGTACTAGACTATGTGTGATGCACAGACATTTATGCAGGCAAAACACCATATACAAAAAAAAAAATGTTTTCAAAAGAAAGCAGCAAGCTGAGCAAGCCAGTCATTCTCTTGTGGTCTCTGTTTCTCGGTTCCTACCCCGACTTTCCTCACTGAAGAATGAGACCTGGGAGTTGTAAGACTGGAGTTTCCTCTCCCAAGTTGTTCTGGTCTGCTTTTTTTTTTTTTTTTTTTTTTTTTTTTTTTTTTTTTTTTTCGAGACAGGGTTTCTCTGTGTAGCTTTGGAGCCTATCCTGCCACTCACTTTGGAGACCAGGCTGGCCTCGAACTCAAGAGATCTGCCTGCCTCCGCCTCCCGAGTGCTGGGATTAAAGGCATGCGCCCGGCTCTGGTCTGTGTTTTACCACAATAACAGGAAGCCAAACGAAGACAAGAGAAGAGAGTGGCAAGATGTGGCTGTCTGTTCAACAGAAGACACTGGGTTTCAGCTACTCTGTGAGGACATGCTGCATACAAGGTAATAGAGAGGCCCTTCGGGCCATCTAAGACAGGACTGGTCAGCAAGCTGAATGCGCCCAGCCTAGCTATAGTATTGATGGGTCCCTGAACTCCTAGCATGCAAAGTAGATTGCTGCACTCAGTAGTAGAGAGACTAAGCTATCCTAGGGTAAGTTCTGGTTCTATACTGTCACGTCTAAGCCAGGCGAGCTCTCTTGGAAAGGCACGAACACTAATTCTTTGGAAGGCAGGAGAAGTGACAGCCCATGAGTTGTCCTTCCAAAGGGATCAGGATGACCTCCTGAAACATCTGCAATACTTCTCAACCTGTCTACTTTGCTTCTGGCCCATTAAGCTGGCCCAGCCTTAGGCACAGGCTGCACCTGCAGGAGATAAAGACTAGCTGAAAACAGCAATGGTGTTGACAGCAATTCCCTAGAATCTTCATCTTCTGACTTGGCTCCGTTTCCTTCCTCCTGGCTTCTGGCTCTGTCGTCACCTCAGTTACTTGAACCTTGGCTTCGCTAATCCAATAGGCCAGGGAGGTTTTGAAACCTCCGGGAGGCCAGCATCACCTAGACTTCCCAAGCCACTATTGTTGGTCCCTAGTCCAAGAGTTTTTAATTAAGTTGTTGACCTGGAATTCAAATTCAATTTGGAATGCTGTGATCTTTGCATGTGTGTATGTTCACGTATGCTTGTACACAGGTGTAGGGGGCACACATGCATGTATGTCTCTGTGTGGAGGCCAGAGGTCACAATCATATCTTCCTTAATCATTCTCTAATTTTTAAATCTTTTATTTTAATTATATATTATGTATTTATATTTAATCACACACACACACACACACACACACACACACACACACACACATCCCACTGGAGCTGGAGTTACAGGCAGTTGTAAGCCACCTGACATATGTTCTGGGAACTGAATTTAGGCTGTCTGCAAGAGCAGCTTCCCTCCCCAGCATAGATATTTCTGGGTTCATGGTGTTATATGTGACTTGTTTTGTTTTCTTTTTAAAAAATAATTTATTTAAATTTATTTTATGTGCATTGATGTGAAGATGTCAGACCCCCTGGCATTGAAGTTACAGACAGTTGTAAGATGCCATGTGGGTCCTGGGAATTGAACCCAGGTCCTCTGGAAGAACAGCCAGTGCTCTTAACTACCGAGCTATCTCTCCAGCCCTGACTTGTTTTGTTTTCAAGACCGTGTTTCTCTGTGTAATCCTGGTTTGTCCTAGAACTCAGTGATCTGCCTTTTAAGTGCTGGGATTAAAAGCTTGCACCACCACACACAGCTGTTTTTTGTTTTTGTTTCTGTGCCTGACTTTTTCATGGGGGTTCTCAAGATCAAACTCAGCTCCTCATGCTGGCATGGCAAGTGCTTTATTGGCTGAGCCATCACCCCAGACCCCAGAATGTGGCAGCCTCATTTGCTGATTTGGGTATTGCTACATCAAATAAGACAAATAAGAGTTATCCACAAATACAAGTATCCAACTGCCCTAGCTTCCCAGGGACCTGTTCCATGACTAGGGAGTGACAGACATCTGGCCAAGAATCATGACTGAGCCAGGCATGCATATGGGAAGCAGAGGCAGGTGAAACTCTGAGTTCGAGGCCAGCCTGGTCTACCTAGAAAGTTCCAGGATAGCCAGGGCTATGCAGATTCTGTCTCAATCAAACAAAGCATGCATATATATATATATATATATTATATAATATATATATATATATATATATGAATTGAGAGAGACAGAGAGAGAAGAAAATTAGAATGCAGTCAATGGGTAGCAAGGTCTACCAAAGTTACCAACTTCGTTTGCTTTAGGCAGATGATGCTGAGTGGGAGAGGACAAGTGTGGGAAACAGGGAGGATGAGGGTAATAAAATGCAGCTCTCCTGCCATCAGAATTTTTCCTTTTTTGTTAGTTCTTTGAGAATCTCATACAATGTATTTTGATTCCTCCACATCCCCTGAATCATAACTTTTCCAAAGACACTTTCCTAAAAGCTGAGGGAGAGTCAGGAGACCTCAGCTTGACCCAGCCTAGGTCTGTGGTTAGAGAAGCTTGCCAGAGACAACACCCTCTCACCCCATGCATCTCCCCTTGCCTAGAAGCAAAAAATATAATGTCTCCTGGATACACAGAGAGACTATCTAAGATGCTTAAAAAAGAAAAGAAAAACAAAAAGGTGGGGTACCATTGTGAAAGCCTTAAATAGTTAATGATGGACGAGGAAGCCCTGGCCTATGATGAAAGGGAGGAAAGGGCCTCATTAAACACATTTTTCTCTTTGCACATATGTATACATCTGTGTAGACTGGGAATCAACATAGGCTATCTCCACACATTTGTTTTGTGTGTTTGGGAGTGAGGTGTGACATGCCCTGAATTGCATATGAAGAGAACAGCACAGCTTCTCAGGAGTCAGCTGTCTCCTACTAAGTGGGTCCCAGGGCTCGAACTCAGGCTGTCAGGCTTGGCAGCAAGCACCTTTACCTGCCAGCCCTCTACCCTAGTTTTGAGATGGTTTCTCACTAAACCTAAAGATCCCTGATTGGCTAGACTGGCTGGCCAGCAAGCTCCAAGGATCTTGCCTGTCTCTGTCCCCCAGCCCCAAGCACTAGGATCATTGCTGCCACGTCTCCACATTTATGTGCTGAGAATACAAACTCAGCTCCTTGTGGTTTTGTGGCAAACATTTTACCAAATGAGCCACATTCCCAGTCTCTACGTTTTTTCATAATAATAATAATAATAACAACAACAATAATAATAGTCAGAAACAGTCACAGGAGCATCCTATCAAATGAGGTGCTGACTGCTGGGTGAATTTAAACTGGCCCTGGGGAAAATCTCTGTGCAAATATTCTGCTTTAATTTAATTTCAAAGACAACTTAAAAGGGAAAAGAGGATGTCTACAATAGTGGCACGGCACTTGTTTGCACCTGGGCAGACCAAGCTTCATCCCAGAATTGGGAGCATTTGTGCACAGATGGGAGAGTCTGCATGTGCAGCAGGAGCCACAGATTCAGGAAGGGATATGGCTGGGAACCAAGGTAAGAATGCGTTGTCTACCAAGGTCACACACAGACACAGTCCTGCCAATTGTGACCCCAGCACCTTCCTTCCCTGAAGAGAGCTGAGATCATTCCATGGAAAGGCGCTGCCTGGCCTCGGCATTGAAGTCTCTAATATGGCAATGGGCAAGTTTGCTGAACACCTGCTGCAAATATACACAGCCCATCTGGCACCATGTGGGAGAGTGAATGGGAACCAACGGGCTCTGGTCCTGCCAACAAGCATGAACCTGGAGCTCCAGGCAAGACTGAATTGTCTATGAAGCAGCAGCCTTGTGCTGTGTGAAGAAGTTGGATCTGACAAAGTATGAGGGAGGAGAGAGAGAGAGAGAGAGAGAGAGAGAGAGAGAGAGAGAGAGAGAGAGAGAGAGAGAGATATTCATTTGAGCCTCCAGAGAACACTTTCCTTTCCTCCTAAGAAATTCAAAACACTCTTTAGGCACATCCCAGGCTGTTTATAGAAGTCCATACCCTATGAACCCCTCCAAGAAATTTGGAGGGACTTAACTTAAAGGTGTTCCCATTCTGTTTAAGTTTTCCTGGCTTCTTATCCCATTCTGGTCATTTTTACCATCATTCCTCTTCTCTCCACAGAAAAAAATCAAAAACAAAAACAAAAACCTCATGACCTGTGATCTAAAGACAAAGAGGTCCGTAATCTATTCCTGGATTTTCACACATTCAGCTGAGTTCTTGGGCATGAAGGGCTCCTGTGTGGCTGCACCAGGGACTGGGTAAGGAGGAGACTCAGACTAGGCAGGAGCCCAGGACAGGTCCAGTGGACAGGGGCATCCAACCCCATCCTCCAGATGCTCATGGATAGGTATTACACAGTGATCAGCAAGTGGTCCCCACCTCTCATTGGCACAGTGATAGCAACCTGGATGCTCTGGAAGAATCTCCATTTATGTTGACTCCATAGCACAAACAAATGTCCTCAAGATCATTACACTTTTGTGTTCAGCTCACTTCAAAAATTTCCCCCCACCAAAAAAAAAAGAAAAGAAAAAGCGGGCGTTTGTGGGCATGTCTTTAATCCCAGAACTCGGGAGGCAGAGACAGATGGATATCTGGGAGTTCGAGACCAGTCTGTCTACAGTAGCTAGTTCCAGGACAGCCTCCAAAGCCACTGAGAAAACCTGCCTCAAAAAAAAAAAATTCCCCTTCCATTCAGAATTGTTTCAAAAATGTTTATCCAGCCAAGTCTCCCAGCAGGTTGGGAATCAGGATTTAGGAAGAAACTGACTGGAAGGTAGGCATTACGGTTCCTCATGACCACCACACTTTCCTGCAGGTGTCTGCTGTCCCTTCATTCCATGTACCTCTCCCCTCTGCCATTCTCTAATGTGACCCTGCCCATGAGGCTCTGGTGTGTGCACGGCATACTCGGTGACTGAGGAGGACTTAGGATGACAGATGAAAGTCTAGTAAGGAATTTGGGAGCCTAGCAATGTATGAGAAGCTGCATACAAAACCACCGTTCTCTCTGTGGCCGTGGCCTACTCTCCTTACAAGGATTAATGCTGCCTGTCAATATGACCACACGGAGAAGCACTTAGAACATTAGTTAGTACACTCCTGGGTAGCAACAGAGAATTAATGAAAGAGGAAACACCGGGCTGGAGAGATAGCTCAGCAGTTAAGAGGACTGACTGTTCTTCCAGAGGACCCAGGTTCAACTCCTAGCATCCACATGGCAGCTCACAACTGTCTATAACTCCAGTTCCAGGGGATCTGAACCTTCACACCAATGCATTTAAAATAAAGTTAAATAATTTTTTTAAAAAAGAGGAATCCACACTGCAAGAGGAATGAAAAGAAGACAAGGAGAAAGCCCCCGAATGAAGGCATCCTATATTCTCTGCTCCTTGGCCAGCATGACTTGGGCTGATCCACTCCACCATCCCATCTCCACCACAAGGGACTGAAATGTCTGAGATTCTGAACCCAAATGGACCTTTCTCTTCAAGTAGTCATCTATTTGTCATAGCCACACAAGATCTATGTGACAGTCATCCTAAGTCCCCTGCCTCTGAAGGAGATGAGGAAAAACACAGTGCTCATAGCTACCAGGTGGGAAGAAGTTATCAGAGAGGGCCACGATGGATGGTCTGCCAAAGGCTGCATACACTTCTGGAGGAGAGGTCATGAGGCAGAAAGAAACAGCTTGATGGCCAGCCCAAGGGTCATTGCATATTGACTAGAAGTCTGAAAATGAAAGCCAGGTATGGTGTTACATGCCTTTATTCTTACTTAGCACTTGGTAGGCAGAGACAGGCAGATTTCTGTGAGTTTGAGGCCAGCCTTGTCTACATAATGAGTTTCAGGACAGCCAGGACTATATGGAGAGACCCTGTCTCAAAACAACAACAAAAAGGAACCTGAAGATGAACTCCATGTAGTGATTTTCAGCTCTATCTACCCCGACCCCAAACTGCCAGTTGCTAACATCACCCGGAAGTACTTGGCCACAGTGTAGGGCCAGAATAACCACTGTTTATGGATCCTGGGTCTCAGGAGTCACAGCCTCTAAAGACTACAGATCACATGTCAGCCAGAAGGCCAGCTCTGCCAGATGTGGGTCTTGGCTCTGCCCAGCAGGACCCACTTGCCACTTTCCCCAGGCTTTCCAGAGTTGGTGGTGGACTCACTTTAGTGACAGCTGTCACCCTTCTGATCTGCCTCTGACACCTCCAGGGGGACCTGACTGGGCCTCCCATTCTCCCATCTGGCTGCCTTATTCTTACTCTTTGCCTTTTGCTGTTGCACTTCCATGAACAGATCCATGGTCTTGATTCCCACCTTTTGCAAACCCTGGGAACCCCCCCCCCCAACACACACACCCATGTAGATACCCTACAGGGAGATGTGTAGGGTGAGCCAAAACAGAAAGCAAGTTTGAAAGATTTCATTTCTCTTTTTAATCTCTGCCTTCAGAAAGTGGGCAAATATTACCTACCTGCCCCCATCCCTCTGGGAACAGAACAGAATGCATGGCCATGTTTGAAGAGCATCCATAGAGAAGACTGTCTCACCCACAAATTCTTCCTCTGATTTCCCCTATGACCTGAAATTTCAGTTAGAAATTAATTCCTTAATTTTTTTTCTTGCTGAAATATAAAATAAGCCTGGGAAAGACAGCAATTGTGTTTCATGGAGAATAAGCTTCATTTTGATAGGGAGAGAGAGAAAATCTGAAGTTCCCAGGAGGAGAAAATTGAGAGCCATTAAGAGAAGTCCCCCAAAAGAAAAGCTACCATCTCTGTAGGAAAGAGTCCACCCAGAGGAACCCAAGCTAAGCCTTCTCTTAGAGTTGTGCAAACACCAAGTTCATCGGAGACAGGTCTCCCAACAGCAAAGCTGGGCAGTAGGGGTAGGGCATATTGGACGAATTCACACACTGAGAACAAAGGTAGGGGCTGTGCACCAATTATACAAGGCCGGTAGGACCTCGTTCCTAACACTGTGGTTAGAAGTCAAAACTTGTGTTACAGACAGGTGCATGCCTTTAATCCCAGCAATCAGGAGGCAGAGGCAAATGGATCTCTCTGAGTTCAAGGCCAGCCTGCTCCACAGAGAGAGTTCCAGGACAGCCAGGGGTACAAAGAGAAAAAACAAAACACAAAACCTTGTGCGACAGTTTGAAAGGTCTTCAGCTGGGTGATATCACACGGAGGGATAGCCCAGGAGCCAATATCCGAAAAGCTGGGGAAGGGGACATGAGAGGACCCACAGGCTGGCTGTTAAGAGACAGGTAAGGGGTCTGAGAGATGGTTTGGTGGTTAAGAGTAATCCCTACTCTCTCAGATGACCCACTGTAACTCCAGCTGGGGGGGGGGATTCAACACCTCTGACCGCTGAGATCTCCTACAGTCATGTTTGCCCACCCACACAGCTACACACGACTAAAAATAATAAAAAATAAGTTTTTAAAAAGATATGCATAAGCTGGGCGGTAGTAGCACATGCCTTTAATCCCAGCACTCAGGAAGCAGAGGCAGGGGGATCTCTGTGAGTTTGAGACCAGCCTGGTCTACAAGAGCTAGTTCCAGGACAGACTCCAAAGCCACAGAGAAACCCTGTCTCAAAACCCCCCACACTGCAAAAAGAAAAAAAAATATGCACGGAAATTTTAAAGAGAGAAAGACAGAATGAGATTGACGAGTAAGAAGTGGCCACAGGTAGACTTTGGGGAGCCCCTTTTGAGGGCCTTACCCTGACTGGGGAGTGGAAGGGGGATGGTTAGGGGCAGGTGGGATGTTGGGGGGAGGAGAGGGAGAGGGAGAAGGGATTGACATGTGAAGCAAGCTTGTTCCTAATTTGAACTAATAGAAGAAGAAGAAGAAGAAGAAGAAGAAGAAGAAGAAGAAGAAGAAGAAGAAGAAGAAGAAGAAGAAGAAGAAGAAGAAGTGGCCACAGGGAAGCAAAAGAATGCCTAGGGAGAGCCAGACTGGAAGCAAAGGCTGGATGGACAAGCAAGCCTTTGTGCCTGGAAAGCAGGTCATGTGACACTCAGGTGTGAAAATTTGAATGAAAGTAAACTCTTACATGGCCACCATTGCACTCAAAACTCTCTTAAGGCAGATGCTGGAGGCCCCAGGTTCAACAGCATCTACATAGTAGCTCATAACTATTTGTAACTCCAGTTCCAGGGAATCTGTGTCCTCTTCTGGCCCCTGACGGTACCAAGTGTGCATGTGGTAAAGACATTTTGATCCCTTAAGCTACCCACAAAGTACAGGAGAGATCACTGGCTTCCATTGAATCATATGAAATTCTAGGGTGTTATGGGTGATATCCTCTCCAAAACACACATGGCATGGAGAGATGCTCGTTGGGAACAAACAAACAGGATCAGGGCAACCCTGAGGGAATGGAAGTGTTTCTCCCCCTCCTAGAGCTGCCACCATGGGCAAAAGGACCAGCAGAAAGCCCCTCACCACTTAAGCCAATGGTTCTCACTCTCAGCTGCATAAGGGGGTCCCCAGTACGATGTGAAGCCCACAGGGCCCCTTGTTCTACATAAGAACCAAGTGAATCTCTACAGTTCAGCGTGGATGGCTGCAGTGTTAAAATCTCCATGATGCACACTGCAACGGACTGGGCTCTGTGTCCTCGCCTGCATCATTTGTGCTCCTGGGAGATAAAAGGGCAAAGCCGTCCTTTGGTTTTTGGATTCCTAGTGACTATCAGAGGTTCAAACAAAGACATTCCCTACTCTCAACTAATGACCCCTCTGGGTTTTCTAGATGGTTACACGGTGCCTCCTGATTGCTGGGTACAGTTGCTGGGCTGGGGAAGAAGCCTTCCAGACAGTGGTTCCAGACAGTTTGGCTCTGGAGACACAAACAAACAGAAAATAGTCACTCTGCCTCTCGGCCTGTTCAGCACTGGGGAGATGGTGGGGAGGGGATCAGGGGAGAATTTCAAACGAGGGCAACATTTACTAGGCTTTTCTAGCCATGCTAAGATAGTTATTACTGCAAATAGCCATCCTGGCTGCTACAAGTGTGTAATTTCAGCCTCTGAAGAAACATGTTCTCAGAGCCCCTGCTTTCTCATTTTGTTGATGCAAAGAGGAAAATCCAGGCATGGTCTTGCTCCCCATCCCCAAGTGGCTGGTGGCCTAGAAAGCTTCAAAATCAAGCTCCAGACTTTTAACAGCAAGGAGTCTTCACCTAAGTCAGGTTCTTGACCCTTTTCTCACCTTGCTTGCCATTTGTGTCCCTATTCCTAAAAATATTGTATCTCCAGACAGATTCCTATTCCAATAGCAAAATACTTGAGATATTTCACTTTTTTGAATGAAAAGTTTATTTCAGAATTTGACTCACAGTTTTGGAAGCTCCAGGCTGTGGCAGGTTGGCCCTCCTGCTTTGGGCCTTTGACAAGTCAGTGTAGTATGGTAAGGAGGGAGTGTGGGGCTCATTTCCATGGCTGTAGCACAGAAAAGGAAAGAAGGAGCTGGGATTTCCATTATCCTTGTGTGGTGATGTTAATAGGACTGGGTCACATGAGCTCATATTTAAATACTTGGTCCCCAGCTAGTGGAACTATTTGGCAAGGATTAGGAACTGTGGCCTTATTGGAGGAGGTGTGTCACTGAGGACAGGCTTTTAAGTTTTCAAAAGCCCACACCCTTCCCAGTGAGCATGGTGGCACATAAACTGCTGCCCCAGCACTTAAGAGGTGGATGGAGGTGGATCAGGAGCTCAAAGCCAGTTTCAACTAAGTATTAAGTTTGAGGCCAGTCTGGGGTATATGAGACCCTGTCTCAAACAAACAAACAAAACAACAAAAAGCAGATACATACAGCCAATAACCTAAGAGCTTCCACTAAACCCTACCACTTAAAAGTTTCCACTGTCTCCGAGTGGTACCAGGTCAAAACTATAAAAGAGACCAAGTCAATTTATCTAGGAGTCTATTTGAATGGCCTTCTAGCTCAGCAACTAGAACAGAACTGTCTTACGAGTCCTGGGAGTAGGCCTAGGGTAGCAGACACCTTTCCCTGAAACACTCTATCTGCCCTAACACCTTGGACACCCATAGAACATCCCCCATGAGGTCCCAAGAGATTAAGAGTTATATACCAATATGTGTATATATAAGAAGCACACACCAGTATGAATGTATATATAATATGTATACACAGTGTGCGTGTGTATGGTAGAAAGTACACATCAGCATGTATGTATGCAAATAAATTTGTGTATATAAGAGCACTCATCAATAAATACATACAAACCAGGATGGGCTTTCAAACCCAATCAGAGTTCACCAAGTCCAGGAAGGAGGAGACAAGACATGCTGAAACATCACCCCATCCCCAGGAGATCCTACTTGTCCCTGACTTTTTGCTGCTGTAACACAATATGGGCATAGCTTTGGGTGAAGGTGGGGCCCAGCCACAAAGCTATCTTGAGCAAACATTTCTGCCAAAGGCAGGTCAGCCCTAAGCAGTGCCAGCTTCTGCATTTGCTGTGCTATTGGTCACCCACCCACCCACCCACCCACACACACACATACACACACATCCAATAACAGGTAACTGAGACAGCAGCTTCTAACCCAAGGGATTTGCATCCCTGTCTTTTTCGATTCCCCAGACCTCTAATGGTCTCGGTGGGGGATTAAAACTCCTGAGACAAAAGCAATTTGATTCATTGTCATTTAAAAAGAAATTAATGCAAACCTAGAGTACTTTGTGAGGGCCAAGAGAAGGAAAGATGTCACTAAATTGACAAATTTATATAATGTATTCATTATGAACACCCACTGCCTGCCAAGTATGGCGCAACAAACAGCAGTTACATTTGGGATAAGACAGGACTGCGCTTCTCCGGGGTCTTGGTGTCATTTAAGAAACAGATGATTGTAATAGTGTGTGTTAGCAGTGGTGACAGAGGCAACAAGGCAGGCCACATAGGACACTAATATTGCCTAAAGATAGCAAGAAAAGGTTTGAGAAGAATAGCCAGAATTCAAGTCTAAGAACAGTAAGTAAGGTAGTGTCTTGGCCATTTACTGTTGCCATAGCAGAATCCCTGAGATGAACCTAAAGCAGCAATAGACTAAGGTCCAGGCTAATCTGGTTACATGGTAAGTTCCAGGCCAGCCTGGACTATGTGGTAAGACCCCATGTTTAAAAACAAAAAACAAAACAAAACAAAACAAAAACCCCACCATGACTTTTGATGCAGACAAACCAGTCAAGCCATAACAGAATAGACATTACTACAAAACACTTTGTGAGGAGGGGACACCTTCAAGAATCAGTTTCCTAGGCCTGAGCCTTTAACTTGTGTGCTCTACCTGGACCAGGAAGCGACCCCTTCCTTTCCTGGCATCATCTATTGAAATGTCTCCTTTGTCCTACTCAGTGTCTGTGCATATGTCTGATAAACACAAATCTAGGCATGTGGCCTAGGAAGTCACATACGTCACCCTCTGTGTTCTAAAAATACCTTACCCATCTGCTGCCTGCCATCTCACCTGCCCAGACGACATCAGTCAGGTAGACCTTGCCAGCAAACACGACTTGGCAGAGGTGGACTCTGGTGGTTCAACAGATTGACTGGTTCCCAGGCATGTTGGGAGCAGGCACCTTGCCATCCAGAGCACTGCTCAGACACATGTTCAAGATGAGCAGAGGTAGCCCGACCGAGCCACTCTCCCTGCTGCCTCCCCAGACTGTGGCTCAGCTGTTGTGGGTTACTGTTGTCTCTGTTTAAGGAGAAAAACTGAAGCTCACACACCAGCCCAGTAAGAGCAGTGTGATGTCAAACACCACACTAAACTGACAAGAAGTCCACAGGCACATCCACCTATATGTATGCATACATGCCTTCCATCCACCCTCATGGGGGTTGTTCACCCTCTTCTAGCACGGGCTTCTAAGAGGCCATTTCTTGAGCTGTCATTCTGTCCTTTCCCTCTGCTCCTCCAGTGGGGAGTTGACAAATTAAAAGGGGAAGGAGGAGGAAGGAAGAAGAAGAGGAGGAAGAGGAGGAGGATGATGCATGGATGGTCTCAGACAGGCAGTGATGTTTATATTCTCCCCATGAAGAGATTCTCACTTACAGAACATAGGAGGCTCAGAGGTTAAGAGCACTGTTTGCTATTCCAGGGGTCCTGAGTTCAATTCCCAGCACCCACATGATGGCTCATAGCCATCTGTAAGGAAAAAGGAACATGTGACAAATGAAAATCTCTGAGAATGGGGGCTGGAGAGATGGTTCAGTGGTTAAGAGTGCTGGCTGCTCTTCCAGAGGACCTGGGTTTGATTCCCAGCACCCACATGATGGTTCACACTGTTAATTCCAGTTCTGGAGGATCTGATGCTGTCTTCTGGACTCCACAGGTACTACATGCATGATGCACAGACATACATAGAGGCATAACACCTTACACATATAAATAAAGATCTGTTTGAAATCCTTCTAAATTATAAAAAATGTAAAAATAAACTCCTGATGCCTGTTTGACACATGACACTCCAAGAGACCCAAGGACTTTGGGGTCTTCAGCTTTGTTCCCTTCCTTTCAGGTCTCTAATGCCCAAAGGCCCTGCTGCCTACACATCTTCTCAGTGAGACCTCAACCACGTGTGTCTACAGGGCACCTACATTCCTTTGTTCAGTTCTGGTACACCCACTCATTCTCCTCCCACTCCAAGGCAAGACGGGAGTCCTCCAGGATCTGGCATGTTCACAAGCCATGAACTTTAGCCCCATTTGTCAACCCCAAATGCTGTACATTTTTAGAAGCAACACTGTCAGGTCATCTCTGCCATTGTCACGCTCTGACTCCCAACTCTGCTTCTCTCTAGTCTTATAACAATACCCTAGTCAAGAACATGGACCATCAATCTTGTCTTTCTCCATGTGTGCACCCACCAGTGAAGAGACCAGAGAGTCCTAGAACATACACAGAGTGAAAGGGGGCACGGGAAAGAGGGGTATCCCTCAGGACAAGGCTGGGAGAGAGGCTGTTTCTAAAAGAAGCTCTTAAACATTATCACTGGCTTGGCCTTTCTCCGAGTCTCAGTTTCCTTTCCTGTACAGTGAACATTGTCACACTAACTGGAACATTATTAAGTGGGTGGGGTTTACACAAAGTGTTTCACCTACAGGATCGTCAATTGTAATTATTCCTCTTGCTTTTTTGTTTGTTTTCCCATTAAAAGAAGAAATTAGGGCTTCAGGATTAAGTAACCTACCAAAAGCCACACAGCCAGTCAACAGAGGCAGGATGCAGCCCCAAGCCCTCACCTCTGCTTTCTGTTACCACACAGCACTGTCTCACACTGATCTCACACATTCTAGGTCTCTCAGGCACCACATTCTCCCCTCAGAAAGCACAGCCCCATTTCCTCACACCTTGAGTGAGGCACCTCCCATCTTAACCACGGCCACCCCACCAAACCCTTCCCCCAACTCCACTCTTGCTTTCCTAATGGACAGGTTGGTTACCAGCCTACTGTGGGAGTTGCCAGTGGCTGCCCAAGCCTGAAACAGGGGTGGTTTCGTAGTTTCTGAGAGCAACAGCCTTCTCTTTCCCTCCCTCCATGTCCTAAGCTCTGTGAGACAGGAACCAAGTCCTCAGTTAAACATTTGCTTGTTAGTATGTGGGGTGAAGGGCTCTGAAGCTGTTCCCAGACAACCACCTAACAAAAGACCAGAGTGGTGCACACTCCATGATCCAGCAGAATCCAGTTCACCCAGAGTGGTGCACCCCTCATGATCCAGCAGAATCCCAGCTCACTGTGCAGCACTGCCCTCCTGAAGTACGTTCCCGACAGATGTAGTCACTGAACTTTACCTTGAATCTTGGGTCCTGCTCAACTCCAACTTTAAAAAGAGCAACATACACACACACACACACACACACACACACACAGACAAACACAGAAATACACACATAGACACACATACAGAGACACAGACACACATAAACAAAGACACACACAGACACAGACACACACACAGACACACACAAAGACACACACACAAACACAGACAGACAGACACACACACACACACACACACACACAGCAGAACAGCCAGAGGGAGCTAGAGTGAGGGACAGTATAAACCTTCCTGCCAACAGCTGTGTTAATTTTATGTACTTGGCTTTATGACAAGCAAGGGCCTTGACCGAAACCATCCTAAAGTAATTCACAGCAGATATAATCATTTTTTCACAATTGATATTGATTTTAATTGTGCCAGCCATCAGGGCATCGCTTCTATGGTGCCTCTTCATCACACTATTTACCCTTAAATCAGCTGCCTTTCAAGCCATTCGCTGACTATGTTTCCTTTCAAACTCAGAAAAAAAAAAAAAAGAAACTCTCAAGAATTCTAAGTCTGAAATACAGCTTTCTCATAGTAAGCATTACATTGCTCAAAATCGGTAAGATGTAAAAACATTAAACACTGACGTCTGCTCATAATTTCTTCCCTGGTGCCTGCCACTGCGACAGGGTGGGTCACATCTGAGGTTTCATGCACATGTAAATATAAGCGTAATCAACATCAACTTGGTCATCTTGCTTTCTCCTTTAGCATTCAGAGAGCAACCAGCAGCAGCCACGCACACAAGTGTAGCCATAGTTCTTAATAACTGCTTAGTGTTCCATTTTAAATCCACAGTCACCAATAGATCCATAAGCGGTTTCTTGTCTGATTATCTCCCAGCAGTGGAAAGTCAGGTTAAAAGAATTGTCTATTTTACATATTGATGTTCATATCGAGGTCCCCTTCTAGGAAGGAGACCAGTTGAGTCCCAGGGAAAGAAATATCTCTCCCAGCATTAGAGTTCACAAGAGCAAGGTTGTAGAGAAACACTCCACCTGCCTCTGCATACACTTCCCCTGAGACCAGCACATTTCACACCTTGGGACTTAACACCAGCCAAAGCCCAGGCAACTTCTTGAATTACGACTTTTCTTCCCCTCAAGTTGCAGGGTTTTGCCCCTTTGATTTCTAACAACTACCTGGTTTGTCCAATCTAAAAGCTTTCTTGGTTGTCTCCAAACTTAGATGGTATTAACATCTAAAAGCAAAGGGGGGAATGTACAACAGGACTGGAGAGATGTGTAGGTAGTGCTAGCCATGTCAATATGAGGACCTGAGTTTCATCCCCAGGATCCACTAAGAAGAGCTAGGTGTGAAGTCACACGTTTGGAATTCTAGCACTGGAGAGCCAAAAACAGGCAAACCCCTGAAGCTCACTGCACACTCAGTCTGGCTTAATTAACGACCAGACCAACAAAAGACCATCTCAGAAACACAAGGGGGACAGCACTTGGTGAACAACGATGGAGACCTCTAGCTCCTACATCAGTACAAGCATGCACACCCTAAACATTTGCACATACACACAGAAGACAATCCATGGTATATGTCTCAACTAGGGTTTCTATTGCTGTGAAGAGACACCATGGCCCACGGCAACTTTTATAAAGAAAACATTATATATATATATATATATATATATATATATATATTATAATATATTTTTATTATTTATTTTAATTTATTTATTTATTTTAATTTATATATATATTATATTTATATATATATATATATTTCTTATGCATTGGTACTTAATAGGGGTCCTCTGAAAGAGCAATCAGTGTTCCTAACTGCTGAGCCATGTCTCTAGCCCATAAAGAAAACATTGAATTGGGGTGGCTTGCTTACAGTTGTGGAGGTTTAATCCCCACCATGGCGGGGAGCATGGTGGCATGCAGGCATCTGTGACGCTGGAGAAGTAGCTGAGAGTCCTACATCTTACAGGCAACAGGAAGTCGACTGAGACACTGGGGAGTATCATGAGCACAGGAAACCTCAAAACCCACCCCCACAGTGACACACTTCCTCCAACAAGGCCATACCCACTCCAACAAAGCCACATCTCCTAATAGTGCCACTCCCTATGAGAATATGAGGGTCAATTACATTCAAATTACCACAACACAGGTAGGCATAAAAAATACTACATTTCAATTCTAGTGTGAAAATGATGAGCTCAGTGGCAGAATGTTTCTCTAGCATAAGCAAGGCTCTATTTTCAGTTCCCATCACTGGGAACAATAACAATGAAAATTCAGGTTTAATGACTGGCTGGACAGAACCAGTTGGAGCAAATGAGTAACTCTCCAGGATTCTACAATCCCAGAGTCCTGTGCTTACCTCCTTTTCCACAAAGCAAAGCTGCCTTGGAGATGTCTTTCTTCTCCATTCTTTATTTTATTTTATTTTATTTTATTTATTATGTATACAACATTCTGCTTCCATGTACATCTGCACACCAGAAGAGGGAACCAGATCTCATAACGGATGGTTGTGAGACACCATGTGGTTGCTGGGAACTGAACTCAGGATCTCTGGAAGAGCAGCCGATGCTCTTAACCTCTGAGCCATCTCTCCAGCCCTCTTCTCCATTCTTTATTTTTAGTTTTGAGGTAGAATCTTATTGCACATGCCTTTAATCCCAGGACTCAGGAGGCAGAGGCAGGTGGATCTCTGTGAGTTTGAGACCAGCCTCCTCTACAAGAGTAGTCCCAGGACAGCCTCCAAAGCCACAGAGAAACCCTGTCTCAAAATAACAAAAACAAACAAAAACTTACAACAACAACAAATCTCATTGCTTACACTGGTCTTGAACTCTCAATCCTCCTGCCTCAGCTACTCCAATGCTGGGATCACAGATGTGTACCAACATGCACATGCATGTGTGCTAGAGAGAGAGCGCGCGCGCGCGCGCGCGCACACACACACACACACACACACACACACACACACACACACACACACACACACAAATTGAAAGCTCTTTTAGGGTATGGTCCCTGGTAAGTGCACACTCCAGTGGGTGGCTCCACACCCATGAGAAATGGACTTGGTGGGTAAAAAGAAAAAAGACATAAATCTTGAAGAGTGAAAATGGGTAGGAGTGGATCTGGAAGGAGTTAGAGTGTGGAGGGGGGAATATGATCAAAACACATTGTATGTGCTTATGAAACTTTTTTAAATTAGTAAAAATAGTTTTTAAAAAATAAGATGGTAGGGGACTGGAGAGTTGGCTCAGTACTCACTGCTCTTGCAAAAGATCTAAGTAAATACACATATCAGGTGGCTCACAACCACCTCTAACTCCAGCTCCAGGGAAATCAGTGCCCATCTGGCTCCATACAACATTTCTCTCTCTCTCTCTCTCTCTCTCTCTCTCTCTCTCTCTCTCTCTCTCTCTCTCTCTCTCGCACACACACACACACACACACACACACACACACACACACACACAAAATTAATGCTTTTTTAAAATTAGATGCTTGGATGGCTGGGTGGTGGCGATACATGCCTTTTATCCCAGCACTTGGGAGGCAGAGGCAAGAGGATCTCTGTGAGCTCAAGGCCAGCCTGGTCTACAGAATGAGTTACAGGACAGCCAGGAATCTCAGATGCTTGGCTATGCATGACTTTAATTCCAGCACTTAGAAGGCAGAGGCAGAAAGTTCTCAAGTTCAAGGCCAGCCTGGTCTGCATAGTAAGCGATTTCTAGGGCTACATAGAGAGACACTGTCTTAAAAAAGAAAAATGCTTGAAAGTCAAAAACAATTTTTTAAGCTCTTCTATTCCATAAATAAACTCCATTTTTTTCAACTGAAACAAAAGTCCTTGCATATAAATATGCCTTCCTACTGTGTCTTTGTAGTTAACCTTAGGCAGCTGTCATTGCTTTCTGAGCACTTACTATCTGCCTGGCACTGCGCTGGCAGAATATTTTAGGTGATCTGTACAATGCCAGAGGTATCTTTTCTTCAATCTCATATTTGGAACAATGAGATTCAGGAAGGTTAAGCTTCCCCCAAACCACACACCTCCCCAAAGCTGGGCCCCCACATCATCCTAACACTAACACTCACACACTCAATACCTACCTTGCGCTGCTCACCGCCCTGCATTCTCCATCTCCCAACAACCCAAGCCTTTTCCACAACAGCAACTCTACCTTCAACCAACCATCAGTTCCCTTGCCTCATTCTGAATCTTACCTTCTGAACTCTATAGAGCTTGGTGACTCTGTGACCATTGATTTTTCTAGTGCACTCCCAAGTTGCCAACCTTTCTTCAGCACTTTCCAGGAGCCCAACCCTGCCAGGGACAAGCTCATGGCTCCAACCCCCTAGGGAGTGAAGGCAGGTACATCTCCCAACTAGACTATAAGTGCAGGCAAGGCAGGAACCTAGAGGTCCCTATATCCTCCACTCTCCTACAGCTAACATTTCTGGATTCTAAGTGCCTCGGTGGAGGACTGATTTCTCACTGTCATTAGTCACCTGCCAATCTGGAAACCCATCCCTTCCTGCTTCTCACCAGGAGTCTCCTCTATCCAGGCCTCTGTCTCTGTGCCTTGCCTCAGGGGGAGGACTTGCTGTCCAGCAGGTGCTGATAACAAGCCTGTTATGTCCACCCCTGCTTTCAGCTCCCAGGGCTACAGTGTTTATCTCCCCTGCCCTCAGTGAGACAGATGGCTGGCATCTAACTCTGCAAGCAGAAGCAGGAAAGCAACTGTACCTGCATCCCTGGGTCATGGGAACGAGAGCACACAGTTGCACTCAGTGCCTCAGAAAGGAACAGGGTTTGGCCAGAGGTTAATATAAAACCAACACTTCTCTTCAGCTTGTTCTCTGCCATACCATGTACAAACACATGCAAGTACATATATACAATACCACACACAATACGCACACCATATATACACATAAAACACTCATACCACACCACATACACTATACATACACACCATACCATACACACAATACACACATAAACACATGCTCAACACACATATGCACAACACATACCACACCAGACACACACACCATATTTACACATATATATACACTCACAAACCACATACCCATGTACACACTACACACATTACCACATAACCAATGCATACCACACAGCGCACGCGCGCCACACACACACACACACACACACACACACACACACACACACCTTACCTCATTTTTTATTCTCCACACAGAAGAAAGAAAGGTGCAGGAAGTTGTTTTATATGGAAGAAACTGGAGTTGGTGACTCCTAACCCTCAAGGTGCCATTTCAGAGCCTCAGGCAGGACTAACCCTCCACCACCTGCCACCAAGGCCTAAAGGCTCTCATTTTGAGTTGTTTTCAAGCCAGAGAACCTTCCTTTGTGAAGCAAATATCGGGGAACAGGGCTAGTTTTGCGCATCTGCAATGGACCCCTTTTTGGCTTACTGCTCTTCCAGCACTATTTTATTAATTTGTTCACAAGAAATTGCACATTTCTATTTTGCACTGGCCAACGTAAATTACATAGCTGGTCCTGTGAGTCACAAACATCCAGACTCATGGGAATCAGAAGGAAACCAGAACTTCCACTGGGGATAAGGGACACAGTGAGCAGGTTAAGGACTGATAGGGTTACCCAAGGACACTCAGGCCGATACACCTGAGGCTGGGACTGCTTCCTGCTCTTCCCCTGCTGGTCTTTTCCGCATCATTAAATTGAGAGAAACAGAGACATGAGAACTTTCAGATTCAGTGTGTCCCATAGAGGCTCGTCCCTTCAATTCACAGGGTTCCCACCAGCCCCCTCACCCACCCCACCCCCACCCTGTACCCTGGCCTTGGCCTCTGGCTACAAATCTTTCCACAGTTGCTGAAACCTGAACAATGATGACACACAGGAAATTGGACTTGGGAGCCCCAGGTCGCCAGACTGATCCCCTCCAAAGGGCATTCACCAGAGAGGCTAGAGAGAGCAGAGAACTCACTGGCATCTTTATTCTCAACTGAGAGCCTCTTCCTCCTCTCGAGGAAACGCCAGTCCTTGTGCAGAGATGGCATTTAAAAAAGGCCTTCCTCAAGACAGAGCCGTGGCCTCATCCCCTCTGCATCCCATGGTCAAGCCTAATCCAAGGTAAATCAGGGACTGGGAGAGGAAGGCCCAAGCACAAGCATTCAGTATGGCCTCTAGGGGACCCTCCTGTCAGGACACAGCCTGTCAGATCCACCAATTAATATTTAATTCCTCAAGGGCCTTTAGGCTTTGAGAAGTGCTAACCAAGCACAGATATCCTAGGAATGGCAATTCTACAAACGTAAAAGGGGTGGGTGTTAGGATAATGGAGGGTGGGAGGGAGGCAGGGAGGAGCAGGCAGGATATCAGGGAACGGTGGGGATGGTAACTACTGCACAGTGGTCCCTGAGCACGTCACAGGAGCAGTCAGACAGGTAGAGGCCTGGGCAGTCACAGAGGCTATTTGGGGGGATAGAGCAGACAGCAGGCACTCCAAGCGGTTCTGAGCTACTGTTCATTGAGTTCTGCTTCTTCTCTCCTGTTTCCCATTACTGCTCCTTGTGCTTTAGGCCCTGAATCCTTCTCACTTCCTATGTAAAGAGCATTGCTTCCCAACTGGAGAAGGACTTGAGATATGCCATCCAGTGCAGGGAGTACGCAATGTCCCTGTTGCATGGCCAGGGCCCAGCTGTCCAACTCTCTACCCCTGCTGATGTCAGCCCCGCCAGGGCCTCTGTCCCTGGGCTGAAACACACTCAACTGCGGGAGAAGGGGAATTGCTGCAAGTAGGGCATCTTGGACACTTAACAGAAAGCCAATCGCTATGGCTTGAACAGGACCTCATTAAAAGGGCCACTAGAGAAAAATGAGACATCACAGTGAGTTAGGCCCACTAGAAGGAGGACTGGACGACTCAGACATCCTTCTCATTGTGCCTGCGCTTGTGGTCAGCAGTTTCCATCACAATTCAGAATTTACAACTCAATGCAGTAGCCTCTCACCAGCTTTAGCTGCCCGAGTCCAGCAGTTCCAGGCTCCTCCTACCTCTGTTCCCACTTAGAATCTACAGACTGGTGGGCACATGCTGCGTGGGGGTCTCCATGTCTGCATGAGAGTGGCACAGCCCTCCTGCCTCCACAATGGAGTGATGCACAAAGGCTCATGAGGGAGGTGACTCACAGTGGATAGGGGCATATTGAGATGAAGGGCGTTGGTGGCGCACGCCTTTAATCCCCGAACATGTGGGGCAGAGGCAGGTGGATCTCCGTGAGTTCAAGGCCAGCCCGGTCTATAGAGCAAGTTCAGGGACAGCCTGAAAAAGGCATAAAGACAGCCAAAGGTGAGCGAACAGAGAGAGGACAACTGGGCCTAATCTACCCTCAGTGTCTCCCTGCCTGGTCCCTAACAGACTAAAAGTTTTAGTACACTGTTTTTTTGTTTTTTTGCTTTTTTATTAATTTTTTACATTCCAAGTTTACATTCCAAGCAGCAGCATTTTACTAGGAATTCCAGGGACCAAAGTGATCTCAAGTGCCCCAGAATTCCTGAGGAAGAGACATCCCAGTTCCTTCTCACACTTGACGCTGCTGCCAGAAGTTGACCCTTGGAGTCCTCCATGGCCCATTTCATCTGCCTCATTCCAAAGGTAGGCTACTTCCTAAAGACTGCCTTTTGCAATGACGGTAAACACAGGTCAACCACTCAGGCATCCCTTAGATACCTCACAATACCCCCCCAGACAGAGGAAGCTCATCTTAGAATCAGAAGGAGAAAAGACTACAGAGAGGGAATGGGCTGTGGGCATAAGGGTCCATTTTACTCACTCATCCCAATGAACACCCACTGAGCAATTACTACAAGCCAAGGACTGCTGAAGATTGAAGTAACAGAAGTACAAGGCACAGTGTCCTTGCTCTCCTTGCAAAAGCAACACAATGTGTTAGGACTGACAGATGTACATGTGGACATAGAAGTGGGCAGCCAACCCAGCCCCAAGACAGGAGTTTTCCTGGAAAAAGTAATAGGCAAGCGCCGAAAGAGCAGAAGTCCTGAGAGACCTAGAGCCTTCCAGAACAGCAGAAGGCCTGAACAGTCAATCTAGAAGATGGTTTTTAGATAAGACGGAGAACACCTGACAGAAGCCATAAGCGGTCACTGTTGTAACTTAGAAGACTGACCTCAGTGAGGAGCCTGCATCGGAAGGCATAAGGGATGATGGACAACTGGGTCAATGATGTGGGGTTTCTTTCTGTATGCTGTAAGTATGTGTTGCTTTCATTGGTTGATAAATAAAGCTGCTTTGGCCTATGGTAAGGCAGGATAGAGCCAGGCAGAAAACCCAAGCAGAGACACAGGAGAAGAAGGGCAGAGTCTGAGAGACGCCATCCTGCTGCTCAAGGGACAACATGCCAGTGGACTGGTAATGCCACAGCCATGTGGCAATACTTAGATTAATAGAAATGGTTTAATTTAAATGTAAGAGCTAGCTAATAATAAGCCTGAGCCATGGGCCAAGGATTTATGAGTAATATTAAACTTCTGATTGATTACTTGCAAACGGCTATGGGATGGGGCCAGACAAAAAGCCTCCATTTACAGTCAATTATATAGAAGTAGACCAAGACAAAGGGGCAGATCAGATAGGGTGAAGGAGGAGAATCAATAGGATGAGGTGTCTTGCTGGATATGGGATATGCAAATAGTCTGATGACATCCAACTCCTAGCTAGGACAGCAGGAATAACAGAGGAGCCATGAACAAAGGTAGGGAGTATAGGACCAGAAGCAGATTGGTGGGGAGTGATTTAAAAGGCCAGCCTGGGGATGAGGATATGGATCAGTGGGAAAGTGCTTGATTAGCGTGTCCAAGGCCTTGGCTTCAGGCTCCAGCACTGCAAGCAACAGTAGCGATCTGTGTTGTTGGAGTTCTACTCAGTGGGGCCTGCAATCTCCACACTGGGAACTGAAACCAGGGGACTGAAACCAGGAAGGTGGAAATTCAAGGTCATTCACAGCTACAGAGCAGGTTTGGGGGCAACCTGGACTACGTAAGATCCCCATGTCAAACAAACAAAAGATCAACTTTGAATTTACTGAATTTGTGGGACAAATGAGATTGCAGAATTTAGAATTCCTGCCTAGACCTTGGAGGTTACAGGTTTAAATATAACAGCAAAATGAAGTGATGAATGAGGCGACCTGGCTTGTAAATGATATCAGAGATATAAATCACAGAGTAGAACATGATGGCTCTACTGCAATCCAGGCACCTCAGGAGGGAGAGGCAGAAGGGTTGCCCCAAGTCTGGGGTCAGCTTTAGGAAGCTCCAGCCCAGCTAGGGCTACGTAGTTAAGACTTGTCTCAATAAAATCAATTATTTAGACACGTGACTGGAAATGCGGGCCAGAGTTGGTTCAGGTTCAGTCCTATTCGTCTGTTCTGCTAGTGACATCAGGACTCAGTCTCTTCCTGAGCTTTGGCTCTGACTTCTCCAAGAACAGCCTCATCCTGAAGCTGGTTGCCAAGCTAGTTGCTATTTCCCCTCCAGATCCAGAGGAAAACCATCCTACTCGGAGATTTCCCAGAGGCAAAGGAAACTTCTTAGCCAGAAATGACCAACAAACATTTCCCCCAGCCAGGGGCTTGAATTTGCTTCCACTCCCACCCTGGAACCTCTGCTCTGCTTAGCTTAGGCCAAAGCTACTTCCCCAGACACAGAGCTCAGTAGAGGGTTCATTTTCCTCAAAGTACACAAGCAGAAGAGGAGAATCCTGATATGAAAAACAGGTTACCCTATTATCAAAAGATAGACTGAAATAGAGGAGGCAATGAGAGTCAGTGTCACAAAGAAACATGTGTTCAAAAAGGCAGAGGCTGCCCAAACTAGAGGTCAAAGGTTGCATTTGAGATGCAGATGCTGAGGTTCCATTAGGAAATTCTTCCTGGAAATTATAACCTCTGGAGGGTGGCTGAGCCTTGGGTGTACTTTCGTTTTTTAAAGGTTTATTTTTATTTCATGGGTATGAATGTTTGCCTGCATGTACATATATCTGTGTATCACAAGCATTCCTGGTGCTTGCAGAGGCCAGAAAAGGGCATCAGGTTCACTAGGACTAGAGTTACTAACAGTTGTGAGCCACCATGGGAGAGCTGAGAACCAAACTCAGGTCCTATGGAAGAACTGCAAGTGTTCTTAACTGCTGAGCTATCTCTCCATAAAAGCTATGCAGCTCATTTAGGTTGTGTCTTTGGTTTTGCTTTGAGACAAGGTCTTACAATGTAATCCTGGCTAGCATTCTCTATGAACACCAAGCTGGCCTTGAACTCAAGAGATGGCCTGTCTCTGCCTCCAAAGAGCTGGGATTAAAGGTGTGTGCCACCACATCCAGGTCTTGAATAGGCTTTCAGTGATACCTGTGCATGGGTGCATATGTGTTTGTGCTCATGTGTTCACACACACACACACACACACACCAGACACTGGAGCAATGATGCTCCCAGTGGAGGTCTGGAGGCAATACCCAGAATCCATGCTAATGGAAAATCAGGATTTGGGGAGACAGGGTATAAGGAAAAAGTTCTCAAAAGGACTACACAAAGACCCCCAGTCATCATTGTCAAGACTGGAGGAACTGTTGGGGTCTCCAAGCATGTGATGACACTGTCACTTAGAAATTTAGAAAAATCACCAGGTCTCAGTATGGGGTAATAATGAGGGAACAAGAATGAAGAAGAGGAGGTCCGGTGAGGTGGCACACACCTTTAACTCCAGCACTCAGGAGACTGAGGCAGGTGGATCTCTGTGAGTTCCAGATCATCCAGGTCTACAAAGAGAGTCCCAGGCCAGGAACTACATAATGAGATCATCCCTGTCAAAAAAAAAAAAGATAAGGATGTCAATGTGTAGGTGGTTCCGGCAGAGCTAGCAATAGCCAGAGATGGGGTAGAGGAGGATACTGACAGCAGGGCCAGGAATGGGGGATATGGGGGTGACAGCAAGAAGCACTGTAGACACGAAGTCAGGCAGGATACCCTTAGTAGCCATCAAGACTGAAGGTTCTGAAGAACTACCTTCCTCTCTGATATAGAGAGACCTCACAGTGCTGCCCCAGTCAAGACAACTAGCCATTAATTGTGGGAGGAAATTGTATATACATGTGTGGGAAATACCATAGGCTCCAGCTGGTTCTGCAGGTGGGGAGAGGGGAACTCAAAGAGGAAGGAACTAAAGGGGAGGGATGCCCCCAATGACATGGGGTTCTGCTGTTTGTAAAAACACAGGTGAATAAGAACACAGCCCGGAGGAGTAGCCAAGGGGAACAGGATTCTTGGTCTTCATTTTGGAAGCAAATCCACAGTGGATAGTAATTTTTCTTCTTGAAAGTGAAGTGTCTATAGTACAACAAGCTCCAAGAACTTGAACCCCCAAGTCCCATTTCTTCTAGTCCTTGGCTTTGGCTGAATGGGAGGTGCTGGGATCCTTTCTGCAGGAGGTCAGACCAAGTTGTACTCTTGGCTGACTTACTTGGTGTGTGTGTGGGGGGGGATCCACTCTTGGGATAAAGAGAATGGGCTAAGAGATTGATGGAGAAAGAACACACCTGGGGAGGAGGCAGAAGAATAAACAGCTCTTTCTAATGTACCTGGAATAACTTTAAGAAAGGGAGTGGCCAAACGGCTAATCTGATGCCTCTGCTATCTTGCCCCTGGTCTTTGGGCCAGGATTGTGGGCTCTGGACTGACTCCAGAGGAAGAGGAGGTTAGGAAGCAGCAGGCTTCTCAGACTGGCTCAGTCAAAAAGCAAGGGACACCGGTTTGGAGAATACAAGCCACACCTGTCTCGGCCTACACAAGCAGACCTTCTCCAGGGGACCGCCCACATTCAACCCAAGGTCCAAAGTCAGAGGAGTAGAGACTCTGAGTGGCAAATACTGACACTAGGCACTTTGGCCTTGCTCTCTGCCATGGAAGCAACATGTTCTGCAGTTTCTGGACTCAGAATATGCTCAAGGAGCACTCAGTCCCCATCCTCTGCCAATCACTAGAAGGCCACAAGGTCAAAGGCAGCCTTTTGCTCTTTCCTTCCCCTTGCTGAGAACTAAGAATAACCTCCTGCTGGGGATGAGGGAGGATAAAAAAAGATTTAATTACAGTTTCTGTTTCTGACCTTGATCCTCCACCCCCAGGAGCGCCATCTTTGGTGTCAACAAGAGGACATTGGCCTGGCTGCAACCACAGGTCAAGCAACACAACAGAAGACACTCTTGGGACTGGAGAGTAGTCCCCACTGCCCAACTCATTCAATCTCAGGGCAGTCCCTGGGTGCTGGTAAAACCAGGAGCATCCATCTTGTTTAGGCAAGATGATGCTTGTAAACCTTTCAGAGATCAGGGAGGCCCCTCTCCCAGATGGTTGCCAAGCCAGAACCTCAAGTTTCCAAATCTCACCTATGCCAACCTCCACCATACCTGCTGTATTGTGGCTGTCGCCCAGACTGTTTCATGCTCTTTCACCTCCAGTCCCAATGGCATCACATAGGACCTCATATGTGACTTGTCCTTCACTGTGGTTTAAACAACACAAATTTCCTGGGTTGTCCACCACTCTCTGGCACATTTACCCCCAGTTTCCAGAAGCTATGTAAACCTGCAAAGTCACCAGCCAGACACTAAGTAGGACTAACACACCCTTAGCTTCCTTCTTAAACTATAAACTGGTATGGAGCAACTTCCAAGAGCCCCCTTAAATGTGGCCATCTGATGCTTCTGAAAATGAAACAAAAATGGGGTGGGGGGTTATAAGGCCATGAAAAAACTCTCCTGGCTTGAGAACTCACCCACTGGGGTTCTGTTAACTAACTGCCTTTGTTGTCTAAGAATTTGAGTTTGGAATCCCTGCAGGAGATGGGAGGAGTGACTGAGATGAAGAAGAAAATAAAAGCTTTTAGACAAGGGCCATTCGTGCCAAGAATACCTCCGGAGGTTCACAAGCACTCACAAGACCAAAGGGAAGCCAGTGCCAATATCTCTGTTTGTTGACTCATTGAAATATTCCATCTCCGGGTTATTGCCATTGAAAACACCTCCTCCATCTGGAATCTTCTCTGCACCAAGTACACAATTGCTTCATTCATCTCTTCCGAGGAAGCTGTCACCAAGTCTATGCTGCCTCCACCAGAGGCTGGGCAAGATGACAAGCCCAGCCTTGCCCACTGAGACACCAAGGACGAGGTTCTGGTGTTAGTTGAGCCTTGGGGTGACTCTCCCACTCTGAGGTCTGCATCCTCCCCCATGCTCTCAGCCCTGACCCCAGACATGTCACTCAAAAGGAATGGAGCAGGCAGGAGGGAATACAAGTAGGACTTCCCATTCCAATCAACATTCAGGGAGCTCACACAGGACACACCCCATGCCGATGAGGAAGGGACTCTTCTAATGTGTCTTCTGTGTGTGATCTTTACAACCGGACACTGGCCTTCTGTAAAACAAAACAAAACAAAACAAACAAACAAAAAAACTGCTGAATGTGGGCAGACAATGAAAGTTCTGAGTTTGGTCATGTGTGTCTATGCTGGGAAGAATAACTACAGGTCCCCCTTAACCCACAAGACTGTGAGAAGGGAAGCTGAATGCTAAGTAGGGCTGTGATACACAAGTGTCAATGGGCTGTGAGCCCCAGAGAACAGGTTGGGTCTCCCTGTACCTACATCAGTACAGGTATACACCTGCTGTCACTTGATTTGGAGTCAAATGAAGAACTGCCTATGCCACACAAAACAAAGGGGAGAGTTTCTACTTGTCCAGATGGTCCAGAGGCTTGGGAACAGGGCAGCAAGCATTATGTGGCAGCTCATTCTGGCTAAAGACTGAGCCACACGTTCTGGGGAAAGGATCCAGACAAGGGACCTCCAAGTTTAGCTTGATCAGCCAAATCCATTACCATCTTAGGGAAAGAACCTTGGGAGCCTCTCGAGAAAGAGGTTAAGACCAGCACTCCTGACCTATGCAACAGCACTCTTCATAGGGAGCACTAACCAAGGGTTGACAATAGGGATGGACCATCTCACCAACAGCCATCACTCCTGACAATGGATTATACTGATCTGAGAGGCAGCATCCTGGCAGGGTCTGGTTAGGGACTGAGTAGGAAATAAAACAGATTAACTGCATTCAACTTCATGTTGCAGAGGTTAGCATCCCTATTTGATTATTTTAGTCAGTGCAAGGCCAGCAACTTAACAGTCCCTAGACAGTTCCTGCTGTGCTCAGTACCTGGTGAGCAGCTGACAGACACTTGAGGAAATGAAAGAGGAAATAAGAGCATAGAGGAAGGTCAGAAAGGCCCTTCTGGCCACCGGAACTTACACACACACACACACACACACACACACACACACACACACACACACACACACACACACACACACGCTGGGAAATAAGAGCATAGAGGAAGGTCAGAAAGGCCCTTCTGACACACACACACACACACACACACCACACACACACAACACACACAACACACACACACACACACACACACACACACACACACACACACACACACACACACACACACACACACACACACACACACACACACACACACACACACACACACACACACACACACACACACACACACACACACACACACACACACACACACACACACACACACACACACACACACACACACACACACACACACACACACACACACACACACACACACACACACACACACACGCTGCCCTGGCCCGATGGGGTACCAAGGTATCTGGCTGGGCCAGGCAGAGGGCAGCAAGCAGTTCAGTCAGGAAGGATGCCACTCTGAAGCTGTTTCTGTTCCGAGGCAGCCTCCAACCCAGGCAGGAAGCAAGCCTGCCCCCACCGAACTGCAGAGCCAGTCGACCTCCCTCAGAAACACAGCAAGGCTGTAAATCAGGGGGTAGGAATGAGCTGTCTCGCGTTTTTCCTGCCCGGCCAGACAGAAATGCGCACTGCCAGGGCCGCATACTTGGAAAACCAAGTGCTACCGCGGATGGGTTCTTTCGAGGCAGGGACTAAGTAAGGATGGTGCTGAGCTGGGGTCCACGCTGCTAGCCCACCTCTGATGGAGAAGCAGCCACCCCTTCCCAGCAGGCTCTTTAGTGATGGATCTCCAGGGCTAGGCTGGCCAAGACTGGTACTCAAAAGCTGTGGCTTCAGCTTCACCTTTAGGCACTACCCGCGAAGCCGCTGCGCAGGGGGAATTTTCCACTGCCAGGTTCCATTCAGCTCACGCCACCGCCTAACTGTTTACAGTGAGCAGGAAGGTGCGGCCACCCCCGGGCACAGCCTCGGTGGAACCCGAGGGTGGGTAATGGGAGATTTCGTGTGTCCTGGCCCTGACTGCTGCACCTGGAGTGTTGGGGTGCGCGGAGGCGCTGTACCCGGAGAGGAGCAGGGCCCTGGGTGGAGTACAGGGTACAGGAAGCCAGCGTGTGGCTGCCCTGCCTCCCTCCCTCCTTCCCTCAGATGCTCCCTTGCCTGGGACTGAGAGATGTCCCGCGTGGGTGAGTGCTCCCCTTTCCTGGCGCAGCGCCTCCCCCCTCCCCGGAACTGCCCCCGCTCTGCAATGCTGCCATGCCCTCTGGGTAGTGTTTTCATTCCAGGCTGAGGATCCGGTGGTGGGAAGCAGGTAGGAAGCCATGTTTCTGGGGGTTAAATGAAGAAAAAAAAAATGTTTAGTACTTACAGAAAGCCAAATATTGGGTTAGAAGCCAGGAACGGAGAGGGAAAAAACCCAAAGCAAACAGCGGAGGGAAGAAATTCCTACTAAACAAGCTTTCTATTCATTCTTCTGATCCCAGGTGCAGGGCCTGCAGGGAGAACTCAGCAAATGTAGGACTTTAAGACCCCCAAGCTCAGGTTCTACAACGCCCACGGGACCAAGAGGTGCGCAAGCCCCTTCCCCCACCCCGCAAAAAAAAAAAAAAAAAAAAAAAAGTGTCAATATCTGGTTGGCCGTAGCACCCCAGAGGTCATTAAGGTGGCTCTGAAATCCTTTGTGAGTGGAGAGGAAGAATGAAGTAAATTGTTCCCGGTTTGACCCTAAACAAGTAACAGCCTCTCCGGACCTCATTTATGGGATGTAGGAAGGGATTATGATTTCACCCGTCATAGCAACCTATTCTATTTCAGCCTAAAGTTAGCAATAAAACCAGTAGTGCCCATCTGTGTAGTGGGGTCTTAGGAAAATAGACTCGTATACTTCAGCCTGCCCCCCTACCCTCAGTTTGCTCTGTCTCGTCCCTTCGCAGAGCCAACTTTAGGGTCTAAGCCAGAAACCACCATCTCCAGTGGTATGCTTCTAGAACCTTCTCAGATCACTTCTAAGGTAACAGTTGATCTGAGGGACAGCAACACCCAGCCTGGGTAACTGGAAAGCCAAAGGGTTCTGTAACAGGGAAAAGCTGCTGTGTAGGTAAAAGAGTAAAGAACTAAAAGAAGAAACGTGGCCTTCTGGACACACCTATGCTGAAGAGGTGGTTGGGAGAGATTGTGTCTCCATTACAAACAGAAGTTGTATGCCAGGAGAGCAAAGGACTGGATTTTGGCCAACCAGAAGAAAGACTGTCTCCCCTATTGCATCTCCAGGGCTCTTGATTCTCCTCTTTCCTTGAGTGTTCCCATTAAGCCCATACTTCAGAGTCTCCACACTAGACAGGTAGAAAACAGCAGCTTAGGAAACCTGATCTTGTATGCTGCTAAGTTCTCACTCTAAAAAACCTAGACTTCAGTTCCTACCAACAGGGAACCAGAACCTTGAGAGAGGACCTGCAGGGTAGCCATTGACAAAACTGCTAAATAAGACACATCCATGGGGTTAAAGTGATGGCTCAGAGTTTAAGCACACTGGCTGCTTGCTCTTCCAGAAGACCTGGGTTCAATTCCCAGCAACCACATCGTGGCTCATAACTGTCTGCAACTATAGTTCCTTACACAGGCATACGTATGCAGGCAAAAACAACAATACACATAAAAATAAATGAATAAATTATTTTTTAAAAAAAGATGAATCCAGGGCTGGAGAGATGGCTCAGAGGTTAAGAGCACTGACTGCTCTTCCAGAGGTCCTAAGTTCAATTCCCAGCAACCACATGGTAGCTCACAACCATCTGTTATGAGATGCCCTCTTCTGGTGCAGATATACATGGAAGTAGAATGTTGTATATATAATAAATAAATAAAATCTTTAAAAAAAAAAAAGACGAATCATCTCGAACTTTCTCCTTTATTTCTTGAAGCTCTGTGGGTTGTTTTACCTTCCATCAGATTTCCAGAAACTAAAAATTGTCCCTACATGTATCTAGGAAGTCACTGCCTATCTCTTGGGTTTGCCCCTCCAGTCTAACCATCACTTTTTCTGCCTTGTGAGCCCTGGGCATGCCTCACCAAGATTATAGAGACTTTCTGCTTGTTGGTAACCCTGAGTGGCTTCTTTCATCCCTCCATTTCTGGTCTAGCCAGAGCACTGTTTCTAGAGTGTGTCTGTCCAAAGTATCTCACTCAGTTACATACAATTTTGTACTAAATGTCTACTGCCTAAAGGACAAAAATCCGAATTCAGTCTGGAGCATACAAAAGCTTTCCATACTTGAAGTTGACTGATCTGTTCCCATCTCCTTGGTCCCCAGTTCTAAGGATGGTTTTTCATGCAAAGGCTGCTGGATTTGAATCAAGATGAAATAGTGAATTTTCTATTGCAGCCACAAAGCAGCAATGAGTACTTAACTACACAGGGTTGGGCTGAAATAGGTGATAAACTTCTGTGATGCAGATGCAGGGCAGAGCCTGAAGCCACTGAAGAAGCTGTGGCATGGGGTTGCAGGGCTCTTGGTTCCCAAGGATTGCTAGAAAGGCCATTCATGGAGTTACTTTTAAAAGGTCAGTGACTGGATAGGCACCAGAAACCTTCTGGAGACAATAACATTCACCCTCTTACTCTGGGTTGATTGGTGCCCCTCTAAAGAGCCCTGGCCCCTGTCTGTTACACAGTAGCATTCACTCTGGAGAAGCATCTGGGTATTCATTTATGATTAGTGTACATTTTTAACGTCGGTTATACATTCATAGAAACATTTACTCTTCAAAACAAAAAAGGTTTCCTGGGAGACAGGAGGAAGATGCTGCTGTGAGATTCTGTAGACTGGGTAGGATGAGCCAACAGGGTAAGGAGAACACAGCCTCAAAAGGAGGAAGCCACCCACCAGCTCCACTTCCAGATGGGTGTTAGTCTAGCACAGGAAAAAGAACCATGACACAATATAGGACTTTTTTTTTTTTTTTCTGGAATGAGGGGTTAGGAGACCAACCACACACACACACACACACACACACACACACACACACACACACACACACACACGAGCCTTTCAAAATGGGTCTACAAAATCAAAATCTCAAAATAACATACAATGAGGAAATCTAATGTTCTTTGTTAGTGGTAGTAAAATCAACCACATGGATTCGTTCTAGCTGACGATGGTTTACAGAGGAGTGTAGAAAAGGCCTTCATACACATTTTCATTTATATTGCACCAATAAATTGGAAAGGCAAAATAGCTATTAAAAGTATGTAGGAAATATCAAGTGGAAACTTAACCCATTAGGGTAGATGAGAGCGTGTGAAAAGTTTAAATTTTCTTAAAGGTCAACATTTGGGTTAAACTCTAGACTGTATGTCATAAAGAGAAAAATGATGAGCTATGAATTGGAAGACAGCAAGGGAAAAGTCATCCAAAATACAGTAACGGAGCACAAAGGAACCAAGAGAGGAGAGTGTGAAGGACAAGTTATGACATTAAGTGGACTCAAAAATTCATGTCCAAGGGAGAATCTAGAAGAGAAGAGTAGAAATGGCCACCAGGTTATTTTTTGATAAATTTGTTTTTGTTCCATTAGTCTGTTTACTTTTGGCTGCTTCTAAAGTCTCTCTTGTGTACAGATTTAGGTGGTTACCTGGAGAGCAGAGTCACTGTCCTCCTTGAGCAAGCAGCAGGTACCCTGGTCAGACATGATTATAGGGAGTCTGGCTGGATTCTACTTCTACAGCCAGTCATCCGCCCCAGGGCAACACCAAAAGTGAGATATCTGGGGAGATTTCCTGTGTTTCACTGGTATCTTGTTGATAAGAGCAACTTCCTGATTCCATGGACCACGAGGATGGTGTAATCTGAAAGTTCTGTTCTCCTACCCTGTTTTCCTCCCAGTGTTTTTGCCAGTATCTGCTATTGTTAGAGATGGAGAGATGGCTCCGTGTATAATAAAACACTTACTGCCCTGAGGACCTGGGTTAGGATCACTCATGTGGAACTGGGCTTGGTCAGGAGCCGCTATTCTCACTTCAGTGGTTTCTGGGAGGCAGGGACAGGAGCATCTCAGAAGAGTGCAAGCCAGTTAGCTTCACATACATAGCAGGAAACAATGAGACCCTGTTTCAAGGTAGAAAGGCAAGTATCACCACCCAAGGCTACCCTCTGACCCCAACATGAGCACCATGGCATACTCATGCTGGTACTAACACACCATACCCACACATCCCACACAGAACACACACACACATTACACACAACCCACACACACACACACACACACACAAAGACTTTTTAAAAAAATGTATCTTCCCAAGAATTCTTGTATTGGAAACCTAGTCCCAAAGTCATATTTGGAAGCAATTTGGAGGTAAGGATACAAGGCCTGTGACAGCTGATGAAAATGAAATGAGGTCTTGAAGGGAAAGAAAGCCCAGTGAGGTCACTTTGTCACACTTCCTCATTCTCCCCATGCAACAAGGCCCCTATCTCTGTTCATGCTGGAGAGACTAAGAGGGAGAGACTTGCAAGTTTCAAGACAGTCTAGGAAATGCAACAACACCCCATCCAAAGAAAAGAAGGAAGAGTTAGGATGGGTGTGTCTCAGCAGTAGAGTACTTATCTAGCTCGGTCAAGTCCCTAGGTCCATGCCCATCATTATCGTGAAGGTTAAAAGGAGCTAGTAGCTTCAAGAACTGTGAACTAAATAGATCGTTATTATTTTTTCATTTATTTATGCATTGGTACATTATCTGCATATATGTCTGTGTGAGGGTATCAGACCTTGGAATTACAGACAGTTGTGAGCTGCCATGTAGGGGCAGGGAATTGAACCCAGATCCTCTGGGAGAGCAGGCAGTGTGCTTAAACACTGAGTCATCTCTCCAGCCCATCTTTATTCTTCATAAATTATCTCATATTGTATATTTTGTTATAGCAAAAGAAGGTACATTAAGGCCAGGTGAAAATGCCTCAGTAAGTAGAGACACCTGCCACCAAGCTCAATGTCTCGGTGGTTAGAGCATTTCTAGAACTTTCAAGAATGCCAGAGTTTGGTTCCCTGCCACCTGCATAAGTCTAAAAGAAAGAAAGAAAGAAAGAAAGAAAGAAAGAAAGAAAGAAAGAAAGAAAGAAAGAAAGAAAGAAAGAGCCTGGCACATATCTGTAACATAGCACTTGGAAGCTGAGGCAGAGGACTATTTTTAAGTTTAAACTAGCCTGAGCTACACAGTCTTTCCCAAAAAAAATACTAACTACCTTTGAAAAAAGAACACCTTTCTTCCTCTGGTATTTTGTCACTATGAATGAAATATCAAAACACTGAAGATTAAGGAAAAGAATGACCCGCCTTTAGTCCCAGCACTCCGGAGGCAGAGGCAACAGATCTCTGACTTTGAGGCCAGCCTGGTCTATAGAGTGAGTTCCAGGACAGCCAAAGCTACTCAGAGAACCCCCAGGGAGTGGGGAGAATAGCACTACAAGTTCCTAGAATAGGAAAATATATAATATATATCCCACATACAAAAATAAACATACATGCATGCAGTATGAGGAATCAAGGCTTTCTGACTCTGGAGGTGGAAGTAGGAGGATCAGAAGTTCAAAACCATCCTCAGCTACAGAAGACATTCAGAGACAATCAACAAATTCACATTTGATAAAATGGTAATCATCTGTAAGGATAGAGGTTTTTTTTTTTCAAGTACAAAATGTTTTATCTAAGTATTATCTCTAGGGAAGCTACTGAAGGGTGTGACATACAAAAATCAGGAAGGCAATGAAGAAAGAGGAAGCCATGAGATACATAAACCTGAATGCTAACCCTGAAATGTGGAGATACTGAAACAATGGCTGCATTGGAGAAGAAGGCACTAGATCAGAACGCTCCAGGAAGGATGGCTTCCGGAAGAAAAAACAGGTGCTCCCCAAATCAAAAGCAAAGGGAAGGGAAAGCCCTGGTCTACCGAGTAAATCCCAGACCAGCCCAGGCTACAAACTGAGACCCTGTCTCAATAACAACAAAAATAAAATAATAAACTAAGCCAGGCGTGATGGCTCACACCTTTAATCCCAGCACTCAGGAGGCAGCGGCAAGCAAATCTCTGTGAGTTTGACAAGGAGAATGTCCACCAAAATATGTCAAGGTAACAGCTCCATGAGCATGGGATATAAGGAAGAACACCTGAAGAGCCAGTTGATAGAGCTGGAAAAGGTTGAAAAGTTGCTTCTGAAAAAAGAAGTGAGAATAGGCTATTGGTCTTGTTGTATTGGGAAAGTCTTGCACCATTTAATCATTTTAATTATCTATGTGTGAACTGGAAATAAAGATAAAATTTAAGCCAGGCAAGCATTGCTCTATACACTCATAATTCCAATACTCATGAGCTGGAGGCAGGAAGACCACAAGTTTGAAGATAGCCTGGGCTACACAACAAAAATCGGTATCAAAAAAAAAAAAAAAAAAACAAATGCTGGGTCATTGAGATAGCTTAGCGGGTAATCCCACAGAGCTGTATGACCTGAGTTCAATCTGCAGGACCTGCATGGTACAAGGACAGAACAGACTTTCAAAAGTTTGTAGCTTCACATGAATGTACGTGAACGAGGGTGTTTTGAGAATGCACTCATGTGTGCACTCGCTCGTGAGCACACACTACATAAAGAAATAGCGGGGTTTGATGGCATATGCCTTTATTCCCAGCAGTTAGGAGGCAGAACTAGGCAGATCTCTGTGAGCTTAAGGCTGATCTAGTCTACATACAGCAGAGGTTCTCAAGCTGTGGGTCATAACCCCTTTGGGGGTCACCTAAGGCCATCGGAAGACACAGACATTTACATTACAATTCATAACACTGACAAAGTTACAGCATTATGAAGTAGCAACGAGAATTATTTCTTGGCTGTGGGTCCCCACAACATGAGAAACTAACTGTGTTTAAGGGTGGCAGCATTAGGAAGATTAAGGGTTACATAATGAGACCTTGTCTCAAACATTCATAAATAAATAAATAAATAAATGCCAGAAGAATGCTGGTCCTTTCAAAGAGGAAATTAACAAATCAGACAAATGTTCAGCAAGACACTAACCAATAAAAAAAGAAAGAATTCAAACAACATTAGGGGGCAAATCTGCAGCCTGTATTCACCCTAAGAGCTTAAGACACTGCCTTCAGTTTGTGCATTCAAGAGTTCAACAAAAATAGATAGCAACAAATTACCAAAACTGACAAAAAAAAAAAAGTCAAACTAAACCAATCGCTATTAAAATTCTGCATTGCTAATGGAGGTATCCGTTCCAGGTGGTTTCAAGTAAACTTTTCCCTAAACTTTCAAAGTATAAATAAACACGGTCTTAAACCAATGTTTTCAGTTCCTGTGTTGGGTGTTCTCCTAAATCCCTTTTCTGGTAAGATTTTCTGTGGGACACAGGAAGGCCCAGCCACACCCTACATTTTCCAGCTAAAACTCCCCCTCACACCCCCTCCCCACAACCCCCAGTGAGGGAATCTGCCCTGTGGCTTTGAGTGTCCAGGCACTCTTCTAGCATAGTGCTAGAAATCCAGCCTCTGTGTGTGACATTTTGCTTTTCATTGTGAGCAGAAGCTGTGTTCTGTGTCTCCATCATTCACCCTTTCCCAGGGCATAAACAGCAGAAGTTTATTCTCACCTTTTTGGAGTCCAGATGAAGGTGGCACAGGACTGGTTCCTCCTTACAGCTGTAGGGGAGACCTGTTCCAACTGCCTGCCTTTGCCAATGCAGCTCCTTGAACTCTATGGCATCCACTGAAGATTTCCCTACCCTCTTTATCCTTTTTCCTGTGTGTGTGTGTGTGTGTGTGTGTGTGTGTGTGTGTGTGTGTGTGTGTGTACATGTGTGTGAGCCACATGAGCCTAAAACTCTCCCTCATCCGGTATCTGTGAGCATGCACATGTGTACACACAATTGCGCGCGCGCGCGCGCACACACACACACACACACACACACACACACACACAGGCACAGGGAGGCCTAAGGTTAATGTCAGGAATCCTCTATATTGCTCTTCACATTATTCAGAGTCAGGATCTCCCAACCAAACCCACAACTCCGTGTCCCTCCCACATGTTCTCAAACATGGTCTCTTCGCCATACTGGGGGACTCGTATTCATTTTTTAGTGACTTTTTTATTTTTATTTTATGTGCATTGATGTTTTGCCTGCACGTATGTCTGTGTGAGGGTGCTGGATCTTGGGAGTTATGGACAGTTGTAAGCTGCCATGTGGGTGCCGGGAATTGAACCCTGGTCTTCTGGAAGAACAGCCAGTGTTCTTAACCACTGAGCCATCTCTCCAGTCCTGACCTTTTTACATGAGATTTTGTCAGAAAGAAAGGCAGGAGAGAGAGTGGGGAGGGGAAGAAAAGAAAAGAAGCGATTCAACAACATAGTAACTCGTTTGTCAAAAGGGAAGTCTTATCCAGATACGATGATTCCTTTAATAGCACTCTGGAGACCACAGCAAGTGGATCTCTGTGAATTCCAGGCCAGCCAAGACTCTCTCTCCCCTTCTCCCTCCTCCTTCTCCCCACCCCCACCCCATACACATACATTTTGATTTTTGGTTTTTCAAGACAGGGTTTCTTTGTGTCATAGCCCTGGCTGTCCTGGAACTAGCTCTATAGACCAGGCTGGCCTCAAACTCACAGAGATCTACTTGCCTAAGCTTGCCAGGAGCTGAGATTAAAGGTGTGCACCACTACACCCTGCACATACAAGTTTTTAAAGGGTCTGGAGAGATGACTCAGTAGTTAAGAGTACTTCTTGCCTCTCGAAGAGGACCCAGATTCAGTTTCCAGCACCCACATGGTGGCTCATAGCCATCCATACTCCAGTTCCACAGAGTCAAATGCCTTCTGCTCAGGCACCAGACACTCCTGAGACACCCATGCATACATGCAGGCAAAGCATACATGTGTGCAAAACAAAAGTAAAACTTTTTAGTTATTTTAAAAAAGAGAAGTCTTGGGGAGCAGAAAGGGTATGGGATACCTAGGGTGTTAGTGGGGGGCAGGACAGGAGGGGAGAGGGAGCTGGGATTGACATGTAAAACAATCTTGTTTCTAATTTAAATTAAAAAATGGAAAAAAAAAAGTCTTGGAGCTGGAGGCATAACTCGGTGGTAGAATATGGTTTTGACACACTAGACCCTAGGTTCAATTCCCAGCACCCCAAATTAGGAAGTACCTGAAACTATTAAAATCACAACACATCAAAAATTTTAAGTTATAGCTAAACCATGACTTAGAGGGAGATATGCTGTGAAGTGCTTATGTTTTAAAAAGAAGAAAGGTATCAAGTGACTATTTTAAAACTGCTACTTCAAGAGGTTAGAAAAGGCAAGATAAACCCAAAACAGACAGACAGACAGACAGAAAGACAGAAAGAAAGAAAGAAAGAAAGAAAGAAAGAAAGAAAGAAAGAAAGAAAGAAAGAAGATAGGAAACCAGAAGATTAAAGCCAAGAACAGCAGTGATTAATGAGACTAACGGCTTTTTTAAATTACAATGAAACCGATAAACCTTGGCTAACAAAGCTGGGAATGAGGAAAGAGGCAGGACACAAATTACCAACATCTAACTAGAGTGAGATAAAGAACATCACTACAGACCCCACAGATAGTTAAAAGTGTCTGTGACAGCACCTTTAGTCTCAACTATTCAGCTGAGATCGGAAGATCACACACACTCAGAAGGAGCCAAAGAACAGGGAGGGAGAAGAGGGCGGGGGCATATTATACACATTTATAGAAGTAAATCTAGTAGTTTTTGGTGAAATGAATATATTCCTTGAAATATATGAAAGTCATGAAACTTTACAGACAATTCAAATAGCTCCATATTTATTCAAGAAATATATTCATGGTTTAGCCTCTTGGGGCAAAAGAATTACTCTTCATCCTAAATGCTATTGTGGTTACGCAGCCTACCTATGCTGAAACTCTGGTCTGTACCCAAAGAAGTCAATTTTATTTCCTTTCCCTTTCTTTATATTCCTCTGTTTTTTGTTTGTTTGTTTGTTTGTTTGTTTTAAGAGACAGCATCTTGCTCAATAACCAAATTGTTATCAAACATAGCATCCTCCAGCTTCAGCCTCCCAAGTGAGATTACAGGCAGATGCAGCTTCACCTGGCTCTTTGCCAGATTTTTCAATTAAGCCTTCTATCATAAGAGATAATCAGGGGTAGGAGGAGAAGTTCATAAGTGTTTGGTGCACAAACATGAGTACCAGGGTTCACTTCTCAACACCCACATTAAAGACAGGCACAACAGCACAGGCCACAATCCCAGACCACTGAAAGAGGAGATGGGGGACCCCCAGGATTTGCTGTCATCTAGCCGAACCAGTGATCTCCAAGTTTTGGAGACTCTCAGTCTTAAAAATTCTAAGGTGAAGAGCAATTGAGGAAGAGACCCGACATCCAAACAAAAGGCCAAGCAGTAAGTGGGTGCCACAGTTGATAACTGAGTGTCCCCTAGATGCCCACGTTAATGGCTTGATCTCTATCACCCTCCATCTACTCCTTTGAGACAGGATCTCTCCTAAACTGGGGCTCACAGCTAGAGGAGAAGCCAGGAAGCCCCAGCAATCTTCATGTCTCTGCCTGCCTCAGAGATGAGTTCATAGCCATGTGTGGCACCACCACTGTGTTGTGTGGGTCTGAGGACCCCAAGTCTGATCCGAATGTCGGCTCTGCCAGTTCTCTTAAATGGGGAGTCAGGCCTCCTGTTCCAATACTGTAACCCTTGCTTGCTTCTTCTGTTTACTCCTCCCTGTTTACTCTCGTGTACTTTGTCAGCCTCACTGTACTGTAACAAATCCCTAAGATAAACTTAGAAAGCAGAAAGGCTTATTTGGGCCACAGCCTTGGGAGTCTCAGTCCATGTTAGGTGATCCTGATGCTTTTAGGTCTGTGGTGAGGTGTGGAGCAAAGCTGCTTACCTCACCAGCAGGTTCAGGAGAGCTGCTCACTGTGGTGACTACTTTGAGAGCCTCCCACCAGGCTCCCCCTCTTAGAAGTCTCTTTCAACTTCCACAGTCAAGAACATACAGTCCATAACCATTGGAAAGACACAGCAGTGGGTAGCTAAGCCATAGCAGGAACATGCAACCGAGACCCCTCACTTCCAGAGGGAACAAGAAACAGACAGAAAATGCTGGCACTTCTCATTTCCTTCAGCACAGGATCCTAGCCCATGGGAAGATGCAACTCACGTTGAGGACAGTTAGTACACTCACAGACACACCCCAAAGTATAGCTCACTTTCTCTCCCCCTTCCTCTTCCTTCCTTCCTTCATTCCTCCCTACCCTCCCTCCCTGCCCTTCTTCCCTCCCTTCCTTTCCTTCCCTTCCTCTTTTTGGATTGGAGGGTTTTCTAGACAGAGTTTCTCTGAGTGTAGCCCTGAATGTTCTGGAACTCACTCTGTAAGCCAGCCTGACCCCAAAATCAGAGATCTGCCTGCCTCTCCCTCCCAAGTGCTGCAATTAAAGGTATTGGCCACCGCTGCCAAGCTATTAAGTGTTTCTTTTTTTTTCTTCAACATTTTATTTATTATGTATACAACATTCTGCTTCCATGTACAGCTGCACACCAGAAGAGAGCACCAGATCTTATAAGGATGGCTGTGAGCCACCATGTGGTTGCTGGGAATTGAACTCAGGACCTCTGGAAGAACAGCCAGTGCTCTTAACCTCTGAGCCATCTCTCCAGCCCTACTAAGTGTTTCTTAATCCAATCAATTTGATAGTGAAAATTAACTCATGCGCCTGGGGAGATGACTGGCAGTAAAGTGCAAACACGAAGACCTGCATTTGATCCTACCATCCACACAAAGAAGATGGGCAGAGTGATATGTGCCTGAAATCCCAGGGAGACAAGAACACAAAGGGAGCTTCCTGGGCTTGTTGTCTAGGTGAATCTGTGAGCCCCAGGTTCAGTGAGAGACCCTGTCTAAATATTAATGTGGAGATGAAAGCTATCCAACATCTGACTCTGGCCTCTATACACAGACATACCATACATATTAATATGAACATATATGAACTGTCACAAGTCCATCTCTTGTTAACTTGACAACCAAACATTACTTTGAACCATAATACTCCACTCTGGTTCCCATAGGCTCACGGCCATCCGGTAATATAGAACACATTCATTTCAATTTTGAAAGTCACCAGTCTTGGGGCTGGAAAGATGGCTCAATGGGTAAGAGCACTGGCTGCTCTTCCAAAAGACCCAGGTTTGATCTCCAGAACCCAAAGAGAGGCTGACAATCATCTGGAACTCCAGTTCCAGGGAATCCAATGCCCCTTTCTAGCCTCTTGCAGGCACCAGGCTGTGTGCATACAGGACACAGAATATATGCAGGCAAAACATTCACACACATACAAATTTTTTAAAGTGTCAGTCTTGATTATCAACACTATTCAAAAATCCAAAGTCTATTCTGAGACTAAAGACAACCTAACTGAACCCCTAAAATAATTAAAAACAAGTTTGATACTTCAGCATACAATGACACAGAATAAACATTCCCATTCAAAAGGAGAGGAAAAGGACACAACAAGGAAAAATGGTACTAAGACAATCAAACACCAAAGCTCCAGGCCCTCGTTGGTGGCTCTTGGTGGCATCATCTGTGTTGAAACAGGCTTGGATAGCTCCATTCCTCCAGTTTGGCCATCTGCAGCACACATAGCCTCTCCTTGGGTGACTCAACTCTGTGCCTACAACTTTCTTTGATGGATATCTCACCGTCTGGCATTGCCAACACCCTGGGCTATCCATTGCAGCTTAGGTTTTTCCCTTCACAGCTTCATGGCCAGCTGAGGAGCTCCATTTGGGGAATTTTACATTGCCTGATGTCTTAGTTGGGTTTACTATTGCTGTGATGAAACACCATGACCAAAGCAACTCCAGGAGGAAAGGGTTTGTTTGGCTTATGCTTCTACATCATGTTCATCATCAAAGAAAGTCAAGACAGGAACTCCAGCAGGGCAGGAACCTGGAGGCAGGAGCTGATGCAAAGGCCATGGAAGAGTGCTGCTTACTGGCTTGCTGGGTCTGCTTTCCTAGGACCACGAGCCCAGAAATAGCACAGCCCACAGAGGTCTGTGCCCTCCCTCATCAACTACTAATTAAGAAAATACCTTGCACCTGTATCTTATGGAGGCCTCTTTCAATTGAGGTTCTCTCCTTTCAGATGACTCTAGCTTATGTCAAATTGACATAAAACTAACCAGGACCTCTTATCAACTTGACACACAAACATATCACTGTTAAGTCATAACCTTTCCTCTTTGGTTCATTCCCAAAATTACACATTAACATCACAATATAAAACATTTTACAAACTTAAAAAGACCCACAGTCAGCTGGATATTGGTGGCGCATGCTTTTAATCCCAGAACTCCGGAGGCAGAGGCGGGTGGATCTCTGTGAGTTTGGGACAAGCCTGGTCTACAAGAGTTAATTCCAAGACAGCCTCCAAAGCCACGGAGAAACCCTGTCTGGACAAAACAAAAACAACAAAACAAAACAAAACAAAAAACAAAAACAAACAAGAAACCACCCACAGTCTTTACAAATTCAAACACTTTAAAATTCAGTAGCTTTTAAAACCTAAAATCTTTTAAAACTTCAGTCTTTCAGGCTAAATAAATGATGCAGTGGTTAAGAGCAATGGCTGCTCTTCCAGAGGACGCAGGTTCAATTTCCAGCACCCACATGGCAGCTCACAACTGTCTCTAACTCCAGTTCCAGGGGATTTGACATCCTCAAACATGCATGAGGAGAAAACACCAATGCATATAAAATAAAAAATAAGTAAATTTTAAAAATTCAGACTCAACTGTGGGCTGCTGTAAAACCTAAAGTAAATACTTTCTTACTTCAAGAAGGAAGAACCAGGGCACAGTCACAATCTGAACAAAACAAAACCAAATTCCAAAAGTGTAAGTAACTCAATATCCAATCTGGGATTCACTCACGATTTCCTGGACTCCTCCAAAAGGCTTGGGTCCTTTCTCTGTCTCTGCCCTCTGCAGCACACAGATGGTCTCCTAGGCTCAGGCCAGCTCCACTCCACACCTATTGCCATGGCTCTTCTGGAACTAAGCTGTATTTTCACCAATAGCCTCTCCTAGGCTCTCTGCAGGAAGTCCAGCCCGGCCACACAGTGCCATGCCTCAGCTTCTCTCCATGACTCCTTCATGCCTTAAAACCAGTAGCACCTGGGAGACTCTCATACTACCAAGTTCAGCTTCCAAAGGAGGTACAACCTTGGTTGCCTCTGGAACACAGCTTCTGTGTACTGACCCTGAGGAAACACTTCCCAGAAGATTTCACCTCAGTGATGCTGGTTTCTTCTTATTCACAGCCAATTCTTCAAAAGCCACAGCTGACCAGCATTCATTATCCCAGCAAAGTAAAAGATTTCATGTTAGTGGTTCTAGTATCTTGTTAATCACAGCTAATTCTTCAGTCCCTAACTAACCAGAACCACAACTTCTGAACTCAAATGGCCTGCCTGGGGAGTCTTAGCTTCCCTCTGAAACTTCACAAGCCAGACTTCCATCATCTGTGTTGCTCTCAACATTCTTCCAAGCTCCCACAGAACAGCTCACTGAACTTTCAACACTCAATGGGTTTTTTTTTTTTTTAAGCCCAAAGTTCCCAAGTCCTTCCACAACCTTCCTCAAAGCAACATGGTCCGGTCTGTCACAGCAACACCCCCAATTATGGTGCAAATTTGTTAGGGTTACTATTGTTGTGATGAAACACCACGACCATAGCAACTTGGAGAGGAAAGGGTTTATTTGGTTTATACTTCAACATCATGTTCCTCATCAAAGGAAGTCAGGACAGAAACTCCAGCAGGGCAGGAACCTGGAGGCAGGAGCTGATGCAGAGGCCATGAAGGGGCACTGCTTACTGACTTGTTCCTCATGGGTTGCTTAACCTGCCTTCTTATAGAACCTTGGACTACCAGGCCAGAGATGGCACCACCCACAATGGGCAAGCGCCTCCCCCATCAATCACTAATTAAGAAAATGTCCTCATCTGGATCTTATGGAAGCATTTTTTCAGTTGAAGTTCCCTCCTCTCAGACTATTCTAGCTTGTATTAAGTTGACGCAAGATGAGCCAGGACACCTGGCCTCAGAATCTCTGAAATGTTGGTGAAAGCCACCATGACACCTTCATTCTGGGATCTAACATATCTGCAAAAACAGAAACACTTTGATGATGCCAAGTTCTGTTGACAGCTTTAAATATAGCCTGCTTCCCCACCCTTCCACCTTGGACCAGAAGCTGTAGCATCTCCAGGTACCTTTGAGGCTGAACCTAGAAAAACACTTCTCTAGGTATAGATATGGAGTAGGATACAACATCTCTGGTAGCAGGCACAGTTCAGCTCCTCCTTTCTTTCTTTTTATTTATTTATTTATTTGTTTATTTATTTTGTGTACAGTGTTCTGCCTGCATGGATCCCTGCAGGTCAGAAGAAGGTACCAGACTTCATTACAGATGGTTGTGAGCCACCATATGGTTGCTGGGAATTGAACTCAGGTCCTCTGGAAGAACAGGCAGTGCTTTTAACCCCTGAGCCATCTCTCCAGCTTTCTCCTTTCAATAAATTTAAATTTTAATAAGCTGGTGCCTTCATTGGATGGGGTCCCCTCAAGAGACCTTTCATTGTCCCAGCATAAAGCAAAGAGTTCTTTTTGATGACACCAACATAACAACTGCAGCCACCTTCATGCTAGTTCTGCCTACCTTGTCCAAAATTGTAACTGCATTTACATACCTTTCCCTGCTAAACTGCACATTTATCATATCTTCCTTTTATTTTCATTATAAATTTGAGTAAACATGGTAAGCATTAACTATGCCACCATCTGAATGCTATCCTGTCTTTTAAATTACCACCAGACAAATTAACCAATCGTTTCTGAACTCAGCCTCTCTCAAGTTCTCAGGATATGGGCAGAAGGGAACCAGAGTGTCTTAGTTGGGGTTTCCATTGCTGGGAATAAAACACCAACAACAACAACAACGTGAAGAGGAAAGGGTTTAATTCCGCTTAACTCTCAGGCCACACTCCATCACTGAGCGGAGTTGGGCAGGAACTGAAGCAGAGACCATGGAGGAGTGCTGTTTACTGACTTGCTCAGTCGGTTTTCTTATACAACAAAGGACTGCCCACCCATGGCACCCATGGGTACTCCCACACACAGCCAGCTGGGCCCTCCTCTATCAGTCATTAGTCAAGAAAATGTTGTATAGAATTACCCACAGGACACTCTTAGATATTTACTTTCTTTCTCATCCTTTTTTTTTTTTCTCTCTCTTAGATTTCTTTTCTTTTCTTTGTGTGAGTGTTTCGACTGCATGCAAGTTCATGCCTGTTCTCAGAGGCCAGGTCCCTCGGAACCAGGGTTACAAGAAAGTTGTGAGCCACCATGTGAGTGCTGAGAATTGAGCCTGGGTCCTCTGCAAGAGTTAACTGTGAGAGCCAAAGTTAAATTTTAAACTTTAATTACTAGGCCATTGAGATCCATGAAAGAAATATGCCTCTGATCTACAAGCCCTTGCCCAAGGACAGATAGTTCCTGAAATGCTGAAGGCTGTTGTTTATGGGGGATAACAGGACACATGTTTCTCATTCCCCTAAACAAGCTTGTTTGACCCATCTGTACTGGATGTGCTTAATCACATGTGGGTGGGCAGCTCACAGGCAGGAATTATGTCAGGACCTAAGCTATGCTTGCCCCTGATTGGGTATAGGCTGGAGGTAAGTCAGGATGTATGTTTGCTCCTGATTGGGCCTGAAGGGAAATACTTAAATGGCTATAAACCATAACTTGGGCCATTTTCTGGAAACCCAGAGATGGACCTGGCCAATACTTAATTAATGCTTGCTTCAAATGTGGCTTTAAACTGTGGTAATGGTCTTATTCTCAACCGGTGGGATTAACAAAGCAAGTACTCTAAACCACTGAGCCATCTCTCTAGTTCCTGGAGGCATTTTCTCAATTATGTCAAGCTGACATAAAAATAACCAACATGACTGTAAGCCTCATAGCTTCTAGCTCATTTCCCAACCAAGTCTTTAGTGTCCTTTGACATCTCATGAGCAAAGTCATACTGTCTGCAACAGAGGTCTAGTCCCTTACTTGGCCTCTCCCTCATCCTGAGGCTTAACTACCGAGATCCAGCTGTCAAAGTATTGAAGTCCAGCAATCAAAATCTCTCTTTGGCTCATCTAATTAACATGTCCAATCAAAATTAACCAACTATCATAGCGAGAGACCGCCCCAGGCTTCCCTCCTTCGGGTTCCCTCTGCACCTGAAGCCACACCCAAAGGAGTGTGGCCACTAACACAAATACACTGGCAAGGATAGATGCCACTACATCCCCCCCCCCTTTTTTTTTTCTATTTCTAAGAAAAAACAAATCAGTGGGCGGATGAGTAAAGAGCTGCTTGACAACCACACGGGCCTGAGTTCTGATCCAAACACGCACATAAAAACCAAGCAGTTCTTAGCGTGTCTAAAACTGCAGCTCTGGGGAGCAGAGACTGGGGATCCTGGGAGCTCACCAGCCATTCAGTTAATAGCTGAGACAAGGAGCTCCAGATTAACCAGTGAGTGCTCATCTCAAAAGTAAAATGGAATGAGATTAAGGAGGATACCCTGACATCAGCCTCTGGCCTCTGTGCACTCACATGAACAAGTGTGTGTACCTGTACATATACACACACAATTTTTTTAAGATTTATTTTCATTAGTGTGTATGTGTTTGTGTCTGTGAGTGGATATGTGCATATATGAATGTAGGTGCCCTTGAAGGCCATGTCATTTTGTTCAGAGTTCTGCAGGTTTTGGTACAGGTTCCAGCGACCTCACTGGTTTGTGCCTATGGTAGCAGAAGGGGCATCACACCAGGAGCCCATCATGGAGGACTATATGGCAAAGCAAGCTGGTACATGGTGAGCCAGGAAGCAAAGACAAGCAGTGGGTGAGGGTTCTGCACTCCCTATCAGGATCACATCCCCAGTGACCCCTCGAGGCCTAACCATTCTATTTTCCAGTAGTACCACCAAGCTGGGGACCAAGCCTTTGAGACATGGCCTTCAGAATACCACCCAACACCCAAACCATAACAAAATTCCTTATGGTTATTTTATTTTATTTTTTTCCAAGCAGGGTTTCTCTGTGTGGTCTTGGCTATCCTGAAACTAGCTCTGTAGATCAAGTTGGCCTCAAACTCACAGAGATCCACCTGCCTCTGCCTCCAGATTGCTGGGATTAAAGGTGAGCATCATCACTGCCCTTATGGTTATTTTTTATGAGGATTATATGAGTCAAAGTGTAAGATGCTAGCTAGCCTAATATGGTAGTTTAAGCCTGTAGCCTTAGTATTCAGAAGAGTGGAACAGGAGGCTTGTGAGTTGGAGTCCAGCTTGTGATTCATAGCAAGACCCTGCCAAGACTACCACCACCCACCCCTCTACCCCCCCCCACACACACAATGTAGATGCTTCAATGCCAGGAATGAAGCAAATGTGACATGTGCATTAGTTTATTATTATTGTTCCTCATCCTCTAAAACTCCATTGTGGTCTCTGCACAGTCCTACCCAAACTGTTCCAAGTCTCATGCATCTACCAAGCCCACACAGGGAGAACGGGCATCTAGCCTGGCTTTCAACCCCACTGAACTGTGTAGCTGACCTGTTTGTTGGTCACTTTTTAAAAACTATCCTGTTTTCTTATTTACTCATGTATCCCAAATGGCTAACAACCACAGAATGTTGGAATCAGTATAGATAGAAGGTGATCAAACAAAAGAATGAAGAACAACCCTTTTTGTCCCAGTAAACCCACTGGTGGTGGTGTCTCTCATTCTGTCTCCCTCCCCTCGACCCTGAACCCAACAGACTGACCTATGTTCCTCTAATCACAGAAGAAACACATGACAGAGCCAAGATTCAGAACAGAGAGTCTTCTTTGGTAATAGAAGATGCTCATCTGTAGGAGACAAGTTTACATCAGGATCTCTAATGGTGGATTTCACACACACACACACACACACACACACACACACACACACACACACACAGTGAGCTCAGGGAGGCCCCATCTAGTGAGAAGGCTGAGGCAAGGCTAGAGCAGTGAGTATTCTCAGGAAAAGTTGCACTTGAGGCGGTATTTGAAGAACACAAATCATATTCTGAATGAGTAAAAGAATGTTTTTAATTTACTAGAGAAGCTAGCTTGTTTAAATCCTATTGTGTCTTGTTTCTTAAGACTAGAGTAAGGAATCCTTTTGTTAAGTAAATATTCAGGCCCTTCCTTGCCAACAGCTTTTGAAATCTCTGTAATTATGCTGATGTTGTCTATGTTTATATGTTAAATGCCTAGAGCTTAATTGTTAATGAGTAAATAAGAAGCCACTAAGGCCTTGCCAAAAGAGGCCCAATAGTGGAGTTCAGAGAACAATGGCTCTGCAGGACCCCAGAGAGGGTGTCAGGCAGTGAAGAGGAACCGCAGCCAGTGTGGGCTTTGCTTCCAGTGGCCATTGCCCCTGGAAGGGCCAAGGAAGAGGCCTACCTGGGGTGGGGACAAAGGCAACATGTTAGTAGAAGCTGAAGCCGAGGCAGAACAAAGGTGCCAAGCATTTCATGGCTCAGTAGCTAATGGGTGACCACTTCCCGCTACTCTAGGAGGATGGGGACTGACAACTGGAGAAAAAGGCTCTGTGGGTACTTACCAGTGGGCCCAGGACTGGGTACAGGTCAAGGCTAACCACCCATGGCATACAGATACTCTACACTCACCACTGCGGGCTGTATGTGTCACCTTTGGTGTGTCGTCTGACCTTATTCCTCAGTTAACAGTGGTAGTTCACACCTTTAATCCCAGCCGAGACAGAGACAGGCAGATCTGAGTTGGAGGCCAGCCTGTTATACAGAGTGAGTTTCCAAACAGCCAGAGCTATACAGAGAAACCCTACCTTAACACACACACACACACACACACACACACACACACACACACACACACACACACACGAGTGCCTACTTTATAGGGGTTTTATGAAAATTAAGTGAAGCAATATTGTAGAAAAGTGCTTAGACAGTAAGTTAGAACAGAATTAAATAAGCATCATGTTACATTTTCATACATCAAATTTATCTGGAACAGAGGTATAAGTCACATCTTACACAGATTAGGGACAGTACCTGGGGCTCCATTACCAGCACTGCAAGAGGCAAGAGCAGAAAAACCACCTTAGAGTTGTGGATCTTGGCCAACTCTATACCTGGTATGTTTGAGCTGTGCATTGGCCTTCCCTCACATCCATGCATATTTAAACAGAGTAGCTTTTCTCATTGCTACATCCTCTGTGCAAAAGAACGCGCAGCACTGAGAAACTCCCGCTTGCTTCCACTGACAGCGCAACACTATCCATCTAGACCAGCCTTGTCTTTCAGCATCCAGCAAACAAGGAGCTCTTCCACCTCGGGGACTGGGAGCCCCAGGGTCTTGATGGAAGCAGGGTGGGGTTCACTGAGTCTGCCAGGCAATGTCCATTCTAGGCAAAGCAGTCTTGAACCCAAGTCAGCCACAGATCAGCTGCAGGAACCCTTGACTGGAAATCCAGGGTGTTGACTGAGGACATGGAAACTGCTAAAGCAAGATGGCTCCTTCTTGATTCTAGCTCTGCAGTATGGCTCAAAGGTAATCAAAGATAACGTTCTCCAAACAAGCAGAAGGAAGAAAAAAAAAAAGGCGGTGACCAAGATCCACCAAGCTCAAAATTTGAGTTGAAAGGGGCATTTCAATCCTGAGATAAGCAACTAGCATAAGATGCCTGTGTTTCTGGGCATAAAGCATCATAGGGGAGATGTAAGAGAGCATAGTCTCCCATGGAGCATTTCCTGGCCAGGATTCCTGTGTGGATAGCCCACTCCTGCTCCTGGGATAGCACTCAGCCTAGTGCCATCTGGGCTAGGGGGGGAGGTCAGTAGGACTTTGCAACTTGTTGCTGTATTCAAGAGAGACCTATAGGAAGCCACTCCTGCCTTCCCAAGCATAGGTGGCACATGTCTTTAGCATCTTTCCCTAGGTTTTTTGTTTGTTTGTTTGTTTGTTTGTTTGTTTGTGTGTGTGTGACTTTGTGTCCCAAGCCCTGGTCACAACACTGGTCTTACTTGCATAAGAACATAAATACATCTTCAAGAAAGGACAGAAAGGGCTCTGTGGGCATTTGATAACCAAAGGTGCAAGCTCAAATGGGGCTACAGAGCTACTAAGTTGAGATGAGCTAAAAATGTGGCTCAGAAGTGCAGCACTTACCAGTATGCTGCTGCTGCACACTCTAGTACTGGGGGGTGGGGGTAGGAAAATACAGAGAAATAGACAAAGGCTCAAGCACCTGGCCACACGGTCTATTCCCTTGCTCTTCTTTGTGGCCATCTTTCTTTTGGAACATCCTGTGGAAGAGAAGAAAAACAGGTCCTCCATAGCGTCAGGACTCTCTCTCACCTCTGCCTGGAGCCCACTCAAAGGTAGGTCTATGCAGGAGCTGAGGCCTGGTCCATTATACACAGACAAGTAACACCTTCCCTGCTCTGACCTTCAGAAAAAGCTGGTCTTGCTCAGTCTGGACCTCTGGGAAGAGAGGAGACGCTCAGGGATCTGGTGATCATCCTCGGCCCAGGTACCTACGCTGGTACCATCTGTGTGACTCACCCTCAGTCTCCCTCCCCTTTCAAAGGTACCACTCAAATGACTGGAATACTGGAGACTTTCCCAGCATGGGCCTTGGGAAGCCACGAAGAGGTATCCAGGTCAGGGAGGGATGGGTCTCATTCCCTGTGGGGAAAGGATCCCTCACTCAGGGCTAGAACTTTCTTGGAAACAAAAGCCGTTTTGGCTGTGGGATTGCTTGCTAAATTCCCAAACCAACCAGGGAGGGGAACAAGGTAAGGAAAGGGTTGAACCATAAACACAAGACAAAGAACAGGCAGTTCCAAGGAGCCAAGAATGCAAATCATTTGCAGGCCTCGGTGATATGCTCAACCAAGGACCCCGCGTGGGAGGGGGGAGTGCCTGCCACCACTGCAGAGGCAGTGTGCACATCAGCTGCAGTGAGTATGAGCCTGCCTGTGAGGGTCCCTGCTGAGTCACCCTGTGTGTGTACTGATGGATCAGCGGTGAGTCACAGAACCTGTGTCAGAGTCTGCTGGTGTTATGTGTAGGCTCCGGTGCAAAAGTGTCTAAGGTTTGCCTGGGGGAGAGTGACAGTATGCTGTGAATGAGAGCCAGCGAGCCAGGAAGAGAGGAGCACAGGGGGAGGCTGTGTTTAAAGGGCACCACACTTCATTCACGCTGTGTATCACACACCACGTTTCTGAACACGGTCCAGCAGGAGCCATCTGTCCCTTCTTCCTGCTGAACGCTTCCCCTCCCCCCACTGTGGAGCAGCAGTGAGGAATTTTTCAGGCAGCAGGAGGAGAGGACTCCTGGAATCCTACAATCCAACCCCCGCGCTCTGCATAAGGGATCATAGCAAATGCTACCGCTGTGGCCTAGGAGAGCGAGGTGCAAGCTGAAGACAGGGACGTGATGACGTCCCTTCTAAAATGCACTCAGATCAGCCCCATGCACGAAGGTCCTGTCTTAAAAGCTGGAATGGATGAACAACCTAGAAGGCAAAGCCGCGCCAGGCAGCCCTAAACCGCGATGTCTTTCCCTAGATCCCTGTTTTTCTTGCTTCACCCAGCTCAGAAGTCTCTCGTCGCATCAGCCCGGCCCTTTGGCAGCCTTGACCTGAGTGATTCAGATGTTGCTTCTAAGACATCATAGACGTCTCATCTCTCTCATCTCACGGGATTGCTGATGCGTCCGTCTTGGTGGCCATTTCACAGCTCAATTTCCGTGGAAATGAAACCAATGAAACAGGGGTTGACTTTAGCAGTTCCGGAAAAAAAGGGGGTAAAACGCCTGAACCTATTAGCTCTTAGGATCAGGCTTGAGATTTGGGTATGGGTTACAGTTACCTGGTCCGTTAGTTCTCAGATGGCTCAGAGTTGACCCACACTTCAGAGAGAGGCTTCTGGCAGGGCATTGACTATTCTCATTTAATATTAGCTAAGTAGTTACTACACACACAGCACTGCTGAGCCATTCAATAGTCCCACACTCTTCCCAGCGTCGCCAGCTAGCAGAGATTTATTGTCTCACGGAGTTCAAAAGCACTCCACCCAATAACGTCTTATCACTGATGATGGAGGTTGCTGAGATGCTCAGGGCATCATAGAAGAGGAAAGAGAAGGGCAGAACAATGGCTGTCTGTCGGATCAGTTCTGGAGCTAAGCTCCATTCAGTAAATTCTGTGTTCAGTAGAACTCTGTTAAAAACATGCCTTAGAGCTGGGAGGTGGTGGTGCATGCCTTTAATCCCAGCAGAGGCAGAGGCAGGTGAGTTCCAGGTCAGCTTGGTCTACAAAGCAAGTTCCAAAACAGTTTATTGAGACCCTGTCTTGAAAAAACAAAACAAACAAACAAAAATGCCCTAGAAAGGGAGTCAGGAAGATGTCTTGTGCAACTGGCAGACTCACACAGGAGATATTGACATAGGAACAGTCTTTCCGGTATAATATATGAACCAAGAGAGTAGAACTACTTCGAGCATAAACAGACATTGTAAGCCCCCCAGAAAGCTCAGGCCTCCAGGATCTTAGCTCAGAACCGTGGCCACCCGAATCACCATACAGAGTTGAAAGCTTGATGCAAACTGCACCAGGCTTTATTGTTGTTTAAGGAGCTAACCCCATGTTAGCTCGGGTCTTTCATCCATCCACCATGGCGGATGGCTAGAAAGACAGCTCGAAGAGTCTGCATAGAGATTTTATAGGGCAGAGTAAGGGGAGTGTCTAAGGGTACGCACAGGCTCAGGATTGATGTGCCTCCAGGCTTGGAGGGCTTGCCCTGTGTTGATTGGTTAACTGGTTGTTATGGCCCATAGGCCCTCCCAGGGTGGTTGCTATGCTCTGCAAGTCATTGCTGTGCACTTGTCCGTAAAGCACTCCCAGAGCCATAAAGCATAGCACCACCAGCTAACTTCTGATTGGTTCCTTGACATGAGGCAGGCATCTGACTTTCTAGTGACTAGGACAAGGTCAGATAAGCACATGTTCGGCTGTTATGGCTGCCAAAATGGGGAGCTGGTCCCTTCAATATATTTACAAAGTTATTTATTTTAGTATTACATGTAATAAGTATCAAAAAAAGCTATAAACCACAAATAGAAGACAGTATCTATAAACAGTGACCCAAAAATGATTAACTATTAGCTTTAAAAAAAATGCAAGCACCAGGTCTGGTGCACACACCTTTATTCCCAGCACTCTGGAGGCAGCGGCAAACAGATCTCTGTGAGTTTCAGGTTGGCTAGGATAGCTCTCTCTTGAAAAATAAAAATAAAAAATGATAGTTTTTTTTTTTTTTTACTGAAAATTAGCATTAATCCCAGCACCAGGGAGGCAGAGGCAAACAGGTCTCTGTGAGGTCCAGGACAGCCACGGATAGACAGAGAAACCCTGTCTCAAAAAAAAAAAAAAATTAAAAGGGGTAGCCTATATTTTAAAATCAGGGAAAATGTGTGCATGGAAAAGTATAGAAAAATACATGGATTTAGTTACATGGCTTACTGGAAAAACCAGGGTTGAACTAGGAAAAAGCAATTTTTTATTCATCTATATTGACTGATAAGAATGATTTTCTACAAATCCAATAAAGTTAAAATATATTACAAAAAGAAAGAGGAGGAAGAAAACAAAAAACAAGCTCAAAAATGCTCCCTGGCCACCCTCAACACAGGCACTTGCTCCCATGTGAAATGCCTGTTATGACATTTGGAGAGTTGGCAGCTATCACCAGAAAGAACATGGCACATTTGGCCTCTGCTGCAGCATCCGGAACAAAACAAGGACTAGGGCTGTCAGCTCAAAGACAAATAGTGATTTGCATAAACATGTGACATAAAGTTATTCAGTAAGTGAGATATCTCACTCTAGCAGATGAAGTCAATTAAAACTAGTGCAAATTTCTGGCAACTGTGCCCTCACCCTGTTACTTATCCAGGATGCTGGAAATTCAAAATACCCACACTCTTAAGTCACGCAGAGTCAAAGAGGGGAGAAAAGATACGGGGACAAGCTACACAGGGTAAGTAAGTGCCTGCACTAATCCTACCTGAGTTTTACAGCTACCTTGTAACCTAAGACAAAGAACACACAGACACATGCTCATGCACACAGACACATATACAAGCATGCATACACACATATACACATGCACACACACACACACACACATACAAACAAGACAACAAGACAAAACTGAATGAAACTAGGCAAGCTTTGGTAGACTAGCTAAAGCTCAGAAGATAAACAGCCAGGGCTCTCAGAGTGGTAGCCATGTCATAGTCTCCTTACACACTTGGCCATGAAGCTGGCTGCTGTTGCCCTGCCTGGGTGAACTATCTACTCCTTGAGGGTCTGAAGCTCTGGGATGTAGGTTTAATTAGGATCCTTCACTGCAAATAACTGAACCCTGAATCAAACCAGCAAAAAGAAAAATGGCTTATTTAGCTCTTCCAACTAAAATGTCCAGGAGTAAGGGGCTCTGGCTTAGTAAGATCAAGACTAAACTAATGTCAACCAAGACTGCCTGTCCTCTGTCTAGACTTCCCTTCTTCTGCCAGGATCATTGAGCAGGGCAACAAAACTCCCAGAAATTACATGTTACATGGTTCCCTGCAACTAGTAAGTCCAGTGAAAAGAAAATAATTCATTTTTCATTTCTCTCCTATTTTTTCCTATTTTCACCTCTCCGGTGCTGAGGTGACAGGCACATGTACACCACACGTGGTTTTTTCAGAACTGGGGTTCAAACCCAGGTCTCTAAACAAGCTGGGCAAACAGTCTACCAACTGAGCTATACCTTAGCCCAGGAAAACACTTTTCCCGAAAGCTTCAACATTGTGTTGAGTCTCAGAAGCCCAGCTTAGGTCATGTGCCTATTTCAGCATTATCCTGGTGATCTCTGTGGTCAGATTGGGCCAGTCCCTTTCTGATCACATGCTACATTATTCGGTTTTCCATATCTCTACAAAATACCTGAGATCATTACCTAATAAGGAAGACAGATTGATTTTGGCCCCATTTTGGAGGTTCCATTCCAAGATTAGCATCTGGGAGTGGGTGCCAGAGGGCAACACGAAGCTGCCATGCTGGAACACAATGGCTCATAACCATCAGTTATTGAGCAGAGAGAACTGAATGGACTAGGGCCCCAAAATCCTTTTCAGTGGCATCCTCCCTACCCAAGTCACCTGAGGGCTCCTAGTGGGCCCACCTTTCAAAGGTCCCACCTGGGGACCAAACCTACACATGGACTTTGAAGGACATACAACATTCCAACTTTGAAATAGGGGGTGGACAGTTCTTCCAAACTTGGAGGCAAAGTACCAAACGAAGAAGGGAAGTTTGCTAAGTAGACGACAAACAGCTGCCACAACACCACAGACAGATGGAGAGACCTACCACCTAATGGTTCACTATGAAAAACAGATCATGTATCTATCACTGTGTAGCAACCATGAGTCCCTTGGAAACTGCCCAACGATAGAAGTTCTAAAGAATACTAGGAGCCTTTTCTCCCATTGCTCAAGGCAAGGGCCCAAAGGAGATGTGTTAGAGCTCTCTGAGAATTCTGTAATTGAACACTGGGCACCATCCATTCCTGATTCCTGCATAAACTATGGGGAATACCAGTTGCTTAAAGTACTGTGATGACAGCAGGGCCTTGATGGACAGTTGGAAAAGGGTTTTATGTTTATTTGTTTGTTTTTGTTTTTGTTGTTTGTTTTATTTGGTTTTGGTTTTTGGTTTGAGACAGGGTCTTTCTCCGTAGTCTTGACTATCATGGAACTCCCACTGTAGACCAGGCTGGCCTCAAACTCACAGAGACCTGCCTGCCTCTGCCTCCTGAGTGTAGGGATTAAAGGAGTGCACCACCATGTTCAGCTTGGAAAAGTCTTGGAAAGAGCTCTGAACCAAGAGTTTGTTACCTGAGTACCAGGAAAAAAATGTATTGGTTGAATAAACTCTTGCCCCAATATAAATGAACAGGTGAATAAAGAGCAGGCTAAATAGTAATGCCACATCTAGCAGCCAAATCTGTGATATTTTAAAAAGTAAAGAATAATAGTAATGGGCTTTTTAAAATATAATTTAATTTGTTATAGCACTTTATTTTTTCCTTTTTTTATTTGAATTAGAAACAAGATTGTTTTACATGTCAATCCCAGTTCCCTCTCCCTCCCCTTCTCTCCTACACCCCCCCCAGCTAAAGCCCTACCTATCATATATCCTTTCTGCTCTCCCTGGAGGGTGAGGCCTTCCATAGGGTGTCATCAGAGTCTATCATGTCCTTTGGGATATGGCCTAGGCCCAGCCCGGTGTGTCTTGGCTCAGGGAGTCTCCCTCTGTATGGAATGGGCTCCCAAAGTCTACACTTATGCTAGGGATAAGTATTGATCTACTACAGGAGGTCCTGTAGATTTCCTCACTGAAACCCATGTTCCTGGGCTCTGGATCAGTCCCACGGTGGTTTTCCCAGCTATCAGCCTGGGGACCAAGAGTTCCCCAATGTTCAGGTCAGCTGTTTCTGTGGGTTTCACCAGCCTGGTCTGGACCCCTTTGCTCATCACTGGTCCTTCTCTGCAACTGAATTCCAGTTCAGTTCAGTGATAAGTTGTGGGTGTCTACTTCTACTTCCACCAGCTGCTGGATGAAGGCTATCGAGTGACATATAAGACAGTCATCAATCTCTTTATCAGGGGAAGGCATTTAAGGTAGCCTCTCCTTTGTTGCTTAGATTGTTAGCTGGTGTCATCTTTGTAGATCTCCAGACATTTCCCTAATGCCCACTTTCTCTGTAAAGTAATGGGCTTTAACACAGAATAAAATATCAGTTTATTAATTCATACTGATATCCAGCACCCACACATGCACACATGAAAAAGCAATGGCTCAGCAGGATAAGGTGCCAGCTGCTCAAATCTGCTACTTGAGTTTGATCCCATGATCCCAGGTAAAAGTGACAGGAGAAATTCTAACTCACGAATGTTGTCCTCTGACCTCCACATATGAATAGTGGTATACAAATATATAGATACTATACATAGACGCTCTGATGGTTATTCTTGGTTGTCAATTTGACAACACATCCAATTAACTTACCCCCCCCCAAAAAAAAATCCCTGTGAGGAATTTTTGCTTAATTTGAAGTGGGACTATCAACTTCTAATCCAGATCTTTGAGGTATGAAGACACACCTTTAATCCAGATCTTTTAAACTAAGAAAACCCATCTCTCATCTGGGCCACACCTTCTGCTGGAATTCTAGCTAAGGAAATAGAAGAAGGAAGCTTTTGCTCTTTGTTTACTTACCCTGGCCTTATTAGTAAGTCTGTTCCTTCACTGGCATTAAAGCCTACCCCTTTGCTACTCCTTTGGGGTTCTAGCGTGTACAGAAGGCCAGGTGAGACATCCAGCTTCATGGACTGAACAGCTACTGGATTCTTGGACTTTTTATTCATAGCCAGACATTGTTGGATTAGCTGGACCACAGCCTGTAAGTCATTCTATTAAAGCCCTTTTCTATGTATATAAAGAGATCCATTTTCTAAGTTCTGAAAATCCTAGCTAATACAGACACATTAATGATAATAAAATGAAAAGTGTTAAAGTAAATGCCTTTGTTAATTTTCAATTGCTGTGGTGTGACAGCAATTATGACCAACACAACTTATTCAAATTTAGAGGAAAAGGAAGGGAGAAATGATATATTACAATATCAAAACATAAAAGAAATAATTTTTTAAGAAAAGAAATAAAGCAAGAGGCATAGACTCTGTGATGTCTTGAGGTCTACTGAGAGCATGATAAATATGGTTGATAACAATATGCTATATTGTAAAAGTTGTGAGAATACTTTAAGTGTTCTTAAAACAAAAATGATGAATATGTGTGATATAACATGTTAATTGGTTTAATTTAGCCATGCCATTGTGAACATACTGTATTATGTATCATAATTGTGCATGACTTTATTTATGAGCTAAGTAAATGAATGGGAAAAAAAGAAAAGATATAAAGCATTTATTTGGGGCTTATAATTCCATTAACAACCATACATTACATTACATTACATTACATTACATTACATTACATTACATTATATTACACACATTAGCATCTATGACCATAGTAGCTGGATGGATAGCAACAGGCAAACAAGTATAGCACTGGAGCATTAGTTAAGAGCACAGTGGGCATCTTGATATATAATCACAAGACAGATGGAGACAACTGGCAGTGGCATGGGCTTTTGAAGCCCCCAAGCCCATTCACAGTGACACACCTAATCCAACAAGAACACACCTCCTAATCCTTCATAAAAAGCTTCACAAACTGGGGATCAGGGATTCAAAAATCTGAGTGATGGGGGATGTCCTTATGTATATGTTTCTCTTATTGATTGATGAATAAAAGACTGTTCAGCCAGTGAGGCAGAAAGATAGGCCAGACTAGGAGATGAGGAGCATTCTGGGAAAGGTAGGCAGGAGCCAGCCAGAGTCTCGATGCTGCTGAAGGAGTAACATCATGCCGGGCATTACCGGGTAAGCCACAGCCTTGTGGCAATACATAGATTGATAGAAATGGGTTAATGATTAAGACAGAGCTAGCCAACAAGAAGCCCGAGTTATTGGCAAACAGTTTCATAATTAATATAGCATCTGTGTATTTATTTGGGGCTCAAGGGCTGTGGGACCTGCCGGGCCAGAAACATTTAAGTTACACCTGAGCTTATAGGGGCCATTCTCATTCAAACTACCACATTCCACTCCCTGACCCTCATGGGCTTCTGGCTAAATCATAATGCAAAATGCATTTAATCCAACTTCAAAAGTCCAAAGTCTCTTCTGAGATTCAAGGCAGTCTCTCTCTCTCTCTCTCTATTTTTTTTTTTTTTTGAGGCTTTTCCTGGAACTAGCTCTTGTAGACCAGACTGCTCTTGAACTCACAGAGATCCGCTGGCCTCTGCCTCCTGAGTGCTGGGATTAAAGGCGTGTGCCACCACTGCCCGACTCAAGGCAGTCTCTTAATGGAACCTGAAGGGACCAGCTCCCCATTTTGGCAGCCCAATATGTGTTTGCCTGACCTTGCCTTGGTCACTAGGAGGTCAGATGCCTGCCTCATGGCAAGGAACCAATCAGAAGTTAGCTGGTGGTGCTATGCTTTACGACCCTGGGTGTGCTTTACGGACAAGTGCACAGCAATGACGCACAAAGCATAGCAACCACCCTGGGAGGGCCTATGGGCCATAACAACCAGTTGGCCAATCAACACAGGGCAAGCCCTCCAAACTTGGAGGCACACCAATCCTGAGCCTGTGCATACCCCTAGATACTCCCTTTACACTGTCCTATTAGATCTCTATCCTGTGGCTTCTTGAAGTCTTTCCCCAGCCATCCGCCATGGTGGATGGATAAAAGGCCCGAGCTAACTTGGGGTTAGCTCGTTAAACAACTGCAATAAAACCTCTTGCTGTTTGTATCAAGTTTTCGCCTTCACCTGGTGATTGGGGTCACCACAGTCCTGGGCCGCAATCCTGGGGGCCTGAGCCACCAGGGTCTTTCAAACCTTCTGTAAGATCAAAAAGCAAATTATATACCTCTAACATACAATATCACAGGATATGCATTACTGTTCCAAAAGGAAGGAATGTTAGCATAATGAAGAAATATTGGACAAAAACAAGACCAAAACCCAACAGGGGAAACTCCAATTCTTGTTACTCCATGTCTGATGTCAAAAGGCTTAAATGGCTGTAGCCTTCCAGCTTTGTTGACTGCAACATATTTCTCTCTTGGGTAGGTTCCACTCCCTATATGCAGCTCCCTGGCAGACTCCAACATTCAAGCTCTGGCATCTCCAACATTCTGGGGTCTCCAATACAATCCAGGCTTCACTTTCACAGCTTCTCTAAATGGCCTCTCAAGGGCCTTCAAGCAGGAAGGACTCCCCTGCCACACATTGCCTGGCCTCATCAGCTCTCTTTAATCATTGAGAAAAACTCCACAGCCCTTTTACTCCTGTATCCTACGTGACTCCAAAACCTGAACCATGTGTCTGAAACTGCCTTTCCATCTTGGAATAGGACTTGGCCTCCTCTTTGAGTTATATTTGTCTAAGCTTTTCTTTGTTGAAATTTTAGGAGTAGAAAATTCCTTAGTCATTTCATTTGTTGCAAGTTAGAGGCTAAGCCACGCAGTGGTGGAGCAGCCTTTAATCCCAGCACATGGGAGACAGAGGCCTCTGTGAGTTCAAGGCCAGCATGGTCTACAGAGTGAGTTCCAGGGCAGCTAGGGCTATTACACAAAGAAACCCTGTCTCGAAAAAACCACCACCACCACCAACAACAACAACAAAAATCAAGTTAGATGCTAAGGTGGGTAGTGCCTCGAAGGTACCTCTACCTTTCAAATCACACCTCTCTTTACTTCTTTTAACAAAAGCCTTAGCACAAATATGTAATTTTATAGTGATCTATTTCTGCTTCAAATTGTACATTTTGTATTTCTTTTACCTATTTGTTCTTTTGCATTGTAGATCTGAGTGAGAGTTACTACTAATAACCATGTGACAGAGTCATTGTTAGGCTGTCTTGATTTTTTAAAATAATATTTTTATAACCATTTATTTTGTGTTTGAGACCAGGAATGAATATATGTGCCACAGAAGCACACAGCTGGAGTCAGAGAACAAATTTTTAAAAACACATTAATTATTGAAAATAATCTTTTTCTCCTGGATACTGTGATGCACACCTCTAATTTCAGCACTTGGGAGGCAGAGGCAGGCAGGTCTCTGAGTTCAAGGCCAGCCTGATCTACAGAATGAGTTCCATGACAGCCAGGGCTACACAGAGAACCCTTGTCCTGAAAATTAAAAATTAAAATAAAGAATTTTTCCCCTATTCTGACCAAAGTTTCTCCTCCACCAGTTCCTTCTAGTTCCTCCTCACCTCCCTATTTTCCCAACCCCATTCTCTCTCTCCCTCCCTCTCCCTCTCTCTCTCTCTCTTTCTCTCTCTCTCTCTCTCTCTCCCTCTCTCTAGAAAGCAAACAAACAAAAGAACCAGAATTTGAAAGGAAAAAAACAAATGAACCATACACACACAAAAAAACCATAAAAATAAAAAAATCTGAAACAATAATATACAAGCAAGAGACAAATAAAACAAAAAATGCCCAAAGTAATATGAGACAAAAGTCTATCAAAATACTATTGAGTTAATTTTATGTTGGCCATCTACAGCTGTACATGGGGCCTACTTCCCACTCTCAATGCTGTGGGAAGTGGACACCAGCTCCCATTCCTAACCAAAAAACTGTCTCCAATTTACATACAATTGAAAGAAAAAAAAAATAGTTTTCTCCAGTGCAGTCTCCCAGGGTATACAAACCACATTTAAGGGGAAATAAAAGCTGTGTGATAACCTTTCTATATGCAGTGAATATATGTTGCTCTCGTTGGTTGATAATAAAAGCTGTTTTGATCTGTAGCAAAGCAGAATAAAGCTAGGCAAGAAAGACAAGGGAGAAGAAAGGCAGAGTAGGGAGAGACTAGAGCCAGCCACCCAAGAAGCAAGATGCCAGCAGACAGGTAAAAGCCATGGCCATATGACAATATACAGATTAATAGAAATGGGCTAATTTAAATGTAACAGCCTGAGCTATAGGCCAAACATTCTATAATTAATATTAACCCTCTGAGTGATTACTTAAAAGTGGCTGTGGATGGGGCAGGATAGAAAAACCTCCATTTACTAGTAAACAATGATGTTGGAAAATTATTGGTAATAAAGTGAGTGTGTCTAAACCCCAGAATAGCAGGTATTTTATGACTATCTGGAAGTGAGGGGTTCGAGGTTTCCCTACCTAAAACCAGCATAGAGATGTCACAGGGTTTGTCCTGTTTTAATCAGTACACACTGGGCAAGTGGACCACCTTCCCCACTTTAAAAATATGTACAATGATTGCATGTTAATAAAAATTAAAGTAACAGGCAGGGTGTGGTGGTACATGCCTTTAATTCCAGCACTCATTGGGCAGAGGCCTCTTTGAGGCCAGCCTGGTCTACATAGTGAGGTCATCTCAAAAAAATTTTAATGAAAAAACATTTAAGGAGATAAAAATGAAAAATATGATTTCATCACTATATCCTATACATTATATATATTATATATGTATGTATTATACTCCACACATGCATATAATTAAATTATATATGCATAATATATACTTATTCTCACTATGCCCTGCCTCTGCCTGAGTGCTGATATTAAAAGCATGAACAACCAACCCCAGCAAGTAATCATTTTTAAATATCTATTTTGCAAAGCTTTGAAGAAAAATAGATATTTATAAATATAATCTGAACCTGATCATCATAAAACATCTTTAAAAGCCAAACTGAGGATACTTCTCTTAATAGTTGACCTAAACTGTTTTAAAATGCCAAGGTTTAATTTAAGCAACTTTATGAAACAAAATAGAATTAAGGGCGTTTGAAACACAAAGAAAAGCTAAGAAGCATTCAGTCTAAAACAGAGTAAAGAGGGCTGGAGCCTGGCTCAGCAGTGGAGGGCTTGTCAAGTATGCTCAAGGCCCCTGGGTCCTATCATCAACTCTACAAAAGTTAAAAATTATGACAGTAAAGAAACAATGATGATTATATGTAGTGTGTGGTCCTGCATTGCATTGCATTCTGAACAAAGAAAAAGAAAATTAGCTACCAAGGACATTGTTGGAAATAATGAGTAGAATCAAAATGAAGGTGACCTGTGCAATAACAGAAGCCTGGCAAGGCCTTAAGGTGTATGTGCCCCCAAGTTTCAGCTCAGAAGCAAACTCCACAGCCTAAGGCGATGGCATCCTGTCCTCCAAAGTCATGAAGCTCAAGACCTCCGTTTCCTGCGTCTCCACTTCTCTGATATCTGATGCCTCCATTGGAAAGGTTTTCTGGTCTGACCTGTCACAGCAGTGCCGCAGTCCTTTGTATCTACTTCTGTCTTAGCTTCTTTTCTATTGCTGTGAAAGAGACAGTATGACCAAGGCACTTTATAAAAGAAAACATTTAATTGGGAGCTTGCTACAATTTCATGGGATAAGCTCATGGCCATTGTGACAGAGAGCATGGCAACAGGCAGGCAGGCACTGAGTTGTAGTAGCTGAGTTCTTACATGTGATCCGTAAGCACTTGATGGGGGGGGGGGCTGGGGCTGACTTGGGCTTTGGATATTCCAAAAACCCCCAGTGACACGAGTCCTCTAACAAGGTCACACCACAGCAGTCCCTTACTTTTGAATTCATCTTTTTCAAATTAATAGCACATGGCAGAGCTTCTTAGGTTTTGTTCAATTTGAGTTTTTTTGTTGCGCTAGTTGTTTCCATTTTGTTGCCAGAATGTAAAACAAATGGCCTCCAGTGTAATTCGTACAAGAGTCCTTTTTACATTCTGAAACCTCATGAGTTACTTCCACATTTCTGTTGGCCTTTTGGCCTTCCATGTTCCCACCAGGATGGCCCATTAAGCTGTATTTACACCACTACTGGGGTTCTCTAGACAACAACTCCAAACTCCTCCATATCCACTTCCATAAACCCATTCTAAAAACAGCCTAAGAACCACAACAGCCATTCCTCAGTACCAATTTTTTATATTAATATTAATAGTTACATTTCGCATGGCTATAGCCAAATACCCTACAAAGACTAATTTAAGAAGGTACCAGTTCAAGCATTTTGGCCCACAGTTTGAGAGGGTCCAGTCTCTCATGGCAGAGAAGGCATGGTTCACAGTGGCAGGAGCATATGGCTGGGACTGCTTAAATGTTTAAAAGTATATATGGTGGCTGGAGAGATGGTTCAGTGGTTAAAAGCTCTGTCAGTTCTTCCAGAGGACCTAGATTGGATTCCCAGCACCAAGGCAGCTTGCAACCATCTGTAACTCAAGTTCCAAGGGATCTGATACCCTCTTATGGCCTCCATGGGCTCCAGGAACATGTATACACAGACATACACACAAGCTAAACATCCACACACATAAAAATAAATATTTTTTAAACTAAAAACATCACTTTTTAAAAAGTATGTATGGGACTAGAGACATAGCTCCCTGGTAGAGTACTTGCCTACTATGTGCAAAGCCCTGGGTTTGTTCTCTAATACTGAAAATAAAATAGTACTACATATAATATACTTCCACTTTATTAAAACATTTTTTGCAAAAGAAGCAACCCCTGTGTGTATGTGTGTATGTGTGTGTGTGTGTGTGTGTGTAAATTTTGTAATTTTCATAATTAGAAAAAAATTAAGGTTAGAGGTATATTTCAGTGGTAGAGCAAAGAGCTTTGCATATGTGAGGAACCAATGTGATCATGAGGACTATAGAAGGAAAGGGAAGAAAAGGGAAGGAGAGGAGGAAAAAGGTTTTAATGTTCTTTAAATTTGTTTATTTATTTTATTACATTATGTGTCTGGGTATTTTGTCTGCATGTATGTCTTTGCACCAGTGGGATGCTAGGTGCCCACTGACGCCAGGAGAGTAAGATCGTCTGAAACTGGAGTTACAGATGGTTGTGAGCCAACATGTAGTTGCTGGGAATTGAACCTGGGACCTTTGGAAGACAGCTAGTGCTCTTAACCATTGAACCATCTCTCCAGCCCCCTTTAGATGTTCTTTAAATTCAAGGAGCATTGTATGTAGTTTAGACCAGGCACTGTACAGGATCTGGTTGGAGACACTATTTACATTACAGATCTAGGGAAGTGAGTACGTCTCTAGAAGTCCCAGTTTAAGGTGTGATGCTATGTAATAGTTCTCATTGAAAGTTTCTGACTCCGCAATGGTGACACATGCCTTTAATCTCAGTACTAGAGAGGCAGAGGCAGGTGGATCTGTGAGTTCGAGACGAGCCTGGTCTACAAGAGCTAGTTCTAGGACAGCCTCCAAAGCCACAGAGAAACCCTGTCTCAGAAAAAAAAAAAAAAAAAAGAAAAGAAAAAGTTTCTACACTCGGATAAGCCTCTCTGCAGACTCAGCAATCCAAATCAGACCAAATCAAACTGAATTAGAAAAGGTCCAGGTTTAATGGTTGAAATGCTCACAGATGATTTTCTGGCCCCCCAGAGAGGAGACAGAGAAGAGAGACCAAAAAACTATGTTTCTGTGTTCAGGGGGAAGTTTAAACACCCTGTGGGAGTGGTCTTGAGCTCCTCTGGGGAGGAGCCGCCTTTCTGGAATGTGACAGGGTTTAGAGAGAGATGGGGGAGGGGCTTGAGGTGGAGCTTCCACCAGAACATTCCAGACTCTTTGGGTATATGGATGACAGGGCCTGGGGTGGAGCTTCCACCAGAACCCTCCTCTGCTAGAAGACATACCCATATACCAGATATGCACACACCCTCCAAAGCACAGGCATGCACACCACTGACAGACTCTCCAGGGTACCACTGCATCTGTCTCAGCTGCACACCACAAGCTCTCTAGGGTTAATGCTTTTGATACCCCACCCCCACCCCTCAGCTCTTAGAGACCAACTTCCTTCTCCTCCACACTTTGAGTATACACTGCCAGGGGCTTGTGTGTCCTGGCCACAGGGAGCCAGAGAAAGTGAGACTGTGAACACAGGTGTGTCCTCAGCCCTGGCCACTGCAGCTGGTGCTTAGGAAAGCTCTATGCTGGGCACAGCCAAGGCTACCATAACCAGCTCTTCAAGTTACATAGTGATGGAAGGGCTGAAAGATGGTTCCGTGGTTTGAGCATTTGTTGCTCTTACAGAGGGCCTGGGTTCGATTCCCAGCTCCCATGTGGTGGCTCATAACTATCCATACTCAAGTTCCAGGGAATCCAGTGCCCTCTTCTGACGTCCACAGACATACATGTGGTACACAGACAAGTATGCAGGCAAAACATTCACACGGATCAAAAAAAAAAAATCTTAAAAAAATTAAAGCAAAAGGTATACATTGCTATACTAAATAAAACACAATTTACTTGAGGAAGGGGGTGTCAGCTTCATGATGACATATAGAAACTCCAAAACCCTCCCCATTGTTTGACTTTGGAGACATAAATACAGCTGTAGATGTTTTCACCTGGTTGGAAAAGTTAGACCTGTAAGGTACCATGTTGAGCATTCTCTAGCCAGCAGAGGCTGGGGTCACCATCTGTCCTGCATCTTAAGGCCCTAAAGCCACAGGGACCTACTGTCTGAGGCTCCCTCAAAGACACCACAGCCCATACCAACTCTTTTCTTTTATTTCTATTTCATTAAGATCTGCATCAAGAATTTATTAAGCCCAGAATGGTGGTGGGTGCCTTTCATCCCAACACTCAGGAGGCAGAGGCAGACTGATCTCTGTGAGTTCAAGGCCAGCCTGGTCTACAGAACAAGTTCCAGGACAGACAGGGCTACACAGAGAAACCATGTCTTGAAAAACAACCCCCCCCAAAAAAAAACCAAAGAGAAAAGAAAAGAAAAAGAAAGAAAGATAGCCAGGACTACACAGAGAAAGCCTGCCTCAAAAACAAAAGCAAAAATATTTAAATCACAATCACCCCCAAGAATCTATTATTATTATTATTATTATTATTATTATTATTATTATTATTATTATTATAGAAATTCGGTATCTGGGATCCAGTTTGGGGGGGTAATTGTTGCACTCCTCTCAGCCCCTACCATCTGTTCAGCAGGCAGAATTTCCCAAAGGTTGGGGTCAGCCCTCCCCTGGGAACTCTACCTGGGCAAGAGAGGCACTCTGATGACCCAGCAGATCAAAGATAAAGCCCTAAGTGTTTACAGTATCAGCTTTCGCTCCCCAGGGGAAGACTGTATCTCTCCCTGGCTGTGTGGCTTTGTGAACAACTGGCCCTGTTGGCACCTTGAGGCCTAGGAACCCAGCTGCTGCCCCAGCCAGGCCTGAAAGGAACAAGGCTGTGGGACAGGAGGCCCATCCCGAGAACAAAACTATCTGCCTATCTTAGAAAGCCGGCGGCCTCGCCCTCACACCTGCCAGGTGGGGCCGTCTCTTTTCAGAGTTAGCATCTTAGTCCACCCAGTTCAGCTCCAGGCACACGTGAGGCCCTCATTTAACGATTCTGGTTATTAACAGCACAGCCTTGTGAGAAATCTGCAATGAGGAGATAGCACTGGGGACCTGAAATGGGGCTCAGTGGTAGATCTCCAGGCTCCAGATTTTATCTCCAGCACTGAAAATCAGAACAACAACAAAAAGCAGATGATAAAAAAAGTAGCAGTCAGTCCTGCAACCTCAGGGTTATTCCCCATGCCTGAGGTGGTGAGGAGGAGCAGAATGTGGGTGTGGTTGAAGCTTGGAGGTCAGCACCTAAATCCTACTTCTGTCACTCTGGACAAGTGTGACAACTGTGTGACTGCTCTGTTCCCCTTACCAGCATAATAAGGCTGGAACAGGTCCTATTCCAGGGTCTGGTAGGAAGAGTAAATGGATTAAGATTTTAAGATCACAGCCCGGAACTGGCGTGCCACGAATTTTAGCCAACTCCTCCTCCACAGAAGAAGCTGTGGTCAGAGACCAAGCAGAGATAAATAGGCAGGTGCAGTGGCTCCTAGAATCCCAGCGCTCCGGAAGCTGAGGCAAGAAGGTGGTGCATGCCTTTGATCCTAGAAATCCAGGAGGAAGAGGAAGGCAGACATCTGAATTTGAGGCCAGCCTGGTCAACCGAGGGAGTTCCAGGACAGCCAGGGCTACACTGAGAAACTCGGCCTCGGGGGGATAAAGGAGGAGAAAGAGAAGGAGAAGGAGAAAGAGAAGGAGAAGGAAGTTGTTTGAGATCAGCCTGGGTAGCATATCCAGACCCTGTCTGTCTGATGATGCATACTTTTAATCCCAGCACTCATGGTGGAGACAGGAGGATCCAGCCTGGTCTACAGGTAAACCAAGGCTCCATAATGAAACCCTCCTGGCCTAAACAACAAAAGAGCCTGAAAATGAATCCCATGAAATGAAATGACAATAGCAAAAGACTAATCTCACGCCCGACTTCAAACACACCTGTGAGTATATGTATATCCTCCCACCACTTCACATGCCCGTTGTCTCCCTTGTTCTTATGCTTTCCTGGAAACCCCCACCACCATAATATACTCTACCACTGAGCTACACTGTCAGGCTTCCTTTTATGGCTTCGAACCCTCCTAGTTGTTCCCGTCTTCCTCTTCTGGTTTCTGCTTAGGCAAGTGGGCCCCTTTCCAAGCACACCCTCAGCACTTGGTAAGAACTCACTAAAAATGCAAGTGATGTCAGGATCTGGTCTCCCTGGCAGAAGCTCCTGGACAGAGCTACCAGCCTAGGAACCTCCTCCACCCTTGCTTCTGTGGATGCCTCTTCCCTCAGGGAGGAATTCCTTCTCCGACCTCTCAAGAGAATCTCAATTTGTGGCAACCTATGTTCTCTTTCATTTGTTATTTAGTTTGGAATAAATTAGATGTACCTTTAAGAGGCTGATTGGAAACATCTATCCTATAGGAACAAGTTCTACATGAAGTCAGATCTAGGGCCCTGAAGCCATTTCGGAAACAGAAAACAGGAATGCCAGGGGCCTTGAGCAGGTCAACTGGCTGAAGTGGAGATAAGTCACTTGGGAGACATTTAGCACCTACTTGAAAAGCAGAAATGTTAAAAATGCCAGGATGCTTATGTGATAATCTCAATAAGAGTTAAGTAAAGATTTAAATATAAGCTTGATTATAAGCAAAATAGCCCCAGGAGGAAGGACAAAAGAAAATCTAGCAAGGTGTACCTGAGACAGTTGGGGGTTTGCTTTGCATCTGTGTTTCTGGTAGAATTGAGGCTAGGCAAGTACTCTATCTCCGATCTTTACTCCAGCCCTTTTGCTTTTTTTTGTCAAGTCTTGTTAAGTAGCCCAGGCAAGCTTTGAACCTTCGATCCTCTTGTCTCAGCCAGACATGTTCCCAGCTGGGAACTCCCTTTTAAACCATCTCTTTATGTTTTACAAAAATATCAAAGTTCTCCAACTGAACACTGTTGTTTAAATACTTGGCGAGCGCATAGATCATTGTAAACATATTCTTGACAGATCTGGAGTCTGCACCCCAGGGCAGACACCTTCACTCACTTTGACAAATAGTAACTTCCTTCCAGGAATGGGGAAAGATCTACAGGTGTGTTTCACCCAGGAGAAAGAGAACAAGGTCACAGACCAGAAGAGCCGCACTGGCTGGGTGGGCCCAAAGCAGGCTGGGTTCTCTACCTCCAGCCTGCTTCTAAAGGAATAATGCAATTGTGAAGAGCCAAGAAGCCATAAATAGAACAAAGGGAGGAAAAGAAAAATCAATGGCAATAAAGAGAAAGAGCTCTGTGGTGGTGATGTCAGAATCTTGTCCAGCAGAGGCAATGTGAGGCCAAAGTTGCTGCGCCCTTACTCCACAGCACAGGCCTCGCACCTAGCATGGATGGGGTTCAATGAAGTGTTCCCCAAAACACTTTAATGCAGGTGGGGAACTGAGGGTCAGGGAGATTATGTAACATATGGGTAAGCACATTATAAATAAAAACACGGAGATTTGAGCCCTGAGTCCCAATCGCTTCTTAAGTCTCCCCCCACCCCCACCAGCTGTGTGATCCAAAATGTGCTCCCAGAAAGTGAGCTCAAGTGAAGTTTGGAGCAGGGAGGACCACTCGATCTGTACTCCTGAAACTGGTTCCCCAAGGCTGACATAGCTGGGAAACAGCCCCGGGGAAACTTGACTCCCTTCTCTCCTGACCCAGTGCAGACTGATGCCTATCTCTGCCCGTTGCTGTGGCCGCCACAGAGCCTTGGAAAAGGCTCACCTCTCTCCTTGGGATTTTCACATAAGCACCTAGCAGGGACACTCCCACAAACCAGGAAATGACAGCCTTGGGGTTCCCAGTACTGCAATCTATACTTCTCCTGATGAGTTCTCCCCAGGGGAAATAGGGACTCCCCATATTGCTCCATACCCTGAGCCCCTGGGCCCTGGGATTGCCTCTTCCTCCCTCCCACTATGGAGCATTTTTACTGGAGACTATAAGAGAACTCGATGAATCAAAGTGGTTTCCCAGGCAACAGCAGGAGAAGCAGGTTTACTTATGCCAGGTAAATAATGCATGAGCCAAAGCTGAGAAATAGAGCAACCAAGTTCATGTTACTAACAGGTTCACTGAACTGCCCAGCTGTGCCTCTGAGCTGGAGTCCCAGGGGGTTAGGTTGCAACTCCCCACTGGCCCCACCTTTCCAAAGGAATCGTGTCAGTATTCAGGGGTTTTGTTTGGTTAGTTTTTGTTTTGGTTTTGAGCCTCTTCTTCCTCCTCTTTGCCCCTCCTCTTTTTCTTCCCCTTTCTCCTCTCCTCCTTTTCTTCCCCTTCCTCCTCTCCTCTTCCTTCCCTTCTCTTCCTCTCCTTCCTCCCCTCCCCCTCCTCCTCTCCCTCCCCTCCTCTTTCTCCCCTCTTCTTCCTCTTCTCTTCCTCCTTTCGTCTTCCTCCCCTCCTCTCCCTCCTCCACCTTTCCTGGTCTCGCTGCCCATATCTATCCCACAAATCCAGCCATCCCTACTGTGACACGAAGGGTCTAGGCACCCATCCATGCAGCCTCTCCCAGCCGTTACAGCCAGTGTGATGAAAAGCTGTTTTTGCAAAGTCAGAGAATGAAGCAGAGAGCCGCACTAGCTGGCTCCCTAGTCTGCCAGAAAATGGTTCACTTCCAAATCCATTAGGTATACCTGACAGGCCAGCCAGGTCTCTACGCTCCCTGGCAAGATGGGCCTTGCCAAAAAGAAATGTAAACTGAACCAAATTGTGAAAGAACAACTTGTGATAAAGCCTGCAAGCTCCTCCCTCACCCCTGGGAAAACTGATACAGAATCAACATCTCTCAGCCTCCCAGGAGGTGTTTCACGCTCTGATTTGCACTTAAAAGTACTAAGTCCTTTTCCTTTTGGTTTTGTAAATAGCAGATTATAGTATAATATAGGAAAACCTTTTCAAATGGCACGGCCCCAATTTGACACACTCTCCCTACCCACCCCAAGGGGAATCTCAGGAAAATCCAATGCAAAGAGAAACTGGAAGACAACAATTGTTAAAAAAAAAAAAAAAAAAAAAAACTGGAAGGTTGTACCAACCTCTCTTTCTCTCTCTCTCTCTCTCTCTCTCTCTTCTCTCTCTTCTCTCTCTCTCTCTCCCTCTCTCTCTCTCTCTCTCTCTCTCTCTCTCTCTCTCTCTCTCTCTCTGTGTGTGTGTGTGTGTGTGTGTGTGATTTAGCCCCTACTCTTAAAAGGTTTGCAACCTTATAGGTTGTCCCATGAGAGTCACAATTCCCCAACAGTCCCCTCTCTCTTCAAAGGAATCCTTTCTGGGTCTTCGAGGTTCCTTTGTTGTTGTTTGTTTTGTTTTGGAGCTAAGTCTCTAAAGTTGAGTGAGATGAACCTTCCAGTGTGCTACCCACCTGTCTCAGCAGGGGCAAAGAGAGTAGCTGGGCCTCTGTTTACCCTACACCTCTCACTGCCTCGCACCCAGTGGATACCATTGAGGTGAGTAAGATAGTAAAGAGGAAGGGAGAACAGCAAACACCATGGACAAAATTAAGAAGGGAAGCCGCACGATGGTGTGCACCTGTAATTCAACTCTCCAGAGGCTGAGGCAGGAGAATCAAGAATCAAGGTTAGCCTGTGAGCAACATAATAAGACTAAGTCTCAGGGAGAGAGGGAAGGGGAGAGAGGGGGATGGAGAGGAAAGTGGAGAAGAGAAGAGAGGGGAGGGGAGAGGGAAAGGGGGAAGGGGGAAGGGAATGGGACTGGGGAGGAGGAGAAAGGAGGGAAGGAGAAGGGAGAGGAGAAGAGAGGAGGGGAGGGGAGGAGAGGAGAGGAGAGAGGAGAGGAGAGGAGAGGAGAGGAGAGGAGAGGAGAGGAGAGGAGAGGAGAGAAATGTTGGGTAATTGCTGCCATTTGTCATGATTGTCCTAACACAGTAGACAATGTACAGAATGTCATCATGTTAATGAACAGTGATCTATGCCTCCCAGTTCCCCAGGTAGAAAGGCAGTAAGTCACAGTCACACTGACAACAGAGTGATGCATGACTGCCAAGTGCAGCAAGTCTAAGTGAATGAGTATCATAGCAATCTAGTTGGTCTGTGAAAATTATAGTGATCTTGCATTAAAACCTGAGAATTGAACAGCCAAAATCTATTAGAAAAACAATGGGGATGGGAGCCAATAGCAAAAGCAAACAGGCTGAATGTACCTTCTGGACCCTGGAGCCAGGGAGAGGGCTGGTGGACTGCAGAACTTTGCAATATGAGCCTGGAAACCTGAGTTCAAATCCTGGAACCTACACAAAGGTGGAGGGAGAGAACTGAAACTGACTACAGAGTTGTCCTCTGACCTCTGCAAGGGCACCATGGCATGTGGGCATCAAAACACACACACACCATATACACAATAATAATAATATAATAATATATATGTAAGGACATGAAGCAGCGCTTGGTCAAGACTGAACATTCATTTGGTTGCCACGGGATCATCAGCTCACTATTCCACATTCTGACTCATAAGAGATGAAAACCTGCACAAGAACAGGCAACTAACCACAGAACTGAAGGTGTAATCAGAGGTCAGGCCACCCTATCAGCAGAGGAGCATACAGACAGGTATACAATGATTATAAAGCGGTAGTTTGCCCTCAAATGCAGGCAGTCAATGCATTGGTGTAATCTGATAGAACAAACTGAAGAAGACTTTTGGAAATAGCCACTGCAGAATGTCCTGGGATCGAGCTATGACAGCACCTCAACCAGTCCTATCTAACCGAGCAGACAGTCTGTTGGGAAAGAAGAATTATTGTTGAGGTTATTGACAGAGCCACAAACATCAACCCGTCTGTTTAAAAATTGCAAAATAGTCGGGCATGGTAGAGCACCCCTATAATCCAGCACTCAGGAGGCTGAGGCAGAGGATTGCTGTGAGTTCAAGGCCAGCTGGGGCTATATAGCAAGACCTATAGGCACAAATCAACCTAGCTGGGTTGTGGCTCAACTGGTAGAGTGCTTGCCTAGCATGTAGCAGGGTTAGCTCCCAGCAGGAGGATCAGAAGCTCTAGGTCATCCTGGGTGGCAAGAGACCATCTCAAAATAGCAATAACAATGCCCATCCCTGGCAGGACGATGATAGACCAGTTGTGAAGCCCGAGGAAGACCTGGGTGAAAAGCCCCTACCCCACATGCTGGAGATTTTTTTTTTTTTTTTTTTTTTTTTTTTTTTTTTTTTTTTTTGGTTTTTTGAGACAAGGTTTCTCTGTGTAGCTTTGGAGCCTATCCTGGCACTCGCACTGGAGACCAGGCTGGCCTCGAACTCACAGAGATCCGCCTGCTTCTGCCTCCCGAGTGCTGGGATTAAAAGCTTGTGCCACCAACGCCTGGCGATGCTGGAGATTTTTAGCGCCTCAAGATACCTCTTCTGGGCTTTGGGACCTCGTATGCTTTGGTATCGATTCTCAAGGCTGGACATCTAGACATCAGTGTGACATCCTGACTCAGAGGCACGTTATTACCACACTGCAGAACAATTGCAGTGCAACAACATCTTAGACCTTCACAATCTGCTTAGGACTGCAAGACACTCCAGGAACTCAAGGTATACCTTCAATAGCAGACCAACCGCCCTGCTCAGTATGCACAAGACTCAGCCCCTAACACCTCCCCAAGAACAAAAAAAGACCGAAAGTTAAAACAAAAAAACAAAAAATGCATTTTCGCTGGGCATTGGTGGCGCACGCCTTTAATCCCAGCACTCAGGAGGCAGGTGGATCTCCGTGAGTTCGAGGCCAGCCTGGTCTCCAGAGCGAGTGCCAGGACAGCCTCCAAAGCTACACAGAGAAACCCTGTCTCGAAAAACCAAAATAAAATAAAATAAAATGCATTTTCACCTTTTTTGTTTGTTTTGAAACACAGTTTCTCCCTGTAACCTTGGCTGTCCTAGAACTCACTTTGTAGACCAGGTTGGCCTCAAACTCAGAGACCTGCTTGTTTCTGCCTCCTGAGTTTAAAAAGGATTAAAGGTATGTGCCACCATTGCCCATTTGCACCTTTATTGAACTTACATGCCTCCCATTTTGCCACCCCCCAAAAATGATGGGACTGGGAGAAATATGGGCAGTGGTGGCACACACCTTTAATCCCAGCAGTTGGGAGGTAGAAGCAGGTAGATCTCTGAGTTCAAGGCCAGCCTGGTCTACAGAGTTAGTTCCACAATAGCAAGGGCTAGATAGAGAAACCCAAAACAAAACAAACAAACAAACAAAAAAAATAACAAAGAAAATGGAAGTATAGCTGGACATTCTAGTACCTGAAGTTGTTTGGCAATGTCAGTTCTGTGACAGTGCCTGGGTCACCAATCCCTGTAGTCCTGCTGGGACATCCATCCTCTACAGATTAAGGTGTGTTACCAAATGATGTCCTCCACACCTGTACAAGCTTGCTCCACTGCCTCCCTCATCATTGAGAGGAAAACTGGAGAACATTTAGGGTCCTAATATGCTAGACAATTCATTTCCATTAATGTCATATAAAATGTGCAGTATGGAGCTGGGCATGCTGTCAAATGCCTGTAGTCCTAGCACTTGAGAGGCTGAGGCAGGAGGATTACTGAGAGTCTGAGGCCAGCCTGAGCTATGCAGCATCAGGCAGCTGTATAAATCTGAGAGATGAGAAACTAAACCCTCCCCCAAACCCTATCCTGCCACATCACCAAGGCCATGCCCATCCCACAAGGAGTTGGGCCTTGGGCTGACTCACCTGGCCACAGCCTCCAGCCTCTCCTCCTCAATGATGTCTGGGAGCACCAGTCGACCTGACCGCAGGAAGGATAGCCTCATAGAACCCTGACCTTTGTCTGAGGCCTTGAGTCAGAGCATGGGGAAAACAGAACACAAGAAAGAGGCCAGTGGCCAGAAGAACAGAGCCCAGTGGGGCCTGGGTGGTGCACACAAAGGGGTTTGATCCTGGAGCAGAGACATAAGCCCCCGCCCCCCAAGAACATCTTCAGCTAAGACCCAGGGAAAGACCCAGGCTGGGGGTGCAGCTCCGTCTAGACCGGCTACTTAGCATGTGCAAGGCCCTGGGTCCTATCTCCAGCACTGCAAAGCAGAAAAAACAAAAGAGCTGGGAATGACCTCGGGACAGTAAGGGTGTGGACTGTGGCCCAAGCATCTGGTCCCAGTCAGCCCCTCCTCCAGAGGGTTACATTCCACCTCCCCCCAGGCCTGGCTCATCTTCCAGTTTTTCCAGAATTCTTTTCTGCTCTTAAAATATCAAGAGCTCCAATTTAGCTGTACTGACCACTGCCCAGGCTCCTCCCCACCTAGACTTCTCTGTCCAGAAAGGAAACCAAAGGACACCCAGCTGAGGTCCCACTTGGCCAGCCCCAACTACTACTGCCACCAACTTGGCTGACTGCAGAGGAAGCCTGGGGCATGGAGAGAATAGACGAAGAACAAAAGATTGAATCCTGGGCTCCATCTTGTCTTCCCTCTCCCCACACATCTTTAACTTGGGTCCAGGGCCAGATCCACCTCAACTGTAGCATTGCCTATGGGGTTCAGGGACCCTCCTTAGTTTTGTAGCCCTGTGAGGTCTCCAGGGTACATCCACAAGCTCATTAATGCTCTGCAGAGCAGACAATTCCTTTCCAGGTCACAAAACTGAAGTGAAGAATGGTTAGGTGCAGAGGCTACACAGTGGCTGGTGTAGGGAAAGCCAAACTGGAATGACCTTGGTCACATGTCCCAACTCTCTGGGATAAGTGCTTTGCAACATGCCATACCTCCTAGCTACTGTGTATCACTGTCCCAGCCACTAGCCTTGCCAGGATAAGCCTTTCAGGTCCCATTTCCATCTCTGTAAACCGAGGCACACACTAGTCTCCTCCCTATTCTTGATCTACAACAAGACAATGGATGTTAATGACAGCAACCTTGGAAATCTGGGCTTGTCTATGACAAGCCTGGGGATGCTGAACATGCCCAAAACCACTAGGGTCAAGCCTGGGGCTACTGAGAGGACATGAAGGGACAGCCCTGTCCACTAACCTTGCCTCTGAGCCCAGTCACCTCCCCTCTCAGGGTTCCCTCTGTCAGAGGCTTGAGTTGTACTCTGGGGCCTCTGAGACCTCAGCTATTTAATGGGATGCAAATTGGGACCTGCTCCCATAAAGATGTATTATGCATGGACTTTCTATTCGATTCACTTGAAAGCTCCTCATCCATCACCTCGGCAGAGCCTGCACAACCTCCGGCCTGTGTCAGCAGTTTCTTACCTTTTGGTGTCTGCTGCCAAACTCATCTCCTTGGGCTGTGGGGTCTAGGAGACTCCAAATGTTTCAAGCATGGTTGGCCCTGTCCCTGGTAGTAGAGGACTGGACCAAGATGAAGAGGGCAGCAGTGAGTGACCTTCCTTGAACTGTCTCCAGAAGGAGCTGAAGTGACATGGCCTCTTGGTAATATGTCCAACTGCCCACTGAACTGTGGAGGACTCACTGGTGTTTAGAGGGGTAACTGTAGACAGGAGAGGGGAGTGAAAGCTCCCCCGACCCCAGGCTGTGATCTGAGAGGGCCAGGATCCAGTCCTGACTCCGCCCAGTTTTAGGCTAGAGAACTTTGTTTTGTTTTTCTTTTCTTTCTTTCTTTCTTTCTTTCTTTCTTTCTTTCTTTCTTTTTCTTCGTTTGTTTGTTTTTCAAGACAAGGTTTCTCTGTATTGCTTTGGAGGTTGTCCTGGAACTCGCTCTGTAGACCAGGCTGACCTCAAACTCATAAAGATCCTCCTGCCTCTGCCTCCCGAGTGCTGGGATTAAAGGCGTGCGCCACCGCTGCACAGCTATCTTTCTATCTCCTACATAGATACCAGCACACACTCATGCCCTGTCACACCCACACATACTAGCAGCCATGACACGATTCCTCTGCACAGACTCAGCTTTTACTCATGTATACATACATGACGCCTACACCTACACTCACACATGCATGCATACATGTAACACACACAAGACACACAGGTGTATATAGAACTCACATACACACCGACATCCATTATTATCTAAACACAATAGACATCCATTATTATCTAAACACAATATACAACTCTGTATCACACCCACACACATTCACAAAAATGCACGTCCCAATATTACCTCACAGCCACAGACAGGCTGGGGCTGTAAGCTTCCAGAGTCGCTAGGATACAGACTGTGTGGGCGTTTTGGATCTGTGATAGACAAGTTCCCAAGCTCCTTGGAAGCCGCAGCGATTGAGGAGGTAGGAGCTGTGTTCCCTTCTAAAGAGTTTTCCCATCAATGGAAAGGGAGTTGGGCAAGGACAGACAAGAAACCCAAGAGGAAGAATCAGTCAGGTGTTGGAGACATGTTGCCAGACAAAAACAAAAGGCTCCTCCTACCTTTGAAGACCAAGGAACCCATGGTGTCATGCCTGTTGACTGGGCATACATACACTACAGCTAGGACTAAGCTGGGGAGAAGGAGACCCGGGTGTGTTAGCCCTGAATAGCCCAAGCCAATTCACAAACTATAACTCACAATCCAGGTCAGACTATAGTCTGCCAGACAAGGCTTTCAAACTGACACACCAGCCTGGCAGTCAAAAGGGCAAAGCCACCAAAGAGGCTACAGTGACCAGGGTCCCAGGAAGAAGGAGCATGCAGGTGAATGGAGCTGAGATCAAACAGTAAGGTTACAGAAGGCAGGAAGTGGCCAGCTTTAAGACCTGGGTGTGGACCTGGTCGCTGAGCCTCACTGAATGAGGAGCCTGGATTGCAATTCATACTTGCCTCCTTCAAAGGGGAAAATAAAAGACCAGTGACACTTGGAGATTCATTTTTTTCCAGGAAGCCACCCATGACACCCTCTCCTTAGAGCTCAGCCTGTTTGTTTCCTAGTAAGGCCTTACTTTCTTTTGAAGATTTATCTGTTCATTTATATGGGCTTTTTGTCAGCATGTGTATCTACACACCAGAATAGGGAATCAAATCCTATGGGATTGTACTTATAGATGGTTGGGAGCTGCCGTGTAGGTGCCGGGAACTGGACTCAGGACCTCTGCAAGAGCAGCTAGTGCTCTTAACCTCTGAGCCCTCTCTCCAGCCCGAGACCTTAGTTGCTTGTGACCTCAGACTTAGAGAGCACAGAGTATGTTTTTCCTAAGAACTCACTGACAAAGAGCAGAGTCCCTGAATACCAGAGCAAGCCACATATGCTTAGGGTTATCATGCTATGTGGAGTGAATGCCATTCCGGAACACAGAGGGTTGAAAGGGTTTACAGGGGGAGAGCCAGACGCTGAGCAACGGCTTCAGGGATGAGGTGGAATGTGAATGGTGTTGGAAATAGGTGTCACTTCCCAGATGTCTTTATTCCTTGTTATGCCTAGTGTAGACCTAGGCCTTAGTTTCCAGTCCATTTAATATCTTGTCCATTCCTGCAGCCAGTTCACTTACTTTCTTCTGCGTTCATGGGTGGAGCTTTTCAAAGCGTTCCCCTGGGAAAAGAGGAGTCTATAGTGAACCCACTCCAGACCATGAGCACCTGTCATTTTTAGGGAAGGCCGGAAGGACACGGAGGTAGCTCTCTGGCTGCCACCCGACTGCTGCCAGAGTTCAGTAACAGAAAACATCTGAACCTTAGAACCAGGGCCTCCGAGTTGTGACTTGGTGTCCCCCTCTCACACCCAGGGGCTGGGGATATTAAACGGTGAGGCAAAGTCCTAAAGATGCCTCAGGGAGAATGCACTAGAAGTGTTCTTTCTGCTTGTCACGGCCCACGCAGGAGGCCCAGGTGGGAAAACCTTCAGTTCAAGGCCAGCTAGGGCTACACGGTACTGGGCCTCAGAACACTACCAGCAAAACTGAAGCAAAAGGCAAATTTTTGTTTGTTTGTTTGTTTGTTTCACATAGCCTGGCAGTGGGTAACCCTAACACACACTCTAATAATCCTTCAGCCATGTTGACCCAGGTGAACATCAATAAGACAAGTGATGCTGGGGCCTCACTTTCCTTTGCCTGCCGCCTTTTTAAAATATTTATTTATTTTATGTATATGAGTGACCTGTCTTCATGCACACTGGAAGAGGGCACCAGATCTCATTACAGATGGTTGTGAGTCACCATGTGGTTTTCTGGGAATTGAACTGGAGAACTCTTGGAGAGGAGCCAGTACTCTTAACCACTGAGCCATTTCTTCAGCCCCTCACCCCACTGTTTTTTTTTTTTTTTTTTTTTTAAGATAGGTGTCACTTTTACCCTCAGCTGGCATAGAACTCACTACGTAGCCCAGGCTAGTCTTGAACTTATGGCAATTTTTCCACCACAGCTTCCCAAGTGCTAGGATTACAGGTATGTGCCACCATGCCTGGCTAAGTCTAAACACATAATCAAATACTTGTGTGCTTGTGTGTACATGTGTGTGTGTCTGTGAGTGATTTTTTTTTCTTTTTTTTGAGACAGATGTAACTCAGGCTGGCTTCAAACCTGCTATGTAACCAAAGATAACGTGTACCATCACAGCTGTTTTATATGGTGCTAGGGATCAAACTCAGAGTTTCATGCAATCTAAGAACTCAGTTACCTTCCCAGCCCCATAAAACAAAATTTAGCATGTGTGTTCGTACACAAATATGCACATGGAAGCTAGAAGTGGATGCTGGGCCTTTTTCTCAATCATTTTCTTCACCTCAGTGTTTTCATTCTTGTCTTTGTGTTTTCAGTTTTATTTTTATATGCATGAATGTCTTGTCTGCATGCATATATGTGTGCCACATGTGTGCATAGTGCCTGTGGAGACCAGAAGAGAGTGACGAATCCCCTGGAGCTGGACTTACAGATGGTTGTGAAGCACCATGTGGGTGCTGAGACCAGAACACAGGTCCTCTGCAAGACCAGCCAGTGCTCCTTACTGCTGAGCCATCTCTCCAGTCCCTTTGTGTTTTTCCGACAGGGGTGCTCACTGAACTTGGGTCCACCGATTGTGTAGACTGGCCAGTGAGCCCCTGGATCTGCCTGTCTCCAGAATCTCACACCAGCATTGGATGGGGTTACAGACAGACAACCACATTTAGCTTTCTGTTGATGCTGTGTTTCCAAACTCAGGTTCACAAGCTTGCTCAGCAAACACTTTCCTGCCAAATGTTTCTCCAGGACCTGTGAAATAAAAATATTTGAGAAAAAGTGTTGTATGATGACCAGAGAGATGGCTCAATTGTAACAGGGTTTGTTGTACAACCATGAGGGCTGTGGTTCAGATGCCAGCACCTACTTAACAAGTCAGGTGTCCCCCAAACACCTGTAACTCCAGCACCCACAGATTCACCACCCCCTCTGGCTTCCCAGAGTTAGCTCCTTAGCTTGCTCTCTCTCTTTCTCTCCCTCCCCCCACCTCTGTCTCTGTCTCTGTCTCGGTCTCTGTCTCTGTCTCTCTCTCTCTCTCTCTCTCTCTCTCTCTCATACACACACACACACACAGAGAGAGAGAGACAGACAGACGGAGAGACAGACCTAAATACATTTTTTTTTTTTTAACTACATGGGTTTCAAAACAGAAAACCACTCTGGCAAAACTGCTTGTTATTGAAGTTGGCAGTAGATTCCCTGCCCAGTGGTCACCCTGTTTTGCACGTGGCTGCCCATATAAGATGTCTCCTTATGCTTTTCTTGGTTCTAACAGTTTAGCCAACATTTCTTCCTGTTGATGACTCCGACAGTTTGGGTTTGTTTTAGGTTTTGGCTTTTTGTTTTTTGAGCCTGGGTATCTTGTTCTATAGTCTGCCCTTGAACTCCTGACTCTCCTGCTTCCAGCTCCTGTTAGGATTTCAGGTGTGTACCATCAGCCCCCACTTTGCTGCTGTTTTGGTTTGTTTTAACAGGAGTTAGGGGCAGGTTTGACCCTCCTGTGGCATCCATGGGGGATTACTTCCAGGTTGGCAAAAGACCTGAAGATGTTGATTTTGCATATTTAGTTGTATTTCCATAGAAGCTGTCCACACCCTCATATAGTCTTTAAATTAGTTCTAGATGACTTATAATACCCAATATAATGTAAATGCCATATAAACAGTTGTTATGTTATATGGCTTAAGGAATGCTGAAAAGGAACAGCCCAAGGCTGGTTGAATTATGGTTGTGGAGTCCCAGATACAGAAAGCCAGCTGTGTCTTGTAGGACATCACACAACTGGTATTTGCTTCTTTACCTGATTTTGATTTCAAGCCCCCTTGAAGAAACCATGAATACCATAGAGCTGAGACTACTTCTGTCACTTGGGCTAGGGAGAATGTCATCACCTCCCCTTCCCTCCACCATAAAGTCCTGTGGCAGGAGCAGCAGAGGGGCCAGCGCAGGTGAAGCTGTGTCACCTGTTTGGAAAACAAGTCCTAGCATCCTGGCTCTACCTGGCTAGGATGATGTCACCCTCCAGGAAAGCAGAGCCCAAGAAGGGGAGCATATTGGCTGGAGGTCAGATATTGCAGATGCTTAGTCTCTGCTCACATCTTCCCAGAGCCAATCCAAGAACCGAGTCCTTCCCTTTCAGCCAAGTTCAGTGGCCTTTGGGGACCAATGAGACTGTGGATGGTAGGGCCTTTAAGAAGTTGCCTTGACAACCTATTCTCTCAGGTGTGGGAGGAAAGGGAGGGCACCCACATGAGGACAGGATTCAGGGGTACTGAGCTGCCTCTAGGCATGTTGGTATCTTTATGTTCCCTTGTACTGTCTTGTTACACAATTTCCTAGGCTGGATCCTCAGTGACCAATCTCTCGTTCCAGAACTCAGACCTGATGAGGGGGAGGCAGCACTGGAGAGTGAACTGCGTGGGCTTGACAGAGCTGGCAGGCAAACTCAGCATGCTAAATGCAGTGGACCATTCAAGATGTCTAGACAGGAAGCCAGGCTAGGAGAAAAGCAAAGACACTCCCCTCGCTTGAGCCCAAACAGCCTATGCCACTGCCCCAAGAGCCCAGAGGATGGATCCTTTGGGGTCTGAGTGCCAATTTACAGCATACTTTCATGAGATTAGAAGGTGTACCCTAACTGGTCTGAATGCAGGTGGGAGCATGCCCGGTGTGACAGACACACTACTGCCACTTGTAGGATTAGGTGAAAGTGTCCCAGAATGACCTTAAGGATAGGAGAATAAAACAAGCCTGGGTGGAAACAAGAAATAGACAAACCCTGTTGCTGGTGGTGCCTGACTTTAATGCCAGCACTTGGGAGGCAGAGGTTGGAAGGTCTCCTTGAATTCAGTGACAGACTGATCTACATATTGAGTTCCAGACCGTTGTGAGGGTTACATAGAGAGATCCCATCTTTTTTTTTTTTTTTTTTAAATATGGAACGCTTTACGAATTTGCGTGTCATCCTTGTGCAGGGGCCATGCTAATCTTCTCTGTATCGTTCCAATTTTAGTATATGTGCTGCCAAATCGAGCACGAGGGATCCCATCTTAAAGAAAGAAAGAAAGAAAGAAAGAAAGAAAGAAAGAAAGAAAGAAAGAAAGAAAGAAAGAAAGAAAGGAAAAGAAAAGAAAAATTAGCATCAGGGCTTCAGAACCCGAACCGGTACTGGGCATGCTCAGAGAGTCACTTAAATTCCACCTGAAGTGAGAGAGGAGAGCCCTTGAGTCTGCTTCTCAGTTTCCACCTTTGTCAGACAGTTTAATACACACCTGCCCTGCCTGCCTCATGGGTATGAGACACCGATGAAATGGTACATGAGAATGACCTTGCCAGGTGTGACTACAAATGATGTTTACACTGTGCAGCTCTGAGGCTGTTGGAGTCTATGGCCCAGAAGACTTGTTTCTTTTGGTTATCAATGACTGAACTACTTAGATTAGGAAGAGCTCCCCTGCCCTGCACCCCTGCACCCCCCCACCAGGCTCTCTCTCTCTCTCTCTCTCTCTCTCTCTCTCTCTCTCTCTCTCTCTCTCTCCTGCTATTCTGCTTCTGTTTCTGCCAGGACCACTTCATCAGGTGCCAGTCCTTTGGTCTCACCTGACACCAAGGATACTGAGTTCTTCATTTGCATTCTGGTGTCTGCTCACTTGCTGTCAGCTTATCATAGAAGCCACCCCCACCCCCAGCCCCGCACCATGCCCTGACAGATTCTGAGATCTTGGAGGTGACTGACATAAAAAAGACACAAAACCAAGAGCACCATCAGTCTGACAGTGGATTGTCATTTGCCCAAAACACTTGCCCATAGTCCAGTTAGCAGCCTGCATCTCTCCCTTATTCAAGTGGCTCTGAAAGCCGGCTCCTCCGGGAAGCCTTCCCAGATCAGCTAAGCCTGTGGCAGCTCCTCAGGCTGGCTGCCTGTGAACCACACCCTTTTCCTGGGTGCTGCTCATCTCCCCTCCACCTAAATGCCGGTGGTTTCAGCTGTGGAACCTCTCCTCAGCACACTTCCTTACCCTCTCTCACTGTACTCCACACTGTCCTGATTCCGTCATGCACTTGACATATACTTGATGTTAATACCTACTTGTCGCTTGATGTATTTGCTTCCTGCTCTCATTTGGTTTTGAGTGCGACCTCTTCTCCACAGCTTCACAGTTTGTCTGAGACACTTACAGCTCAGGTCAAGAAAGACTCGTCTGCCTCTGCCCTTCCGTTGACTTAGTGGGATGTGACTGGACTCCCACCCCTAGAGCATTGAATAGGTCCAAACCCTGTGTTCACCTTCTTCAGCTCTTTAATTGGATCCTACTTCTCTGAGGTTTTGGGGTTTTTTTTTTGTTTGTTTGTTTGTTTCTTTGTTTTCCCCATGAGAAATAGTCTTTGATTTAAAATCAAAGCAAAACAGGATATTGCTGTGTAACTCCAGCTGACCTTCCAGTTACTATATAGTCCAGTAGTCTAGGCTGGCCTTAAACCTGTGATCCTCATGCTTCCGCCTCCTGAGCGTTGGGATTATAGGCATGCCTTGTTATACTCTGCTTTAGGTTGTTTTTTGTTTTGTTTTGTTCTTCAAATCCGTTTTCTTTCTCAGATGTACTGTTGGCCTTGACCTGAGTTCTATCATCTGATGACAACATTGTTTAAAAACAGTCATTGGATGCCAGTGGTAATGGTGGCGCATGCCTTTAATCCCAGCACTCAGAAGGCAGAGGCAGGCAGATCTCTGAGTTCAAGGCCAGCTTGTCCACAGAGTGAGTTCCAGGACAGCTACTCAGAGAAACCCTGTCTCAAACAAACAAACAAACAAACAAACAAACGAACAAACAAACAAAAATCTTTGTGAGTTCAAGGACAGCCTGGGCTACCCTGTGTCAAAAAAAAAAGTCCACAGAAAAAGTAAAATGCATACAAATACATTTATCCTTGATGTCAAGAATAGTCCGTTTCTAAAGTTAGCAAGATAGTAAAGGTCCTTTCCACCACGCCTAATGACCTGAGGTCAGTCCCTGAGACTCACACGGTAGAAAGGAAAGATCATCTCCTGCAAGTTTGTCCTCTGACCTCTGCATATACACCTCAAGCATGCATGCCTGCACACACACACACACACACACACACACACACACACACACACACACACAGACACACACACACACACACACACACACATCAATGAGTGTATTTCAAAATACCACCCTACCTCTAACAGTTGTAGGTATAAATTGTTCTGTAATATCCACAATCTCTGAATTAACACACACAAAAATCTGAAAACGTCATTTACCTTGGGAGAACAATTTCCATTATATGTCTTTATACACCTTTCCAACATTTAAAACATTATTAGGGCTGAAGATGAAGTTCGGTTGGTAGAGTGCTTGCCTAGCTTGCAGGAAGCCTTGGGCTCAATCTGCATAGACCAAATATGGTGGATCATGCAAATATCACAAGCTGAAGACTATCCTCAGCTACACAGCAAGTTCCAAGCCAGCCTAGGATACAGAAGACTCTGTTTCAATAGCAAACAAATCATGGGACTGGAGAGAAGGCTCGGCTCTAAAGAGTACTTGTTGCTCTTTCAGAGAACTTGGGTTCAGTTCCCAGCATACACATGACGGCTCACAGCCATCCTTAACTATAGTTCCAGAGGCTCTGACCTCCAAAGGCACCAGGCGTGCATACATACAGGCAAAACACTTATACACATAAAAAAATGAAAATAAAAAAACCTAAAATGTTCTCAGCTGTTTAAAAAAAGAAAAAAGTCATGAAATTTGCAGGTAAACAGATGGAGCTAGAAGATAAAAAAAAAATCATCCTGAGTGAGGTAACCCAGACCCAGAGAGATAAATATGGTATGTATTTGCTTATACATAGATGTTAGCTGTTGAGTCTTCAATAAGCAGGCTGCATTCCGTATAATCACAGAAGTTAGTTATAGTGTAAGGGACTGGGGAAGGAAGGATCTCCCTAGGGAGGAAAATAGAATAGATAGTTAAGCATGGATGCAGAGGGTGGAGTTTGGAATAGGAGGGTCAAATGGGGGTAAGAGGAGGATAAGGAAGGTAATATGGGGATTAACAGTTAAAACTAAGGGCCATTTGGGGAGTCAGGATTCTCAAAATATATACACATCAGGCAGTTCACAACCACTTACAACTCAGCTCCCGGGGAATCCAACGCCATCCAACCTCAAAGAGCAATTCCATTCACATGCACACCCCCACACACAGACAGCCACACTCTCACACAAATTAAAAAATTTTTAAATGTATTTAAATAACCTGGCATAGTAGTATACATCTTTAAAATTCCAGTACCCAGGAGACAGAGGCAGGTGGTTCTCTCTGTGTTTCAAGACAGCATGATCTACATAGAGAGTTCCAGGCCAGTCAGATCTTCACAGGGAGACTGTCTCTCTCTCTCTCTCTCTCTCTCTCTCTCTCTCTATATATATATATATATATATATATATATATATATATATCTTCTTCCCAGACAGTGACAATGTTGACAGGGAGGAACATGGTCATTGCTTTTTCTTAGGGGCTGGAAGACTAGATGAAAATACCATATTACATATATATGGTATTTAATTAAAATAAGTGAATGAATGAAATTTCTGTTAATCTACACTACTGCCCATTAGTCCAAAATAAGTAAGTACTGAGGAAGATGATTTCTATGCCAGAAGGAGAGGCACTTACTTCTTTTCTACTCTTTGGTTCAGACAACAGCAGTGAGGTAAGACATGGCTTCTGAACAAATGATGGCCCTTGGCTAAGGCAGCTAAGGTTCCCTATGTGTGGCAAGTTCCGGACCTCTTCCTTCTCTGAATACTTTTATTCCAGCTGATATCAAAACCAGTCCAAGCCAAGGCCTCTTTCTGCAGCGGACAGTACTGCAGGCCACAGCACGAAGGCCCAAATGGGTCCCTTTGAAACTGAATGATCTATTCAGTCTTCATGCATGCTGGACTGAGAGCCTAGGAGCAGCCCAAGAACCCTGCCTCAGAGCAGGGAGAATCTCCTTTCTACAGGGGTGAGTGAGTGTGTGTGAGTGTGTTTGTGAGTATATACTTGTGTATGTGTGTGTGCATGTGTGTGAGTGTATATTTGTGCATGTGTGTGAGTGTGTGTATGGTGTGTGTGTACACTCGCATGTGCGTACACACAAGGCAAAGGGTAACCTCTGGTTTAGTCTGACCATACCTTCTTAGGCTGGAACAGTAAACGCCAAGCTGGTACTTTCTCCCAGACAGTGGGACTGCTAAGGGTGAGGAACATGGTCATTGCTTTTAGTTATGGACTGGAAGACTGGATGAATCTATTTTCCAAGTCAGTAACCCATCTGAGAGGAAGCTGTGAAGATTCCAGACGAGGAAGGAAATATAATCTCTCTCACCAGCTCTTCTTCACTTCAGGAGCTTCAAACACCTTCTCCCTTGTCCAGGCATGTTGGTGCCGAGGTCCTTCCCCACAGAGTCATGTCCTAGAACTGAGTTTGATGGTTTGTGAGGGCTGAGCTTCCCTCTGCCATCTCAAACACATCCTCAAGTGTCACCCATCCATCATCTATACTCCCATCCTCTGTGGCCATCTCCCAGGTTCAGCCAGCCAGCCACAGTTCAGTCTACCTGACCTTTTATGGAACAAGTAGACTCAACTATAGCAGAGTATAGTATGGGGATGACTAGGAACTTAAGTTGCTGTGGTCGCCCAGTACCACTCTGCCCATCACTAGTAAAATAATCAGAGGCCCAGTGGCACACATCTCTAATCCCAGTATTCTGGGGGGCAGAGGCAGGCAGATCTCTTTGAGTTCCAGGCCAGCCAAGGCTACATAGTGAGATCCTGCCTGAAAAAACAAAATTCAAAATTCAACATACAATTGCTACTTAACGCATCTGGCTTTCACACTGTTGCAGAGCTGAGAACTCACTAAGTCAAACCACCATGGGTCAGGGACCCTCTGTTTTACAGTTGAGGAAAAGTGACCCACAGTGGCTCACTGTTCAACTTGCCAAAGTGACAGGAGGAAGAAACAAAAACGACACTGTGTGTGCTAGGCCAAACAATGCTTTTCTAGTCTCCAGGGGAATACCGTAGAAGGCCAGTGAAACAAATGAGTCGTGGGTTATTCTATGTTTTGATTAAGGCCAGTGAAAGTCTCCTTTAGATTTTTCCAAGAGGCTTGAGAGTTAAACACAAATGTCTATCTGAAGCAGAAACTCCCAGGGCCTGGGGCAGTGGCAGTGCAGCTTGCTGCCTGGATGAGATTGTGAGTATTTTTTTACAGTGTGTTCCATCCCAGTTCTTTACCTGTCATCAATACTCTTCCTTGCTGCCACCAACACATGATAATCTGATCTGAAAGAAAAGAAAGAGCAAGGTATCTATAGAAACAAACATCATCAAATGTCCTGGCTCCCTTCCCGGGGCTTCAATAAAAAGCTGGAGGGAAGAAACCGCAGAACTAGCTGCCTCAGCAAGCCTTCCCAGAGCCTCCATCAAGTCTTGAAGACTGGATTTGCTTGCTGATCTCTAGCCTGCTGCTGGAGAGGAGGTGGCCCTCCTGGTGGAAACATGGGCTGGGCTCAGCAACAGAGAGGACCTGTTGGGCTCTTGTCTTCCTGGACTGTATGTATTCTTTCTTTACTTCCATATCTAATGTTCTATGCTAGCTAATTTACTTACTGCTTTAATAACATTTATTGCACTAAAGGGCCAGAGAGATGGCCCAGCGGTTAAAAGTGCACACTGCTTGCTTTTGTAGAGGACTCATTGGTACCCAGGTCCTACATCAGGTGACTCACAACCACCTGTAACTGCAGCTCCAGGGGTTGGAGTAACAGGGCATCTGCTCTCTCTCTCTCTCTCTCTCTCTTTCTCTCTCTCTCTCTCTCTAGGCCAACCAAGCTTATATAGTGAGATTCTGTGTCAAAAAAGAAAAACAAACAACAAACAGAACAACCTTGTTTTTGGTCATGGTGTTCAGTTCAACTCTAGTCTGGGCAACTAGTGACTCACATTTTGCTCTTAGGAAGGCAAGGGGGTACTACTGGACAAGGGGTTCCAATGAGTCCAGCTTCTTGATGTCTTATAGAAGAAGGAAAAATCAGAGTCAAATACAGCTTCTGATAAGGTGAAACTGACAATGAAATAAAAGACAAAAGTATTTGCCTGTTATTTATTGGGACAGGGTTTCCTTGTGTAGCTTGGCTGTCTGGAGCCTACTACATAGACCAAGCTGGCCTCAAACTTGTAGAGGACTGCCTGCCTCCTGAGTGCTGGTGCCTCCATGTCCTACAAAGTTTTTTCTTGAGCCTGAATACAGACCCTTACCCCTGAACCAAAAACTGGAAGACAAAGCAGATGGAATTAAATGCAGGTGAAGGGTGTGGGGAAAAGACGAAAATAAACTTGAAACACACATAGCATACTTGGTTTGGAAGAATTTTTCCATCTCAATTCTCCCTGGGCCTATTCATAACAGAGATATGGTTTCTTAAAATATATTTTCTGCACTGACTGGGTGAGTCTCCTTAAAAATGCCTGCCATACTTTCCCTGGCCCTGCCTCAAATGAACTCATAACCCTGACCGGCACCTCCAATGAGACCAGCTGAATTTGAGTAGCTGGGGTGACCCTAAAACCTGGCTAAGGGGCACAGATCCCAACCCATAGGTGTCAGATTCCAGTGGTGTTTTTTGCTTGTTTGTGTGTTTTGCATGTGTCTGTATGATGTGTATGCATGTATGAACTTATGTGTGGGTACATGTGTGTGAGTACATGTGTGTGGGAGTTCTTATACACAGTGTGTGTGTGTGTGTGAGTGTGTATGTCTGGGTGTGTGTTTGTGTGTATGTCTGTGTATCTATGTGTGAGTAGGCCTGAGGCAGGCTCAATGATTGATGTTGCCAGTATTTCTTAATTGCTCTCCACCTTATTCTGAGGCATTCTCTTAACTGATCCTAGAGCCCACTCTCCCATGGGGATTACAGGTGGGCCACCACACCTACTCTGTATATTTGGAGTCTAGGTATCTGAACTCTATCCACTGAGCCATCTTCTCAGACCCTCAACATTTTTTTCTATTACCCCACTGGTTCCCTCCTCCACACTCACATGCTCTGTTACACAAACTTGTGTAATCCTAGACAAACACACCTTGTCTCACTGGATCTGACAGGACAGAGCTTGTATGGATTCAAGTGGTTATTACCAAGTCCTCTTTAACATACTGCTCAAGACAGTCACAATTCCTTTTTGCCTAGTTGAATTTTTAAAAAGTAGTTGAAGTTTTAAAGAGAGCAGTTTTAAATCCTGCCCCCTCTCCCCCAGCCCTGTTAAGAGAACTTATGGGAGTCTTCCTGTTTGGATGTGGAGGTTGCTTCTGTGCCTTACCTTGTATTGTTTAGCTTCTGGGAGACTCAGTCTTCTAACCTGTGAAATAGGAGTAGCTTTGGAGCCTATCCTGGCACTCGCTCTGGAGACCAGGCTGGCCTCGAACTCACAGAGATCCACCTGCCTCTGCCTCCCGAGTGCTGGGATTAAAGGCCTGCGCCACCAACGCCCGGCATGGAAGGGCACTTTAGTGTGCTGCCAGCTAATAGTGCACACTGTTGAATATTAGCCTCAAAAACAAACAAACCACACACAGGCTCCAGCACAGGAAGAAGGTGCAGAAGCCAGGGCCTACCAGCCTCTTCACTGCCCTTTCTTTCTCCTCCCAGCCTCTGCACCATCATTGCAAAGCCTGAAACCAAGTCATTTAAAAGAAACTCCACTCCAACCACAGCAGGCAACCAGACCTGAGGGGGAAAAACAGTAAGCAGCCATTGAAGATACTGATAAAGCACAAAATGAAATAGATTTAAAGGAACAAGCCAACCAGGACAATTTTAAAGTAGAAGAGAAACAAAAGAAACCCCACAACCATATTTTCAAAACAGGTTAGAAATCGACCATTCAAATACCAAATTTTTCGCTAACAATATTTTTCTGCCATCCACAAGAATCTGTACTGTGTAGAGGGGAAGATAAAGAATGATTGGATTGCTTTACAGTAGCAAAGTCACAGCCTTTGAAGACGTAAATCACATACAGGGCTGGAAAAATGGCTCAGCAGTTAAGTGCTTGCTACTCTTGCAGAGGAAGCAACTGAGTTCTATCCCAGAAACTGCCAGTTAGTTGACAATCTCTTTCCCTTCAGGGAAGGGGCTACTTGGAAGAATTGTTGCTATCCAAATAGACATATCTAGCAGGCCATTTTTCATGATTTCTCTTCTTGCCTAAAGACCATACCATTTATCTTAGGGTTTATATTGCTGTGATGAAACACATAACCAAAAGCAAATTGGGAAGGAAAGGGTTTATTTGGCTTACACTTCCACACTGTAGTCCATCACTGAAGAATCAGGACAGGAACTCAAACAGGGAAGGAACCTGGAGGCAGGAGCTGATGCAGAGACTGTGGAGGGGTGCTGCTTACTGGATTGCTCATCATGGCTTGCTCAACTGTTTCCTTTTCTTTCTTTCTTCCTTTTTTTTGGGGGGGGGGAGGATGGGTTTTCAAGACAGGATTTCTCTGTGGCTTTGGAGGCTGTCCTGGAACTCACTCTGTGGACCAGGCTGGTCTCACAGAGATCTGCCTGCCTCTGACTACGAATACTGGTACTAAAAGCGTGTGCCACCACTGCCCAGCACTCAGCTGTTTTCTTATAGAACCCAGAACCACCAGCTCAGGGATGGCACCACCCACAATGGGGCTTGGACCTCCCCATCAACCACTAATTAAGAAAATGACTTATAGCTGGATCTTATGGAGGCATTTTCTCAATTGGATTTCCCTCCTTTCAGATGACTCTAGCTTATGTCAAGTTAACATAAAACTATCCAGGACCCCATTGAGTGTAGATTTAAGGGTTTTGTTTTGTTTGTTGTGTAAGTGTGTGTGTGTGTGTGTGTGTGTGTGTGTGTGTGTGTGTGTGTGTGTGTGTGTGCATTCAAAGGTCAGAGCTTGATGTCAAATATCCTCCTCAATAATTTACCCCCACATTTTTTGCCAAAAGGCTTCTCACTCAACCCCCAGTTCAAGGCCATTTAGTCCCAGGAAGCCTCCTGTTCTCTGCCTTCCCAGAATGAGGATTATAAGACAGCTTTCTCCTGGTCTCCAGAGTGAATGCCAGGATAGGCTCCAAAGCTACACAGAGAAACTCTGTTTCAAAAAACCAAAAAAAAAAAAAAAATTAATAAGACAGCTTTCTGAGCCTAGCTCACCCCACAATCTCACAGAGATCCACCTGTCTCTGTCTCCTGAGTACTGAAATTAAAGGAGTGCACCACCACTGTCCAGCTTGAGCCTGGCTTTTTTATGTTATTGTGAATTCCAGGTCAGCCAGGGCTTCACAGTGAGATTCTGCCTTTAAAAAAATTAAATAAAAATAAAATTTAAAATAATAAAGAGCTGGGCGGTGGTGGTGCACACCTTTAATCCCAGCACCCTGGCAGAGGCAGATGAATCTCTGAGTTTGAGGCTAGGCTGGTCTACAGAGTTCCAGGATGGCCAGGGATATGCAGAGAAACCCTGTCTTGAAAAAAAAATCCAAAATAAATAAATACAATAGATTAAAAAAATTGTCACATCCCCAAAGATAACTGTTATTAGTAGTTGCTGTGGAATATTACTTTAACTATGTAAAGGTGTGTTACATTTATTTATGTTACATTTGTTTTAACTTTTAACGATGTAAAGATGTGTTGCTTTGCCTACCTAAGGCACCTGATTGGTCTAATAAAAAGCTGAATGGCCAATAGCTAGGCAGTAGAGGGATAGGTGGGACTGGCTGGCAGAGAGAATAAGTAGGAGGAGGAATCTAGGCTTGAGAGAGGAGAGGAGGGGAGGAAAAGAGGAGGAGAGGAGAGACAAAGAGGGAGTTAGTAACTTCAGGGCCAGACAGCCAGGCAACTGCCAGCCAGACAGACACAGAGTAGAACATACAGAATGAAAGAAAGGTAAAAAGCCATGATACAAAATGTATATGAACAGAAATAGGTTAATTTAAGTTACAGGAACTAGTGGGAGACACATAAGATAAGACTGAGCATTCATAACTAATAAGTCTCTGTTTTGATTTGGGAGCTTGGTGGTGGTTCAAAAAAGCCTGCTACAAGTAGTTTAGTTAGTAGACCACCATCCTTTTGTTTTAATAGAATAGGAGAAAAAAATAACGGGTTAGGGAAAAATTACAGGCATATAGCAAAATTTTCTTTAGGTTGTTTAAAATTACATTTTGTTTCTTTTTAGGTTTATATTATTTTATGTGTGTGTTTTGCCTTCATGTATGTATGTTTTCCAGGTGTGTACCTGGTGACCTTGGAGGTCAGAAGAAAGTCACCTAGGTCCCCTGGATCTAGAGTTATGAATGGTTGTGAGCCATCATGTGAGTACCAGGAATTGAACCCAAATACCCTCCAAGAGCAACAAATGTGTTTAACCACTGAGTTATCTCTAGAGCTCTTAAAATTGTGTGTGTGTGTGTGTGTGTGTGTGTGTGTGTGTGTGTGTGTGTGTGTATTGTATATATGCCTATGTGGTGTATGGGCACATGTGTATCACAGTATTGTAGTTAGGGTTTCTATTGCTGTAATAAAAAACAAGCATGATCCTAAATAACTTGGGGAGAAAAGGGTTTATTTCAGCTTATACTTCTAAGTAACAGTCCATCAGTGAGGGAAGTCAGGGAAGGCTAGCTCCCCATGCTTGCTCAACCTGCTTTCTTTTCTTTCTTTTTTGGGGGGTTGGTGGTGGTTTGAGACAGGGTTTCTCTATGTGTAACCTCGGCTGACCTGGAACTCGCTCTGTAGACCAGGCTGGCCTCAAACTCACAGACATCCACCTGCCTCTGCCTCCAGAGTGTTGGGATTAAAGGTGCATGCCTTCACCACCTGGCTCAATCTGCTTTCTCATAGCATCCAAGACTGCTAGCCTAGGGACAACACTGTACTCAGTGAGCTGGGCCCTCCATCAGTCATCAATTAAGAAAACAAAATGAAGGCTTGCATATATAGGCTAATCTGGTGGGGGATTTTCTCAGTTGAAGCTCCCTCTTCCAAAGTGACTCTAGCTTGTATCAAGCTGACACAAAACTAGCCAGTGTGCACAGCATACTTATGGAGGCTAGAGGACAACATGTAGGAGTTAATTGCTTCTGTCCTGAGGGTCCTAGGGATTAGGCTTAAGCCATCAAGCATAGCAACTGATATCTTCACCTTCTAAGTCACTGGCTCCCATGGTAAGAATGTCAAGTTCTAAAGGATATATTCTATAAGTTTCTATGTTCCCATTCATCCATTCACCACTTAGTCCACCAATTGTGAGAGCTTCTTTCCAGATATCCGAGATGAACCAATGTGTTGGTTTTCCGTATCGAAGGGTTCAGCATCTATGGGTTCAGTCTAGAATGCAAAAAAAATATTTTTTTTTAAAAAAATTGTGTCTACTGAATATTCACAAAATTTTTCTGTCCATTATTCTCTAAGCAATATAGCATAACAATATTTACATAGCATTTATACCATATTAAGAAGTATCCTGTGAGTTTGAGGCCAGCCTGGTCTACAGAGCAAGTTCCAGGACAGCAGGGTTACACAGGGAAACCCAGTCTCAAAAGACAAAACAAAACAAACAAAAGAAGAATTATCAGTAATCTAGAGATGATTTGAAGTACATGGGAAGAGGTGTATGTGTTATATGTAAATAGTATCCATTTTATGTAAAGCACTCCAGCATCCTTGGATTTTGGGTGCCACAATTTGGTGTTCATGAGGTGAAACTGAATTCCCTTAGAAACCCATGACAATTTGTACTAACTGTCATAGCATTGTTTGTGAATGAAAGGCACTGAACACAGGGTACATGCACATTGTCTGACTGATCCACAGGGAACTTGATAAATCATATACTTCCACCATTTCAAAACTGGGCACCCACTTCCAGAGAATACAAGTTCTGTTTCCAGCATCTGTCAGGCAGCTCACAAACACCTGAAAGTCCAGATCCAAGGCCAAGGAATCCAACACCCTCTTCTGACCTTTATTGTTGTGTGATAATCTTATCAAAAAGAATTATTGGAGCCAGATGTTTTGTCCCCCCCCCCCCTTTAAAGACAGGGTTTCATGCTGGCCTCAAACTTACCCAGGCAGGAGGATGACCCCAACTACTGATCCTCTCTACTGTATGTCCTGAGTGTTAGATTACAAACATGTGCCAACATGCTCCATGTACTTGGTGTTGGGAATCCCCAGTTTATGCGGTGCTGGGGATCAAACCCAGGCTAGTGAATGCTAGGAAACCACTCTACTGTTATCTTCAGCTCCATCGATAATTTTTAAGTTCTTCTCTTTAGCTCTCCTGATATCCACCAAAAGTTCTTAACCACCTAGCAAAAATGGTTTGCAACTTGGATGGAATCCACTTCAAAGTTCAATCCCCAAGTGTCTCAGTCTAACCCCGAATCTTTGATCTTTGTCCCTAGGAAGAGCAGAAACCTTAGAAACACCCCCACCCCCACCCACCCCGGGGCTTCTCAGAAATGCAGAGTGTTTGCTCTGTCACCTCGCTAGTCTCCAGGCCTTGGATGAATTGGTGGCTTTAACTGGGAAAGGTCTGTAAGGTGGAGGAAGGGAAACTTTGGAGTGTCTTGAAGAAAAACAGAGGAAAAAAGGCCAACTTGCCTTCAGCTAGCATCCTCAAGGGACTTGAAGAGTTAGATCAGAGACCAAGGTTGTACAGATTTGCTTTTCCATACATGTTTGTGTTTTCTTCTTGTTTCCCAGCGGGACCTATAAACAGAAGGGGGCTGCTTATCTCGGGGTGCCAAAAGGGAGGGGACATAAGTGTGGAAAATATTCCTTTCTGCAGCTGGTGCTGGGAGAAAGAGATTTCAGGCAGGGGTAAAGGTGCAGAGTGGATAGTAAAGTCACACAGAACCTAGAAACTAGGCTGCAGAAGAGATGGTCTGGGCCAAAGCTTCTGGTCCAGTGTAATAACAATGGCAGGTATTTATGCTGCACCTACAGTGTGCTAGGCACCATGCCAGGTGCATTGTTGAAGTATCTCACTTAATCCTTTCAACAATCTTAAGAACCACTCTTGGAATCTTCCAGGTACCATCCTGGAAAGAAAGGACAGAAGGAAATTCGCCATGATCACATGGGGAGAAAGGAATGGCGGATTCGGAACCCACACTCAAAACTGACCCAATGTCAGCCTAGCCCATCCTTCCAGGTATCTCTGGGCCTGCTATCCTCAACCATTCCAGGCAAGTCTAGGCGTTTGCTTGGCTATTATCTTTCAAGGTTCAGGCATCTCCTTTTTTTTTTTTTTTTTTTTTTTTTGGTTTTGCAAGAGTTTCTCTGTGTAGCCTTGGAGTCTGTCCTGCACTCTGTAGACCAGGCTGGCTTCGAACTCCCAGAGAACCACCTGCTTCTGCTTCCCGAGTGCTGGAGTTAAAGGTGTGTGCCACCACCGCCCAGGGGGCACCTCCTTTCCTAATCTGTTCTCTTAGAGGCTGTGCCCAGCAGAGCTTAACACACCAGTGTCCCTCCTCAAGCAGACACTGGGCCTCAGAGAATGAATGTGGCAGCTCCTTTTCCCACTCCCAGGATATAAAACGAACCGAAAGTTATTTACAAAAACATCATGCCAACAAGACACCACCCCTCCCTTCATTCAATCACTGATGGCTGCGCGAGGAACAGTCAGGGGTCACCAAATGGCGGCCAGATGGTAACTGGCTGCTGTCCCTAGCTCCAGGAGCCTGGGGCAAAAGGCACAAGCGGCCCACCTGCTATCTAGGGCCTGTGAATTAGCCACAGGCCAGAGCAGTTCTCTGCTCTTGCACCCCCTCCTGCGACGGCTGTCCCAGCTAGCCTGGTCGGTTCTCAGCCTTCCGAGGACTCCAGTGGCTGGGCTGGGCTGTTGGGTGGTTGGAGGAGGCAGGACTCGGGACCTAAAGACTCTGCTGCATCTCTCCCAACCGGGACTCATTGATGGCAGTAGCAGAAAGAGGTGCTCGCCCTGATAGGCACGGTTGATTCCCTATATAACAGCTCAGAGAGAGCCCTGCTATAAATTCTTGCCTTCTTGCTGGAACCGCTGACGCAGAGGGAAGGCTCTGTAGCCGTATTCCGAAACAAAGAAGGCAGCGGGGCCTTTGGGGAGAGCTCCGTTTCCCCACTTGTAGTCAGCACCACTCCCCTCCTCCCCCAGATCCCAGAGGCAGCAGGCCCCCTGGTTATCTCTGGTCCTGGAGTACAAGGCCTTTGTCTCCCCCTCTGCTGACCCACCGGCCAGGCGAGGGGCCTCCAAACCCTTCATGACCCTCCCAGCTCTTTGTTATCTCAGAGGGAAGATTACGTTTCCCGGTAAAGAGACAACTGCCAGGCGCCCTCGCCCTCCATGTAGGCCAGGGCCCCGCCGCGGTTGCCCCACCCTGTGGCCTGCGGTGTCCCAGAGCTGTCCGGGAAGCGCGGCTCCATGAGGGTCTGTGGCTCTGCAAGAGCAGGGCGGGAGTGCCATGGGCTGTCATGGGAAAAACAGGCAGGATCTGGGGACACAATCGCCTCCTCTGGCCCGGTCACCTTCTCCAGTCTAGCCTCTCTAGCTGTTTCCAGGAGAGCAGGTGGACAGACGGACAGCTAGCAAGCTGACTACTCATTTTTATTTCCATACCCCTAAATCTGTAGAAGAATTGCCTTGAGGGTGTCAAACTTCGAGCCTCAACACCAAATAGGCCTGTGGATCTTTCTTTTTTTCTGGTTACAACATGGGAATATTTTCAAACTAGCTTCTACATGCTCCAGACGTTTCAAAAGAAATCAAAACTTAAAGGACTGGATTATAAAATTATTATAATATTTATTTAATAAATTTAATTGTAGGAAACATTATAAGAAATGAGAGAGAGAGAGAGAGAGAGAGAGAGAGAGAGAGAGAGAGAGAGAATGCCTGAATTCCCCCTAGGCAAGCATGTCACTTAATCAAATCCCCAGCCCAATGCTGTATTAAAACCCTCTTATTTTAGAAGGGCCTGGTGGTGCAACCCTGAATCCCTGCTTTGGGGGAGTTCAGTGTGGAAGTCATAGTAAGATCTTGTCTCTAAATAAGTAAAGATCTTTGTCAGAAGAACTACTGAGATGAAGTGCAATACACTGTCCTCAGGAAGAACGGGGAAGTGTGGTCTGCTCCCAGTCATCAGGTCTGCATTTTCCATGGCTCACCTTCCCTGTCATTACCTCAAGTAGTAGGTATCTTTCTCTGGCAACCCTGGTTTCTTACATCCAGCCAGGCCCCAAACAACAGGCGTATGTGTCTCAAGAATAGATGAGAGGCACTGACACTGACTGGACTGTTACCCTAGAACAGTTTAGAAGCTTGCTGGAGAGAAGCAACAAAGTAAAAAAACAACTAGCAAACCATGTTAAATATCAAATCAGTAGATATAGCAGGAGGCTGCAGCATCTCCAGGTGCCTGGAGGTGGCAGAGAAGGCTGTTTGGCAGCTTCTCTGAGAGGATAAATGGGCCCTGACCAGGAGCTTAGGGGTTGAAGAGTACAGGGATATGCTTATAGGGATAATAACCCTTCAAAGTTGGCTGTGGCTTCTGCTTTATATTTAGCTTTTGAGTATTCATTTGTTCAGAAAGTATTTGTTGAATACTTTTTAAGTACTCAATAAACATATTCATATTCTCTCTGCATCTCCTTCTTCCCCAAATCTTTGCATAAGCTAAGCATGGGGCCTGCCACTGAGCTTTATTAGACATGCTTGTGGCTTATCTCTGCACTCAAGAGGCGAAGGCTGGAAGATCACCTTGAGTTTGAGGCTACATAGTGAGTTACAGGGCCTCTTGGCTATAGCATAAGACTACCTCTCAAAACAAAAAACAAAACAAAACAAAACCCTGGTAGTCAATAAATCAATAAACTCTAGCCCTTCTTCTCCTCCACCCTTCACTGGAGATAAACATTTGTGTAACATCATGTAGCTTACTATTTTGTCACCTGGTGGCCACATAGAAAACTGTTCAATGCCAGATAGTTTTGGTATTCGAGCTGTCATAACTTGGTCTGTTGATGGGTTCCTGAGGGGACATTTCTTCTCACAGTGGCTTTTTACTTGTGTAACCCTTTTGGTGAACTGACACTTATTATTCAGCCTGAGTCTCAAGGGGGAGGCCCATAGGGACACCTGTGACTTGATTTTATCAGATGCATGATAAGTCCAAAGTCTTTGAGTGGTGGAAAGGTGGACGAATTCTTCACACCTAGTGTGGCAGACTTCCCACCCACCCAGCCTTCCCTCCACACACTAGACACCACGTCAGAGTCACCATGAACCCTTAGGAAAATTTACAGAGCCCCCTTCCCATTGCTATGTAACATGTCTGCAGGTTTCTACCACCCACTCAGGTTTAGAGCTTGCTGGAATCAAAGCTCTGTCTCCCAATTAAGCTGCATCCCCAGCCCATCTTTCCCTTTTGTTTGAGACAGGGTTTCCACCACAGGCTGTCTTCTCACTCACTATGCAGTCAATGATGACCCTGAGCCTCTGATCCCCCACCTTCCCAGTGCTAGGAATGCAGGTCCGCATCTTCACTTTTGGCACATTCCGTGCCGGATTCTGAGTTCCTGCCTGCTAGGCAAAGACCCTACCAACTGTCTTACAATTCTTAGCGTGCTTCATTAGGATGTCATGATTCCTCATGTCCAAGCAGGACCAAGTATTGTCTTTGTCAACATTCCCAACAGGTTTCATGCCCACTGGACTCATACCCATTGGATTAAAGAACTACAGATTAACCACTCTGTGGATCGATCTGGTAGGAAGGACATTTCAGCCATTTTCATTGAGTGCCCTAGTAGCATACTGTGGGGTCTCTAGGTTGGCTCTGGTTAATTCCTAAGTGTGTGTGTGGGGGTACTCCTCTCCTGCACTACCCACTTCTTCCTTGCTTCCTAAAACATTCATTGAAAGGTGATGATTTCTGAGGCTACCAAGAACGGCACTATAGAATTTGCAGGGTCCATTCCAGAGTGAACCACAAAACCTAAATTATGTGGCTGGGGAAAGTTGAGATCTAAGGAAAGGGTCTTGGGGGGTGGGGCAGAGATCGCCTCATCCATCAATAAAAACAGCTCGTATTTATTGTGAACCATGTGAGGGTCCTATTTATTCCTCCACTTTCTGTGTATTATTTCTTTCATTTTTTTTCCAGATGGAAAACTGAGATTTAAAGCTCCAAAACCATTCCCCAAGGCACACAAGATAACCAAAGATTAAGTTGCCAAGTATTATAGCGCTAGCCCCTACCCCCGCTCCCATTTCCAAATTTCTGATCTATTCATGGCCTGAAATTCGGAAGCCCTGCAGGCGATGCTCAAGCCAGACCAGACTGTAAAGCGGCTCTGCTACGCTTCAGGCTTGTCCCGGGCTGCAGCTAGGGAACTACAAGGCCCAGCAGGCATCTGCTGGGGGAGGAGGAGGAGGTGGGACTAGAGCCGGGTGGGAGTGAGAGAGCGAGCCCTCGCGCCTCGCCGGCGCACAGCGCTCGGAGCGCTCTGCGGGTACCGTTGTGGGGCCCTCGGTAGCGGGTGGCGCCGAAGGGGAGCCGGGGCGCCGGGGCACCGGGGCAGTCACTGTGTGCCGAGGACCCGGGCTGCACAGGGAGCTGGGCCGCAACGTTCAGACTGGTCGGACACTGCTTAGCGCATTGCGGCGACCTCGCCTTTCCCGGCCGCGAGCGCGCGCGCGGCATCTGGAAAAGCAGCGGAGCCAGAGGACTTTTCTTCGCTCCCAGGGGCGCACCACACCAGTGCTGCAGTCTGTGCACACCGTAGCCCCCAGAGGGGCGATGGAACCTGGGCTGCCAGAAGCGTGAGCAGCCACCGCCGCGTTCTGGAGAGCGGGGGGCGCACGATCTGGGGACCCCCGGCGGCGGACCCGAGCCCTCCCCCCCGCCCCGCCTCCGGGACACCAGCTTCGGCTCCATTGTTCCCGCCCGGGCTGGAGGCGCCGGGCTCCGAGTGTCGCCGGGAGTCGTGCCTCGGCCGCGGAGCTCTCGCGACCCCGCCAGGACCTGAACGGAACCCGAAGACGACCGGCCCGAGCGCAAGCCATAGACACCCGCCGCGCCACGGCGAGCTCTCCAGAGGCGGGACCGCAGCGCCAAGTGAGGTAAGAGTCACCGGTGTCCGCAGAGCCGGCTGGCTGGGCGTCCCGAGCGGCCCCCGCGCTTTGCTGGCCGCAGACCGTGCCTCCCTTCTCCGATCCCCCCCACCCCACCCCAGCTCCACTCCCTCCCTGGCGCCCCGGCGCCCCTGTTCCTCCTCCCTCGGCCAGAGTCGCCGCCCGCTCCCCCTCCCCGCGCGGGGCCCGCTGCTGTTGCCCGCTGCCCAACTTTTCCGCCAACTCGCGCTCCGGAGCTGGCGAGGCAGCTGCTGCGCTCCGAGTCTAGACCCCGGCCCTCTCGGACGAGGAGAAGGCAGCAGAGGCTGTGGGTTCCCGCGGGGAGGAGGGCGGGAGTGAGCTCTGAGGTGGAGAGAGAATGTGTGTGTATGTGTGTGTGTTACGTGTGTACACTCCATCTCTTTTGGTCCTCTTGTGAGAATTCACCCCGATTCATCCGGTAGCTCTGGGCACAACACCCCACATCTGGGACCTTTTCAAGTATTTTTTCACGGCCCAGAAAGTCTGGGGTCCGGGTTGGGGGCTTGAGGAGGAAAGGAAGTGGCGGGGAAGGCTAGCTTGTCTTGGAGTATGTTGGAAGGAGGTGTCGTCACCAAATGGCTGAATCTGCTTTAGTGAAGAGCGAGCAAAGATTCCCCCTTTCCGAGGGATGGTGGTGGTGATGTTCTAGTTAAGTCTTAGACCTAGAGGACTTCTGAAGGGGTCTGGGGAAGGGGAGGGGACTGCGGGGTCTGGATCGTTCTGGGAAGTGGGGGAAGGGATGAGGGCTGGTCCGGTGTGGAGCCCTCCGCTGCCCTCCCGCTTGTTGCTTCTCTGGCCCAGACCCTCTCTCCGCTCTTTCCGCGCCTCTTCTTGTGGTGTCGCCAGTGGGATGAGACAGGCGAGTACCCATATTTTTGGAGGAATTTACTGACTTTTTTTAGTAGTGGGGTTTGCATTTACCCCCCAGTGAAGCAGCTGGACACCTTGGGAGTGCAGGGGGGAGTTCTGTCTTTCTGGGCCTAAAAGCTATTAACTCATTTGCAAAGCATTTCGACGGCGTTTTTCTCCCCTACCCAACCCCCCATTTCCCAGATGTAGCTGCCGCATCTGGTTCCGTTTCACCCTACACGGGTACACCGCAGCCACATTATTAAACATCCCTCTTCCTCCCCTCCCCCTCCTAAATTAAAGCTGAGATTCTTCCACTAGTCCTTACAACCACCACCCCTTAAAATTTTTTGAGACGTGGGGAGGAGGCTTTGGGTTGGAAGAGAAAAGAAAGTTGTGGATCGCAAGTGATTTTGGATTCCTCCACACTAGTCCCTCCTGCTGGTGGCGAGCCATGGGTGGCCGGGGGTTGTGCCAAAGAATCATCTTGGGAGATGTGGCCATAGTTCCCTGGACCCACTTGGGAGCGGCTTGCTTACTAGAGGTGGCCCTTGTCGGTGGGTCTGGGCCAAAATAGGCCTTGACGTGTACTGGAACCAAAGCATCGCCTCGCCCTTTAATTATAGTTACAGCGTCTGTCCCGTGTGGATACCGGGAGCCCACCTATCGCCACGCGTCCGGGTTCCTGGTGGGGTTCCATATTCAATGCAGGAGCAAGCAGGGTGCAGCGGCCCGAGGCGCCTTAGGTTTTCAGTGAGTTCCTTCGGTTGCTGCCCTTGGAAACTTAAAATGGAGTGTTTGGCCATTTAAACAATGACTTCAGGGCTAGGGATGGAATGTCCACTTTTTTTGCAATACTCTTTCGGGGGCGGGGACAGCAAAGCATCCAAAGGGTCCAAAGTTGGCGTCAGGGTGGGGAGATTTGGTGCCTCTCTCGCCCTCTCTAGTCTTTTAAATTGAAAACACTTCTCTGGTTTCCTCCTTGGGGCGGTAGTTTTGGAGGCTGTAATGAAATCGCACTTTCTCTAGACATGGTAATTAAGGTGACTGTTTCCTTCGCAGATGTACCCTGGTCTTCACACCTCCGGACCGGTGCTTTTTTTGGAATAGTATCTAAATTGTTTGGAATTGGCCTGAGATGGTTGAGCAGAAAGTGGCTGTTTTCCTCCCTTGGCTAGGCTCCGGGTTTTTCTGAGGCTTGTTTTAAAGCTAAGTAGCAGGGCCCCTGGGACCTGCGGGCCATGATCCAGCCAATTACCCCCACGCTGGGGTGGTGTCCCTTCCTTTCAGTGACCTAAGGCCGGCAAGCTCAGCTAATACGCGCCAACTGTACTGATGTCTCGCCTCCTTCCCTAATGGCTTGTTTACATATTTCCCCAGCTGGGACACACTTCTGAGACCCTGCTGACCCCTTAGTACTGAGTGTTTGGGGACTGAGACGCTTTCTGGGGCTTGGCTTCAGTCGGGACATTTATATATTTCATCAGTGACAAGCTACTTGAAATATGTTGCATTTACTCTTAGTCATAGCTGAGTGTCCGATTTTCAGTGATGGGCCATGGATTGAGAACCATGCGTACTTCCAATGCCAGTTTCAGAGGTTTTTTCACAATGGGAGGTTGGACAAACATAGGCATCACTTCCCTTGGTTCCAAGGTATAGTCTTAAGTGTTGTTTTCCTTGACCTGAGGCCATGAAACATATTGGAAGGTACCCTTTGAATAGCAAGTGAAGCAAAGGGACAGAAGGAACAGAGGGATATCACAGATGTCATCACTGCCTCCTTACAAAAGAAGATTAGAATACATATAGGCATCCTAAACTGGAACTAGCTTTATTCAGCGTGGTCTCCAGATGAGAAAATGGAATGGAGGAGCATTGGGTAGTCAGACTTCAACCTTGGAGACCAAAGACAATCTGTAGGCTTTGCTGCTAGTGACCTCCTTTTTCCTTATTTGTGTTATTGACCTGATGCAAGATTTGTTCATGTGAAACTTGGGGTTTAGCAGTTAGTGTCTCCAAAGGCCCTTTCATTTCATGTTTTTTTTTTTTTTAATTCTTAAGATTACATTCATTTACTCATTTATTTATATGTGTGCACATGGGTGCCATAGTGCTCCAGTGAGATCAGATAATAGGTTGCAAGAAGTGGTTTTCAGGCTGGAGAGATGGCTCAGCAATTAAAAGCACTGGCTGTAGCTGGGCAGCGGTGGTGCACACCTTTAATCCCAGCACTCAGGAAGCAGAGGCAGGCAGATCGCCCTGAGTTCGATGTCAGCCTGGTCTACAGAGTGAGTTCTAGGATAGCCAAGGCTACACAGAGAAACCCTGTCTCTAAAAACAAAAGCCAAAAACCAAAACCAAAATACTGGCTTTCATTCCAGAGGAACTGGGTTCAGTTCCTGGCGGGTATATCAGACAGTTCACAGGAAATCTATGTCTCCATAGATACCAGCACTAGCACGCATATATACACATACTTATATATGTAATTGAAAATAAAATCTTAAAAAAAAGTTGTTTCTCTTCTCCCATGTGAGTTCAAGCCGACAACCCCCACCCCAGCATCTTTCTGGCCCCAATGGCCCCTTTCCTTGCCTCCAATTTTTGTAATCTCTTTCATCCAAATGGCTGTTGAAAATGCAGCATCACTTGTCATCACTGCACTCAGGAGGATGTTTAAAGGTCAGGAGTTCAAGGCCATCCTACATGCTGAGTCTGAAGCCAGTATGGGCTTCATGAGGATGCCACTGCTTCGTCCCTGTGCTACAGGAGGAAAAGGAGTGAGAATTGACTCACTTTCATCACTTAAGAGGAGTTTAATTTCCTCTTGGGAAATTTGTCTTGCATTTCTCTTTCCCAGAACTCTGGAAGAGGTCTAGCTAAATGCACCCAAGAGTCCAGATGTGGGTCTTTAGCGAAGATGCTCGTGTTTCCAGAGGGATCAAACACCTCATATGGGATAGGATATTTGTTTTCCCCCTCAAGTCTGCATTGCTCTTAAATAGGAATTCTTTATTTACTACCACTCCTCCAGGAAGATACTTTATTTGTGGGCATAGACATGCCCCACCCCCACCCCAAGCCTGGAAATAGTGTTTACCTGGGTAAGGGATTCCAAGAATATAGCAACACTCCCCTCCTATGTCCTGTCTACAACAGTTAAGCCTCCTACATTGTTTCACTTTGCTGGGTTTTTGTTACTTGTTTTGTTTGTTGTTAGATTTATTTATGTGTATGAGTGTTTTGTCTACATTGTATATTATGTGTACCACCTGCATTTCTGGTCACTGAGGAGTTCAGAAGAGGGTGTCTAGTCTCCCTGAAACTGGAGCCACTTTGTGGTTCTGGGAACTGGACCTAGATCTTCAAGAGCAACAAGTGCAGGAAATTCTTAAGCTGTCTATCTCTCCAGCCTGTTTGTTTTTTGAGTCTGGTTCTCATATAGGCCCAGGCTGGACTCAAACTTGAAATACTCCTATCTCAGCCTCTTGAGTGTGAGATGATGATGCACACACACACACACACACACACACACACACACACACACACACACACACAATGTCCCCATACAGCTATTACTAATTTTCCAATATAAAATGTTTTTAGATACTCTTCATATGTATGAAGGCACACTGGTACACAGTCACACACAGGAATTTACTTTGTTTCAGCAGTGTTGGGGAATTGAACCCAGGGCCTTGCACTTGATAGGCAAGTAGTTTTACTGCTGAGCTAAACCCCCAGACTTGGTGCCAGTCATTTGGATACTTTTTTAACAGAGATGCAACATAAGCTCAGCCACTTGGTCTTAGAGAAACCAACAGCCAGACTCTAGGGTGTGTGTCTTCCTTTCTGAAAGCCTTTTTCTTTCTCTTAATCCCCATGCTTAACATATTTTTAATAAACGAAACTTCTTCATAAAACACGCACAATCAATTAGCATTTCTTTCTTTTATTTTTATCTATGTGTAACTGTGTGTCTGTGTCTGAGTATGAACATGTGTCACAGAACTCAGAACCTACCTCACTAGAAGGAACGACAGACGGTCCTCATCTACAGCAGAAGCTGAGTCATCTCCAGCCCCACCTTTAGCATTTCTTTTGTACCAGTTACAATTTTGTAAGCAAAACTGCCCTAGCATTTAAAAATGTTTAATAAAGTGATTATGAGGGAAAAGTTACCTCTGTTGTTAAGTTGTATCCCAATCTAAAGGGATTCATACTTCTGTATCACTGTCCTCAACTCTGGGGCCTTAGTATGTTTAGAACATTTGTTTCTCCTGTGGTGTTGTTTAGATTAGAGTGTGGCTGGTTATCACAGGGAACTGGCCGTGGCTTTTTTTTGTTGTTGTTTTTTTCTCCCTCCCTGATAAGCTAATCTTTTTTCTTGAAGAATATATGCAGGTTGAGAAACCTGGACTCCCAAATGCTCATGTCATATTGGTATTCAAAAAGTTTCAGATTGTAAAACATTTGGGATTTTACGTGTGGATCTTTTCTGGCAACGCCGATCCAAATATTCTAGAATCTGAATAACATCTGAAGCATGCGTGGTTCCAGACATTTCACAAAGAGGATCCCAGGCCTGGGTTTATTTCTTTTCAGTCTCACTTGTCTTCTTTCATTTTATTTAATATAAATGCCCACATCTTCTAGGTACATGCTGAGGGCTGAGAGTATTGGAAAAGGGCTGGTAAATTATTGGGAAATCAGAGGATGTGGCTGGGTACTAGGCAGTGTGTGGAAGCAGAGCTTTGTGAGATGGGGTTCACTGATTAGGTTGGACCTGGCCTTATTGTGGAAGAGGGACACTTGTACAGACCTGTAAATACAATGGGAGCCTCCTTAAGCTTTAGGGTGATAGCATCCTCATTTGAAAGTATTTGCGAAGAAACAGGTGAAATCCACTTTAAACTTACTTGTTTGGGTTTTAAAAATACATTGTATTCATATTATGTTTTAGTATCCCTATTATATTATTGAAATTTCTAAAATACCATCCTTTGCATGTCATCAATATAAAAAATTTGGGAGTGCTGACAATTGAACCTAGTGCTTCAAGCATGCTAAAAGTATACATTGTACCTGGTCCCAAAATGAAACAATTGGTAAGATATTTTACATCCCCCTCCCACCCCAAATATTCACCACCAGTTTCTGTTTTTTACTTCTAGCACACCCCAGTTGGCAGGAGCCGTATTTCAATAGCTCAACAGCTGCATGTGGCCAGGAGTCACTAGATTTGCTGAGTCTAGAGGGCTAAGGATGTGAAGATGAAGTGGTCAAAATACCTGTGGGAAGTCTGTGTTCTATAGGAGAGTGTTGTCAAGGAATGACTCAAAAATACAAGGAGTTTGGGGGCTGGAGAGATGGCTCAGTGGTTAAGAGCTCTGAGTCTCTTTCAGAGAATCTAGGTTTGGTTCCCAGCACCCCCATAGGGTGGCTCACAATCTCTAACTCCAGTTTCAAGGGGATCTGATACTCTCTTCTGGCCTCTGCAGGCACACACATGGTACGCAGATATACAAGCATGAAAAACAAACACATAAAAATAAATAATTCTAAATGTGTTTTTTTATTATTTTTTTGAAATACAAGTTTACTATTATTTCTTCTGTTAGACTACTGCTGTGGAGAGCAGGCTCTTCACTGTGCTGCCCACTTACTGAGCTGTAACCACCTGTGATGTAGGAAGACAAACGTTGTGGTCTCCTTCAGGTGGGAAGCTGAAGCCCGGGGTAAGCAACTGTTCCAGGGTGGCAGTACCATCAGTAAAATTGTTCGTTGACTTCTGTTCTAGAGAACAGGGAGACGAAGACTTAGGGCCTGAAGAGATGGCTCAGCTGTTAAAAGCTCTTGCTGTTCTTCAGGACTGGAGTTCCATTCCCAGGACCAACCTCCTGTTCGATATAGTATAGTATAGGGGTTATGATATCCTCTCTTGTGGACTCCTCAGGCACCCATATACATGTGCACCTACAGATACACATACACACACACACACACACAGAGAGAGAGAGAGAGAGAGAGAGAGAGAGAGAGAGAGAGAGAGATCCAAGTGTGTGCACTTGCAAGTAAATTCCTTAAGAGGAAAATGAGGAGGAGGAGGAAGGCCAAATACTTGGCCCTCAATGCATCAGCTAGTTCTCTTGCATGATTTTTAGACAGAGAGACTTGGTGTTGATAGATTCTCTATACCTTTAGAATTTGAAGGACCAAGGCCAGGTGTCCCAGGTCCTGACTTCCCACTAGATACCCTGAAGCTTCTGTTGTGAAAGTACTTTAAAAGAGACACACTCGGTTTCTTTCAAGCTGTCCCTTATAACCACCCAGATGTATTCAAGACAAATATTTTAGCTTTCCCACAAGTATGAAAACTGAGGTCCTGTGGTCTCCTCATTGCCCTCCATTGAAGACCTCTTCGTCTAGACAAATTGGGCTTTGAATTCTGGGAACCTCAACTGATAGTGGAGAGACTGGTGGGGAAACAGATGTAGCAATATGAGGAAACTGTCATGTACACCTACAAGGCTACAGGTCCCACCTACCAATCAATGAAGGAAGGAGGAAATTCCTAAGGGCTAAAATGTCAGTCTCCAGGATTCCAAGTAACATTTGGATTTGTGGTTTGTGTCACAGAATGCCCTGCAGATGTGGAGAGTGGTACATATACACAGCAGCCTTTCATTCCTGGAGTTGGTACCAGGAGGCCAAGTGTTTTTGTTGTGCAATTTGAGACCCACAGGGTAGGAGAAGGAAAGGCAGGAGAAACTCTTGTACCTCTTTTGGAAATGAGTCAGAGAGAAGGTGCCAAAAGTCTGACGTGTCTGAAATGCACTCATCACCAGGGATGAAAGGGCATAGGCTAGATACCTAGGAGGAGGTAGGTAGGCAGACATCTCAGGGGACAGAGTGACAGGTGGAAGCCGCCGTCTGCTGCAATCTAATCAATCATATCACGATGGCACCACCTCCTCCCATCCACCCTTTGTTGATACTAAAGATTTAGTAGTCAGGGTTACAGTGGAACTCAGGTTCTTGTTATCAAGTGTGCCTTTCTGGGTAACAGCCACACACTGATTAGATGTATCTTTGGAATGTGTGAGATGTGGTTTTAGAGGCATCGGATGAGAGTTACTTATATACTTGGCTTGAGATTCTGCCTGACCCTGGGTCCTGAAGGGCCCTGAGTGATTGGTTTCTAAAGGTCTTTCTGTCCACCAAAGAAACAGAATCAGGAACTTGTAATTTCTAGTATTAACTTAGATTTGTCCTTATTATCCCCTTGGTTTCTCTAGTGTATGGGAATCCTCCTGTGTGTCTTCATCAAGTGGAGAGCTAGTTTTTGTGGTTTTTTTTTTTTTTTTTTTCTCTTCTGTGTTGGAGATGAACTCAGGATCTTCCTTATGCTAGGCAGTCATTCTTCTTCTGAGCTGTATCCCAGTTAGGTGTGGCCAAATTATTTGCCTTCTCTCATCTTGAATTAATATTCCCTAAACCTGGGGATCGAGTCCTAGTGTTGCTAACAGCTCCATTTCCTTGGGCAAAGTACTTAAGTTCTTTTTTGCCCCAAAGACAAGGTTTCTCTGTGTAGCCCTGGCTGTCCTGAAACTTGATTTATAGACCAATCTGGCCTTGAACTCACAGAGATCTGCCTTCCTCTGCCTCCTGAATGCTGGGATTAAAGGCATGCACCACTACTGCCCAGTTTAAACTAGTACTTAAGTTCTTGGACCTTCAGTTTCTTCATCTCTTAGCAGAACTACTACTATCCCTTAGAAACAGAGAGGGAGGAATAAAGTAAGTTTTATAGTTGTAAATGTGTTTTACTTATATAGAGTCCACAAAGTATTCAGTAAATATTCCTTCCATTTCTAGTCCTTTTCCTAAATTCAGAAAAGAAAGAAGAAAACCAGAAGAGAAATAATTATTTCACTTTTGGTTTGAAATTATTAATTTTTATTTATTTATTTATTTTGTTAAGTCTTTGGAGACAGCTAGTGGTAGTGCATACATAAACTGCTGACCAAGATTTCGGGGGTTTTCTGGCAGCCAGGACTGACTCACTAGAGAGGGGCCCTGCCTGGTTCAGGTGGAGGCAGGGCTGAAACACCACATTAGAGCATGTTCCACAGGCAGATTCTCTAAATAGTTTAGATGGTTTCTTGGAGCATTGGAGGACAGAAAACACCTGGAAGACAGAGATGGTCACCCCACACATAGTGCCCAGCAATGTGTCACTTGGTAGATGTTTTGCCATCAATCATCTATTCTTTAGAACCGTAGGAAGTTGTTTTAAATTTTACCACCACCAGTGGGATGGCTCATCAAGGACTGCCTATCTGAGGTCAGTCCCTATAACCCGTGTAAAGGTATGAGAGAACTGACTTCATGGCGTTGTCCTCCAACTTTTGCGTATGTGCTGTGACAGACACAGTTATGTCCTCACATACACACATGCAACAATAGTAAATAAAAGAAAACATTTAAGCTGGGCGGTAGTGGTGCACGCCTTTAATCCCAGCACTCAAGAGGCAGAGGCAGGTGGATGGATCTCTGAATTTGAGACCAGCCTGTTCTACAAGAGCTAGTTCCAGGACAGCTCCAAAGCTACAGAGAAATCCTGTCTCAAAAAAACAAAACAAAAAAACAACAAAAAAAGAAAACATTTAAAATATCAAAAAAAAAAAAAATGCCTTCATAAACCTGAGAAGGGTCAAGGGCTACAGAATCCATGGCTTTAGCTAGGGCTGTTTGAGTCAGCCTCTGCAAGTCCTTGACTGTGCCTGACTGTGTGCAGGGCCCCGGTCTCCCACCTCACCCCCACTTCTCCACACATAGCTGTCAGACATCAACTGTCACCATCAACAATGTCCAGCCTCAGAGTAACTGGATATGCGTCACAGTGTCCTGTTCTGTCTTCACCCTAAGTAGTGGTAAAGTATGTGTTCTCTGGGAGGGAGGCAGGTAGAACAGGAGGTGCCGGTGATTTAGAGGCACAAAAAAAAGTCCCTGGAGAGCTGGGGATGGATCTCTGGGGTAGAACAGTTGATTAGCCTGTGAACAGCCTTGGATTCCATCTCTAGTTGGGGAAAAATGTCTTCTGGCATCTTATTGCATATGTCTAGGGAGATGTATCAGGGTTTCTATATTTCTTGTGACCTTCTTGCCTCCTGTTTCTTTTTCTTTTGTTTCTTATACAGCCCTGGCTGTTCTGAGCTCACCATGTAGACCAGGCTGGCTTTGAACTCACAGAGATGTGCCTGCCTGCCTGCCTCCCAAGTGCCACCACCACCTTCTGTGCCTTCTGTTTCTTGACTTGTTCCCCCACTCTTTTTGTTTGTTTTGTTTTGTTTTTCAAGACAGGGTTTCTCTGTGTAGCTTTGGAGGCTGTCCTAGAACTTGCTCTGTAAATTAGGCTGGCCTCACAGAGATCCACCTGTCTTGGTGTTTCCCTAGTCTTTACCTCTCTGCTTCTCACCAGATTAATTGTCCCAAATGGAATGAAGTCTTGTGTCTGGGGAGTCATCAGATTCCTGTCTCTTGAAATTGTTGCACAATCTTTAAACTTGAGGCAGGATCTGCTATTTGTTTTTTAAATTTGCACCGGTCAGCAACCATCTACTGTGTGACTGGAATTGAGGTAGCTGGGGTGGGAGGTCACACTGATCTGCCTGCTTGCTTTCTATCCCTTTTTTTTTTTTTTTTTTTTTTTGTGGCAGGGTCTCTCTATGTAGCTTTAGCTGCCCTGGAACTCGCTCTGTAGACTGAACTGGCTTTGAACTCATAGAAATCCACCTGCCTCTGCTTACTGAATGCTGCAATTAAAGGCAGCCACCACTGATCAGCTGTTACAGTCTTCTGTCTGCTTTCATATTGAGAGATAAAGGCCTTTACTCTGGGGCTTTCACAGAGGCGTAGACACCTTTGGGATCCTGAGCTGGATCTGAAGCCTGGGCCTGGGCCTGAATTGCAGCTGCACCCTCAACCTTGGTTGGGCCTTAGCCTTTGGTTGGCACAGCCGGCAAACCTTGGCCGTGGAGCCACAAATCCGATTGGGGTGGACGATGAAAGCAAGTCTGCCTTTAATTGGGATTCTTTGGTATCTTCTGCTTATCCTCCTTAGGCTTCAGAAGGGCCTTATAGCCTCAGCCAGTGCTCTCGTTGCCCTTGTATTGCTTGCCTGCATCTTAAAAGATTCCTATCTTTGTGATTGGGTTTTTTTTTTTGCGGGGGGAGATGTCGAGACAGGGTTTCTCTTGGCTGTCCTGGAACTTTCTATGTAGACTGTCCTTGAACTCAGAGATCACCTGCCTCTGTCCCAAGTGCTGGGACTAAAGGAGTGCTTCACCACACCCAGCTTTGTGACTGGGGTTTCTTGATGCCATTTCTGTGTCATTTTGGGGACTGCTTGTATATGGTGTGGTTCTTGGACTTGGCTGTGTCTACAACAACCCACATCACTGGGACCTGAGACTGCACAACACTTTTTTTCAAGCCCTTGGCCACAATATGGCTCTTTGGGACTTTCCTGAGTTCCTTCACTTCCTCCCACAAATGAGCAACACTTTTATCTTGAAGGACTTAATGGCGACAGTTCCACCCAGCTTGGCAACTTAGTCTCTACTCAAAACACAGCTGTAGAATTGAATGGTGGAACCCAGCTTCTCATCACTGTAACAAAATGCCTGAGGTAATCAACTTAAAAAGAGAAAAGGTTTTGTAGGTTTCAGCCCCTGGTTGACTTGCTTTTGAGCACATAGTGGGATGAAGAAGATGTCTTCAGAGCTTGCTCGGGGCTGTTCATTCACTCATGGCCAGGAACACAAAGAGCAAGGAGGGATGGGAGACTGGATTTCTGTAACCCTCTTCAAGGGCATGTCCCCAAATGGCTTAAAACCTTCCGTGAGGGTCATCACCTCCTCAAAGGACTCCTTTGGGGGACAAGCTGTATTATGAGCATAAGCCTGTTACCTTTGATTCTGTGATGATCTAGGCTCAATTCCCTTTGCCCCCTAAAAAGAGCTTAGTTATTTCAAGCATCCTTCTGGGCAGGCCGGCAATGCACACGATGGCATTTCTTTTCCTTAACCCCCATGCCCAACTTGTATTATAGCTGTTGTTTCTTTCCCCAGAGTCAGCTTGAGAAGCCAGATCAAGCTCAAGTTGAGTATCCATGGAGGTGTGGAGCCTTGTCACCAACCTCTGAGTGCAGAACTGGGATGTGGAGCTGGAGGTGCCTCCTCTTCTGGGCTGTGCTGGTCACAGCCGCACTCTGCACAGCCAGGCCAGCCCCGACCTTGCCTGAACAAGGTAAGACAACAGGCTGTGAAGGTCAAGTGGACCCCTGAGTTGAGGAAACAAAGGTGGGGGGCTGCTAGAAAGACTTCCTCCTTGGAGGAGCAAAGGGCTCCTTTCCCAGTGGTAAAATGCCTAAAACATCTGGGCTGATTTGGCCTTGGATATACATACATACATACATACATACATACATACATACATACATACATACATATATCAGAGGTAGAGATCATGAAGCCTGGTGAAATCCACTTGCCAGAGGTGAGGTACTTGGGATAGTTTATGCTTTTTTTTCTGGAGAAACAATGTAATTAGGTCTTTAACTCAAGTGATCGTGAAAAGTGATGTGTTGCAGTGAGAAAGAGTGTCATGAATATAGATTTAGAGGAGACATTCTAGAATAAGAAGAGCTTGATAATTGACCTCGCCTTTCAGAAAGCTGTTCCAGAGACACATCTTCTATAGGGTGAGCAGTCACAAACACACACCCTTTTGGACTTTGTCTTCCAGTTCTTGTTTGGGGGCTTGATGGACACTTTGCTTTGGAGGTGGCCTGTTTGAGGGACTTGGAGGAGACTGAGAACCAGGAGGGATCATGGGACATTATGAGGCCCCCTGGCCTGTGATGTGTTGTTGTAAGTCCCCAGAGGTTGTTCCTGCTGCTCATAAGATACTTGATGGCTTCCGAGGGACTTGGAGGATAAACGTTGGGATATCTCTGCTGTCAAAAGGCAGTGAGTGTGGCTTGAGAGTTAGTGGCTAGTGACAGAGAAGGCTTGAAAATAGTGGGCCAAAGGCTTGTGACAGTGGTGGCTGTGTTTACAGGGCTGTCATTCTAAGCTGTCAGGGACCTGTTTGATGACCTGTGGGTACAGATGGTGGTGAGAGAGGGGCAGGGAAAAGTGTGGGACTTTCTAGATGGTGCAGTGGCTGAAATAGGAATGTTCTGTGTTGCAGTCAGTAGCACAACCAAAGATATACATGAGCTAGAACATGCTGGAGACTCGAGAGGACCTCTCTACCTATAAGGAGGTTGTCACCAAGCAGTGGGGAGGCAATACATATGAAGCAGACTTTATTTATTTATTTATTTATTTATTTATTGAAGATTTATTTATTTTTATCTTATGTAGTTGAGTGTTTTGCCTGCTCCTATGTATGTGTGCTGCATGTTATCTTTGTTACACACAGAAACCAAAAGTGGGTGCTAGGAACCCACTTCCCTCTGCAGGAACAGCAAGTGCTCTTAACTGCTGAGCCATCTCTCTAGCCCCTAGCAGACTAGTTAAGCGACACAGTGAAGTTGTAAGAGAATGCAATGGAAATGTCATGCAGAGAACTCAGGAGTGCCTAGAAAGTCGGGGTCTTTCTGCCCAGGGTGGCACATGCCTTGAATCCCAATACCTGGAGGCAGATTTCTGTGAGTCTGAGGTCAGTTTGGCCTGTATAGCCAGCTGGTACTACACAGATTCTGTCTCAAAAGAAAAAAAGAAAGCAGGGGTCTTTAATCTTTTTGTTTTTGACATAGGATCTTGCGGTATAGCCCTAGCTGATCTCCTGACCCTCTTGCCACAGCCTTGTGAGTGCTGGGATTACAGGTGTTTACTCTGTAATCTTACCTTAGGGTACCAAGGTACAGGTATCCAAGGGGGTTAATAAAGGCCATTCAGGGTGGAGAAGAATGAGCGAGCTATGAAGTCAGGAGGCTTAAGAAGTTATGGACTGCGGTATTGCTCAGTGAGTAAATAACTGTGGAAGGTAACACCTGGCAAAACTGGAAGGCTTGCATCTTGCAAAGGTACTTAGTATATTTAAGTGGTTCTTGCTGAGAAATTGGAAGTTTACTGACTTGATCCCGTTTTCAGAAAGTTGGCTTGCATTATGTGACAAATCATTAAAATGGAAACAATAATAAAGGATTAAATGTCACAATACAGATAAAACACTTCCACGTAAAGTGTGAGGAGCTATTATTGCATCTGCCACTGTTGTCACGAAGACAAGATAGAAGGTTGTGTTGAATGTCAGTCAGAGCGAATGAGACTGGGAACCAGGGATAGTAATGGCATTCTAGAAATAGAATCAATCCATGGGTTTACGTGGTTAAATGCCAACTCCTCTTCCTACCCCCTTCTCAGCCTCCATCTCTTTCTCTTCCTTTATCTAACAGACTCTTTGCAGCCCAAGAAAGGAAAGTGGCAGGCAGGCAGTTTGCTGGATAGTCCTCACGGGAGGAATTTAAGTGAGAGGAGGTGGCGAGAGTGTGTGTGTGTGTGTGTGGGGGGGGTGTCGTTGAAGCTGCTGAGTGTCGACCCAGCATAGGACAGGAAGCAGTGACAATGCAGTGATGGAGGTTGGAGCTAGGGGACAGAAGATCTTTGATTGTTTGATTGGTTGGTTTTTATTTTTTTATTTTTTCAAGATAGGGTTGGTTTCTCTATGTATCCCTGGCTGTTCTGGAACCCACTCTGTAGACCAGGTTGGCCTCTGCCTCCTGAGTGCTAGGATTAAAGAAAGCCGTGTGCCCCCAACTCCTGGTACAGAAATTGTTCTTGGAACAGACGGAGGGGTAGGAGAAGTGGGGGAAGGCTAGTAGGCTGTACAGGAGTCAAGACTGGTTAGCTCATTGATGTATAATTTATGTAGTATAAAATATGTCAATTTTAGACAGGTTTTCATAAGTGCTACACCCCATGTAACTATCACCTCAGGCAAGAGATCAGTTTGTCATTGCAAAAGCTTTTCCCAGGCTCCTTCCTTACAGTCTCTCACTTGCTTCCTGTTTGTTACATACATTAGTTTTTCTTGTTCATGTAATGAATGAAATTTTGTGAATCTATTAACCTATGATACCCACATGGGTCATTGTATTATTTCATATCTTTTCTAATTTTATTTGTGACAGAATGTCACTGTATAGCCCTGGATGTCCTGGAACTTACTACACAGAACATACTACTGCTACATAGGCTGACCTGGAACTCACAGAGATCTACCTGCCTCCGCCTCCATATGCTGGGATTAAAGGCTTATGCCACCACACCCTGCTCCTGGGGGACACTGGGGGTGGGGGGTGGCATTTTGACAGAACATGAGAACTACTGGAACTGTGATGTCACAGGAATAGTTTCTCTTCGTGTTGTGTAAACTCTTGGAACCTCACAGACATGCAGCATATTGTAGTCTTGGCCACGCTGATTATTAAGTAATGCTGCTATTGTCTTCAAAAACAATTGCAGTCTATGTGAAAAAGATTGGTTCACAAGTTGAAAACAAACCATCCCAAACCGTGCCTGCACTGAGAGCTTTGGAAAGGCTTCCAGGGAAGGGGGGAGAGAGATGGCAGCCCCTCCCCTGCCCGAACGCAATCCTGGCCGCCTCTGCAAACGCCCCTGGGGGACCTGCGAGGCCTGCAGTTTCTGGCTGTCCTTACAAAGTTGATTTAATAAGGGTTCCAGGAAAACCAGTCTCCCCCCTTCTCTCCCTCTCCTTCCTTCTCCCGTTTGCCATATTACCGAGTCTAAGTTTGTTTCAGATCAGGCTTTGAGGTTTGTTGGCAAAATGAATCTGGGACACAGGCCCAGGGGCCGAATACCCTCTTTCCAAAGATAAGAACCAGTTTAGGCCATCTGGGCTTGAGGAAGGCCATTTGCATGTGTTTTTCTCTGAGAACAGAACTGAGGGATCAGTGAGTGGCTCCATCCAAACTTTGCAAGGCCACCACTTGTGACCATTGGGGTGGTGGCCTTTCCTTCCCTTTTTTCTGAGCACCCTAGATGGACCAGAAAGTGTGAGACTTCTAGTCTTGAAACACTTTCCTTCATCCACAGAAACCTGCAACTCATAAGCAGTTTTAATGGCTGAGGTTTTTACAGCTCCTCCCACCCACTCAGATTTGAGGGAGTCTGGTGGCTGGTGGAAGGGAGGAGAGGTTACATTTAATGGAAAAGCTGCACGTCTCTGTTGCTGGCTGCAGGCCGCCTGAGTACCACAAAGCGGGGCTTTGTCCTTGTTCTGCAGAAACCTGTGCCTATGGGGACAGGCAGAGGCTGCCAGAATCTGGCCCTGGTAGCCCTCCCACCGCCCAGCTCACCAGGGGTCCTGAGGTACCTTTGGTCCTAGAGGGTGTGCATTTCAGCTGAGCTGCCTGGGATCCTAGCTTGGTATGACTAATAGGCATGCTGTAGTCCCACCACATTAGCCTGTTGGTGTGGCTTGAGGAACAGTGTCACATAGCTGACCTGGAACACGTGGGGGAATACACCCTCACCACACCCCACCCCCGGTAAAATTTCTTGTGAAAAGACCGTGTTGTTTCTAATTCACACTGGATGATAGAGGATCCCAGATGGCTAGGGGAATTATATGACCCCCTCACACACACCCCTGCTCAATTGAGGGTCTAGTTTAGGTCTGAGAAGTCTGAGGTGTGTCCTAAGCTGCCAGGATTCCCTGAAGGACATACCTTGTCACACGCGCACACCCTCTCTCCCCTGAGGTGGTACCGCTAGTGGATGCTGGCGGGTGGTGGAAGGCAGTACTCAGCCTGTGAGAGAATGTGAAGGCACTCACATGTCCTGCTCAACAGCAAGGCCCGGGCAGCAGAGCCGCTCAAGGCTGTGTTCTTGGCTCAGGCTTCTGCATTGCTGCGCCATTAGCCTCACTGATTTTCCACTCTGGCTTTGCCAGCCGCTCCCCAAAGTCAGGGAGGAGGAATTTCTCAGGGAAGAAAGAACAAATGGTTATCCAGAGGACTTGCTGTTGGTGGGGGCTGGGAGGGAGCCCATACAAAGAATCAAGCTGGAATTCTGTCACCTGGGACTACCTGTGGGGAAGGAAGAACTGGAGGGAGCTGAATTCTGCAAGAGTGGGTCAACAGGGCCCCAGCAAGGGGTCAACCCTGTCAACTGGGAGCAGGGTGACTCTGGGTTGTAATGTGTGGACTTGGAGAAGTGAGGAATCATTATCCAGGAGGTGAGGGCCAGGTCACAGAGCCTGACCAGCAGCCATGCCCTGTTTTTTCCAGGGCCTCGTTCCTCTAGGCTATTGGAAAGTCTGGCCCCCGTCCCCTGGACAACACCTTTACTTCCCTCTTCCAAGGAACCTGGAAATGAAACAACTTTTTGTCCCCTAACAGGGAGACACCCAGCTGCTCTCTCTCTTCTCAGTTTTTTTTTGTTTTTTGTTTTTTTGTTTTTTTTTTTGTTTTTTTTGTTTTTTGTTTTTTTTTTTTGTCGTTGTTCAGCTACCTGGGTTTTCTGCTTCTAGAAGATGGCCATACCTTCAAAGACCTTTATGTCTGCCTATCCTACTCCAGCCCTCTTCTCTGGGGTTAGCTGAAAGTTAACTGCTTTAGCTGGGCTCCTAAGGGCCTCTGGGGGCAAACTCTTAAGAAATTCCCTTAGGTTCTCAACCTGTGGGTTGTGACCCCCACAGGGTTTTAATATCAGATGTTTACATAATGTTAACAGTAGCAAAATTACAGTTATGAAGTAGCAATGAAATCATGTTATGGTTGGGGGTCACCACACCATGAGGATCTGTGTTAAAGGGTGGCAGCTTTAGGAAGGTCGAGAACCACTGCCTCTGACTTTCATTTTGCAGTCTACCTGTGATGTGACTAGTAGGGAAAAATGGTTTTCTGGGCCGTCTTCATGGCTATGCTGCCAGTAGAGCGCTGGCCTTGAGTATCTGCCCTCACATTGCCCCTGATCTGGTCTTTGACTAATACCAGTGTCCTTTCCCCCTTACCACATGGTCCCTGCCATCTTCATACTGAGCAAGGCTGGAGAGAGGGTTCTTATCCCTGAGTTGCTGTGCCTCCTGGGATGGCTTGTGTAAGAGAGGTGATTCAGGGGCAGTGGCCCTCTTGGTTAGCCTGAAAGCAGCGGCTTCCCAGACCCTGAACGTGTAGGCAAAGTAGGTGAGAGGGCCTGGCAGTTCAGCAAAATGTAGACTCGCTGCCCGTGAGCATGGGTAGAAAACACCAGTACTGAAATTTCAAATGGTTAATTAGCAAAGACAATTGTGTCCAGATCTAACCCCAGTGTTCTCTAACAGTGACTGCTAGACTCTGGCAATCACCGGCCCATTCCTTTACTGGTTCCCATCCATCTATCCAAATATGTCCCTGTTTTCCTTGAATGTAATGTAACATGCATCTTATACACGACCATTTGCTTCCATGTCATTTTATGTGTATGGGTGTTTACTATGTGCATGCAGTGCCTGTGGAGGCCAGAAAAGGGTGTCACCCCCTGAAACTGAAGTTACAGACTGTTGGAGCTAGGAAAAATGGAACCAGGGTCTTCTGCAAAAGCAACAAGTGCTTTTAACCATTGAGCATCACTCTGGCCCTATGTCTCCATATTATGAATGAATCCCAGGCCCTCTTTTTTTATTTTGTAGTCATCCAATGCTTACTTTATTCTGCAGTACAGTGTAATTTTTTTTTTTCTTTTTGGAATGTCATCCCTACCCCACCCCAGGCTTTGTATATACTAGGTAAATGATCCTATTTATTCCACTAGAACAAAGATCTGTGCCATTGAAAAGAATGTCTTTACTATTTGTTTTTGTAAGAGGGGGTTCTCATGTAACCCAGACTCATTTTGAACTCAGTATGTAGCAAAGGCTGATCCTGCAATTACATATGTGTGGGACCACACTCTTTAAGAACATTGTTTTGGGGGGCTGGAGAGATGGCTCAGAGGTTAAGAGCTCTTCCAGGGGTCCTGAATTCAATTCCCAGCAACCACACGGTGGCTCACAACCATCTGTAATGAGATCTGGTGCCCTCTTCTAGCCTGTAGGGATACATGCAGGCAGAACATTCTATACATAATAAATAAAAATAGAAAAAAAATCTCTCTCTCTCTCTTTTTTTTTTTTTTTTTTTTGTTTTTTTTTGAGACAGGGTTTCTCTGTGGCTTTGGAGGCTGTCCTGGAACTAGCTCTTGTAGACCAGGCTGGTCTTGAACTCACAGAGATCCACCTGCCTCTGCCTCCCGAGTGCTGGGATTAAAGGCGTGCACCACCAACGCCCGGCTGAAAAAAAAATCTTAAGAAAAAAAGAAGAACATTGTTTTGTTTGATTTGATTTGGTTTCTCAAGACAGTGTTTCTCTGTGTAGCAGCCCTGGCTGTCCTGGAACTCACTCTATAGACCAAGCTGGTCTGGAACTCACAGAGCATCCATTCACCTATGCCTCCTGAGTGCTGGGATTAAAGACTTGAGCTACCACGCCTGGCTAAAAACATTGTTTTGATGGGATGTAGTTCATACCTTTAATTCTAGTACTTGGAAAGACAGTGGCAGGTGTATTTCTGTGAGTTCAAGGCCACCTTTGTTTTTTGACAGAGGTCTTGTTACACTGTAGCCCAGGCTAGCCTTAGAACTCATTATGTAGTGTAAACTCACTGTAGTTCTCTGGCTTCAGCCTCCTGAGAGCTGAAATTATAGTGTGACTCACCACACCCAGCTAAACACTTTTTTTTTTTTTTTTTTTGTGTGTGTGTGTGTGTGTGTATACACATTGTTCCTACACCAGAAGAGAGCACCAGATCTTATTATAGATGGTTTCGAGCCACCCTGTGGTGGTGCTGGGACTTGAACTCAGAACCTCTGGAAGAGCAGCCAGTGCTCTAAACCTCTGAGCCATCTCTTCAGCCCCATAAACATATTTTCCTACAAATAAAATTTGCCTATGCAGCCAAGGGAGGTTACCTTAAAAAATGTTTTACTTCTTTTTTTTTTTTTTTTTTGACATGGTGTCACACACCTTTAATCCCAGCACCCTGGAAGGAGAGGCAGGTGGATCTCTGTGAGTTCGAGGCCAGCCTGGTCTACAGTGTAAGTTCCAGGACAGCCAGGGCTGCACGGGAGTGGGTGGGGCAGGGTGGTGGGGGTGGTGTGTGTTCTTGTCCTTCTGCATGCTTGCACAGGGGTGCAGCAGCCAGAAGTCCTCTCTGGGTGTCTTCCTCATTTGAGGCAGGGTCTCTCTATTGAACCTGAAGCTCACCACCAATTAGGCTACACTGGCTAGCCAGCAAGTCCCAGGGGTCCTCCTGTCCACCCTCCCAGTGTGGGGGGAGGCTGGCTCCCTGCTGTGTCCAGCTCTTTACATGTAAGTGTTGGCATCAGGGCTTATGTGGAAAGCACTTTTACTTGAGCACCTCCCCAACCTTTGTTTTTAATTTTTTTATATTTATTTTTATTTTCATTGGTGTTTTGCCTGCATGTATCTCTGTGTAAGGCTGTCAGATCTTGGAGTTCAGACAGTTGTGAGCTGCCTTGTAGGTGCTGGGAATCTAACCCAGGTCCTCTGGAAGCGCAATCAGTGCTCTTAATCATTGAGACATCTCTCCAGCTCCCATTTTAAAGTTTTTGATTACATTCCTATATCAAATTACTCTTTAGAAGTAGTACCAGTAAAATTCTTTTAGAATAATATTAAATGCTACTTTGTGGCATCTTTACACTTTCATACTTTCCATGTTTGCATCTTTATGATGATCCCATTGACAGTTTTTAGTCTCATAACTAAAGGGGTATATTGAGGTTTGGGAAGTCCGGTAACTTGCCTAAAGTTAGACATTTGGTGAATGTCTAACTTTACTACAATTTTGCTTTATTTATTTCAGTATGGTATTGTGCTTATCCTCATATCAAACTGAAATTCAGACAAAGAAACACGAATCCCTGGGGAGTCTGACTTCACCTTTCTTTGAGATCCCTGCCTTGTGCTGATTTTCTTGACATTCTGAGGCTATTCAGACTGACCTTAAACTAGGAATTCCACTGCCTGGGCCTCTCCAAATAGTAGGATACCCTCTATAGTCATTCCTTTCTGTAAGGTTTTTCATCAATCACAGGTCTGTGAAGTGCCATAAAAAACGTGGTTTCCAAGTCTACAGTCATCCGTAGGACAAAACTTGCCTTTTGCATACTAACATAGAGACTTCAAACTTGGGAAAGGTATAGTCAGGGGTCCCCAAAGTGTCAGCTAGCACAGTAGAGTTGGTTCATAGGTCAAGCTTTATTAAAGATTTGTAAAATGTGTAGTTTATGTGCATGAGTGTTTTTGCCTGTGTGCATGTTAAGTGTACCACATGCCTGGTGCCCTTGGAAGCCAGAAGTCAGTGGATCCCTGGAACTGGAGTTACAGACAGTTCCCTGGGTCCTCTGCAAGAGTGGCAAGTGCTCTTAACTGCTGAGCCATCTCTCTCCAGCCGCTAACCGGTGTAAAAACTGTGATTGGAGAGAGGGAGGCAGAGGACTACATATTAAGTTTCAGGCTGGCTAGGGATATATATCAAGACCTTTTCTCAAAAAGCAGTCAAGGCTGGGCATAGTGGGGCGTGCCTTTAATCCCAGCACTGAGGTGGAGCTGTGAGTTAGAGGCCAGTCAGTGAGACCGTGTCAAAAAGAAAAAAACAGGGGTGGATTAGAATCAAGGCCAGCCCTGGCATCACCTAATCTCAGCAGAGGCATACAGAGTTCTAGGCCAGCCTCGTCTATATTATGATCTCTGGGTCAGTCAAGTCTATATAGTGAGACTCTGTCTTTAAAAAACCCAAGGACCAGAGCTGGAGAGAGAGCCCAGAGATTAAAATGTACTGGCAGCTCTCATGGAGGACCTTGTTTCGATTTCTACACCCACATGATGGCGTGCCACCAACAGTAAGTAACTCCAGTTCTAGGGGACCTGATGCCTCTTCTTACATGTGGTGCACATACATACTCTCTGGCATACATGTATACACATAAAATTAAATAAAACAACAACAAAGCATGGACCAGTAAAATGGTTCGGTGGGTAAGTGTACTTGATTACCTGAATTCAGTCTCCAAGACTCATGTGGTGGAAGTAGAGACCCTCTGACATCTTACTTGTGTGCCTTGGTATGCCAGCCCCCACTCCACACAGCAGTGCCCTGGGAAGAGAATACAATGTATTGAAATTTAGTAACTGTCTTTCCCACTTTTGTCATTTGGATTTTAAAAGGAAAAGTGAATAGTCTGAGGGTCCCCCTCATGAATGCTTGAGTGGGTCCCTTCTGCCCTCACCATGGGTCAGGCTTAGTTTTGGCCAGCATTAACCTTTTGTTGTTGTTTTGCTTAGTTTTGGTTTTTTGAGACAAGGTCTCTTGATGCAGTCCTAGCTTTCCTGGAACTTGCTATGTAGGCCAGGCTGGCCTCAAACTCATAAAGATTCTTCTGCCTCTTATCTTGGGGGGTGCTGGCATTAAAAGAATGTACCACCACACCTGGAGAATTAACGTTTAATAGACTTGCAGATACAATGAAGAACTAATTTAGGGAGTGATGTTTGAAGCCCACATAAGATGGCCTTTTGCTCAAAGAAAAGGGGTACATTGCTTATCTGTAGCCTGTATCTATTAGTATATATTATGTTTGAATATATAGATATTTAAATTTATTTGCTGCCTTAATGATGTTCTGAGAAATGTATTATGAAGAGATTTGGTCATCATGCAAACAAGATAGACTGTTCTTACAAACTTTTGTAATTGTAGCCCACCACACACCTAGGTCAGCAGATAACCGGCTGGGTTTCCTTCTTCACCATGTGAGTTCCAGGGTCTGAATTCAGGTAGTCAAGCCTAAAATCAAGCCTATAATTGTTTTATATGTAGCAGGTTACATTCTAAAGTAATGATTAAAAAGTGTAGCATAGTCAGATCTGAGATGGCTCATCAGGGAAAATGCTTGCTGTGTGCAAGCCTGGGGAATCACTTGCTGGCTGAATTCAGTCCCCAGAACTCCAACTCCACAGAGTTGTCCTTTGGCTTCCACAGGCACAGGGGGGCACTGTGCACATACATAATGATAGATAGTAAGTAATTTTTAAAGATGCTTTCAGTACATCTAACCTACTCAATATCATTGGCCCACTTTAAATGTGTTCAGTGTGCTTACCCCAACCCTAAGATCGACAAAATCATCTAACATAAAAGCCTAAGTTTAGCCATGTTGGAACATATCTCTATAATTGCCTGTAATCCTAGCTGTTTGGGTGGTTGAGGCAGAGGGATTGCAAGTTTGAGGCCATTTAAGGTGTAGGATGTAACTTAGTGGCTGGGTTGCTTACCATGTATGAGGGCCCTGGGTTCAGTTTCCAAAAGTTACAAAAGTTTGTAAGAACAGTCTATCTTGTTTGCATGATGACCAAATCTCTTCATAATACATTTCTCAGAACATCATTAAGGCAGCAAATAAATTTCAAGCCTGTTTTATGAAAAGTCAGTTTCAGCCCTGGTGATCCTGAGCTGCTTGGGATCTGTAGCTAATGCCCAGTATGGCAACAAAGACTGTGGCATATGAGGGGCCTAGAATATGGTCAGCATTTGTTTCTACTTTCCTACCATGTTGTAGTTGCAAGTTTTCTGTTGTGGTGATTCTTACTGGGTGTTTGTGTGTTTGGGGTTTCTGAGACAGGGCTTCTCTTTGTAGCCCTGGCTGTCCTGGAACTCTCTCTGTAGACCAGGCTGGCCTCAAACTCACAGAGATCAACCCACCTCTGCCTCTGGCTCCTAAATTCTGGGATTAAAGGCGAATGCCACCACACCTGCCTTCAGCATTTCTAATCTTAAAACTGAAAAGCTGGCTAGGCGGGGTGAATCTGTAATGTCAGAATTTGGGTGAAATGTGGGCTAGAAGGGACCTAGTGCTGGAGGTTAGCCTTCATATTTCACAAGGAAACTGAGTCATAACAGGAGATAAACTGCCCAGAATCACTGTACAGTAGTAGGGTCTTCTCGCTCAGTCCCTCTCTGCTGTACTGAGCCGTTGGACCTGGGACTAAGTGAATCTTAGACGACCCTCTCTTTCCAGAGGACATTAGGATTGTTTTGCTGAGGGAAGGAGTCTGTACCCAAAGAGTCCCATAGAGTCCATGGCTCTGGATTACCATGTAGAAAGGTACAGAGAGACCCTGCCCTACGGAAAAGTCCCCCTCCCAAAACAGACCCCCCCCCACACACACACACCAAGCTTTTTTGAACACTGAAGGAGACTGCTAGTCCTTGATGCCGTGTGTGCAAGAAGTAGAGGCTGAAGGGAGAATGTTTTGTGGACAGGTAGGCTATAAATGAAGCTCCATTCTCCATTCTGGGCATCTGTGGCTTCCAGATCTTTAGGGTCTTAGAGCTGTTACCATTTCTGTTGTTGTTAGATCCAAATACATGTACCCTCAAGACGGGGTCTCTGTAGGCAGCTCTGACTGCTCTGGAACTTGCTAGGTAGCCTAGGTTGGCCCTTGAACTTTTGTTAGTGCTCTTGCTTGGTGTCAGGACATGAGCCATCACAGCCACATTCATACCGCTGCTCAGCAATTTCTAGAACTTTCACCTTCCCTAACTGACGCTCTGCCTGTTAACCAATTAACCACCTTTCTACATGTCATTTCATTTTAAGAAGTTGTAGTGTGTTTATTTCCATATTGTGAAAATAAGCATTATCACCATTACCATCATCATTATTATTTTAAAGGCAGGGTATTGTGCAGTCTGGCTGGCATGCCTCTTCCTCTGGATGCACATACCCATACACAGTGCTAGGATTTCAGATGTGTGTGCCACCAAAGATCACCCCTCCCCCTTTTTCTTTTCTTTCTTTCCTTTTTTTTTTGGATATGTATGTGTGAAGTGACAGTGGGGATTCGACTGGAGCCTCAAGAATGCCTAGTAAGTGCCCCAGCTGTGGGCATTTCTCTGTGGGAAAAGTGACATGAGTGAAAAGGCCATTTCCCCACCCTGGAGTGGGTGGTCTAAAGCTGGGACTCTCTGACCTCAACACCCCCAGACTCACTGGCACGGCGAAAACAGACAGCAGGCAACAGTGACAGCACATAGCAAATTGTTCACTTCAGCACCATCTGTGGGGTTTTTTTGGGGGGGGGGCGTAGGGGGGCAGAAGGCACATTCCGAAACAGCTGACTCTCCAACCGAATGGATCAGCAAGTTTGGGGGAATGAAACTTTTCCTGCCCAGCTGCTGGCCTTTTCCTTCTCCAAAATGGAGCTTCCGAGCCGGGGGGGAGGGGCAGGGCGGCCCTTGGAGGCGCGGGGCGCTTGGGGGTTGGGCAATGCATTCCTTTCTTTAAGGAACCTGACCAGACTTTAAGGTCAGGGCCTTGGGAAGAGTGGGGCTGCTGAGTTACCTCTACTCGGTAGAGTCCTCTTACTCCCTTCCCTCCCCCACGCTTAATGATCTTTCCCATTACAGAACCCAGACCAGGAAGTGCATGACAGGTCGCAGCTGCAGACACATGGCTGGGAGGCCTGGGCTCCCTGCCAGCTGTGGGAGGGTCCAAGCAAGCTCCCTAGCAACAGGACCACCACCCTGTAACACGTAGCACCCCTCCACCCGCAACCCCGGACCAACAACTCCGCAGAGATGTTCCTGGGCGTTCTATCAGTTGGTCATCAATTGCAGTTTCGATGTGAATTTAGGAAGTGACTTCTGGTGAAGGAGACGATTCACCTGCGAAGCACCCACAGCTTGAGGCGCTTCACATCGTCTTAACAGTCTCCAGCTATTTTTTTTTTTTTTGTTTTTAAACTCAAAATTGAAGCTACCTAGTATGACCACAACAGCTTCCTAATGGTCGTGTTTGAATGTGCACGGGTATCCAGCGGGGCGGTGTTGACAGGCAGTCTCCATGCTTCCACAAACTCTTTTCCTCCCCGATTTTGTCACGATTCAGGCCATGTTGTATGTCTGTGTATGTGGCGTGGGGGAGCACGGCCTCAAAAGCAGAGGCTTTGTAAGCACACAGGCGCGGGTTTGTGATCCCTCTGTAGCAGGACTGGCCCTTCCCATTTAAAATTGCTCAGGAAATGTTAGTGGACCCTAAACTACCCTAGGAGGCAGTTGTCACACAGGAGTTTGTCTCCACTGCCAGCTGTGTTGTTGGCTTTCTTCCCTGAATCTGCCATGGCCGCATTCCTCTGGTGCCAACTGAGACATAGTGACTCAAACTTCTGGGAGCCCTGAGCACAGCCCGCCCTTCCTGGAGCTGCAGGGTATCTCCACCTCCCCTCATCTAGGGTTCTTTCTGGCCAGTAAGCTAAGAGAGAGAGGAGCAAAGTGTATTAAGGAACCAGCTGGGGGAAAGGGTACAGGAAGAGATTTTTTTTCCTTCTTGGTCCAGGGTTTTATCAGCAGAGCCAGAACTTTTGCTGGGGGAAAGAGGAGACTTGATTCCTTTGTTAATCACTTAATTACAATCCTTCCAGCTGGACCAAGCTGGGTGGGGGTGGGGAACACCAGGGCCTGGGTACCATATTCCCACTGGGAAAAGTACAGGCTGATACTCAGGTAAAGTTTGAGCCCTGACGGAACACAGTTCTGATGCCCGCCTTTGTCTGTTTTAAGGTTGAAACAAAACTTTTGGTCTGGACTCCCAAGTAAGGTTCTGCCTGTTACCTCCTCCTGGCCAGCTCTTGAGTAGCTGATTTTGGGGGGTCATGTGGTGGCTGCAAAGACCCTAGCTGTGGCTTTGGCCATCATGAGCAGCTCTGCACTAAATTATAGTGATGAGGTGGGACACACACAAGGCTGAAATCTTTTTTTAATAAAAACAAAACAAAACTTCAGCCCCAAGCCCCTGGGCTCCTGAATGGCGATGGCTTCCTGTCAGGATTAGCTCGGCTGCCTGGGCATGTGTGTGCTGCCTTTCTCCTCAGGAAATACCTTTAGTAAGCCCCGGTGGAGTCCCCATGGCAACCAGAGAGGGGACCTGCTGACAGAGGCCATTCAGCCCTCGTTGTTCCTCGGCCCCTTTGTTGTTGGCTTTATTGCAGCCCCTATGGCAAGCCCTGTGGTTTGCACCATTTTGTCAGCTGAAAGTGGAGTTTTACATTTTAATGGGCTGTTCTGGCAGCGGCCCATTTGCATGCAAAATGTTCCTTCTTGCTCCTTTTCCTTTTCTTAAAAAAAAAAAAAAATCTGTCCAAACCCCCAGGTCAGGGCCTGGATGCTGCTGACAGGGAGATAGGCCCTGATAATTGATTGCCACCGGTTTCTCGTGCCACACACCTATGCTCCCCCATTTTTTCGGCATCCCTTCATCGAGCAGATTTCAGAGGTCACAGATCTCTTGAAGCTCCTTCTCTTTTCCCCGTCCCTCATACAGTGATAGTTCTCACCTGGGATTCCGCCGAGATTACTTGCTGTCTTGGTCTTATTAGACTAAAGTAAGTTTTCGGTTCTATTTCAAAGTCAAAATAATGTAATAAAAAACCTCTGCTGAGGGCCCCTGGAGCCCCGCAGTGCTCTTCTTAGTTCCTTTTAAGTTGCTTTCAAAGCCACCCCGAATTCCTCCCACATCCACAATTGCTCCCTCATTTATCTCTGGGAGCTTGTGCCAAGACTGTAAACATCCTAGGCCACCATCTCCCTCGTGTTGCCCCTGGTGCCTCTCTCCCTTCGTGTTCTTAACCCAAAAATCCCAACCAAAAGTGATTACCAGAGGTGACCCTGTCTGGATTTTGTGGAGGGAGTCCTTTGGTACCGAAGATGTCATTAAACCATTCCTGACCTTTGAGAAGGAATGAGACACGTGTGCAGACCATTCTAGCCATTAGGCAACGAGGCTGATGTATAAATAAAGCCATGAACACTTTGAAGTCTATGGAATGAAGGCCAGGCTGAGGCAGGAGGATCTTACTTCGGACCACCTCATGCCTCACGGGGAGGGGATGTTTCTAAAATGAACAATTTGGTGACACACACCTTGAATCCCAGCACTTGGGAGGCGGAGGCAGGTGGATAGACAGTAAGTTCCAGGCCAGCTAGGTATATATAGTGAGATTCTTTCTCAAAGACAAAAAAACAAAAACAAAACAAAACTGTGGCCGGCGATGTAGTCAATTGGTAGAATGCTTACCTAGATTGTGGGAAGCCCTGTGTTCAGTCCTGAACACCACATAAAGTGGGCATGTGGTAAACGCCTGTATTGCCAGCATTCCTCCTGAGTGGTCAGGGAAGGAGTGAGTATTGTAATCCAGGCAGACCTGGCCCCGCCTCTCATCCACCTGCGCATGTCAGGTGTATGTTCCCTGAATCTTTAAAAGAAAAGCTCCACCCACTTCTGCTCCGGCCCCTGCCCCCTTCCCTTCTCTTTTGTCCTGTCTCTGTGTCTCTTTACCTTACTTTCTTAACTCCCCCTCAATAAAACTTTAAATATGAGTCACATCTACAGGTCTCTGTTTCTCATCCACCGGGCCGTCCATCACCCACCCCCCCCAGCCCCCCACCCGCCCAGGGACCGTGATCCTCGAAGTCCCAGCGCAGGACTGGAGACCCGCCACCTGCGGTCCCAACCCAGTATTCTTTATTCCTAACAGCGAGGCATGGAGTTTCTTTAACTATAAATCTAGGAATAATTTGAGGCGATTTTTGTTGTTGTTGTTGTTGTTAGAGAAAGACATTTAAGGGAAGCAAGAATGGCAAAGTGCAAAATAAATATAAGATATAATGAGGGAGTGTGGAGACTGGGCCACTAAGGCAGGGGAGAGGAGATAATGAAAAAGATTTTGTTTTTGTTTTTGTTTTTTTTCCAAGACAGGGTTTCTCTGTGTAGCCCTGCCTATCCTGGAACGCTGTAGACCAGCTCTATAGCCCAGGCTGGCCTCAAATTCACAGATCTGCCTACCTCTGCTTCCCGAGTGCTGGGGCTAAAGTGTACGCCACCATGGCCAGCAACTCTGGATTCTTGAGGAGGAAATAACCTGGGGATCTCAAAGTGTGAGAGGCCAGGTGACAGTGTGTCTTATGAGCTTTTGAGCCAGGGCCTCTGACACCCCTGATCTGTGGAGCTGGGCCAAAGAGAGGATTGGCTGTTCCTTTGCCTAATGTTCTTCTTCTGCAGTGGGCTGCCGCAGAAGGTGTGGGGTGGGGGTCAGAGGTTATCAGCTGAAAACTGTCAATGAAGGGTGAGAAGACAGGTGTCTGCTCAGCTGACTGCCAGAAGCTGAGCCAGAGAGGACAGCATGAGGGCTTCGAGTGTCCCTGTGGCCAGGACTGATGGGGGATGTTCTTCATTGCTGTGCATGCCACCAGTGGGTCATCTCTCACTGTCTAGAACACACTTGGGATGAGAAGCATGGGGGAGGGGCCCAAGACACAGTTGACCAGACACCTAGAGCCTTTTTGTTTTGTGACTTTGCAAGAAGGCTCACAGTCTCCACTTCTTTTAAGTGGGGAGCAACACAAATAACACGGTTACGAATAAGCATGTTTTGTGAAGTGCCGTGCACAGTGCCAAAAAGGACATCATCATTGGGAGTGTGCCATGAGAGGGTTACACCCCATCCCCAAATCTGCTCAATTGAAGGGGCCCTTCAAGTTAGAAGCATTGTTTGTTTTGTTATTGCTTTGTTTGTTTTGAGATGGGGTCTCAGTGTGTAGCCCTGGCTGCCCTTAAACACACAGAGATCCCCCTGCCTCTGCCTCCCAAGTGCTGGGATCAAAGACATGCGCCACAACCCCCTGGCTTGTTGTGGGATATTTGTACACTGTGTGAAGATGTCTTGCTGTGATTGGTGTAATAAAGGCCTGAATGGCCAATAGCGTGGCAGAAGAAGATAGGCAGAATTCCCCAGGAGAGAGAGAAGGGAAGGAATCTAGGTGTGTAGATTTTGCTAGAGACTCTGAAGAAGTCGGACATACTGTACAGAACAGAGGTAATGAGCCATGTGGCAGAATGTAGATTAACAGAGACAGATTAAGTTATAAGAGCTAGTTGGGAAAAGGCCTAAGTTAAGGCCAAGCTTTCATAATTAATATTAAGTCTCTGTGTCATTTGGGGAGCTGGTAGTCCCACAAAAGAAAGCCCAACTACACACCATGAACTCCACAAGGCTGCTTTCAGATGAAATGACAGCCTGGAGAAAAGTGTGGCTCTATTGTTTTCGGGTATCTTGTTTGTACAGTAGTTTAAGTATCCTTACATAATGAATGGGAAGTGTCACACAGGGTGAATGGCAAAATGTTTTGCAAATTTGTTGTCTGACTGCATTGGTTTAAAATTGCATTTATTTTTAATGGTGTGTGTGTGTGTGTGCTCGCTCGTGATTGTACATGTAGGCCATGGTGCATGTGAGGTGGTCAAGAGAGAGCGTATAGAAGTCAGTTCTCTCCATTACTCAAGTCCTAGAGGTAGAACTCAAGTCAGGATTGAGCAAGCTTTCTTACCAAGTGAGCCATCCTGCCGGCCCAGGAAGTGATATTTTAACATGCTTTTCCAGCTCCGTTTATTCATGTGGCACGAGAGAACTGCATTTTCCGTCTCCGCAGACAGGTGTGTCCCCAGGGATTTCTTTAATGGCTGTCTTCTATTGACCGCTGTACAAGCTGAAGTGTAATAAGATTTATATGGATTCCAGCCTCAAGGCTCCATCTCCCACTGACATAGATAGGGTTCATGTCAGAAAACAGATTTAGAGTCAAGAGATCGATCAACATACTCAGGCCAGAATTACCCGCTAAAGACTGGGACATTTCTGGCCAGCTCTGACATAAGCAAAAATGTCATCTCTCTTGGCTTGTTGGGAAGTTACAACAAGTTATAGCCAAAATATTTGGGGTACAAGTAGGAAGGGGGGCAATAGGGTTTCATTCACATTAACCAACATAAAAGCACTAGGAGAAAGATCTCCTTCCTGTGCCCTCTGCAGCTGATATCTTTAAGATTTCTGAAGTGTGGTCCTCCCTTCTGCTCCTAGAGAAGCAGGATGGGGTCGGCACATCCTTTCCCTCCCTCTTAGGGAACACTGGTCCAGCCTGTTTTCATGATCTTTCATCTGCATCAAACCTGCCTCAAGCAGGTGTCAGCAGGCAACTATGAAAATCTCTCCTGTCTTTTCCTCCCAGCATCCCTCCTTCCTTCTTCTCTTCTCTCTATGTTGCTGGTGTAGCCCAACCTGGCATTCACTTCTGGATTCTCCTCTTCAGCTTCCCTGTTGCTGGGGCACCTGACCATTCTCTCCTATGTTTTAGACAGTTGTACACAGGTTTTAGGATCCAGGGCTGCAGCTTGAGCTGTCTTGAGGATGCTCAATGCAAGCTCTGTGGAACCTGCCCACTCCTGGTGGTGATACTAGGCACTCCATTCAGTAGGTCCTGAAGCACCCGATGTATGGCTTTTGTTTGTTTGATTTTTCTGTGGCTTATTTTTTTTTTAACACCCTGCAGACAAGCTTGTGAACATTATTTGTTGACTCACAGTCAAACATCAGCCTCATATCAGATAGATCACTGACAATCCAGACGTCATAGGCCTCCAGACACAGCACCCTGTCTTGTCTTTCAGCATGAGATACATAAAGCAGAGGTTTGACTGGCCATTTCGTCAGAGCACCCCGCCCATTGTACACACCAAGGAAGGACTGCCTTTGTATTTGATTCTTAAAAGATTTTTCTTAAAGTTTTACATAGTTTTATGTTTTCTGGGTATGTGTGTTTCTGTGCATCACATGTTTACCAGGTTTCTGAAGAGGTCAAAAAAGAGCATTGGATCTCCTGAAACTGGAACTTTTAGTGGTGACTGTGAGCTTCGGTGTGGATGCTGGGATTCAAACCTGGGTCCTCTGGAAGAGTAACCAGTGCTCTTCACCACTGAGCCACCACTCCAGCCCCTTTGAAATGTTTTTCATTCGGCCAGGAGGGACACACCTAATCTCTGTACTTAGAAGCAGAAACAGGCAGATCTCTTGTGAATTTGAAGCCAGCTTCCAAATGAGTTTCAAACCAGATAGGACCACATAGTGAGACCCTGTTTCAAAAAAAAAAAAAGTTTTAAAAAAATTATGTTTTTGTGTTTATTATGTATGTATATGTTATGTATATATGTTAAGATCAGTGGTCAGCTTTCAGGAGTTGATTCTCGTCTCCTACCACGTGGGCTCTGAGGGGCAAACGTGGAACATTGAGTTTGGCAGCAAGTGCCTTTACCCTGAACCATCTGGCTGGCTGGTTGGTCCCGTACTTTTTCTAACAGGTCACATTCTTCAAGAACTGGAATGCAGATTTCTAGTGACTGAGCCATCAAATGTCTTCCTTTTCTTCATCCTTAGCCAGTTTAATAACAGTAGCTGGTCTCTCATTGACCAATGAGCCTGCTGCATGTAGCTCTAGCCCATTGGTCTTAACTGAAAAAAGTCCAGTTCAGAGGAGGCAAAAGAATGCCAAGTATTACTTGTCAAAGGAGGACATTGAGGACAATTTTTTAAACTATTTATATTTTTTATTTAAATTAGAAACAATCTTGGTTTACATATCAATCCCAGTTCCCTCTCCTTCCCATTCTTCCATGTCCCCCACCAACCCCCCATCCCATCCCCCTTTATGCTTCCCCAGGGAGGTTGAGGCCTTCCATGGGGGATCACCAAAGTCTGTCACATCATTTGGAGCAGGGCCTAGGCCCTCCCCCATGTATCTAGGCTGAGAGAGTATCCCTCTATGGGGAATAGGCTCCCAAAGTCCATTCATACAATAGGGATAAATACTGTTGAGTAAGGACAATTTTTAACAGCCATGGGTTGTTATCGAGCAATTAGCCACTTACCTAGGAACAGGGTCAAGGTCAGGGCCCTTCTATAGGACAGTAACACAGGTCCAATTGGTCTCCTTTCTGTCACCTCCCACAATAAACAGGCTTTCTCTCTGCTTTGTGAATGGAGAGCCTAACACACCTAAGGGCTCTGCTGTCAACTAAAAAGGCCACTAATGCTTTATGGCCTCTCAGCTGATTCATGAGTTTCATATCTGTGTCCCTGCTGTGAAGAGTTACAAAAACATTGTAAGAGTCAGGTCTGCTTTCTGGTTCATAGGGGATGGTTTGGGCACTTGCTATCACTGAGAGACAAGACTTCCCAATGTCTTCCAGTTGTCAATGGGATTCGATAAACCATGCACCAAAATACTAGTCTGCCATTAGAAAGAAGGAAGTAGGCCGGAATGGTGGTAGCCCATGCCTTTAATCCCAGCACTGAGGAGACAGAGGCACCGCTGGTCTACAGTTCGAGTTCCAGGATAGCCAGGGCTACACAGAGAAACCCTGACCTAAAAAACAAGGAAGGAAAGAAGGAAGGAGGGAAGGAGGGAAGGAAGGAAGGAAGGAAGGAAGGAAGGAAGGAAGGAAGGAAGGAAGGAAGGAAAAAATACTGAGACAAAAGATAAGACACAGAAGAACCTTGCCCACATGACACATGATCTGTGTAAATTTGAGGTCCAGCTTGATCTCCATAGTGAATGGACTTTCAGGATAGCTAAGGCTATAAAAAGGCCAGGCAGGAGTCACTTCTATGATTATGGGTTTTCTTGAGGCAGGGAGATAAAATAGTCTAAAATTAGATTTTTGGAATTCTTTTCTAACTCTGAATATGCAGGCAGTCCTCCATGTCTATGGATTCTATTTGCTGATTCAATCAACTGGATGGAGAACCTTTCGTCATTTTTTTTTTTTTTTTGTCTGTACTGAATATGTATGAAAACATAACCAGTATCGTGGACTAAATGCTGCTGGTATGTCAGGAGAACACAAGAGGCTGTTTGCTGTCGACAGAAGTCCGATTTCTGTGCAGGGGAAGATGCAGCTGTACCAAGGCACAGCCAGGTTTGGGTGCAAGACAGAGACATGGTTGGGTAGAGTGGAAAGACAGTATTGGTAGGAGCCTCAGAGGCCAAGAGGGTTTGGGTCTTACTTTATATCCAGGGTAAGATTTGGGTGAGGACAGCTGTGTGAAACTATGTAAACCAGAGTGTAGGGATAGGGAGTGTGAATAACAGGTTATCCCAGGATGGCTCTAGGAGCAGGAGGAGGCGGCCTGGAAACAAGAAGGCTGGTTTTGTAGAGCACAAAGATGACTTTCTTTTCCACGCTGGTCAGCACTGGCTGGAAGTTATGGCCATGCAAAAGGGCAGATTCCCTGGCTTCTCCCCTTGGGATTGACTCCTCTTGTCTTTTTTTCCTTTTGCTGAGTTTCCTTTGGGAATGGCTTTTTGTCTCTGGAACCTTTGTGAACAGGCTGTTTGATGCCTGAGTCTGAGAATTTGAGTTCACTGTTGACCAATGGCTGGTGCAGTTCCTGAGCAGCAAAATATTTAATCAGTGAGATCACTTGAGGGAAATAAGATGGGATCAATAGGAGGAGCGCTGTTGTGCTCCTTCAGGGTCAACTTCCAAGCTGTTTTTCTTCTTTTGGCAAAACCGTGAACCATAAAAAAATGGAAGGAATAGTCCGCCGCAGCTATTTTTAATCAGCTGTGTGCTCTGCCCTCCTCCATGGTGCACTCGTTGACCAGACTCACAAAAATAAACATGTGTTAGCCTGCTGGTACCCAGACCCCTTTTAAAGGAGTTCTCTTCCTTTCTCTGTCTGTGGTCTAGTATTTAGGAGAGAGTCTTCAGGCTAGTAAATGACAATGTTTGAGCTCTTTGGAAGAAGAACCATGTTGAACCTCTACATATCTAAAGTTTGTACCTAAAGTACAAACCAATGGAGACTTGAGAAAGAGTCATTAAAGTGAGAAGCTGGAGCCATGGCTGCTGGCTAGGAGGATCCAAGTTCAGAGGATCCCATGTGGTTCCCATCACCCCTGTCAGGTGACTCACAACCTTCTGTGACCCACACTCATGTGCACACGCCCACAGACACAAACACATACACATAGTTAAAAATAAAACATCTAGAACAGAGAGACTATAGCAGTGCCGTATCTCAATAGCACAGCATTTGTGTAGTGTTTGCAAAGCACTGGGCTCCACCCTCAGCACTGCAAAAAAATAAAAATAAAAATAAAAATAAATGTGGGGATCAGGGAGTCAGATATGGCAGGGCCAGTCTGTGCTCCACATCGAGTTCAAGACACCCTGAAACTCTGTCTCAGAAAACACAAATCTGGGTGTAAGCCAGGTGTGGTGATTTACACCTGTAACCCCCAGCACTCAGGGTGAAGAAGCAGGTGGATCTCTGTGAGTTCTAGGCCAGCCAGGGCTACAAAGTAAGACCCTGCCTCCAAAAAAAAAAGCCTGAAAATGGCAACACATACTTATAATCCCTAAATGGCAGAGGCAGAAATGGCATAATCACAAGTTTGTAGTTAGTTTAGGATACATAGCAAGTCCTTGTCTCAGAAAACAAGTAAATAAATGGATGGAGTTTAAAAGGCAAAGGGAAATCAGGAAAAAAGACAATAGGGAGAATGTCCGTGTCATTGGATCCACAAGTATTTAGTTGGGAACTCTTGGTGGTGACCCATCCCATCCTCTCACTAGCTGGTAGTGAGAACTGGCTTCCAGGAGGAGGTAGGTACTTGCCAGTCTGAACACTGGTGAATATCTAGAGAGAGGCAAAGGATGGGGTCAGAGCAGGGCTGAGGGCCAGCATGCTAGTTCAAAGTCTTAGGCACCTGCACCCAATTCTACTTAAGCCTAGGTGGGTGGCAGGCATGAGGGGCACCTGGTACATTCTTTTGGAGGAAGAGGCTAGTCATACATTTGAACACCCAAGAAAGAACGGAAACTTCTTTGTTTCCTTCTTAGCAAAGGGATCAACCAGTGTGGTTGGTTACTTACTAGTAGTGCCAAGAATATAGGTCATCCTGATGACACAGCAAGTCAGTCAGCTCACCCACTAGAGCTCTCCATATCATCAGATCTTCGGGTAGTTCTAGCTCTTTCTGCCTGGAATGCCTAGGGTGTGTGTGTGTCTGTCTGTCTTAGCTACTTTTCTCTTACTGAGAAGAGACACCAGAACCAAGGCAATTTATAAAGAGAAAACTTTTAATTTGGGGCTTGCTTACAGTTCCAGGTGAGTCTAGATGGGGAGCATGGTGGTAGGCAGGCAGGCATGGCACCAGAGCAGTAGCTGAGACCTTACAAGTTGGAGGGAGGGATAGACAGACAGATGGACAGACAGACTGATTGGGAGAGACTAGACCTGGTTTGGGCTTTTGAAACCTCAAAGCCCACTAGCAGTGATATGCCTCTTCCAACAAGTTCATGCCTCCTAATCCTTCTCAGAACAATTTGGCCAGCTAGGGACCAAACATTCAAATATATGAGCTTTTGGGAGCCATTCTCATTCAAGCCACCAGTGTGACGCTGGGTCGCTCGAGGAGGAAGGTGGGGTGCAGAAGAGCATGCACCCGGGCAGTGGATGAGAAAGGGTTTATGTGTGCCGTGTCTGCTGCCAGAGCAAATGTGCTGCTGTGGCAGCTGCAGGCCTTGGGCCTAACACCTGTTCTCTGGAGGCTCCCCTGAGCTGACCTCTCCTTGGCTGTCCCTCCCACACGTGCATCTGTGTTGCTGGAGGGCCAGGCCCCCACCCTCGCTGAGTCATGTGTACCCAGAGTCCTGATCAGCCAAATGCCTGCTCTCATCTTGGGCGTGGGGGCTGCTGGGTTTGTGATGGGTTGGGTTTATTCACTAGGGAAAGAGGTGAAGCTGACAGGGCTAAAAAGGAATGGGGTGTTCCAGTGGGAAGTGGCTGTTCTTGGCACAGAACTGAGCAGCAAATGGGGCAGGGGGCATTCTAGATACAGGAAAACCTTTCCCCTTAGGATGGAGGAAATTGAAACCTGCTTAATGCTGCTGCAGCTGCTTCCTAACTTCGGCCTCTTTCTTCCTTGACTTACGGAAAAGTGGGGTGGAGGAGAAGATCTGGGGCCTCAGGTTGCCCATCATTTCCAACTGGTACATAGTCCAGTCCCCAGCTCTGTGGCCTCATTGAGGCCCGGACAGTGCAGTCAGTGGCCTGTGGCTCACCTAACTCCCTTTCTCTCTCCTCCTCCTTTCCCCACTTGGCTCTTTTTCCCGGCCCCTGTGGGTGGCTGCAGCTCAGCCCTGGGGAGTCCCTGTGGAAGTGGAGTCTCTCCTGGTCCACCCTGGTGACCTGCTACAGCTTCGCTGTCGGCTGCGGGATGATGTGCAGAGCATCAACTGGCTGCGGGACGGGGTGCAGCTTGTGGAGAGCAACCGCACCCGCATCACAGGGGAGGAGGTGGAGGTGCGGGATTCCATCCCCGCCGACTCTGGCCTCTACGCTTGTGTGACCAGCAGCCCCTCCGGCAGCGACACCACCTACTTCTCCGTCAATGTCTCAGGTTGGTAGCAAAGCCCTCTCCCCATCCACTCCTCCAACTTCGTTTGCTGGTTTTAAAGGGAGGCCAACTTCCTTCCGGTCTGTGGTCTTCCCCTACTCTGCTTCAGAACTGCTGCCCACTAACATTGCTCCCTGCCCGCTGCGCTGCGTGGCTTAGCTCTCAAGAGGTTGACCAGGTACAGCAGATCCCAGCCAGTGACCCGGGACTGTTAAGACCTGCGGTTTCCCCAACACAGCGTGTCCCAATCATGTTAAGTGGGGCTCAGCCAGCGTCATCTTGTCAAGGCCTGGGATTAGTGATTGGAGCGAGAGAGTATATGGTGAGGTTCCTGCCTGGCTTTGTGGAGGAAAAGAAAAAAACCTGTTGTCTAGCTCACGGAAGGGTATGAGCTCTTGTTATTGGGATAATGATTGCTTTAGAATGTGATTTTCACAAAACCAGAATCTGAGAAAGAAAAGCTGAAACTTTTCTGGTGCCAAGATGTGGCTTGGAACCTTCTCCCAGGCATCATTTAGAGCTTGTCCCCAGTTGAGGAACATGCTTCCCTAAACCCCAAGAGTGGCAGCGGGGAATAGAGAGACTTCTGGTAAATGGATAGCGAGCCCCTTTCTGCCCCCCCCCCTTTTTTTTTCTTTTTTGAGACAGGGTCTCTACTCAGCCCTGGCTATCCAGAGCTCACTATATAGACCAGGCCAGCCACAAAACTCACAAGAGAGATGCCTGCTTCTACCTCCCGAGTGTTGGAATTAAAAAGTGTGCTCCACCACACCCAGGGTGTTTTTAAATGGGTGCATCCCAGTTGTATCGGACATGGTGGTGCACACCTTTAATCCCAGCACTCTAGAGGATCTCTGTGAGTTTGAAGCCAACTTGGTCTATATCCCTACATTGTGAGGCCCTGTCTTAAAACAACAATAAAAAAGGCTCTCTGGGGCTGGAGAGATGATGGCTCAGCTGTTAAGAGCACTTGATACTCTTGCAGGGGATCCAGCACCTTCTTCTGGCCCCCTTGGGATCCTGCATGCACATGGTACATGCTCATACAGGCTCAATACATACACATAAAGTAAAAAGAAATTCTGGGAGGAGAGAAAGAAAAGCAGGCAGCCCCCAGCCATCAGCAGGTCTACACTAGAGGATCCCCATGGTAGGCTGTTCATCTTACGGTTTTAGAAGTAGCTTCAAGGCCCATAGTGTCTAGACCTGCTTGGGTTTCTCCATGTTGATGTCCAAAGAACACCAATTCCTCAGCTGCTGTTGTGGGTACCCAGGTGGTACTGTTAGTTGGTATATAAGATGGAATTAAATAACTTGGGGTGGGGGGAGTAACTGGTCCTGCTGGAGCCATCTGGACTTCAGGAGAAGGCAGCGGCAGTGCATTGGGTTGGGATGAGCACTGCAGCATGCCGTTCTTAAACACAGACGGTCACTGAGGTAGTTTGGGAGAAACAGAGTCCTTAGGGAATGGATGGGTGTGTTGTCTGTGACTGCACTGAGCGGTCCTGATGAGGTGACTTCTGTTTGGGTGACAATCTGGAAATGCTCAGAAGTGCCTCAGGGCGCCCCCATTTCCCTTCTTCTCACAGATGCCCTTCCCTCCTCGGAGGATGATGACGATGACGATGACTCCTCTTCAGAGGAGAAAGAGACGGACAACACCAAACCAAACCGTAGGCGTGAGACACTGTTTTCTACCTTCTTTACAGACTTTGAGCCTTGAGAGTTGAGACTTAGGGGTAGGGCTGCCTAAATGGGAGGAGAGAGGCTCAGAGGGCCTGTGGGCCATGGTGCCTGGCTGCTGCCCCGCTAGATGGCCTGAGGTATTGAGCAGATAGATGGGTATGTGTGGTCCTGCCTGGGCCCTTGCTTCTGAGCCGGAGCACTCCTACTGCCCTCATCTGTCTCCCTTGGCTTTTCCTGGGCAGCTGTAGCCCCATATTGGACATCCCCAGAAAAGATGGAAAAGAAACTGCATGCGGTACCTGCTGCCAAGACGGTGAAGTTCAAGTGCCCATCCAGTGGGACACCCAATCCCACTTTGCGCTGGTTGAAAAATGGCAAAGAATTCAAACCTGACCACCGAATTGGAGGCTATAAGGTATGTGTGTGTTCATATTTAAGAAAAGTTAGAAGAAGACATTGGAGGGAGGGCTAGGATAGGAAACCCATATTAAATGCCTTTATTATTTTGTTGTTTAGTTGCCCCCTTTGGGAGGCGGTGTCTAGATAGGGTTTCTCTGTGTAGCCCTGGCTGTCTTAGAAGTCACTCTGTAGACCAGGCTGGCCTCCAACTCAGAGATCTACCTGTCTCTGCCTCCTGAGTACTGGGATTAAAGAAATATGTGTGCCACTATGCCTGGCCATCTTAAAGGACCTTTCTCAGGACAGATTATTGGAAATGAAATTATCAGATAGAAGAGTGTAGGTATGTTTTAAGCTGTCAGTACATAGAACCCACCCCCCTTCCTTTCCCCTTTCCTTGTCCTTCTGCATACCAAGCCCACAATGAGTCATATCTTCAAGCCCCAAGCCTAAAAGAGAAAATCAGTCATCTCCCCATAAGAAAACATGAGAATGACAAACTCACTAGACCTCTGCCAAGAAATACAGCATATGAAAGCGTTTGTGTGGCTTATTGATACCATTATGTACTTCCTAGGCTGATAAGCTTCTTCCTTTCCCTACGGGTCAAGTCCTTCATATTTATAGGAAGAACAATTGGATGAGAATCTCTTCCTCAGATATCTGATGATCCCCAAGGTTCCCAAATAGACTTCTAGACTTCTCTTTTCATTCCTTCTTGGCTTTTTTGAGACTGTTTCTTCCCTATATACCCCTGACTGGCCTGGAACTCCCCTTCCTCCAGTCTTAGATCCAAAGTGCCACCACTCATGGCTTCTCATTGCTCTTGTATAAGGAAACAAAGCAGAGGGAGGGGATGGCTGGAGAGACTGCTTAGTGGTTAAGCATATACCACTCTTCAGAGGACCAAGTCTGGTTCCCAGCACCCATATCAGGCAACTCACAACACCTACAACTCCAGCTCCAGGGCTTCTGCGCACACCTACACTCACATGTGTGTGTGCACAAACACATTTATGCACTTAAAAGTAGCGGTAGATCTTTTTCTTTATTTTTATTTTTAATTATTTATTTGATTATTTGTTTATTTATTGGAGCCAGGGTTTCTCTGTGTAGCCCTGGCTGTCCTGGAACTTACTTTATAGATCAGGCTGGCCTAGAACTCAGATCAACCTGCTCTGCCTCCTGAGTGCTGGGATTAAAGGTGTGCACCACCACTTCTAGTTCCCTCTCTCCCTCCCTCCCTTCCTTTGTTTTTGTTTTGTTTTTCGAGACAGGGTTTCTCTGTGTAGCTTTGAAGCCTGTCCTAGAACTCACTCTGGAGACCAGGCTGACCTCAGACTCACAGAGATCCTCCTGCCTCTGCCTCCTGAGTGCTGAGATTAAAGATGTGTGCTGCCTTCACTACTGCCACCAGGCTTTTTCTTTTTTCTTTTTTTAAAAGAAGGAATATGGCATATATGTGAAATAAACCCTGTTGAATGGAAAAAAAAAAAAAAAAGACTGAGTTAACCTGATGAGAATCCTAGTCATTGGTCAAGCAGCATTGTACCTAAAAAAGAAAAGAAAAGAAGGAATATGGAAAAGCTTTACCTTAACTTACCACGTACTTACTGTATGCAAGTTACTGTGCTTCAGCTAGGACAAGACAGTATTCTGGCCTATGAAGATTTTGTAGCCTAATAAAAAGGCAAATGTCAAAGGGCAACTGTGGTCAACAGTTATTCAGTTAGTGCCTTGGAGGAAGAGCAGAAGGAAGGTTGAGCACAGATCTGACTAGAGAGTCAACAGGAAGAAGAGATAGGGTGTTTTGTTTTATTTTGTTTTAACTGCATTTTCATTTATTTTGTGGACAAGCAGTGGTGTGCATGTGGACATCACAAGACAGCTTGCAGGAACTGGTTGTCTCCTTCCACTATGTGGGTCTTGGGATCAAACTTGTCAGTGCCTTTGTCCACTGATCCGTCCTGCCAAGCCTGAGGAGATGGCGTTTGAGACTCCGTGTCCAGAGTAGTAGGAGAGCCACATCAGGCGTAGGAATGAGATTGATGGTCATGGAGAGGATTCCCAGTGAGTTTAGGAGAATTTGCCAAAGGCACATTTGTCCAGATCGTGGCTGCTCCTGGATGCTAGCATGAAGGTGTCCAGGGTCTTCACACCATCCTAGTTTAGATTGCACGGTATGTTCCGAGTATGAATAGGCCAAGAATTAGTCCCTCTATGCTTTGTTTTGGCCACTGCAGCACTGGCCACGTGCTACCTGTTCTCATCTGCACCTTCCCCCAGACATTCAACAAAGCCCTTTGGCTGTGTCCTACAGGTTCGTTATGCCACCTGGAGCATCATAATGGACTCCGTAGTGCCCTCTGACAAGGGCAACTACACCTGCATCGTGGAGAACGAGTATGGCAGCATCAACCATACCTACCAGCTTGATGTCGTAGGTAAGAAGACCAAGGCTAAGGTGGCAAGAGTCAGGTGGGGGAGAGGGCAAGGTGGGGAAAGGCAGCCATGGTGTCTGAGGCCCTGGGAACGGAATCTGGACATTTGGCACTGTACTTCCCACTATGAGCCCCACTTTTTCCTCCCTCCCTCCTTCCCTCTCTTCATCCTTTTCTCCCTCCCTTCCTTCCTTCCTTCCTTCCTTCCTTCCTTCCTTCCTTCCTTCCAATTTGATTGATATACAATCTCAGACTTTAAGCCCAGGCTGCTTTGGAACTCACTTCGTGTACAGCCTAACCTTGAACTCATGGTGTTCCTCCTGCTCCAACCTCTCAAGTGCTAGGATTACAGGCATGGGCCTGCCTTAAGCCTCACTTTTCTTCTTTCTTTTATTTTATTCATTTGTTCATTTGGGACAGGGTCTCTAAGTATCCCTGGCTATCCTGGAACCTGCCATGTAGACCAGGCTGACCTTGAACTCACCTGAACTCACTCTGCCTGCCATGCCTCTTGAGCTGGGATTAAAGGCAGGCACTACCATTCCTGGCTCACTTTTTTTTTTTTTTTTTTTTTTCATTCATTAGGCAACTGCTACTATTATGTGGCATGTCTTGAAAGACATAGCTAGATGCAGTGGTGAGAACTGTAGTATAATAGCAGCGGTTGCTTAATGAACGCCACTAACATACCAGGGTCTTTAAATTCATGCCCTGAGCTTTGTCCTTTGTGTCCTTAACAGTGTAGGCACAATTAGAGTAGCTATAGGCCAAGGGCACACACTGAGGTGTAGAGGCCAAGTGCCTTTGAATATAGAATCTTAAGCATCAAAAAAATATTAAAAATAAAAAAGAATTTCAAGCATGTCTACTTGGTGGCATTTCAAAAGACAGGAAGAACAGTGTGTTGTTTGTCTCGGGGCTGTGATTGTAGAGGTTGTGGGCCTTCTGTTCTGGAGGGTGTATGGTCCCGAGCCTCAGAATCAGCACCTGCCTTGGCATTGATGTAGTTCAGGAAGACGACTGTGGTCAGGAAGATCTGGGGACAGTCTAAGACACTGGAATCTGGGAGTGTGTCTCTATTTAGACAAGAGACTTGGTTGTGTCTGAAAATGCAGGTGCAGGACTGGAGGAAATGGCATCCCTTCTCTCACTGGGAAGGATACTGGAGAACCAAGGTAGAACCTACTTCTGCCAGCATTCCAACCAGGACCGGGCCATTGAAGAGACATGTCCATATTTTCCCTTCCTCCACAGAGCGATCCCCTCACCGGCCCATCCTGCAGGCAGGGTTACCTGCCAATAAGACCGTGGCCCTGGGCAGCAACGTGGAGTTCATGTGTAAGGTGTACAGTGACCCACAGCCTCACATCCAGTGGCTGAAGCATATCGAGGTGAACGGAAGTAAGATTGGCCCAGACAACTTGCCGTATGTCCAGATCCTGAAGGTAATCTTAGCCTCATTCTTGGCCAGTGTGCTGGGAAGGTGACCAGGTGTCCCCTGGGGCTCAGTGTCGGGGATTAGGGCTCAGCCTTACCCATAAGGCACATCATACTCCATCTTAGTAGGGATCTAGCCACAGGCTGGTGACAGCAGAAGGTGGGCATGAGCTGGGAAGAGAGGGTGGGTGTGGGTGATAATAGTGGCTGGTTTCTAACGACCTTTGAGAGTGATTCTGGATCTTGGATCAATTACTCAAGGAAGGCATTGAGACTCTTGCTTGCTTGTGGCCTAGCACCACAGCCTTCCAACACACATGTTTACCCGTGTCAGACCTGCTTTTGTCCCAAGTTACAATCTTTTGGTGAACAAAGTAAACGATAAGGGTGCTGCTTAAACAGTTGGAAAAGTAAATGCCACCTATAAATTCTCAGGCGTTTGAGGAGTAATGGCATTTTCTTCCTTTTTCCTCTCACTCCCAGACTTTCATTGTCCCTGAGTGCTCCATTAATCCAGGGAGGTAATTGCTTATGTCTCCAGTGGATTTTGCAGCAGGAATAACCAGAAGTTAGACCTCATCCTCCCCTGCCTTGGCTGTCCTAGAGATTTACTGGCTGTCCCTTCTCTTTGCCACTGGTGCTGAAAATATTCTGGAAGAAAGGGGGCCAGCTCTAGCATGGGTCTTGGAGCTCTGTCTCCAATTACAAGTCCCCACCCAGGTCTGGTAGAGGAAGTTTACCACGTACAGAATATTTGCTTTGGGACAGTGACCCTTCCCCTCCCCTTCCTTCCTCTGCTTCCTCCCTTTCTCCCCCCTTTCTGTTTCCCTTTTTCTTCTTTGTTTTCCCTTCTCCCTTCCCCTTCTGTTTTTCCATTTTGCCCTTCCCTTTCCATCCACTCTTATAAGAGGTTTTGTTTTGCCCCACCCAGAAGTGAAGGTGGTAGGTCTCAGTGTCTCCCTTACCTTGGCTCCTTGGGCCTGACTGAAAGTTACCCCAGGAGTACAGTGTGGCCACATCTCAGTGTTTGCCCAACTGACTGGTGTGTCGTTGGTTTATTCCAGCATTCGGGGATTAATAGCTCGGATGCGGAGGTGCTGACCCTGTTCAATGTGACAGAGGCCCAGAGCGGGGAATATGTGTGTAAGGTTTCCAATTATATTGGTGAAGCTAACCAGTCTGCGTGGCTCACTGTCACCAGACCTGTGGCAAAAGGTAATGGGGAGATGGGGCCCTATACTGGGTACTTGATTTAAGCCCCACACTACTGGGGCAGATTGGGAAGCCAGCACCAACTCTACCTTTCTTCTACTTTGTTCTTAATGCCCAGAGCCATGGAAAAATCCCTGGCTTGGGAGGTTAGTTTGGTTTGGTACTGTGTTGGTTATCTGTGGCTTCTTTTATGCCTCTCTCTCTGTCTCTCTCTGTCTCTGTCTCTCTCTTTCTCTCTCTCTCTCTCTCTCTCTCTGTCTCTGTCTCGTGTGTGTGTGTGTGTGTGCGCGCGCGCGCGCGCACGCACGTGTAACTATGTATGCCCATCCATGCACTTGTGAAATAGTCTTTTGTGTTAGGAATGGTACTTTAGACTGAAGTCTCAAATGGTGTCGAAGAGAAGGGACCGGGTATTCTCTTTCTTACTTGTATCTGCAGGCTGTGTGTGTGTGTGGAGACTGCCTTTCTTTCCCTGCCATCTGTCCATCTGTACCCACTGACTTCTCTTTACCTAAAACCAAACAGCCCCCTACCTGCCAGGCTCCATTTCTCCATGCTGCCCGTCGCCCGCATGCTTGGCTGGGCCAGTGGCTGCCAGCGTCTGGTGAAGGGTTGTAACCAGCCATCGTCTTCTCAGGTCTGCAGGAGAGCCTCCCTCAGGGCCTCACTCTTTTCCTCTAACAGGTCTCGCTGCCTGGTGGTTTTTGCCTTGTTGCAAAGGAGATGCTGGGGAGCATTTCTTCCTCTGGTTTTGGTCCCCTTTGCTGTCCCCTCTCTTTCTCTGTCCCTCTGAGGTCTCATGTCCTGTGCTTGTCCATTTTGCTTCCGTTGTCTCTTCTAGACTGCTGGAGTTAATACCACCGACAAGGAGATGGAGGTGCTTCATTTACGAAATGTCTCCTTTGAGGATGCGGGGGAGTATACGTGCTTGGCGGGTAACTCTATCGGACTCTCCCATCACTCTGCATGGTTGACCGTTCTGGAAGGTATACACTGCACTGATCCTTTCCTTGTCCTACCTTTGCCATGGGAGCAGCGCATCCATTACAGGGCTGGGGAGAGGCCTAAAGAATGGCTCCCATCTGCTGTGTGCCTTTTCTGCTCCTGCTTTGAGGCACACGCAGGGGGTTCCTGGATTCTCAGGAAGTCACGGGTAGCCTCCCCCTGCACAACTATATCTGGCTCTCTCCCTGGTCAGTGTAATGCATGCATGAGCTCTGGGTTTACCTTGCGGCAGGGTTTTCCAGCACAGGCTCCTTCTATCCTTGGGTATAGCATCTTCCCTCATTCACTTGGTACTGGAGGGTTTGAATTACTGGGACCTCTTAGCCAGTCCCAAGAGTGTCCGCAAGAAAAGCCCTGGACCTCTTCTCTGTGAATACAGGTTCTTGGCCAGTGGGAGCTTACAGCTTCCATTGGATGCTGCTGGCCCTGTCTTCATTCTGCTGCTCTTTGACTGGCATGCTTGGATAACAGCAAACTTGAGCTACCTTGGGAAAGGCCTGTCTTAGCCTGATGATGCCCATTCAGCCTCTCTGGCTTATCCCTCTCAAGTGGGGAGATCTGTCCCATGTACCAGCCAGGAAGGAAGGAGCCTGCAGCCATGCCAGGTGGTGGGCTGGTTACACAAGACCAGTATGGTCTTGGCTGCATGTGGCCTGGGTGCTACTGTTCTGAAGCTGCTGCCTTGCATTCCTTCTCTACTCTTCCCTTCTGCCTTGCTTGCCCAGCGGCCCCACACACTGATGCTTGCAGAGAAGCATCTTGTTTTTATCCTCATCCCTGTCTGTTTAGTCAGTGCTTCCTATGAGTCTTCATTTTCTGACACTGGGGGAAAGGACAAATAGCACTTTCCCTGTCTTCAGCTCCTAAGTTCCTTGTTGGGCTGGGAGGACTCCCAAGTGTCACTTCCTCTTCCTTCCGCTGGCTGAGGTTTTAAAGGGGAGGACTGTAGGAAGAGATCTGTCTGTATACATGCAGGGGAAGGAGGTTCCAGCAGGCAGACACTGTTTCTTGTGCTGAAGGGAAAGGTGTACTAACCGGCAAATGGGAATGAGTATGTGTCTTAGTCAGGGTCACTTGCTGTGTTGAAAACATCATGACCAAAAGCAACTTGGGAAGGAAAGGGTTTATTCAGCTTACATTTCCATATCGCAGTTTATCATCAAAGGCAGTTGGGGCAGAAACTTGAACAGGGCAGAAACCTGGAGGCAGGAGCTGATGCAGACACCAAGGATGGGTGCTGCTTACTGGCTTGCTCCTCATAGCTTGCTCTGCCTGCTTTCTAGAAAACTTTCTTAGAATGGCACTGCCCACAGTGGAATGGGCCCTCTACATTAATCACTAATAAGAAAGTGCATGTATGTTTGTGCACAGCCCACTTTTATGGAGGCATTTTCTCAGTTAAGGTTTCCTTCTTTCAGATGACTGTAGCTTGTGTCAAATTGACATAAAATTAGCCAAGACAGTATGAATTCTATTCTTTTGATTTTTTTCGACACAGGGTTTCTTTGTCCTGGCTGTCCTGGAACTCTGTGGACAAGGCTGGCCTTGAACTCATAGAGATCCGCCTACCTCTGCCTCCCAAGTGTTGGGATTAAAGGTGTGCTCCACCCTGCCTGGCATTATGAATTCTAAATAGAAGTGGAAGAACACAGCAAAATGATGCCCCCCTCCTAATCTCCCACTTCCTTGCATTTCAGGAATCCTGTGGGGGTCATGAGTAGATTTCCTAAGAACTGCCAAATGCATGTTTTTTTAATCTAGAGACACATTTAGATGTTAAATTTATTTTGACTGTGTTTTAGCCATTAGCGGGTCTGATCTAACAGGTGACTGGTGATTAGGAAGACACAGGGTGGCTCCCATGAGCATTCATTAGCCCTCATCTGAGTGCCACTATATGTCTTGTTCTTTGAGGTCCTCCTGGTCCCTTGGACATAGCAGCCTGTCTCTATATGATCTATGTGCACAGCATTGCGCTTCCACAGGGTCTGTGGTGCCCATCTAGCCTGGTAGGGAGCTGCAAGATGGCTCTGGAGTTAATGAGTATTGGACTTGTGTAGCAGGATAGTCTAGGCTTTATCCTCTATGAGGATAAAGGGTGTTTTGAGGTTAAGGATGTTAAACAATGCCTCACATGTCCCAAGATGTCTGGTTCTTTTGATACCAGAATCCCGGTCTTCGATAGGATTTGGCTGGATTCTCCCCTTCTCTACAAGTTCCCAGGGGGAAAGGAGCAGGGGCTGGGTTTCTCATGGGGCATACTTCTCATGGGCAAAGCACCAGTAACCTGCTGACATCCTGTCCACACTGACTCAGCCCTGGAAGAGAGACCAGCTGTGATGACGTCGCCACTCTATCTGGAGATCATCATCTATTGCACTGGGGCCTTCCTCATCTCCTGTATGGTGGGCTCTGTCATCATCTACAAGATGAAGAGCGGCACCAAGAAGAGTGACTTCCATAGCCAGATGGCTGTGCACAAGCTGGCCAAGAGCATCCCTCTGCGCAGACAGGTAACAGAAAGTAGATGGGGGATTTGCACGATCACCACTGCCTTGTCACCTCTTCCTGGGCCTCCAGGGCCTACTCCCTTTCCCACCCCCCTGGCTGTTCCTCATCTACCATGTTAGACTTTACTCCACCTTCTGGATAGAGAAGGAGCATTATAAACCAACTCCAGCGCCATGCCTGTCTACCCGGTACCCCAACCACAAGGCCCCGTTCTGTCACCCAAGACATGGTGGGAAGGAAATGGGTTAGAAAATGTGAACAATTAACTGTCCCTCAGAACATTGCTGACCCAGAAAGGTGCCTTGGGGATTAGGTCTCCATAGTCTGAGAAAGAGTTTTTGCAAAGAGTTGGGAAAAGAAAAGGCTGTTAATGATAACATAAAACACTAAACTCTTGAAAGAGATATATTTGGTATGCTCATTGAATAAGTAAGTCAAATGGAACCCAGAAAGACTTTTTTTTTTTAAATTTGGCTTTTCAGGACAACGTTTCCCTTGTAGCCCTGGCTATCCTGTAGACTAAAATGGCCTTGTACTCAGAGATTCACCTGCCTCTGCCTCCCCGGTGCTGGGATTAAAGGCATGAGCCACCACCGCCCGAGTGCCGGGATTGGGAAAGACTTTTTGATGGTAGAAATTACTCAGTCATATAGCTGCTGACCTCATGTGTTTTTTTTACCACACCATGCTATGGAAAGGAGCCAATCTGTGCTGTGGAGAAAAGTTGGGGATTTGGGAGGAGTCTGCTGTCCTTTCCTGCTCGCCTTGCTAGAAGGGTGACCCCACTCTTTCTTATAGGTGTCTGCTGACTCCAGTGCATCTATGAACTCTGGGGTCCTCCTGGTTCGGCCTTCACGACTCTCCTCCAGTGGGACCCCCATGCTAGCTGGAGTCTCTGAGTATGAGCTTCCTGAAGACCCCCGCTGGGAGCTGCCGAGAGACAGGTAATACTCTGTGACTTCCCACAGAGGCACCACACTTGTTTTAGCTATAGGAATTGTATGTTGAGGACTTTTAGGTAGTGAAAGTACACGAGACGCCTCTGGAAATAGCTGCTCCCCACTCTTGACTGGGTGAAACACCAGGAGAAATGGGGATGAGCTGCCCTATAAAGTTTGACCTTTAGCAGCCCCGACTGTCACTTACTGTTTGTCTAGCCCTGACTCTCACTCTCTGTTTCTGCCTCAAGACTGGTCTTAGGCAAACCTCTTGGAGAGGGCTGCTTTGGGCAGGTGGTATTGGCCGAGGCCATCGGGCTGGATAAGGACAAACCCAACCGTGTGACCAAAGTGGCTGTGAAGATGTTGAAGTGTGAGTGATGCTCCTGTTTGCTACCATGGTAGTCTCTTTCCTTTCTAAGCAAACTAGGTCTGGACCAAATAAAATACATTCTATAATGCTACACTGCTACACTGCCTGATGACAGGAGGGGAAATCTTAACTTTGCTTCTTAATATCAACCTGGGTTCAGGTGCTCATCTTAGTCCCATAACTAGCTGGGCTTTTTTTTTCCTCATGGTCTCTCCAGCCACATTCAGTACCACATGGTAGTGGCAACTCCCGGATGGGAAGTGAAGGGAGAGAAGCAAGTCCTGGGGAAAGGGGGTCCCTTTGGGATCAGCTTCCCCCAGCCCTTAGCTGTGCTTGCCACCTCCCTCCCTCACACCACTCTCTGGTTTGTATGTGAAGCCGACGCAACAGAGAAGGACTTATCAGATCTGATCTCGGAGATGGAGATGATGAAGATGATTGGCAAGCACAAGAATATCATCAACCTGCTGGGGGCATGCACACAGGATGGTAGGTGCTCCCAGGGGAGGTCTGGGCTCCGGGCATCGGCTAGGGAACTGGCTTAGCAGGGAGTTCAATGTGTTTCTCAGGGGCTGGGCTGGCCTGACTGGCATTCTTCCAAGATTACTTCCTGACACCTAGATTCAGTGTGTGAATCGGAACAAGGATGTTACTGGATTCTACAATAGGGCTCCTACTCTCAGCGCTGCTTGGGTACTTTCTGGACTCTACTGGGAAGAATTCTTTTTCTGACTTTCTATGGGAAGAATGACTTCCCCTGTTCTCATCCGGAGGAGTCAGGAAAGGGAGTTTACACTAGGCATGGGACACGTGTGGGCTGTGACATTTGGAGGAGGGGCTTCCATTTGGTGTAGCTACACCTGCTGACCTTTTGCCTGACCTGTGGTCTCTATCTTTGTGCTTGTAGGTCCTCTTTATGTCATCGTGGAGTATGCCTCCAAAGGCAACCTTCGGGAATATCTGCAGGCCCGGAGGCCTCCTGGGCTGGAATATTGCTACAACCCCAGCCACAACCCCGAGGAACAGCTGTCCTCTAAAGATCTGGTATCCTGTGCCTATCAGGTGGCCCGGGGCATGGAGTATCTTGCCTCTAAGAAGGTATGAGGCCTGATTGCACCCTTCCCCTCAAAAGACAGGGTGGGACTGAAGCCACCTAGCGCTCCAATTTATGACTACATAGTCCATGCTGGCCTTGAGCTCATCTTGTGCCCCCATCTCTGTGGTGCCAGGATGCTGCATGCATTAATGTGCCTGGCTCCAGCTTACAACTGTTAATTCTTTAGAGCTTGGGGTGCACAAAACCAGACCCCTTGTATTTAACTAGGTTCTCCGAGAAACTGAGTTAGGAAAGCCCTTGTCACCTTGGGGCCCGATTGAATTGTTTGAAATCTACACAGCCACTTTCTGCATAGACTTAGGCAACTATTTTTAAATTTACATCTAAGGTCCCATTTGGTAAGAGAGTCTGGCCTCAAATTCATTGTACAGCACAGGCTGGCCTTAAATTTGTGATTCTCCTGCCTCAGCCTCTCAAGTGCTGGTGTTATAGGCATGTGCCACTGAACCTAGCTTTGTATTTCTTCAGATAAAAAATAGGAATACTAATTTCTATGTCCTGGAATTACTGTGAGGATAAGATGACTTGTGTCTGTGAAAGTGACTGTCACAGGTTTCAGTGTTCACTATATCTTTGCTCGAATTCCCTACCCAGTGCAGACATGCTCTGCCAGGGAGAACACGGCTCAGTACACACACTCCACAGCCTAAGTGCACGCCTAAACATTCTGTTTTGGGGTTATAATTCCAAAAGCTAGAGGTTGGGATCAAGAAGGAAGGCATACATAAAGGAGGGCTTGCTAAAGTGACTGAGAAGACTACGGCTGAAGGTGTTGGGAATTAAAGAATATCCTGGGGGGTTGTCCAGAGAGTATGGTGGGAGTGTGGGCAGAAGGCCTACGAGGTAAAGTGGTCCACCACCTACTACACAATAAGTGCTGGAGTAGAGGGGGCTAGATGGGTGTGTGTCGGAGGATGGTTCAAGGTTGTCACCGCCCCTCCCATCTTCCCTGTCTGCAGTGCATACACCGAGACCTGGCTGCTAGGAATGTCCTGGTGACAGAAGACAATGTAATGAAGATCGCAGACTTTGGCCTAGCTCGAGACATTCACCATATCGACTACTATAAAAAAACCACCAATGTAAGTAACTTGCTTGGCATCTCCCAGGTCCCACACCCCCACTAGGCTTTTGCTATACTCTCTGCTATACTCACGTGGGGTTGTGTGATCTAAGAAAAGGTGCTGTAGGATGGGCTGAAAATGTACGTGCTGTGCCCTGGGTCCCACCTATCCCTGCCCTGCTTGTCCCCTCACTGCCCTGAGCCATCATCTTTAATTCTCCCATGAGCTGTCTATGTCATTTCTCCCCCACACTGCTGCTTGCAGGGCCGGCTGCCTGTGAAGTGGATGGCACCCGAGGCCTTGTTTGACCGGATCTACACCCACCAGAGTGACGTGTGAGTTTGAAATACACAATTACCCGGGATATGCTGGGGAAAGAATACTAGCAGTCTTGCATCTCTAGACTGCTGAGAATTTCTTTCCATCATTGGGTGGGGAAGGGCAATGTCTTGTCCCGTGAACATGTTTCAGCCTTTTTTTTGCATTGCCCCTTGCTGCCCCCTTGTCTCCTGTGCCCTGTCTCCTGAACTTAAGGGCTGTGCTGGGGGTGGAGAGGTTCAAGATGAGCACCTGCCCTGCTGACTTCTCAAGAGGACATAGAAAAGAAACCCTAGGGCAGCCTGGCCCTGTGCCGTAAGTCACAGTGGCACCATGTTCTCCTGTAGGTGGTCTTTTGGGGTGCTCTTGTGGGAGATCTTCACTCTGGGTGGCTCCCCATACCCTGGTGTGCCTGTGGAAGAGCTCTTCAAGCTGCTGAAGGAGGGTCATCGGATGGACAAGCCCACTAACTGTACCAATGAGCTGTAAGCATGAATTGGGGGAAAGACTGTGGGGGAAGGCCTGCTGGTAGTTGGCACCATTGAATCCACCGCTGGCAAGCTGGGTCATATGTTGAGGAAATCAGGAAGGGCTCCTTAGGTGGCGGCTCATGGGAGGTTCTTGAAGTCCTCGGGCTCTGAAGGAAGTGGGAGCATGGAGGGCAGATAATGAAACTGTGTGTTTGGAGGGAGCAGCCTCCCGAGTCATGCCGCCCCTGCCCTCTGGCCCAGCTCTGCTGTTGCCTTCCATCTTTGACCTCACTGTCCTGCTTCAGGTACATGATGATGCGGGACTGCTGGCACGCAGTACCCTCTCAGAGGCCCACTTTCAAGCAGCTGGTGGAAGACCTGGACCGCATTGTGGCCTTGACCTCCAACCAGGTAGAGCTACTCTGGGCTGAAACTTGAGCGGTCATCACATAGGCACTAAGGGGACCCTGCCATAAGAAGGTTTGTGTGCCATCTATCCTTTCCTTCTGTCACAGGAATATCTGGACCTGTCGATGCCTCTGGACCAGTACTCTCCCAGCTTTCCCGACACACGGAGCTCTACCTGCTCTTCAGGGGAGGACTCTGTCTTCTCTCATGAGCCGTTGCCTGAGGAACCCTGTCTGCCCCGACACCCGACCCAGCTTGCCAATGGTGGACTCAAAAGACGCTGACTTCCCCGGCCTTTCCCCAATTTCGTCGTCACCTGTGCCCCTCACCCGTAATTCCCTGCGGGACACACTGCCTTTCCCCTTCTCCTTTGCTGCTGGCAAGAGCCAGTGTGTACCTGAGGCCTTCCTGTGAGGCCTACCCCATCGTCACTCCCCACCCCGCCCCAGATCCCTCTTCCTCTTCTCAACCGGCCATGTGAGAAGGGAGTCAAGAGGCAGGTACTTGCTGGTAGCCACTTCCTCCTTCCCAGGTGTTGGACCAAGACCCATCCTGCTGCCTGGTACTCCTTGGAGGCCTGGGGAGTAGAAGCAAGTGGAACAGGTGTGCAAGCAAGAGCTCTCTGGAGTGTTCTGGTTGACTCATTGGCCTCCTGTGTTCTGGTGGCAGCAGCCTTGTGGCTACTGAAGCAATGGGGTTTGTTTCTGTTCGGGCCTTAACTGAAGGCAGTCTCTGCTTCAGATGGGGGGTATCAGTGGCTTCTTAATTCCAATACTAATTTGCTTTGCTGACCAAATACCTGGTACCAGAAGAGAGTGAGGCAGAGATCGGGGGCAGCGATGTGGCCCTGGGGCTGAGCCCTAGACTCGGGGCTCTGTACATAGCTATGAAGAAAACACAAAGTGTATAAATCTGAGTATATATTTACATGTCTTTTTAAAAGGGCCGTTACTAGAGATTTACCCGTTGGGTGAGATGCTCCTGGTGGCTGGGAGGCATCCATTGCTATATATTAAAAACAAAAACAAAAACAAAAAAAAAAAAAGGAAAATGTTTTTTAAAAGGTCATATATTTTTTGCTACTTTTGCTGTTTTATTTTTTTAAATTATGTTTTAGACCTATTTTCAGTTTAGGTCCCTCAATAAAAATTGCTGCTGCTTCATTTTTATCCTGGGCGTGTGAAAAGGGAGCAGATGTCCCCTGCAAAAGAGGGAGACAGGGACTAAGGGGCCATGAGCTGTTGGCACTGTGTGATTTCTATATTTCCCTGACCTCCCAGACCCTTCTATCTCTGATGATTTGGGAAAGACAGGGAAAGAAGACCAAAGTAACGGAGGGCAGAGAACCAAGACTAAGAGCTTGTTCCCTCTGATCATAGATTGTTTCCTCAGAGGAGATGAGACTAGCCAACGGTAGAACAAACCATACAGAGACTCAAAGCCCAAACCCTGTGTGGGTGCGCCTTTGCATCTATGAGAGATGCAAAGCTAGTCTTGTCTTAACCAACCTACTCTCCATTTCCTTTCCCATTCCTATCCTGCCCTTCCTGAGTCCTGTTACCAGGTTGCATTTGTTGTGACTATCCCTGATCTTGGTTTGTAGTTTTTCCTGTACAAACTCCACCCACCCCTCAGGAAAGGAAAAACAATCTTCTTTGGTTTGGGTCTGCTTGGAGACTTACTCCTGCCACCTGCTGGTGGTTATTGTCCTCTTCAGGAGGCACCTTATCATCTTACTCAGACCAGCGCCGCTCTATTCTTAGTGCTTACTGCTGGGTCACTGGGGAATACAAGACAATTCAATATGGCCTCATCCTGCAGGGGTTAGGGCTGCCTCTTTAAATACATTCTGAACGGGGTGTTTTTGGTGGCTGTGGTTTTGGTCATCATCATAGAGTTGTTATCATTGTTTCCCTCTGTAAACCTGTAACTATCAAAGTATTACAAGTGTTTTCTTGTGCTGAAAGGTATAATTCGGCGAAGAGGACCAGGGAATGAATTTTAGCTCAGAATCATCTGCTTAGAGACCATATCATAGTGTCGTTTTCCTTGTTAAAACAGTGACCATAATTTCTGCCTCAGCGCTGCTTGACTCAATGCTGTGTGGATGGATGGGAGGAGAATCTACGGAGTGCTTTGTATGACTCAAGGAAAGGTGCTAGGGTATATAAGGCACTGAAGTCCTTGCTGTTGCTATTCAAATTGCCCACAAATATCCCCTGAGGCAGGGATGGCTATCAAATAAAACATAGTGAAATTGACCTGAAAGAAAATGAAATGGCTATTTTACTTAGGTGACCAGATTGAGTCTCTTGGGAAAGGGAATCCAGCTTATATAATGAAGATGTGCTGTCAAAGTACTGCATCTGTCTGGTTTCCTGGGGGTTAAAATATGGCCAAGGCATCAATCAATACTGCCTTTCAATCCTTTCTAATTGCCAGAGGCTAGAGATCATCAGTCCCTTGGCTCTGTTAATGTAATATATTGATTTCAGGTAAGTAAGATTGAGCATAGATGAAGTAAGAAATGTGCCTTAATGGTAATGAAGTCTGTCTATCAGCTGCCACCGGGTGGAGCCAGCAACCTAAAATCCCCCCACCATATTAGGTAGTGGGCCACTTTGCTCTGAAGTAACAGACCTACCTTCCATTTGGAATCCTTGGCCTGGATTTAGTATTCTAAAACTCTGGACGTGACCAATATGGCTTGTGCAGAATTAGACCTGTTACAAGTGCTGGGTGATACTATTAAATAAAATGCCACCAACAACTATTATGGCAGACTCCTGTGTAAGGTGTGAGCTGTGTCTAGTGTCACTCCAGGTGCATGTTAGAGGTGGCCTAAATTGTACCCTGTGAGATTATTAGTAGCTGGTGGAGCCAAGACACCTACATCTGCAGGGAAGAAGAGAACGGGGGGGGGGGGGACGGACGGACGGACGGACTTGGAAGCAACATGGCTCGGCCTTCCAGCCCCTTAACTGGTAGAAACCAAGAAGGGAGAAGACCAGCAAGAACCCTGAGGTTGGCTGGACCTGGTCATACATGCCTTTAATCCCAGCACTCAGAAAGCAGAGGCAAGCAAATCTGAGTTCAAGGCCAGCCTAGTCTACATTGTGAGTTCAAGGCCTGCTAAAGATGCACAGGGAGACCCTGTCTAAAAGAAAATTAAACAAGAACACTGAAGTTATGAAGGGTTCCAGAACCAGTTCCCTCACTGGACAATGTCCAGAATCATCTTTGCTGTACTGCCTCCCAGATGCGTGCAGTACATGCATCTAGTAAAAGTAGTGCGTTTAGTGGCCAAGCTGCCAGTCATAGGTTCCAGTGGTGTGCTGCAGCTGGTATGTGCTTCTTTGCAGTGAAGTCATCCTTTTTAGGGTACATTTCCATCCTTGGGATCTGCAGCTGTGGTTACTGATCATTGGCTAATGCACTACTAGTGAGGTTGCAGTCTGGGGTTATGGCCAAGTATCCTAAATGTTGAAAATGGAAGCATTGATATCATCTATAAAGATGGGTAGAGAAAGGTATCAAGTATCTCTCTAGCCTAGAAGTTAGCAAAAACAAGTAAAGCTACTACTAGTTCAAGGCCAGTTTGGACTAATGAAACACACAAATTCCCAGCCATGGTGGCACATGCTTTTAATCCTATCACTTGGGAGGCAGAGGCAGATTAATCTCTGCTATCAAGGCTGGCCTGGGCTACAGAGAGAGTTCCAGGACAGCTAGGGCTATGCAGAGAAACCTTGTCTTGAAAAACCAGAACAACCCACAAATGAAACAAATTAACAAGAGAGCAGACCTGGTGACACATGCCTTTAATACCAGAACTCAAGAGGGCAGCTGATGATGATCTCTGTAAATTCAAGGCCAGCCTGGTCTACAGAGCAAGTGCCAGGATAGGCTCCAAAGCTGGTATGTGCTTCTTTGCAGTGAAGTCATCCTTTTTAGGGTGCATTTCCATCCATCAGGAGATCCGCCTGCCTCTGCCTCCTGAGTGCTGGGATTAAAGGTGTGTGCCAACAACACCCAGCCTTTTTTTGTTTTTGTTTTTTGTTTTTTCAAGATAGGATCTTAGTAGATCTGGCTGTCCTAGAACTCACTCTGTTGATCAAGAGATCACAGAGATCCACCTGCCTCTGCTTCCTGAGTGCTGGGATTAAAAGTGTGTGCCACTACTGCCTGGCTAGCTAATCTCATTTTAAGATTTTTATGAGTCTTAATTGCATGTATGTATGTGCATCACATGCATGACTGGTACCTGTGGAATTCAGAAGAGAGTGTTGTGTCCTATGGAACTGGAGTTAGAAATGGTTGTGAGTCACCATGAAGGTGCTGGGAATGGAGCCCTGATCCTTTGTAAGATCAAATGGTCTTAACCACTGAACAATGGCTCCAGCATCACTAATCTGTTTTGACTTCTTTCCTTCAAGATGCTTTGCCTTCCTGGGAAGTATATCCAACCTGGTCCCCAGGTACTTATGGCACTGTTCCACTGAGGAATCACTCTGCAAAGGTGGGTCAGGTACTCTTTTTTTTTTTTAATTTATTCATTTATTATGTATACAACATTCTGCTTCCATGTATATCTGGACACCAGAAGAGGGCACCAGATCTCATAACGGATGGTTGTGAGCCACCATGTGGTTGCTGGGAATTGAACTCAGGACCTCTGGAAGAGCAGTCAGTGCTCTTAACCTCTGAGCCATCTCTCCAGCCATAAGTCAGGTACTCTTAAAAGTGGTTTTGGCAACCTCCATGTTCTGACTAGCGATTCCACACCACAGGAGGCAGAGGTAACCAAGGTGCCAAGAGGAAATACATTTCCTCTTAAAAGATCTGAACCACCTGGTCTGTAATCGTCCCAGGTACTTGGGAGATGGCAGGGTCGGGGGAGGGAGGCCAAAAATTCAAGGCTAGCCTGGGCGATTTGACCTTACCTCAAAATTTACAAAAGGAGAAGGGCAAAGGATATATAGCCCACTGATGGAGTAGTTGCCTAGAAACCACAGGGCCCTCTGAATTCACTCCCCGGTGCTATCCCCCTCCAAATGCACACAAACAGAAAACCATTCAAAAACAACATGGGAGTGGACTTTACTCAAAGTTTAGTAGGATGACACATTATACAGTAGAAATAGACCACACAATTAAGCTTCTCTACATGGCCTGAACTTGGTGTCAGTGCTTACACATCTGGAATGGTCACGAGGCCTCCAACGACTTAATGGCTGATCCTTTATCTCAAGCCAGACAGTGTTAGCTAGAATTCCTTCATGGATGCCACTGCTGAGGGGACAATGACTGCAGAGAGTGAGCTCCATCTTCAAGGGGTCCTTAGGCTCCTTTTGAATTAGCCTTGCTGTTCTGTAAGGTCTTCTGGGATTCGGCCTGGATAATCTAGGTACAAAACAGGACTTTAACCAGTTTAAGTTCTTCAGGCATCCCCTTTTACCTTCTTGTCCAAATTAATGGCCACAAGCCAGGCTCAATATGTGTGTCATGCCTGTAATCCCTGCCTGACTGTAAGCCTAGCCCCCAGGCAGGCACCTTTGGAGAACTGGCCCGAATTCCAGGAAAGCCTCAACTAGAGTGAGCTTCCTCCACCCATCCCCTTCCCCAAAGAAGAGCAGCTAGACGGTGGCCATGAAGTCACATATGCCAATTGCTTTGGTGATAAAGGTGAAGACACAGCAAGCATGAGCCTTGGGATTGTCTTCTGAATGCCTATCCAGCTACAGGTTCACAGACTACCCTACAGTGGACCTGCCATACACATAGTTCATCTTCCTCCCCACTGCCCCTCCACTGAGTGACCTTCCTACTGTTCACTTGTGTCAGGCTTTGCCCTCCCCCAGATTCTGTCACCCAAATGGCACAGAAATTTCTTATTTGCATGCATTTTTCTAAAATTTTAATTGCTTTCCTGCTAGTATTTCCTGACATTAGAAGCTTGTGGAAACTATTTGCATTCAGCACATAAAAAAATAAGGATCTGCCTATACTATAATTAACTTCTAGACTTTACATGCTTAGGTTTGCTCTGCCATTGCATTGGTGGAGGTTGTTTGTTTGTTTTTCTCTACTTTTGGATAGCAGGTAAAAAGAGAGCAATTATGAGATGACTAGAGTCCAGCCTACTGCTTCCTGTTTGGCTGACAGGAAGAACTGTGGTGTTTTGTGGTGCCCTTATAGATAACTGGGAAGGGGGGAGAGAGTTGTCTCTGTGGACTACTTACTGCTTCTTTGGAGATGATTGCTGGTGGTGTTATGACTGAGGATGGTACTGGGGGTAGTTTTGTAAGTTCTTCATCCTTAAATATCACAACTGAGAGATTAGTGATTTAATACAGCACACACGAGGATCTACCATGAATACCAGGAACCCTTAAATACTTTTTATTATGTAGCGTTTGAAAGGCAAAAAGTCTGAAAATTGCATGTCATTAAAATGTTGATTTTAAAAAAATTATTTTTGGCAGTGCTAGGGATGGAAGAAGTGATTTCCCATGATCCCCACAAGCCCTTTACCAGTGAGCTACACACCTAGTCCCGTATGTTGAATTTTTTTAGAAACATATTAAACACCATAATAGATGTTTTTTTTATTAGCAAGTAGTACTGTATCAAATACGATGACTTATGTTTCATTAGGAGGATTGAAAATGCAGACACTTGGTTGCCTGTGAATGCTTGTCGTCTCAGCACTTGGAAGGCTGAAGCAAAGGGTCCAGAGTTTGACTCCAGCCTGAGCTATAGTCAGACCTTGTCTAGAGGATAAGAAAATTAACACTGGAAAAAAAAATTAATCAGCTTGATCATGTAGAAAGAGAGAGCTAACCTTAGTTCCCTTTAGTTGAGGTGCAGGATCTACAACATTCTCTTGTGACTCAGGGGGCATAGATGACGCAGAGACAAGGTTTGTCTTTGGAACCTGGAGAAACGTGACATCATTGTAAACATCCTCTGACTCTGTGCATGTGAGCATGCGTGTGTGTGTGTGTGTGTGTGTGTGTGTGTGTGTGTGTGTGTGTGTGTGTGTCAAAGACAGACAAGATCTCACCGTGTAGATCTAGCTGACCTAGAACTCACCTCTGCTGGGATTAAACTCACAGAGATTCCTCTGCCTTTGTCTCCCAGTGCTGGGATTAAAGGTGTGCACTACCATGCCTGGTAGACTAAGCCTTACTTCTTTTTTTTCAGTTCAAACTCATTTCCCTTTATTAGACTAAGCCTTCCTTGAGTTACACTGAATATGCTCCCTCAATAGCAAGTTATTATTTGAATTTTGAGCACCCTATATACAAAAGTTGCATACTATTTAGATTTTAGGACTTAAAATACTTAGTTCTAGGCTAGCCAGGTGTACATAGTAAGACCTTGTTTTAAAAAAATGAAAAAGTAGTGGTGGCGCATGCCTTTAATCCCAGTACTCAGGAGGCAGAGGCAGGCAGATCTCTGTGAGTTCGAGGACAGCCTGGTCTACAAAGTGAGCTCCAGGATAATTACGGCTTCACAGTGACATGCAAACCAAAATAAACAAAACCCCCAAACCACAAAACAAGTTGGCAATTATGGCATTGCTCCCAGTCATTTAATTAATTAACTGGTTAATTAATTAATAAAGTTACCAGGTTAGTGGTGGTGCATACCTCTAATCCTAGCACTCTGGGGGCAGAGGTAGGCAGATCTGAGTTAGAGGTCAGCCTGGTCTACAGAGCAAGTTCAAAGACAGACAGGGCTACACAGAGAAACCCTGTCTTCAAAAAACAAAAAAACTACAAGTAAAAAGAGGTTAATGAGTTGAATGGAGACAAAAAGTTAACGTTCTAAATTAGCCCTTATTGACTTGAAAATTTATAGAAAACTGAACAAATGAAATAGGAAAGCAAAGGAACCATTAGTGTCAAAGGAGAAGAGTATAGGGGTTGCTAATGAAGAATACTAGATGTTAAAGCCAGTCAACCTAAATTCCCAAAGTAGTGTCTGCTCTGACTTGAAGACATCGGTCTTGGGAGAGGTCTGTAATGATGACAATCTGGGTTCGGCATTAGTTCACTTACCTCTATACTTGGTGGTAGTTCGATGGGCTTTGGCTTCACATCTATTAGGTAGAAGGTTCGTGACAGGAGCAAAAGAGAAGGAGGGACATTCTCCTTCAGGTGGAGGTCCAGCCACTAGAGAATGGAAGATAACAAGACATGGAGTCAGAGACTGTTGTGGCTGGGGAAGACCTATGGTCTACATAGTGAGCTCCCTCCTGTGGACCTCTTCCCAAGCACACTGATAACCTGTGGCACAAGGATGAAAACACCAGCTTCCTGGCTTCTGCCCCTGGGCCAGTACCTAGCAAACACTCAACACCAGTCACTTAACCTCCTCAGCCAATTCCAGATCCAAATAGCTATGAATCTTCTCTAAGCAAAAAGTAGACAGTGTGAAAGAAAATGCTAGAAACCAGGGAATCCTGTAATCTAGACTGGGAAGGCTGAGGCAGGAAGCTGAGTTCAAGGCCAGCCTGAGCTACATGGTAACAGCCTGTCTCAAAATAATTAACAACCTATTAACCAATAAGATCAACTTTAGAATGAAGGTTTTTTTTTGTTTGTTTGGTTTGGTTTGGTTTTTTGTTTGTTTTTTTGAGACAGAGTTTCTCTGTAGCTTTGGAGGCTGTCCTGGAACTAGCTCTTGTAGACCAGGCTGGTCTGGAACTTACAGAGATCTGCCTGCCGCTGCCTCCCAAGTGCTGGGACTAAAGGCGTGCACCACCAACGCCCGGCCTAGAATGAAGGGTTTTTTGTTTGTTTGTTTTTTAAGATTTTATTTATTTATTATGTATACAACATTCTGCTTCCATGTATATCTGCTCACTAGACGAGGGCACCAGATCTCATAATGGATGGTTGTGAGCCACCCAAGTGGTTGCTGGGAATTGAACTTAGAATCTCTGGAAGAGCAGCCAGTGCTCTTAAACTCTGAGCCATCTCTCCAGCCCTAGAATGAAGGTTTTAAGGCAGCAAACTGGCCAAGCTTTTTTTTTTTTAACCTTATTTATTTTTATTTTTAATTTCTTTTTAGCCGGGCAGTGGTGGTGCCCACCTTTAGTCCCAGCACTCGGGAGGCAGAGGCAGGCGGATCTCTGTGAGTTCGAGACCAGCCTGGTCTACAAGAAATAGTTCCAGGATAGGCTCTAAAGCCACAGAGAAACCCTGTCTTGAAAAACCAAAAGGAAAAATGTTCTTAAATTTTTTTTATGTGCATTGGTATTTTGCCATGGAACTGGAGTTACCAGATGGTTGTGGGCTGCCATGTGGGTGCTGGGAATCAAACCCAGGTCCTCTGGAAGAGCATTCAATGCTCTTAACTGCTGAGCCATCTCTCCAGCCCCCTTGTTGTTTATTTTTGCTATGTAGCTCAGGCTTCTCACTTGTGATCCTCTTGTCACAAGACTCCTAAGTGCTGGGATGACAGGCATGAGCTACTATGTCACAACTGTTTTGTGAAATCTCTACATAATGAGCGACATACACCATTTTGTACTTTGCTTTTTATGGTGTGTGTGTGTGTGTGTGTGTGTGTGTGTGTGTGTGTGTGTAATGCACAAGTGTGGGTCCAAGTGTGAAGGTCAGAGGACAATTTTTGGAAGGGATTCTGTCCTTTAGCCATTGGTTCTGGAATCTGAACTCAGGTGTCAGGTTTTTGCCAGATGAACCATCTTGCCAGCTTTATTTGTGCTTTTCTTTTTATCCCCACTGAAATAGCTTGAAATTAATTCATGTCAGTTGATGCAGTACTACCCCCTTAAATATTTGGACAGTTTCCATTATATGAAAAATGTCATATTTTATTTGATAATCCTATTAATGACCTTTGGGATAATTCTAATAATTAAAAATGGTGCTGCAAGGATGAACATGGTGGTAAACACCATCTTTTTTAAAGATTTATTATGTATACAGTGGTTTGCCTGGCATGTGTCCCTGCAGACCAGAAGAGGGCACCAGATCTCATTACAGATGGTTGTGAGCCACCGTGTGGTTGCTAGGAATTGAACTCTCTCTCTCCAGCCAGGAAGTAAACACCTTAAATCCCAGCACTCAGGAAGCAGAGGTAGGTAGACCTGGTCTATATTAGCTAGCCTACAGAACAAAATATAGGACAGGGGCAGGAGAGGTGACTCAGTGGTTAAGAGTGTGTTCTGCTCTTGCAGAGGACCTGGGTTCAGTTTCCAGCACCCACACCAGGTAGCCCACAGCTGGCTCTAACTGAAGCTCCAGGTGATCATCAGATACTATCGGCTTCCACATTTTCTGTTGTTTTTCAGGATAGGGTCTCATGTCTTCTACAACCCAGGCTGGCCTTGAACTCTTGGTGATCCTCATACTTCAGCTTCCTGAATGCTAGGATTACAGGTTATCAGCTACCAAGCCAGACAGTGTATGTGTTTTTAAATTGGAAAGATGATGCATTTTATCTTCATAGGGTTTTTACTTTCCAACTAGCAATGTGGAAGTATCCTTCTAGCCAAGCTGTAACAAAGTCTGAACTTAGCTGATCTGTGAATGTGACCATGTCTTTGCTATAAGATGGCTCACATTTATCATTTTTAATATCTTTTATTTTCTTGAGACAAGGTCTCACTCTGAAACCTATGCTGTCCTAAAACCTATTATATAGCCCAAGCTCATCTCAACTAATGGCACTCTTCCTGCCTCAGCCTGCAGTACACTGGGATTACCCTCTATAAATGTTCACCTTCCAGTTATATAGCTAGTGTAATGTGTAAGAGGAGAACTGCTACCTAACATGTTACAGTAATTTTTACACTAGTATCACTGAGGGCCCAACACAAGCTGCTCTTGGTTTTCGAGTGCACTGCTGCTGTTAGAACCTAAGTGTGCTTTCTGATGGGCAGCACAGACATCTACCAAAGCCAACACTGTATATTGGTTTGGAGCTCAAGAAGAAAAGCAGCCAAAGTGGGTTGTGTCCCTGCACAGGCTGGCAACAACGAAAGCCCTTTGTATGAGAATTTTTGCCAAGAACCTTACTTTGGTGTAGGCAAATTCCAAGTTGGCCCCAATATCTACCATATATACACACCTCCCAGTTATTCAAATGTTAGTCTAGATCCATGGTTCTCAACCCCTTTGGGGGTTGAATAACTCTTTCACAGGGGTCACCTAAGACCATGGGAAGACAAAAATATTCACATTATGATTCATAACAGTAGCAAAATTAGTTATGAAGTAACAACAAAACAATGTAATGGGGGGGTAATTTAATGGTTGGTGGGAACTGCAGTAAAGGACCACAGCATTAGGAAGGTTGAGAGCCTATGGTCTCACTGAAGGGCTTTTACAGATGGGATTGAGGTCCCAAGTCAGTCTACTCTGAGGTAAGATCCAGGGAGCTTACCTAATCACTAGACTTAGAGGCCAAAAATGGCAAGTGCAAGATTTGAAGCACATGGCAGATTTCGCCAATGGAAGAGAGGGCCAAGAGGTAAACAATACAGTTGGCTTCTTGGAGCTGAGAGTAGGCTGGCAGCCAGTGAGGAAGCAAGATGGTCTTCCTCCCTACAGCTGCAGCAAATACGGTTCAGTCGACAGAGTGAAAGAGTCTGGGAGTGGGCTATCCCCAAGACTCAGCCCACAGACTGAAGGAGTCAGAGTGGGTTACCCCAGAAACCCCAGAAAAGGATAGTCTGCACTCGTGACCTCTGGGCTGCTGTTGTGATCATTTACAATTGTGGCGGTTTGTAATAGCATAGAAGACTGTGGTTCCCTGTCACTATCTAAGGGGAAAACAAGTGAACCTCTTTAGGGTATGTTTAACTGCCCGTGGAGTAAAGCCAATTAGGTATGGCGGCTTAGCTGTTTGGACCTTAAATGTTCCTCCAAGTACCATGTTTTGAAAGCTTGCTCACCAGACTATGGTACTTCTAGAGAGTTGGAATTTTTAGGAGGTGAGACCTCATGGGAAGAAGTTAGAGCACTGAAGGGAAGGGTGGGGTCTCATTTCATAACCCAGGCTGTCCTGGATCTATGTAGGCCAGGCTGGCCTCTAACTCACAGAGGTCTGCCTGCTGCTGTCTCCCAGATGCTGGGATTAAAGGCGTGCTTGTCTTTCTTTGCTTCTTGACCACAGTAAAATGAACAAGACTTCTCTGCTATGCAATTTTGTAAGATAAACTGTGCTGTCATAGAGCCAGAGAAATGGGACAAAGCAACCACTGGCTGAAAGCTTGGAAGCTGAGAGCCAAAATAAATCTCTGCCTTCAGATGCAAGTTGTCAAGGCAATGGAAAGCTAACACAACTAGCAAAGTACACAGCACCACAGGAGGCTCCTGGGTCCAGGGAGGAAGCCTCAGTGAAGAGGTCTGGAGTGCCACTTGCCTCTGAGAGTTGCTGCGACAGTTGTTCCTCAGTGAGGCCCAATGATCTCATCCCTCGTGCCCGGCAGGCAGCCTGTAGCTCTGGCACACTCATAGCCTTCACCCCTTCTTTGGCAATTATCTGCAAGAAGTGGAAGGAACAGTATTAGATCTTTGGTTTTCAATTTTACTTAATGCCTATATTCCAGCATAATCGATAGAAACCCCAAATCTAGGGCTGGAGAAATGGCTCAGCGGTTAAGAGCACTGACTGCTCTTCCAGAGGTACTGAGTTCAATTCCCGGCAACCACATGGTGGCTCATAACCACCTTGAATGAGATCTGATACCCTCTATTGGCATGCAGGCAGAAGACTGTATACATAATAAATAAATAAAATCTTTTTAAAAAAAAAAAAAAGAAATGAAAAGAAATCCCAAATCTGATGCTTTGCCCTCTGTCCCCTACACAGATTGCTGCAAACCAGCAACTTAGGTAACAAGGATACTGCTAATGGGCAGCAATAAAAGATAATTATATTACCGCCCCCAACACTATCAGTAAAGTATTTCCTGTCTTGGTTTGGATTTTGCCTGGTTGTAACATCTACTTTTCATTTTCATTTTTAGGGCTTGTTAGAAAACAAATATCCATCCCGAAAAGCTTTCTGCTGCCATCTGTTGTGTCTCAGTGCTGTTTTCCCATCACTACCCCAGAATGGCCTGAGTTCTCTGGTCCACAAGACTCCTGATAAATAACAATTTCCGAATGTAATCCAAAACTACAGTTCTTCTGGGGCCAGTATTGTTTATACCCAAGTTCTGAAAGCAACATCCAAAATCTAAATAGGGCAATGTGCTCATGGCTTCTCTGTTTTGGGAAATCTGCTCCCCCAAGTAGAGTATTACAGAAGCTGGTTTTGATTCAGGAAACATTCTTTCCATGGTTTTAAGGAGCCTAATTAGTAGTTATACTCCAAATGGTACCGTCTACAAGATGGCTAGACCTTGGTTTTCCTTCTACCATTGTGCTCTGCCACTCTCTTTTTTACTAACTTACCCAGAAGGATATTAACTTTGGTACTAGTTCCTCTGTAGGAGAACGGAGGTGTGTGTGTGTGTGTGTGTGTGTGTGTGTGTGTGTGTGTGTGTGTGTGTGATGCAGGAGTGCTGCCAAAAAACCACTGAGCTAATATTTCCTTCCCAGCGGGTCCTAACTACTTTAGATTAGTCCCAGCTAATACATCCAGATTACTGGCTGCTTACAATGGCCTTCTCAAGAAAATAGATCCTGATATAACAAACAAATATTGAAATGAGTAGTGAAAGTTGAAGTAGTCACAGTAATGGTTTTTTTTTTCAAGATTTTATTTATTATGTATACAACATTCTGCTTCCATATATATCTGCACATCAGAAGAGGGCACCAGATCTCATAACGAATGGTTCTGAGCCACCATGTGGTTGCTGGGAATTGAACTCAGGACCTCTGGAAGAGCAGCTGGTGCTCTTAACCTCTGAGCCATCTCTCCAGCCCAGTAATGGTTTTTTAAACCATTCATTTTGCCAGAATGACTCTATAACAGACCCAACAGAGAGTAACGCATTTCACAAAGGTAGCCGAAGATGCCTCCCAGACCCCCTATTGCTGTGCTTAGGCTCTTACTTCGTCATCTGCTTTTATAGACTTCAGTGTCATCAGGAGCTGGAAGCGGAGCAAATTGTTTGTTCCGAAGGTCTGCAATTCCAGCAGCTTGCACAGGGCAACCAGTTGGGGCCGATCTAAGTGTTCCAGGGCTAACTGATCCTCGAAGAGTTTGGAGAAGCCAACTATCTCCTTAGTGCTGGGCCTGTGGCCTGTTTGGACCTAGGCAATGGGACAAAGACAATTACAAGGTGTTTCCTACTTACCATAAACCTCCTAATAGACTCCTTGTGAGAGATATCAAAGCAGTTAGAGACTACGCGCTGCATGGGAATGGATCCTGTGGTTCACTGGAAATAAAAAGTCTAGTGTGGAACTGTAGCTCAGTAGGAGACTGGTTCAATGCCTAATCCAACACCCTCTACCCCACCTCCCCTAAAAAAAAAAAAAAAAAAAAAAAATCTTTCTAGGATCAAATGTAGTCACTAGAAAAACCAGGAGTATTTCTAAAGTTTGTACTGATCTTTCTTTCCAAGACAATCACGTTAAGGTAGCTTTTGTTGTTGTTTTTGCAAACTACTCTAAATGTTTAAAGTGTTGTAAATTTATAATTTAGATATGTGGCATTTCTAAGATTATGAGCAATCTGGATGATCCATGATGGCATGCTTCTTCTGGAACTCCAGCCCACTGGCCTAGTGTACGCCCGACACCTGTTTCACATAGGAGGAGAGCTGTGAGGAGGCGTCTCCCAGCTTGGCTAGGTTTCTCCTCGCCATTTCTGTCATTGTCTCTTGAAGGAATTTTGCTATTTCCAATTTAGCAGCCATCTTCTTTTTCTGTTTTTCTTCCTTAATAGAAGAGGAAAAAGTTAATCACAACTGCAGGCTGGTAATGACGAGAGATACACTTTGCCTCTGCGCATCCCCACCACGCGTAATACACTAGCACTATCGGCAGGCCTGGTTAAATATGTTTGTAAGGACCAGACAGCTGTAAAGGGGCGTCTACTTAACTTGTCTCCTTAATCTTGCATTTGTTTCTCATTAACGCAATGATGATAAACCTCAGTGAAAGCCTTCGTTATTAGATGAGTCTCTACCTCCTAACCTCATCTAGGCTGCTACTTAAGCAAAACTCTGGTAGATAGCCCCAGATTTTGCTCTATAAAGAAACTAACTCTAAGCTAATCAACTTTACAGTTTAAATAGAAAATATATAATTATAGTGCGTTATGTGCTGTAAAAGATTTGAAAAAAAACACTATACAGAAGAGAATTAAATATACATTCTTTTTGTTGTTGTAGTTTGAGACAGGGTCTCTCTCTTTATATGCCTGGCTGTCCTGGAACTTACTATGTAGACCAGGCTGGCCTCAGACTTATAAAGATCCACCTGCCTCTGCCACCTGAGTGCTGAAATTAAAGGTGTGAGCCACCATGCCTGACTTACTGTACATTCTTAAGACAGCTGACTAGTAGTTGTAAATCTATGTTCATCATCAGAAATGCAATGGTAGAATTTTTGAAATAACTGTGCTCAAAATGCTGGGCACAGGGCACGCAGAAGTGGATATAGTTAAGTCACTTATTCAAGAACATTTTCAGCTGGGCAATGGTGGCATGTACCTTTAGTCCCAGCACTTGGGAGGCAGAGACAGGTGGATCTCTGTAAGTTTGAGGCTAGTCTGGTCTACATAGTGAGTTCCAGGACAGGCTCCAAAGCTACAGAGAAACCCTGTCTTGAAAAACCACCACCACCAACAACAAAAAAGAACACTTTCATTAGAATTTTGTGGGTTGTTTCTAGATCCTGATTATTTTAAATGCAAGTAAATTAAGGCCTGCAATTCTAGCAGCTTGCAAAGGGCATCCAGCTAGAGTTTAAGTAAATTAAACCATCTTTAGGCAGTTAAATATTATAGTTTGATTTTCCACTTTAATCTCAAACTAAGATCTAAGGGTATAGCTCGGTGGTAGAGGGCTTGCCAAGCATGCACAAAGGGCCCTGGATTCTATTCCTAACATCACTAAAAGGAAAAAAAAAAAAAAAAAAAAAAAAGAAGGAGCCAAATGTGGTGGCTCACACCTTAATTCTGGTACTCATGAGGCAGAGGCAGGTGGATCTCTGTGAATTACAGGACAGCCTGGTCTACATAGTGAGCTACAGGACAGTCAGCATTACATACCAAAATCAAACAAAAAATAAAAAAAATTTAGTAGAGATATAACATTCAATAAATAGTAGTAGAAAAGCTAGATATTTACATATAAAAATCCTGATATTGATCTTACAAACTTTCATAAAGACAAACTGGGTTGTATCCACAATATACAAAATACAAAACTATAAAAATCCTAGAAAAATTTAACTTGGGGCTGATGAATTGGCTCAGAAGTTAAAAGCACTGACTTCCAGAGGACCCTGGTTCAGTTCCTAGCACCTACTTTACCCTCTGTAACTCCCGTTTCAGGAGGTCCAATGCCCTCTTCTGGCCTCCTCAGGTACTAGGCATGCATGTGATACACATGCAGATCAAACACCCATATACATAAAATCTAAGTGACCTTGAGTTTGTTAGCCAGCTTTCAGCTGTAACTCAGAAGGCATGGTCATTTCAAGTGTTTGTGCTATGAAAAGATGAACCACAAGTATGGGGTGTAGCTTAATGAATCCTTTGTCTATCACTGGCAAAGACTGGGAGAAAATATTTACAAAGTATATATTTGATAAAGGATTTGTATACAAATACCCAGAGAACTCAAAACAACAATAAGAAACAAAACACCCAATTACAAAGTGGACCAAAAGGGGCTTTGGAGATGGCTCAGAGGGTACAGTGCTTGCTTACACAGGCATGGGGACCAGACTTGCACCTGCCTGTAGTCCTACTCTGTGCAATACAGGACCAAACTGGCTAGCTACACTAGCCAAATCAATGAGCTGTGGGCTGAAGTGAAAGACTGTCTCAATACACAAAGTGGAGAGCTGTTATCTATATCTGTCTGTCTATATCAGAACTCTATATGAGGTATACACGCTTGCATACACATGCCTGGCCATCCACATGCATGTACACTATACACATATTTACACACACCACACACACACACACACACACACACACACACACACACACACACACACACACACACACGGTGGGCAAAATAAACATATATCCCTTCAAAGAAGTCACAGAAATGCCAAAGAAGCTAAACCACTACACACCTATTAGAATGGTTAAAATCCAAAGTACAATATCAGATGCTGGGGAAGACAGAGAACAGCATTCTTGGATGGAATGCAGAATACATGGCTGCTCTGGAAAACAGTTTTAGCAATTTTTACAATGCTAGCTACAGCCTTACTATGTGCAATCACAATTGCTCAAGTTAAAAACCCTGATCACAAATATTCATAACATTTTTATTTATTATGCCTGCCCAAATTAGAAGCAATCAATTTCCAAAAAGGTGTACAGATTTTAAAAACACTAGTATATTCATAAATAGAATTATTAAAATCGTATCTTTTCATGGAAGAGCTTCAGGTTTTTGTTTTTGTTTGTTTCTTGAGACAGGGTTTCTCTGTGTAACAGTCTGGCTATCCTGGAACTCAATTTGTAGACCAGGTTGGCCTTAAACTCACCTAGATCCACCTGCCTCTGCCTCCCAAGAGCTGGGATTAAAGGTGTGATCCACCATTGCCCAGCAGTATTCATGTTTTTATGTACTGGATCTCTGGAAATGGAGTTACAGGTGGTTGTGGGCCACCACATGGGTGCTGGGAACTGAAACAGGTTTCTCTGCCAAGAGCAGAAAGTGCTCTTAACCACTGAGCCATCTCTCTAGTTCCTCGTGGAAGAACTGTAAATGCTTATTGCTAAGTGGAAGAATCCAGTCTGAAAAGGCTGCACAGTGTGTGATTCAAATTACATGGCATTCTGGAAAAGGCAAAACTACAGAATGAAAATGTCTATAGTTGCCAGACTGAAAGAGAAACAGTATGTACAAACAGGTAGATGGCATGTGAGTTCCAGAAAAGTGAAACTCTTCCATGTGACACTGTGATGGTGGACAGGACAGTGCTACACAGCTGACAGAATGGTACACCACAAGGAGTGAGCCCCAATGTCAAGCACGGCTTTTCATTACTAACAGTGTATAACATATTAACATTGGTTATTCAGTTGTTACAGGCACCACACCGATGCAAATTCCTACTGATGGGAAATGGGTGGGGTATGAGTGGTATATGGCAAGTCTATACTTTCTGCCCAATTTTCCTGTAAACCTACAAAACTAAAACTAGTCTATTAATTTTTGTAAAAAAAAAGTTTTAAAGACCTATATACCTTTTTGGATTCACTTTCAAAAGTTGATGGCAACATTTCTGGGAAGAGCTTCAGAAACAATGGTATCAAGAATTCCATAAAAGGTACAATTAGGAACACCATAAATGGAACCAATCGGAAGACATCAACACAAGTTCTCAACAGCTAAGGAGATAAATGCATAAGCAATATTATACATTCAGGACGTGCCCCAAACAAATAAGAACCACCACCCGAACACAGCCTGCCTTGGTACTCAAACTGTCTCAAAAACTCAGGTTTTCTACAGCTGAAACGCAAGGTCTTCTCTTCAATGTAGCCCTGAAGTAGCATTTATGGGCTATCCTCAAGGAAATCTATGATAATCGATACACATTAGTGGCACCTCTTAAGGGTCCACATTTTAATAACACAGTATTAGTTAAAATTAATTTTTCCTTTTTGAGAGGAGGGGTTTATTATGTTGCCCAGGCTGATCTTGGACTCCCTCAGTACCTATGATTAACACTATGTTGCACTGCACTTGGTTTTAGAAATGCACATATGTATTTAATATACTAACAACATTATATATTGGGTTAGGGTTAGGTTTTGAGACATGGTTTCTCTATGTAGCCTGGAACTCACTCCATAGACCAGGCTGGCCTTGAACTCAAAAGATCCACCTGCCTCTGCCTCCAAAGTGCTGGGATTACAGGTGTGTGCTACCACTGACTGGCTTCTATTTCTAATATATAAAAATATGAAGTTTCTCAAGTCCTTGAAGAGATTAGAAATACAATTGTAGGGCTGGAGAGATGGCTCAGCAGTTAAAGAACACTTGCTGTTCTTCCAGAGGACAAGAGTTCGATTCCCAGCTTACAAGTGTCTGAAACTTCAGCTCCAGGGGATCAGATGCCTATGGCTTCTGCAGACACCTGCACTTGCATGTACACTCCCACAAGCAGACACATACTTATACATAATTTACAATAGTAAAAATAAATCTGAAGACCCTCATAGTTCTGTGGGCAGACATTCCAGCCAGTTGAAGACAAGTGCAGACTGAAACAAGTTCTCTAGTCTAGGGCTGGGAGTCCTTGCACCTTGGTTTCTCACCAGTAGTTATAATTTCCAACTTAGGGGGGAAGCACTCTGCATCAAACCCAGGGCCTCGAGAATGATAAGGAAGTTACCTAAGGATTTTTAAGGTGAAGTTTTACTTCATTTTAATTTTACATTCTCCATTTCAAATATGATTCTTGCCTACCCTTCGCCTCTCTCGTCTCGTTAGCACCTGTCCATGCAGTAGCCTCCAAACTATTCTGGCGGCAACTTTGGTGTCACTCCAAAGTAAATAGAATCCATTGTAATAATACTTGAGTTCATTCATGATTTTTTGTCCAAAAGATCGCTTTTCTTCTGTAATCTCCGTCTCAGCTCCTTTGGGAGGCAGAGGGCTCGTTGGCTTAGGCTTTTCTGGGATTTGCTCTGGCTGAGGTTTACTGGGGTGATTTTGTAGCCAACAAGTTGTGTGTAGTTTTTGTGTGAGTCTAGTTCGTAAAGGATGGACTTTATTGCCTGGTAGACTGGGATAGGAGTACTTCCTGCTTCCATAGCTTTTCATATAGGTCGTTCGTAAATGAGAATCTGGCAAGTGGAGAAATGCAAGTGATGGGGAGTGAGAGCAGGAAGGATAGACAAAATGGCTAGGCAATCTGGAAAACAAGAATAACATTCTTTCAGTGAGATGTATTATTACAAACAAAAAAGATATTTTATCTGGTTAAAACAATAAGCCTGTGCCAGGCAGTGGTGGCACACACCATTAATCCCAGCCTGGTCTACAAGAGCAAGTTCCAGGACAGCCTCCAAAGCTACAGAGAAACCCTGTCTTGAACCTCCGCCCCCCCCCAAAAAAAAACAGTAAGCCTGTAACCAACTGATGTTTATTAATGAATGAAATATAATTGTGTGTATGTGTGTACTTGTGTGCTGCTGGGTATTAACCCAGGTCCTTACACATCCTAAGAATGTGCTCTACCATTGAGCTACAACATCCCCTCCCAGACAGAAATACAACTTTGTTTCTTTTTTAAGCTGACATTTAAAATATACATATACATATACATACATATATATTTGAGGCAGGGTACTCTGTGTAGTTCTGGCTGTCCTGGAACTTCCTCTGTAGACCAAGCTGGTCTGGAATTCAGAGATCCACCTGCCTCTGCCTTCCAAGTGCCAGGATTAAAGATGAGTGCCAATAAAGACAGTTCTGGGAACTGAAGCCAAAAGTAGTTCACACATGCTACGCAACTGTTCAGCCATTGAGCTATACCTCTACCCACAAAAATATAACTTCTTAAACAGCTGAATTGTGTTCAATCATTATATTAATAAGCTAATTTTGAATGGTAATTTGCTATAACAAGTTAGGAATTCTGCAACTATTAATTTAAACATCTAGGGGCCAGTGAGACAGTTCAAGGGCATAAAGGTTAAATAAATCCTTGGGACCCAGACGATGGAAGGACAGAACTGACTTCTACAAGTTGTCCTGTGATTTCCAAAAAGGTACCAGGGGCCAGGTGGTGTTGTTGCATACTTCTAATCCCAGCACTCAGGAGGGAAAGGCAGATGGATCTATGTGTGTTTGAAGACAGCCTGGTCTACAGAACGAGTTCCAGGACAGCCAGGGCACAGAGAAACCCCGTCTTGAAAAAATAAAACAAAAGGGTACCAGGAACAGGGGTATGATCTCTCTAGTAATTAAATAACAAAAAACTTAAAACATTTTATTAGAAAAAAATCTATTCAAAAACATATTTCTGCCAACAACAGGGATGATACTTGATAGTACTGTCTCTATCTACTCTCATAAAATAGATGATTTGACTTGTGCCATTAGCTACTTTAGTGGTAACAAAGAATGTCTTAATGAAACAACTTCATAGTCCCTGTGAGGACCAACTAATTATGTAATACTGCTTTATCCATGTGTCTATGGACTCTCTCTAGGTGATGAAATACAATTCACCGAAAATTCCTCAAGGGCGTTTAAAAATAAGAATTAGAACTGAGCACCAGGCAGTGGTGGAGTATGCCTTTTATCCAAGCACTCGGGAGGCAGAGGCAGGTGGATCTCTGTGAATTCCAGGCCAGCTTGGTCTACAAAGCAAGTTCCAGGACAGCCTCCAAAGCTACACAAGGAAAGCTTATCTCAAAAAAAAAAAAAAAAAAAAGAAAGAAAAAGAAAAAGGAAACAAAGAAAAAAAAGAAAAAGGAAGAAAGAAAGAGAAAAAAATAGAATTGAGCACCCCAACCAATGATTTTTATATCCTAATACTGTAGTTAAACTAGAACATAAGATCTTAAAAATAAAATACATTAGGGGCTGGAGAGATGGCTCAGTGATTAAGAACACTAGTTGGTCTTCCTGAGTTCAATTCCCAGCAACCACATGATGGCTCACAACCTTCTGACCTGCAGGAATACATGTAGACAGAACATAATAAATAAATCTTAAAAAAATAAAAGCCGGGCGTTGGTGGAGCACGCCTTAAATCCCAGCACTCGGGAGGCAGAGGCAGGCGGATCTCTGTGAGTTCGAGACCATCCTGGTCTACAAGAGCTAGTTCCAGGATAGCCTCCAAAAGCCACAGAGAAACCCTGTCTCGAAAAACCAAAATAAATAAACAAATAAAATAAAACACATCCAAGTAAAGAAAGCTACAGGCAGCCAGCCAGTCACAGAGTAGTATACACCTTTCAACCCAGCACTCAAGAGGCAGAGGCAGGTGGATGTCTGTGAGTTCGAGGCCACCCTGGTCTACACAGTGAGTTCCAGGACAGCCAGAGTTACAAAGTGTGACCCTGTCTTGCAAAACAATATAACAAAAACAAAACAAAACAAACAAACAAAAAAGGAATAAAGAAAAGAAAGCCATTGACAAAGAGAGTTGGTTGGTTTTTGTTTTGGGCTAGAAAATGCCTTTTTCACATTCTTTAGTCAAATTTTTGAAACATATCTGTATCTACTCTTTAAATGACCAAAAGGGAAAATACACAATGAATGTGACACATGATGAGTTTTCAGTAATATTCTGAATACATAATAACTGACGAGAGCCCTTAAGACAGGGACAAGCCCTGGGCCAAGGTTGTTCATGAGTCATTTTACTGCTTTTTACATCTGAGGTCCTCATGTAATTTTCAGTAACAGAAATGCCACTCTAAAACTAGTTCATCCATCCATTTTTTTCCTCTATCACACATCTACAAAATTCCTCAGCCTTCATTCTAAAGTAGTTTCAATTTTAGTATGTTCTTACTTACTAAGGCTGTATTTAAAATTTGGCAAGGTTTTATGTACTATGCCAATCCTTTTGCTTTGTTGGTTTCCTTTTTTTTTTTTTTTTTGAGAAAGGGTCTTGGTATACAGCCCTAGCTGTCTTGGAACTCACAGAAATAAGCCTGCCTCTGCCTCCTGAGTGCTCGGACTAAAAGCATGTGTTACCATATACAGCCAGAAGCCAATCCTTTTACACACCTATTTCCCGTATAGAAATTCATATACATATTTGAATTCATATACATATCTGTGGGAAATTCCAAACCTTACCTTGTCCACAAAATAGCTAAGAATGAATTATAACTGTAGAAGGTCATATTTATTTTTTTGTTTCAACTAGCCAACAGAGACCTAGGCAAAAGAAGTAAACAATTTAGTATTTTAAAAAGGCATCAATTAAATATCAGAATTTGGTTGTTTTTTTTTAAACTAATGCAAGGGCAAAAATTTGCATATTCAAGGTTTAAAATTTCCTTCAGGCTCATTTCCAATAGTCATAGTATTTTCTTTGCTCTGGATGTGAAAACGGTACTTTTGCGATCTCAAAACACAGAAATGGGTTCTAAGAAGGTGCTCTCGAAGACGATATGGCCTCCAAAGGCTTTTTTATTTCTGGTCAATAATGTCTAATCTGCTGCGACGGTTAAAAGGAGAACGACATCTGTATCTGTAACCAGAAAATACAAGTAGAAAGTAAACATCCTGGATTCATTTTCAGTCTGTTTCCCATACTGTTTGGCCAAAGCTACAGCCAACCCCAAAGTCCAAAAGTATTCGCTCATTTCATGTGTGTCACAGCGAAGACACAACGGTACCTCCAATGGTTCAAATGCAGACGGCAACGGATACCATCTTAGTGTTACTGCACATCTCCGGAGCCCGAACTAAGCTCTGTACCTTTAACTAAAACCGTTCTCCACCCCCAGCCGCTTTCCAGCTACTGGCAGCAACTCTGCCAACTCGCAATCGCGCTGATAGGAGTTCCCCCGCTAGGTCTCCCCCATCCCATGGAAACTTCAACCACAAGGCTACCATCGCGAACCGGGTTCAGCACCTCGGAAACCAGCCCCACCGCGGTTGGCGCTCCTCCGGAGGGGGTTCCGGGCCTGCTGCAGAGGCTTCCCAGGCCCAGGCGGCGGGCAACGGGCCACTCCTAGGCAGTCGGCCCGGCGTTTCGGGGAGCCCCACGCCCAGCGATGCGGGGTTACCTCTGCACCTCGCACCGGTGCAAAAGGCGCCCTCGGCTCAAGGCCGGCGGCCTCGGAGGATGTGGGGAGGGCTGTTGTGGGTTTGGGGATTGCTGGAGTGGGGTTAGGTTCACCGAAGGGGCGAGTGTCGGCTGGGCGACAAAGTTCGGGGCCAGGTCTGAGGGTGAGGGGAGACGCGGGAGGGAGCGCGCGCCGCCTGCGGGACGATGGGACCCCCAAACCCTACCTTCCCAATTCCTCCCCGCCCCCAAGCTAGAGGGGCCGGAAGTCTCCATGCTCCCACCTCCTGCGCCTCGCCCTGTGACGTCACTCTGAGTGACGAGACTACCATCCAATGAGCTCTCAAATTCTGGGCATCGCTCGCGTCCTTCACGGTGGCGGCGCGGAAGACAGCGTAGTCCTCGTTATTGATACCGCGAAGTGACTTCTAGGTTAGAGTTAGTTTAGGGGACGTCTTGTACTCTAGGGACCAAAGCTGCGGTTTTTTAACCCCCTGCCTGCCCACATTCTGTAGTGTCTACTAATGTCTGATAGTCGCCTTGGTAACCCGTCTTGGAGTCACTAACGTCATCGCTTTGATGTTTTCTCCTCTGTCCCTTCAGACTCTGAAACTGCCTAGAGGTCTCTGGTTGGCCGAGGAGGTTGTGAGGTCCGGGTAACAGAAGGGACAGCACTGGGAAGGAAAACTCTCTTCTGCAGGGTCGAAGGGCTGGAATGCTGCTGAAACCTTCAGATGGAATTTGAATTTCACTAAAGAAATTGGTTTCTAGATGTTGCCGCTTATTATTAGTTTGTGTAGAAATATCAACATCTAAGATACATTCTAGCTGGGCGGTGGTGGCGCAAGACTTTAATCCGAGCACTCGGGAGGCAGAAGCAGGCGGATCTCTATGAGTTCGAGGCCAGCCTGGTCTATAGTGTGAGTTCCAGGGCAGCCTCCAAAGCTACACAGACCGTGTCTCGACTCCCCATTCCCACCCCCAAAAGATATATTCTAAAGTAGCTCTTAGATAAGAAGCATTGCAGGTTGGGGAGACTTCAGTTCCTACGGTGGGCAACTTTTCAGCTTTGGAAAGTCAAAGTTCTGAAAGCATTTTTGTGCCCATTCATTTATTCGGCTTTTAATTTTTTTCAACTTTATCCCCGCCCCCTCCGAATCTTATGTAGCATAGTTTGGTCTGGAACTTAATGGGTAACGTAAAGTGGTCTTGAACCCCTGCCCCTGAACCTTCTGCCTGCCTTCCGAGTGCTTAGATTACAAGTGTGCACCACTATGACCGACTTTGGCTCTTTATTTTTGTTTCATCTATCTGTCTGTCTGTATCTATCTTTTTTTTTTTTTGATAGGGTTTTTCTATGTAACAACAGTTTTAGCTGTCTTGGTTGTCCCGGAACATGTTTGTAGACCAGGCTGGCCTCGAACTCAATGAGATCCGCCTGCCTCTGCTTCCCAAGTGCCGGGCTTTATTTTTTTGAGACAGGATTTCACTGTGTAGCTCTGGCTGGATTGGAACATGTTATGTAGATCCACTTGCCTCTGTCTGCCTCTGGACTGCTTAGATTTAAAGGGTGTGTACCACCATGCCTGGCTCAAAATTTCCTCGATCTTTTTCTTTCTGAGAACTCAGATGATAAAATTATGAGCTGTACAAAATAAAATTGTTTCTGAGGGCTGGGCGCCGTAGTGCATGCCTTTCATCCTAGTACATGAGAGGCAGACAGGCGGATCTCTGTGAGTTCGAGGTCAGCATGGTCTACAAAGTGAGTTTCAAGACAGCCAGGGCTACACAGTGGGATCCCTGTTTCAAAAGAACCAAAAAAAGAGAAAAGAAAAAAGAAATTCAGGCTGCTTTTAATCCACAAAAGTGTATTTCAACTAAACCGAATGGACTACTTAAAAATAAGCAAAACTTTTCAGTTCGGCCGCTAGGGGTCCCCTTGTGCATGTCGGACAACTTCCCACATAAGGGTTTCGTTTTACAGTTGAATTAAAATGTACAAAACTTACCCCCTCCTTCCCTGCCTTCAGAGAGGGTCTCACTATGTAGCCCTGGCTGGCCTGGAACTCACTGAGATCCTCCTGCCTTCTGATCACCAACACCAGGCCAAAGCTTTCTTTTCTCTCCCTGAAAATTCTGATTATAAGCTTTGCAATAATAATTTTAATATTGATTTCATAAGTGAATTATTGCATTATCATAAACATGTACTTTTCTGGAAAAGATTAATAAAGAATGCAAAATCATTCCTCTCATTTCACAATGAGAAATTTTATACTGGAAAAAGTTCTTATCCGTGCATTATATTCATTTACAAACAGGCACAGTAAAATAAGTGTAAGCCAGATGAACTATCTCATACCCAATATTTGAAACATAAAGTACATTTTCTGGCATGGTTACAAGTCTGTAAAAAAAAAAAAAGGTGGGCGGGGGGATAAGAACCCTTCTTATGAAACCCATTTGCTTAGAGCAATGAACACTTTCTCCAGGCTTGTATATTTTATCAGGCTTGACATTTGGTTTTCATGATAAATGTAAATTGTATCTTTCTACCTATCCTCTATATCTAAACTTTTTTTCTCAGAAGAGAAGCCCCCCCCCAAATTTTTACTGCCATAACTCTAAGAACCCGTTTATCTTGAGGAGCTGTTTGCTCATTTGCCATAAAAGAGTAAGAATGGTTTGAGCCTCAGAATATGTTAGATTCTGAAAACATAAAGCATTATATATGCCAGTTTACCAAAATAAAATCTCCAAGGACATTTATGAGCTCCTTAAGTGGGAAATCCAAATGCCTGATCAAAAACGCAGGAGCATTCTAGGAGGAGGGAAGTGGAAGGGACTGGAGAGAGTCAAGATAGGTTCATATCACCTCCCTTGTTCACTTGTCTTGTTTTACAGACTTGCCTATTCATAAATGCAATTTTGGCTTCTTTAAATTGTAGTAATACACAAAGGATAGATTTAACATAATGGAAAGCCTGGCCCAGGAGTCCTAGACTTGTGATCTCAGCTACCAGGTAGGCTGAGGAAGGAGTGCATGGGTCCATTTGGAAACTAGCCCGGGCCACAGAGCAAGCCCCAGCTCAAAATAAATGAATAAGATTAAATAGAAAATGGTTACAGATTAGCTCGGAATGGTGGTTTATGTTTATAATCCCAGTACTCTGGAGGCTGAGGCTGGAAGATTGGCATAAATTCAAAGCCAGCTTGGGTTAAAACAAAACTTTACAGATTAATGGTAAAGTAGGCTAGGGAAGTGGCTCAGCAGAAATGTGATTTACATGTGAAACTCTGGAACCCACTTCCACAAATGTTCTCTGATGTTAACATACAAAAATTGATAATGTTTTATTTTATTTCTTTATTCAAGACAGGATTTCTCTGTGTAACAGCCTTGGCTGTCCTAAAACTCACTCTGTAGACCAGGCTGGGCTCAAACTTCACAGGTATCCTTCTGCTTCTGCCTCCCGAGTGCTGGGATTAAAGGCGAATGCCACCACACCATGCATAATTAATAATATTAATTAATTAAAAATTAATGGTAATCCCCCCTACAATGGTGTCACAGGCCTTAATTTAAACACTTGGGAAGCAAGGAGGCAGGAGAACTATATGAGTTTGAGGCCACCCTGGCCTACATAAAGGGTTCTGGGACAGCTAGGGACCCTGTCTCAAAAATTTAATTAAGTAAAATCAATTGAATTGTTTTCAGTATTACCCTTAGTATTAGCAGTCATGTTAACAAATACATTTAGTGCCCATTAAAATCAGTGAACTGGCTAGGCTGTGGTGGCACACCCCTTTAATCCCAGCACTCTGGAGGCAGAAGCAGGAGGATCTCTGTGAGTTTGAATCCAGCCTGGCCTACAGATCAAGTTTTATGACAGCCACAGCTGTGACACAGATAAACCCTGTCTCAAAACAAAACAAAACAACCCCCCCCCAAAAAAAACCCACAAAAGAAATCAAACCACTGAAATGTAGAAATTTTGTAAAATTCTGAGGTGGTGGGCTGGAGATGGCTCAGCACTTGTTCTTGAAGAGGACCAGGGTTCGGTTCCCAGCTCCCATGTGGTTGCTCATAACCATCCATTAACACCAGTTCCGGCAGATGTGACACCTCTTCTGATCTTCCCTGGGGAAATGGCATGCACAATATGCATAGATAGATATACGTGTGAGCAAAAGACCCATAAACCCAGAATTATAAAATCTTCAAAAAAAAATTCCGAGGTAGTATTTGAAAAGAGGAACACATCAGAAATGTCTGGTAGTGATAGAAAATAGCTCGAGTACTGTCGTGTGTATGGAGAGTATGACACTTTGTAGTGATAGGGTTCCGCAATTCTCAGAACAGAAAGCAAGAGTGTATATCGGTTTCCTCATCTGATCGCTACGTATGTTTCTTTTGTAGTTCACGTCTCGGGTTTGGACGTTCTAAGTAATTACCACCAGGCCCCGGGAAACTACATCTGCACTCCCCTTCCAGACTGTTTACTCGGCCCTGTCATTGTTTTACTCGTATTTCCTAGAATGGGAAGGGCTGGGGGTTTGCAGAGCACTGCCTCCTTCTTCTCACTCTCTGGTGATCGCTCTGGGACAAATACCCCCACGTCACTCGGTGCGGAGGTCTGGCCCGGAGCAGCGCAGGGCCAAGGCACGTGACCCGCCCGCAGTCCTCGCTGTGGCCGGCGGCCCGGGATGCAGTCGCGCTGACGTCCTCCTGGTTACCCACAAGCCTCTGTGCCCTGGTGCGGGCAGGAAGAGGGCAGCCGGGTCCGGTGCCTGCCCGGGAGGTCGGGGTGCCTTCTGAGCCGCACGCAGACGCTGCTCGACCCCCCTTCCCCCCAGTGTTTGCAGACTGGCAGCCTTCCGTGTCTCGGCGTGGCAGAAAGGGACACTTTGAGGCTTAGGCTCTGGTCCTAAAGTGCAGCCCCTTGTCCGGACGAGGGGGGCCAGCGCGCTCTGCTGACAGCTGTCAAGAGTGACAGCGACTCCCGAACCTGAACACTCCCCGGTCTGCGTAATCGCGCACAGGTCACTAGGTTCTTCCTAACATCTAGGAATTGTAGAGCAGGGCCACTCGAGTTCATATGGCGTCTAGTACGTGCAGCCGTTTAGTAAGTATTAGCCTCGCAGGCCCGACCTGGCCGCCCCTCCGCACCAGCCCTTCCTGTCCCTCTGCCTCATCGCCTGCGGTCTCGCGTCGGCTCCTGACTCTCGCGCGCCCCTCCTCTCCGTGGCTGACGAACCTCTTCCTCCTTCGCTCCCAGCGCCCGGGCTCAGGACTTCATTTCCCGGCAGGCACAGCGGCCCGTGGCCAATGAGGGACCTAGGATTTGGCGGCGCCGCCGCCGAACGGGGCGGGGGGGCTTTGTGCGCGGAGGCGGCGGCGGCGGCGCGCGGCGTGACGGCGGCGGCGGGAGCTGGCGGCGCGGAGATCCGGACGGAGGCCGCGGCCGAGGCTGGGTGCCGGGAGCTTAGGAGAGGTGTGCAGCTTTCGATTGAAACCCCGGACCCCGCTGCCCTTCGGGGCCGCCAGCCTCCGGCTCCTCTCCGGCACCAGCAGCTACTCGGCGACCCCCGTCCGGCCGCCTCCCCTTCGCTCCGCGTCGCCCGCAGCCTTCCGTCTGCCCGCAAACGAGCCCGGCCGGCCGGGCCGTGGCCCTCTTCAGTGTCGGCAGCCATGGCAGGGGCGCTCGGCGCGGGGGAAATCTAGTCCGAGGATTTCATGCGGCCTAGCTCGGTTCCGTCTCCTGCGCCCGCGGTCCCGGCAGCTGCCGGCAACCCAGCCCCACTTCGGGCCTCCGTGTCTCTCCTGTGATCGTACTGACACGGCCGGGGGGTTAGAATGGAACAAACTGAAGGTAAAGTGCTTGTGTGTGTCTGCGTGCGTGCGTGCGTGTGTGTGTGTGTTTGCGTGTGTGTTTGCGTGTGTGTGTGTGTGTGTGTGTGTGTGTGTGTGTGTGTGTATGTTGCGCGTCAGGGCTGAGGAAGCTTCTTGGGGTGGGGGCGACCTAAGACCCAGACACCGGTAAGGAGTGAGACCCTGGAAGGGGAGGTGCCGCGGATGGCCTGAAAGGGTTCGAGGAAGGAAGAGCAGATGGTAAGGTGGGTGTGGAAGGAATTGGGAGGTGGGGCAGGTAGGCTTGGGATATGATGTAGTGGTTCTGAGCTGGGAATTGGGAGTAGAGGTGGGATGGGGGCGGGGATAAGGATGGAAACAGGGAAGGGGGAGGGAAAGAGAAGAGTTAGATTTGGACATTAGAGACCTCGGTAGATTGCAAATTAGGGAGGTCTGGAATGGAGTGTGTGGAAACTAGAAGAGTTGGGGCAAAGGGATAGGATTGATGGAGAACGAAGCATCTTCTGGGAATCAAGGGAGAAACTAGTGAATCAAAGTGGGGAAAAGATAAGATTAGGAAATAGGGATGAAAAATGATTGTGTCAGAATGCAATAAGAGGATAGGAAATAGACGCAGGAAACTGAAAGACATATGATTGGGCTAGGGAAGGACATTAGCCGAGTATCGGAAGGGATGAGAATTATCGACCAGGCATCACAGAGTGTGAGGGAAAGGATAGGGATTATTGAAGTGTTAGAAAGGAAAGCCTTTTGTTCCTATATTTGTGTGTATTCCGTCTTGTATTTCAAGGCTAGAGAAATAGAGAAGCTAGTGGTTATGGGGTTGTGATTGTTGTGAAATGAGGGAGGTGTGGGTGTTACTGTTCTGAGAGAAGAGGAGATATGTTTGTGTTATGGTAGAGAGACAGGGAGAGACATGGCCATAATTTGATGGTTTTGGTGAGGGAGTGAAGACTATTCAGATTTAAAGGGGGCAGGGGCAGCCATGTTTGCTACCAGGCACTGCAGTGTAAATAAATTCCTTTTCCTCTCTGACATCTGCGTGAATCTGGAACCGACCAGTTCACATTGTTACACCCCCCTTCTATTCATGAACTTCTCTTACCTCTTGGGTCATTTACAATTACTCAACCACGAAAGAAGGTAGCGATGTTTTCCATCTTGTGTGTTTTGCTGCTTCTCCCTGTCTTTTCCCTCTTCCTTCTGATTGAAAAAAAAAAAAAGCATACTGATAAATTGCAGTGTAAAATTTAACCCTTTTATAAATCTAAAATTAGATTCTTTTTTACTAACTGAAGAAATCATCATTTCAAACAAGATTGTGGAAAGTCTTAAATATTGATTAGTGGCAGACACCTCAGAAGCAAGTCAACATGATTTTTTTTTCAATTCTTTAAGTAAACAAGGAAATTGCATCGGTTATTTTACCTGGGGCCCTTCTTAGGAAGGGGTGGGGAAGATCAGCCTGTGGTAGATTATCTGCTTGCCTAATTTTGAATATTGGAAAATTAGAAATGTTCCTGGTGATAGGTGATAAACATGTTGTTATAAATAATGCTTTTTTTTTTTAATATTAGCTTTCTGTTACCTCTTTCCTTTGCTTTCATGTAGTCTCCAAATGCCAGTTCAGTACAGCACTGTGATCTGTGAAGTAAGCATGTAATGCTTAGCTCCTCATTGAGTTGCCCAGCTTCTAGGGGGTGGGTGGGAAGTTCTGTCACTCTCAGGAAAGCTACGGTGATTCTTTAATGCATTCTGATATAACTACTTGTATGATTCTAAATAGTTCACAAAGGGTCTAAATCTCAACAAAGTAGATAAATTGGTATTGGGTGAAATCTACTTTCTTTTCATATGGAAAAGGATTCAGTATGTGCCTTACTTAAAAAAAATAATTGTAATTGTGGTAATCCAAACTTTAGCCCATGTGCTAGTATTGAAACTATTTTCTAATACCAGAAAGTCCTGTTAACTATATAATGGGCTCAATCCATTTGTACTACAGACTGATTCAACAAATTTTAATAGTAATGTTCTCTCAGTCTTTATAGAGTTTGGTAGAAAACTTTAATATGGTTGGAATTGTTGGAGTGGTACTTTCTGAGATTAGACTTGGCATAAATTTGGATTTATAACTCAGTGTTTTGATTTGACAGTATATAGCCTGACTTTTTTTTTTTTTTAAATTCTGGAGACAAATTCCATTCAAAAAAGCTATTCACCATGTACTTGGAATTTATTTTGATGCAGGTATTTTATGTCTATTTCTTTCTTGGTTGACATATTAGTAAACTTATGTGAACTATTAGTGCCACCAATTTTAGGAAAATGAGCAATTGTATACTACAGTAGCAAACATCTATTTGGGAGCTTGAATGAGCCACCTTAGAGTGTTCTGTTCTGGGCTCTTTGGATAGGTGTCCATTCAGTGAAGAAAGCTGCTGTAGTTAGTAAACACCTGAAATCTACATCTGTGCTGACTACTACTGTGCTCATCAGCAGCCTAGTTGGTACTTGAAAAATTTTTTGATTATTTTATTTTTTGTAAATGAGTGTTTTGCCTCTATGTATGTCTGTGTCCACAGAGGCCAGAAAGAGGGAGGGCATCAGGTCACCTGGAATTGGAATTATGTTTGGATGGTTGTGAGCTGCCGTATGTGTGCTGGGAATTAAACGTAGGTCCCCTGGAAGACCTACTATTTTTAACCACTGAGCCATCTATCTCTCTGACCCTGATAATTGTTTTATTTATTTTTTGAGACAGAGTCTCATATATCCCAGGCTGGCCTCAAACTTTCAATATAGCTGAGGCTGACCTTGAACTTCTGATCTTCTTCCATCTCCTGAACATGCTGATAGTATAGGCATGTGCTAGCATGCCTGGGTTATGGAGGGTTGGGGTTAGGGTTAGGGCTTTGATGCTTGCTAGACAAGCACTTTGCCAGCTAAACTGCATTCCTCTTCCCTTTTTTCAGATGGTCTTATAATGATTAGATTAAAGAAATTTTGAATGAAGGAAGCTAATCATCCACAAAACTGGGTTGTGTTTTTTTGATTGTTTTTGATTTGTTTTGTTTTGTTTTTTGGCCCAACTGCCCAAAGTAACTCTAAAGACAATAGTTTCTGGAATTTTCAAATAACAATCATAATATACAGTAATATAGTAATAGTTGTCCTCTTGCAGTGTGCTATACTAAGTGTCCTACATGTATGATCTCCTTTTATCTTTCCTGTGGTTTTCTGAGACTCTAACTGCTTTTGTAAATGGAGAAACAGGTTAGATAACAACATTGCAAGTGTTATTAAATACTTAAATAACCAAGTGTTTGAGTATACATCTTTTGAATTATAGAACCCAGGGTAGCAAACTGTTTCTGTTAGTTTCTTCTTTAAAGTCACAGGAATAACACTTGCTTATTATTTAAAATATTTCAAAAGACTAGTGCTTCCAGTTGTCACTATAACTACTTGGAAGTGTCTTGAGTGTCCCAGACAGTTTCTGTGGATTTACTTAACATACATATAATGGACTCACACTCTAATTCTAGAACCCAGGCCTCTGAGCTACACCTTGGCTTTTTCTTACTTTATTTTGAGTTGCTCAGGCTGCCCTCAAACTTGAAATCCCCCTGCTTCAGTCTTCCATGTATCCGAGATTATGTGTACCACAGCACTGCCTACTATTTTGCTTTACTCGGTCAACAGGCATGTGGACCTACAACTTTTGTTTTAGAATCAGGTAGTGGTCCATTATTTGGAGTACTACCACTTAAGTTAATCCCATTTGTTTGTTTTTGAGGCAGGGTCTCACTATGTAGCTCTGGTTGTCCTGGAACTCCCTGTGTAGACCAGGTTGGCCTCAAACTCACAGAGATCCATCAGCCTCTGCCTCCCAAGTGCTGGGATTAAAGGTGTTCCCCATTAGGTCCAGCTAAATTAATGATTTTTTGGCTGTTACCAGAATATACTTAATTTTGACTACATTTGTAACAGTCTGTTTGAATGGAAGATAAATGGTACAACCTAACTTATTTTACTGGAGAAAAAAAAACAAAACAAAACTGAGGCCTACAGAAATGAAGTCCAAGGCTTTCGTGGCAAACCAGTGGCCTAGCTCCCGAAACCACATTACTTTGCTTCCTTACTAGGAAAGTCTTTGAGCCTGTCTTTAAAGCTCAAGGTGAGAGCGAGTAAGCTGAGGTCAGGCAGCCTTAGCATAATGAGTCCAGGGAGCTGCAGTGAGGCAGGGTTCATGCTCATGTCTTTTTCACACTTACATAGGTAGCGTGTGCACAGAGTGTTTTATGTGTAAATGAATTACATCCAAGCTATCTTGAAGTTTGTGATTTGTGTGATGAAATAGGTTTTGGCAGGATGTTTTTTGTTGTAATAAAATTGTCAATGAAATAGTTAGCAATGAAGAAAAACAAAACAAAAAAACCAGAAGCCTTGTCTTGGTCCTAAAGTAAAATTGAGACACTGGTTAAGTTTTCTTTGTTTTTGTTTTTAATGAGCTGAAAATCTCAAATTAAAAACAATAGTTTTAAAAACATTTCAGCCAGGACATGATGGTGCATGCCTTTATTCCCAGCACTTGGGAGGCAGAGATGGGTGGATCTCTGAGTTGAGGCCAGCCTGGTCTACATAGTGAGTTCCAGGACAGCCTGAGCTACATAGTGAGACCCTGTCTCAATAAAATAAAAAAAATAAAAACATCTCAGGAGACACTGTTGGTTTGTTTTTTTAATTATTTTTTCCTATCAGAAAAATAAATGACCATGAACTCACTTAAATTCACTGTGTAGCCCAGCCAGCATACCTAATTCATGCCTTTCTCTATCTTATTCTTTTAGCTGTTAGAATTACAGTTTTGTGCCACTGTGCCCAACTTACTGAATCTCTTAAGCAAAAAGTCTTACCTGTTGTAGATACCAAATTAAAATTATTTTTTCTTTATTTAATTTTTGTCTGAATGTATGTCTCTGCACTATGTTTGTGCAGTGCCGGTGGAGGCTAGAAGTTGGTATTGGAGCTCTTGAGACTGGAGTTACAGACCGTTGTTAGCTGCGAAGGTCCTTTGGACAGTTAGTGCCTCTTAACCGCTGAGCATTCTTTCCAACCCAGACTTAAGCTACCCTTTCTCAAGGTTTATAAAGCCAGTGATTATGTTTTATTGGCATAAAGATAGATGAGTGGACTAGAATCCAGAAATAGATAATTATCAAGAAGAGTTGTCAAAGCCAGGTGGTGGTGGTGCAGGTCTTTAATCCCAGCTCTTGGGATGTAGAGGCAGGCGGATCTCTGTGAGTTTGAGGCCAGCTTGGTCTACAGAAACATGTTCCAGGACAGCCAGGGCTACAAAGAGAAACCCTATGCAAAAAACCTCTCTCTCTCTTTCTCTTTCACACACACATTCTCTCTCTCTCTCTCTCTCTCTCTCTCTCTCTCTCTCTCTCTCTCTCTCACACACACACACACACACACAACACACACACACACACACACACACACACACACACGCACACACACACAGAATTGTCAAATACAAAGCTAAGAGTGACAAACACTTAGGATCCCAGTACTCAGGAGGATCTCAAGTCTGAGGCCAATCTGGTCTAAAAAGTGAGACTTTATCTCAAAAATACACACACAAAGAGTTGACTGTATCTTTACTAATCATTTATAAAAAGGAATAAATGAGAAACACAACATGGATGAATCTTGAGTTGATTCTGTTAGTGAAGCTAGACCAAAAAAGCAAATACATTCTATGATTCCAAACAAAAGTCATATGTACACACTCCTCAGTGACAAGCAGATCAGTTCCAAGAAATTAAAATTGTTAATGCTTTGAAAAGATTTACAAGTTTATATTCATAAAAATCTGTTATTCAATGCAATGCTGTTTTTAGCTTTACTTTAGAGAAAAAATTATTACTTTTTGAAGCAACACTATTTATTTATTTATTTATTTAGTAGCAACTCTATTTTTTTGTTAATAAATAACACATCTGGCACTTGAGTTTTCCAATAACTAATGAGCTTTATTTATTTAGGCTAATCTTTTCATGAATATTAATAAGACGGGGGCCTATGAGTGAGATGACTCAGCAGGTGAAGGCACTCCCATCACACCTGACAACCTGTTAGATCACTGGAACCTTAATGGTGGAAAAAGAGAACTGACTCCTGCAAATTACCTTGACCTACAGACGCTTACACAAATGCATTTAATCTTTAAAAATTAAAAAGAGTAACTTACCAACCTGATGAGCTAAAGTAACCTAACTTAAAAGTCTACTTTATTTTACTATGTGAGTTTGAGTGTATGTCCTTCCATCCTGAATTCCAGGGACCAAACTCGGGAAGTCAGCCTGTCCAGGCACTGCTCTGACCCCTCAACAGCCTGGCCAACCCTATCCTGTATTCTGTAAAATCTTACAGTTTCATTTTCAGTTTTACTATTAATCTTAGGAAACACATAGTAAGTTCTTTAAGCACTACTATAGCTTGTATAATACCTATATAGTGTGACATGAAAAAGTAAAAGGCATATTTTGAATTTTGTTTAGTAGCTGTTTTTATTGTGTATTGTTACTCCTGTAGTACATCTGCCATTAAGATTTTGAATCTGAAAAGGCTCCCTGAGCTTATTTAAAAATTATATGTGTGGCTTTTGCTTTTTTTTTTTTTTTCTAAGATGGGGTCTCCAGTAGCCCAGGCTGGCTGGTCTCCACCATAGTCTATAACTGTGAACAAGTGGCCCTTTTGCCGCTACTTCCCAAGTGCTAAGTATGGGCATGCACTTCTACACTGAACCAGATATGGGTCTTTTTTTTTTTTTCCTCTTTGAGACAGGTTGGCCTCAACCTGTTATGTGGAGTAGGCTAGCCTTGAACCTCCTGTTTGCACTGCCTCCATCTTCCAAGTGCTGGCCTGAACAGGTATGTATCACCAAGCTGGAGTAGATACAGTTCTCAATGCTAATTAAGACTTATGTTGAAGAGAAAACAAATGGGAAAATGAGAAAGAATTATATATATTATAGTTTTCATTTAAGCTGTATAATAACATTTTATATGGTGCCCTCTTAGGTTGGTTTATAAATACCCATGCAATAACTCTAATTTTTTAAAATTGAATTTGGAAGCACAGTACTTATTTAATTCAGGAATGGGAGAATGTAAAACTTCCTAGATGTCTCAGACCAAAAAGACTGTCATCTAGTATGGAATAAGTTTTCAGATTTCAGTCTACTTCAAAATTACTATTTTTCCAAAATTTATTTATTTTTCTATTTTATGTGCATTCATGTTTTGCCTACATATATGGCTGTGTGAGGGTGTTGGGTCCCCTAGAACAGGAGTGATGGTCTCCAAAGTGAGTTCCAGAACACCAAAACAGAGAAAGCCTGTTTTGGAGAGGGGGAGGGGGGAAGTACAAGGCCAGTGTGTTCTTCCCATCAATTTCACTGTAAGTGATTTGCTCTGATCTAACTGACCTTTATCCTACTAGTTAGTTGTTCTGCAGTTGTGTTTGCTTTAAGCCAGTTTAGCAGAACTGTGTGTGTGGTGGGGGCTTGGTATATGCACCTGTGTGCATAAGCACAGAGTTGTTGGGTATCCTTCTCTTCCACCCCCGGCCTGTTTTCCTTTGAAGCAGGGCTCTCCCTGTACCTGGAGCTTGCATGCTTTTTCCTGCTAGGCTGTTAGCCAGCAAGCCTCCAGCATCTTCCTGCTCTGCCCCCACAGTGCTGGCGTTACAAACATGCATTTGTGAGAGCATGCCTAGCTTGTTATGTGGGTGCTGTGGTCTAAACTCAGATCCTCACGGCTATGCAGCAAGAGCTCTCAACCATACGGCCGTCGCTTCAATGTCCTCCCCTCTTAAATTCAGTGGACAGTAGAGTTGAAGAACCCAAGTTGAGATCTGAGTCCCAACCCCCATTCGTCTTATCACTGAGGATTAATGTTCTTATGGTTGAATAGAGATGACTACTACTTAGAGTTGTAGAGCTTCAAATTGGAAGTGCTAAAAAGTATCTAGACTATAGTAGGCATGTAGCTGGTGATACATACATACTTTTTAAAAATAGAAATAAAGTATTGGAGGCTGAGGCTCAGTAACAGAGTGTTTTTCTATTCATAAAGAGGCTCTGGGTTTAATTTCCAGTATTAAAAAACAAAACAAAGGAAAGAAGGAAAAAAGAAAATGTTTACAGATGAGATTGTCTTTAATCACATGTTTAGTAAGTGAAGAAATGAACTCATTTGGCTGCCTTAGTAGAAGTTAAAATGTGTTGGAGCAGCATCTTTGCTTAGGTTGTGTGGGTGTTCTCAGTGTGAGAATTCATGTTGGTACAAGTATGAACAAGAAGTTAACTTTCCAGTCCAGATTTACTTCTACTGTTGTTACTGTAACATGATGCGCCCATAACTGGACCAATGCTTAATGTTCTGATGAAACAAAAAGTGCTGTAAAGTTTGAGTATAATTGAGCCTAAAATCCTGAAGTGATAAAGCTAGTGAAACAAAACAAAGCAAAAGAACAGAAAATACCCAAACATCTTTATAGAAAATTAAAACCTAGAGTTTTTAGTTTATATATTGTTTAGTACCTTATAATATGTATTATTTTTGTCTTTGTGTTTGTTTTGTTTTGTTTTTTTGAGACAGGGTTTCTCAGTATAACAGACCTAGCTGACCTGGACTTACTCTGTAGACAAGGTTGGCCTCAAATTTACAGAGATTCACCTGCCTCTGCCTCCTGAGTGCTGGGACTAAAGGTATGTGCCAACATCACCCAGCTTCATAATTATTTTTTTGATTTGAGGATACTAGAGAATCCAAAGTACAAAAAAGTAAAATATGGGGGCTGGAGAGATGGCTCAGAGGTTAAGAGCACCGGCTGCTCTTCCAGAGGTCCTGAGTTCAATTCCCAGCAACCACATGGTGGCTCACAACCATCTGTAATGAGATCTGGTGTCCTCTTCTGGTGTGCAGATATACATGGAAGCAGAATGTTGTATACATAATAAATAAATAAAATCTTTTTTTAAAAAAGTAAAATATAAACTTTTATAAAGTCTAAGAACCAACTGGCTGTGGTGACTCATGGTTTTGTTTTCTGAGACAGGGTTTCTCTTTGTAGCTTTGGAGCCTGTCCCGGAACTTGTTCTGTAAACCAGGCTGGCCTCGAACTCACAGAGATGACTCAGCCTCCTGAGTACTGGGATTAAAGGTCCCCACCCCCACCCCCAACTCCTGCTTTTAATCCTAGCTCTCAGGAGGTAGATGTCGGGGATCTCTGTGAGTTCAAGGCTAGCCTGGTCTACATAGTTGCAGGATAGCCATGGCTATCTGGTAAGACTCTATCTCAAAAAAATATAAAAATAAATCTATAAGAACCCATTTCAAAAAAAAGAACCCATTTCAGAAACTACTATAATTTTAAGAGTTTTCTGAGAAAAGCATAAGAAAATATATAAATGTACTAGATTTCATAAAGAATAGAACAAGGTGATCAGAGAGATAGATAGTCAGTGGTTAAGAATGCTTAACCGCTTAACCACTTAACCTCCAACCTCTTACAGAGGACCCAAGTTTGGTTTGTAATGCCCACATGGCTCACAAATGCTTGTAAACCAATTATAGGGGATCCTATGCCCCCTTCTGACCTCCGTGGTCTCCTGTACCCATGTGTTACACATATGGTATACATACATACACATAAATACTTTTTTTTAAAAGTTGCCAGTTTGTAGTAATTTTCAATTCTCTTGAATAAGAAACTGAACAAAAATGTAATACACATCTTCAAGTGGTAACCATGTTTGTTGTTTGGTGTGGCCAAGAACAAAGTAAGGACTGTGGAGGTGAAACTATATATAAAGGAGACGGTGTCTAATTAGTAAGCTTTGTATTGTTATAAGGTAGTTAAGTAGTAACTTAGTCAGAAAAAAACTTGATCTATAATCTAAAATGTTGAATAATTGAATGGAATTATAATCAAGTGAAAATGAATTGCATTTAATAACAGGGTTTGTGGTTAAGTGAAATAAGATGTAGGTTTAAATTTTTTTCTCATTAATTATGTTCTACTTCATGCAGGTCACTTCCTGATACAGGATATTTTACTCTCTTTGCGAATGATTTCTTCTAACACTTTGGTTTGTTTGAGATAGGAATGGGGTCTCATCATGTAGTCCAGATTAGCTTCTAAATCTTGAACTACATTATATATAACTGTAGCACACTGTAAGTGGGGAATTTCAAGAGAAAGTTTCAGGGAATATTTAAGGTGATAGCAAGAAAGCTAACCAGATTGTAGAGTAACGTAGTTATACTTAAAACTCTTTTTTTTTTTTTGTTCTGTCAAAATTTTTTAAAATGTACAAAGAAAAATTAGAAGAAAATGTATAACTTTGGATATGTTTTGATTACTTAGAAAATTTTATGAAGACAGTATGGCAGTCTTGCTGAGTTTTGTACCTCTAAAATCTTACTTATATAGCTAAGCATTGTATGTAAATTGCATTTAATGATTGATATTATTGCAAATAAGAGTCATCAAATAATGTTAATATAATTGAGACTTAAAGTTAATTTAAAAGCCTTACATGTCCATGTCAAAATAAAAAACCCCAAATATACATTTATCTATGGACATCTAGGAGGATTGGCATCTCCTTCCATTGTTTGGAGTCATTTCAGGTAATTATCCCTTGATTTAACCCCCACTGTACATTGTACATGAGAGCCCAGAGGAGTTAGCTCTCCTCCACATTGACACAACTGAGTCAGAAGTTTGTTTCTTTGCCAGCTCTCCCTCTTTCCTTTCTTCATTCAAGACACAGTCTTACTATGTAACTCTGACTGTCTTGGAACTCACTATGTAGACCAGGCTGGTCTTGAACTCACAAAGATCCTCCTGCCTCTGCCTCCCAAGTCATGGGACTAAAGAAGTGAGCCACTACACCCAGCTCTTAGAAGTGTCATGACAGGGACTGGAGAGATAGCTCCATGGTTAAGAGCACTGGGTGCTTTTCCAGAGGACCCGGTTCCATCCCTAGCACCCACATAGTGGCCCACATCTGTCTGTAACTCGAGATCTAGGGAATCCAGCACCTTCTTCTGGACTCTAAGGGCACCAGGCACATACATGATGTTAGACATCCATGCAGGCAAATCACTCATATAAGTAAAATTAAAAATTTTTTTTGCAAAAGTCTACTGACTACAATTCAAGTCACATGACTTTAAGACCAGTATTAATAGTATATGCTTTTACTCTGTGGATATTCTGCTTGTCCCTGGGTTTACCTGACATTTTATTCTAGTATGTAATATGATTGCTTAAATGTCTGTATATGTGATCTCTCTTCTCTCTTTTTCTTTTCTTTCATTTTTGAGACAGGGTGGCTCTATATAGACCATGCTGGCTTTGAGCTTACAGAGATTCACCTGCCTCTACCTCTGAGTCCCTAGGGCTGGGATTAAAGGTATGTGCCACCATGCCAGGCCGATTTCTTTCTTGCATCACAGTATTTGCCCATTGCTTCAGAGTTCATGGCTAACTATTTCCCTGAGCATGTGAAACTTTTTTTTTTTTTTTTCCTGAGGTTGTTTGAAGGACAGCACTTTACTAGATCAGAGCTGTGAGATGAGCGCTGTGCAGTAGAGCTTTGAAGTGATGGAAAGAACTGAATTTCCTTTTGAGATACAGTCTCCAGCCTAAGCAGCCCCAAACTTGCTATGTATGACCTTGAACTTTGGACTACAGGCATGTACCACCAGCAGCTGCAGCTAGGGATTGAGTTTCCCTCCCCTTTTTTCCAGATTTTTAGAAGCTTTAAAAAAGTATATTATGTGGGTTGTGTCTGTGTGTGAATATATATGTGCATGAAGATAATTGAGTAGGTCAGAAGAGGGCATCTGGAGCTAGAGTGACAGGCAGTTGTGAGCCACCTGACATGGGTACTGGACTTTGAACTCTGCTCTTCTACAAGAGCAATGAGCTCTTAACCATTTTAAAGGTCTTTCCCCAGAATATTCACTATAAATGTCTTTCCCTGAGAATATTCACTATAAATGTCTCCCCCCCTAGAATGATTATTTTTGAAATTAATAAGCCCATTCACAGAAAATAGCTTATTAATAATAATTGTTTGAAATCCAGAATACAGGCTCATGAGATGTTTCAGTGGGTAAGGGTGCTTGCTGCCAAGCCTGAGGAGACCTGATTTTGATTCCCTGGAACCCAGAACCCATATGGTGGAGGGAGAGAACCCAACTCCTGCAAGTAGCCCTCCAACTCCACATGCACAACATGGTATTCATGTATGCCCACCCCCAGTTAAAAAAAAATGTTGGGGGCAAAAAGAGTGGAAAGATAGAAGGCTTTGAAGTTCTTTGTTCTGTTTTTGGTGTGGGCTGGGACCTGGCTTCTGCTAGGCAGGTGCTTCTGCTGCTCACCTATGTTCTTTTTCACTTTTTTTTTTTAACTGGTCCCCTAAAATTCTTTTTTTATTTTTACATTTATTTATTTATTTATTTATTTTATGTTTGGATGTTTTGCTTACATGTATGTTTGTATACCACATGCTTGCCTGGTGTTTGCAAAGGTCAGTAGAGGGCATCAGATTCTCTAGAACTGGAGTTACAGGTGGTTGTGAGCCACCTTGTAGGTGCTGGGAATTGAACCTTGGTCCTCTTCAAGAGCAACCAGTGTTCTTAATCACTGAGCCAACTTTCCAGTTTCCGTAAAATTCTTTTAGTCAATGAAATTAACAACAGCATATAGATTTCTGAGCAATAAAATGCCCCCCCCTTTTTTTTTTGGCTTTTCGAGACAGGGTTTCTCTGTGTAGTCCTGGCCGTCCTGGACTGGCCTTGAACTCAGAGATCTGCCTGCCTCTGCCTCTTAAGGGTGGATTAAAGGTGTGCACCACTATGCCTGGCTTTCATATATATATATATGTATCATGTAAGAGTGTTTTGCCTGCACACACACACACACACACACACACACACACACACACACACACACACACACGAGGTCCAGAAAGGGTGTAGGTCCTATGGCATTGGAGTTATAGACAGTTGTGAGCTTCCATGTGGGTACTAGGAATTGGACCCACATCTTCTACAGAAATAACAGTGTTCTTAGTCACTGAGTGAATTTGCCAGCCCCTGCATATTCTCAAATGATGAAACAGTTATCCAAAATGTAAATAAAAGCCTTTATTTAGGGAACCCGTCCATACTTATGTGTCTATTTTGGTATGTGTTCATGTGTGTTGGTTGTTCTCACCTGTGTGAGTACGTGTAGAGGCCAGAGCTACGGTGTCATTCATCATTTCTCTACCCTGTTTTTTTTTTAAGATTTATTTTGTGTATGTAAGTGCTTTGTCTGCTGTAAGTCTGCACCACATTTTGCAGTGCCAGAGGAGGCAAGAAGAGGATGTTTATGGGCCCCTATGTAGAGACTGGGAATTAAACCCAGGTCCTCTTCAAGAGCAGCAAGTGATTTTAACCAGTAAGCCATTTTTCCAGTCCCAACTTTTTCCAACAAGGTTTTTCAGTGAACTTGGAGCTCATCATTTTAGCTAGATTGACCAGTGAGCCCCTGATACCCACCTGTTTTCATCCCTCCAGCACTGGGGTTATGGATTTGTACTGCCAGACTTGGCTTACATGGGTACTGGGGATCAAAATCCAGGTCCTCATACTGCTATAGCAAGCCCTTTGCTCACTGACTTATCCCCCAATTCTATGTAGTTTATTTTTACAAAATAAATTTCTACTTAAAGTTAGCCATTAGAAAAGTGCTCGCTTGATACAGTATTTTTTTGGGGGGGGTTGTATAGAATAAGCTTTTAAAATTTATTAATTTATTATCTCAAACATATTTTGGGTTACTTATTTTTATTTCATGTATGAGTGTTTTGTTTGCATGTATGTATGTATGTATCCCATATGCATGCCTGGTGCTTTGGAGGGCAGAAGCGGGTGTTGGATCCCCTGGAGCTGGAGTTACAGATGGTTGTGAGGCCCCATGAGGATGCTGGGAACTAAACCAGGGCTCTGTACAAGAGCAGCAAGTGCTCTAAACTCTGAGTTGTCTTCCAGGCTTCCCTCTCCAACTTTATTTTTCTGAGACAAGGTCTCATTGTGTAGTCTTGACTGGCCTTCAACTCATAGAGATCTGCCTGCCTCTGTCTCCCTCTGCTGGGATTAAAAGTGTGCACCATCACACCTGGCTCCTTCCACCATTTTGAAAGCTATCAGCATAGTTATCTTCAGTGCTGTGTCTAACCCTCTTTCATGAAGTACTATTATACAGTGGAATTATACAGGTTAGGTTCTCTTCTGCTATCCGTGGATTCATTCGGCAGCTTCTGTGCACATCTATCTACTGTACTAGGCATGGGGGATGTAGAAATGAATACAAGATGAGTGCTAGGTGGGTTTTTGTTGCTTGGCTTCTTTTTTTTTTTTTTCCTTTTTCTTTTTGCTTTTTTTCAAGACAGGGTTTCTCTGTGTATCCCTGGCTGTCTTGGAACTCACTCTATAGATCAGGCTGGCCTCTAACTCAGAGATTGCCTGCCTTTGCCTGTTGAGTGCTGGGATTAAAGGTGTACACCACCCTGCTAAGAAAACCTGTTCTTTTTTGTTGTTTGTTTTTTGAAACAGGGTTCCTCTGTGTAGTCTTGGCTGTCCTGGAAGTAGCTCTGTAGACCAGGCTGGTCTTGAGCTCAAGAGCTCCACCTCCCTTAGCCTCCTGAGTGCTGGAACTAAAAGTGTATTCCACCTTGTGTAGTTATTACCAAGAATTTCTGTTAGAGTGCTCTCTTCCATAACAAAAGAAGGTACTGCCACACTTTGCCTTGTATTTTAAAGACATCTAAAACTGCTGGTTATGGTGTCATGAACCTTTAATCATAGTTCTTGGGAGGGGGGAGTATAGACAGCAGATCTCTAAGACACTGTCTCAAAAAGACAGACAAGACAGGAACTTTAGATATATGAACTGGCCAGTCTGTCAATAGTGAAGCTGTTCAAAAAGACACTTCAGATATGTATGATTTTGGTGTTTTGGACAGGGTTGGTATTAATCTATAATTAATATCAAAAACTCATTTTTTTTTTCTTGGAGTCATTTTTACTAGAGGTCAAGATTCTAATATTTTCATCAGTATAACAATGACAGTTTCTTGTAATCCCATTAACAATGACTCAAATTTTTATATACTATACAAAAGACAATATTTCATAATGTACCCAATTTGAAGCACACTGTCAGTAGTTATATATATGCCTGCAGTATTTAGACTTATGGTAAAGAATCATATTATATAAGGTTATATAATTAATATTTCTTAAAAGATACCTTTTTTTTTAGCCAGTGGCTTAGATGATATGTTGTTTATAGTATGTGTTTTCAGTATTAAATTTACATTTATCTATTTGTGTGTGCATACTATGGTGCATGAGTATAACAGTTGTAGCAGTTTCACTTCTGACCCTGAAACTGAGGAGTTCACAGGTAGGATTCCTGGGAGCTTATTGGCCAGCCAGGTTCAGTGAGAGGCCCTGTCTCAAAAGATAAAATGGAGAGTGAGGTAGGAAAATCTCTTGTCCTATAGGCATGTGCACAAACACATGTGTACCACCCCACAGCATATGGCAAAGCTGTAGAGTCAACTCTCATTCATGGTAATAGCTGGTGGCATCTCAGTAACACTTAAACTTAATGTTAATAAAATATTTCAATGGTTAACCCAGTCCTGTGTCATCTGATAATTTTTTTCCCTATAAGAATTGATTTATTGATAATGTGCCAGGTACTGCAGTTGGCTGTGGGTGTCAAAGATGATTTAGTCCAGAGTTCTTTTTTTTTTTTTTTTTTCAGATTTTTTTATTCGAATTGGAAACAGGATTGTTTTACATGACAATCCCAGTTCCATCTCCCTCCCGTCCTCCCCTATTACCCCCCCACTAAAACCCTACCTATCACATATCCTTTATTCTATTCTTCCCCTGACTCAACCTTTCTGCTCCCTCATGACCTCTGCATCCTTCCTCTTCTTCCCTTCTCATTCTCTTAGCTCCCTCCCCCCTCTTCCCATGCTCTCAATTTGCTCAGGGGATCGGTGACCCTTTCCCCTTCTCCAAAGGACCATGTATGTCTATCTTAGGGTCCTCCTTGTTTATTAGCTTTTTTGGCAGTGTGGATTTTAGGCTGTTAATCCTTTACTCTATGTCTAAAATGAGTGAGTACATAATCATGTTTGTCTTTTTGTGATTGATTTACCTTGCTCAGAATGGTTTCTTCTAGTTCCATCCATTTTCCTACAAATTTTAATATTCCATTGTTTTTTTCTATTGAGTAGTACTCCATTGTGTAAATGTACCACATTTTCTCTATCCATTCTTTGGTTGAGGGGCATCTAGGCTGCTTCCAGTTTCTGGCTATTACAAATAGTGCTGCTATGAACAGCGTTGAACAGATGTCCTTGTTGTATGAATGTGCTTCTTTTGGGTATGTGCCTAAGAGTAGAATTGCTGGATCTTGTGGTAGACTGATTCCCATTTTCTTGAGGAGTCACCACACTGATTCCAAAGTGGCTGTACAAGTTGACACTCCCACCAGCAGTGGAGGAGTGTTCCCCTTTCTCCACATCCTCTCCAGTGTGAATTGTCATTGGTGTTTTTGATTTTGGTCATTCTGACAGGAGTAAGATGGTATCTCCGAGTTGATTTGATTTGCATTTCCCTGATGGCTAAGGATGTCGAACACTTTCTTATGTGTCTTTCAGCCATTTTAGATTCCTCTATTGAGAATTCTCTATTTAGTTCTGTACCCCACTTTTTAATTGGATTGTTAAATGCACTTCTTAATTGATCTAATATCCAGAGTTCTTTTTTAAAAGTTTTTTTTTTTTTTTTTTTAATGTGCATTGGTGTTTTGCTTGCACATTTGTTTGTGTGAGAGTGTCAGATCTTTGGAATTTGTTTGTGTGAGAGTGTCAGATCTTTGGAGTTACAGGCAGTTGTGAGGCCCCACGTGGGTGCTGGGAATTGAACCTCAGTCTTCTGGAAGAACAGCATGTGCTCCCAACCACTGAGCCATCTCTCCAGCCCCTATTCCACTGTTCTTAATACACACTTCATTCTCTCCTTAGTTTCTGGTATCTGCTCCTCCACTCCCAGTGTGCCTCTAATTTGATTTCACAGCATATCAAGAAAAACATTTCAAAAATCTAACTCATTTGGTGCTTATATACTGAGGAGCCCAGAAAGTTCTTAATCAGAACTCTTTGAGTTACTATCTGCTGTCCACCAGAGAGCAGTGCAGCTCTTCTCAGCTTGGGAAAGTCTGATATCCACATTTCACCTTCATAGCCTTGGATAGTTTCTGTCAGGAGGTCTGACTCTGTCTCATGTATCTTTTATCTCTCGTGCTCAGGACTTGACATAATGCAGGCAGACACTCAGTATGAAGTGAACATGCTCTTATCAGGAATGGCCTTTGATCATTACCCCAGCGTTTCCCTTTATTGCCTTCCTCTCTAGTGATACTGTAAGCTGCAGGGTTATAGGGACCTTGTCTGAGGCTTCAGCCCTGTAATGTCAGATCTTAGCACAGTGTCTACCCAATAAATGTTTGTTTTGTTAGAGAAGTCTGAATAGGCTGGGGCTGGGGGTGGGTGGGTAACTGGTCTGCAACATTTGGTTTCTTTCCCATTATAGCAGCAGCAGAATGGGAGGGAAGGAGCTGGCATGAGCCTTTGCTGAACCATTGTCTCAGCCCACAGAGGGTAATTGGCAGCAGCTGGTGTCCAGAACTGATGTAGCGGAGTGTTTTACTGTTCTCTCTTAGGTGAATGTTGTGAGGTCATGTTTACTTCACACACATATACCCCTTTGCTTTATGACAAGGTAGCCCTAAAGCAGGTATTTAGTGTTGTGGTGGAATGTTAGTAAAATGCTGTGTTAGTAGAGGAGACACTTGATCTGGCTTTAGAGGGCTTTGAACTCACTTTGATCTGCCTGGTTTTGCCTCCTGGGTGCTGGAACGAACGGCAGTTGCCACCTTGCCACAAGGCTGGCCTTAAAGTCACAATGATCCACCTGCCTCTGCTCCCCGCCCCCAAGAGCTGGGATTAAAGGCATGCACCACCACCACCCAGCAAAGCTCACTTTTTTAAGATTTAATTTTAGGGGGCTGGAGAGATGGCTCAGAGGTTAAGAGCACTGGCTGCTATTCCAGAGGTCCTGAGTTCAATTCCCAGCAACCACATGGTGGCTCACAACCATTTGTAATGAGAGCTGGAGCCCTCTTCTGGTGTGCAGATATACATGGAAGCAGAATGTTGTATACATAATAAACAAATAAAATCTTTTAAAAAAAGATTTAATTTTATTTTAGACGGGGTCTCACAATGTAGCTAAGTTAGCCTGAAACTTGCTATGTAAACCAGGCTGGCTTTGAACTTCCGATCTCTGCCTCCCTGGTGATGGGATCTAAAGCATTCAGCGTCATTCCTGACTAAAGCTCACTCTTTAAAGTGTACACTGGTGTGACTTTTAGTGTATTTGCAAGTTGTACTACCATCATTTCTATATCCAGAGCATCACCCAGCAAGAGGCCCCAGTTCCCGTTTCACATAAAACTCAGGCCTATTGCTGTATGTGTAGTCCAGCTACTTGAATCTGAGCTGGGAGAAAACCTTGAAAACTAGAGTAACTAGATAATGGTTTGCTTCTTCCTTTGGTGGAAAGTGCCTGAAGGCACCTGAAAATTTCTCCTCGCTTATTTATTTTTATTCAAGAATTCAATTCCATTTATTATTTGTGTGTGTGTAGTGCTTAGGAGGTAACTTGGAGAAATCGGTGGGGTCTCTCCCCGGAATCTGGATTGAATTCAGGTAGTCAGGCTTGCAAGCAGGCACTTTTATCAGCCAACCCAATTGTTATTTTTATTATTTTTCAGTTGTTTATTTTTTTAAGCAAGTAGGTTTTCCACTTAAACTCTGCAATTAGTCATCAGGTTCGATTTCTTTTTGAAAGGCTACCTTGGAAAGTACCTTTAGTGAAGATCCACAGATAAGGTTACTAAAAAAGAATGTTAATTCTCATAGGAAAAGCCTGTGCTGCCTTGGTGGGATAATAATGCTTTATTAGTGTGATGCTGAGGTCACTGAAGGAAAGGCTTCTTTATAAATCATAGCCTTAAACTTCCAGAGCTAGCCTCAGCCAAACTGGTGACAGTTCGTTCTCTCTCTCTCTCTCTCTCTCTCTCTCTCTCTCTCTCTCTCTCTCTCTCTCTCTGAGACAGGGTGTCATTATGTAGCTGTCCTGGAACTCACTGTGTAGACCAAGCTGGCCTGGAACTCACCTGCTTTGTAAGCACTGGGATTAAAGGCATGCATCACTACTCGAAGCTTAGTAGAAGTTCTTTCAAACCTTAAAACTTTGATATTGTCGAAATGTCTTTTAAAAAGCCATAGGAAAACTGCAAAAAATTGTATAGAGCCTATGGAGATATAATGGGCTGAAAAATCTGTTTTACAAACCGAGAGAAAAATGCCCAAATTTTAGTCAGAAATTAGATATTTCTACCCAGATTTTTGTATATGTGCATATAAGATATCATTGAAAGCAGTTCATTTGTTGGCAAAATAGTAAAGTCTTGTACTCTGGTGTTTGTTCTCTCAGAGGGTAGGATAATCGAAAGACAAACGAAGCAACCACTTCCACTTGGAAGTTTGTTTGTAGTTCCCCATAAAAAATTTCAAGCAGGATCCATTTTGTTTGAAAGATTGGCCTTCTATTGAGGTTACTGTGCCAAATTCCGGTATTGTCTTTCATCTCTGGGAAATGGATGAGATGCTTATCAATTCTAGCTGCTTTTTGTGAGGGTAAACATTGTTACTCATTTCCTTTTTGGTGCTGCAGAGGTGTAGTCAGGTTCTTAGAACCCTGTGGGTTTTTTTTTTTTTTTTTTTTTTCCAAAAGCTCTACCGTCATTTATAACTTAATGGTAGCATTACATTTTGAGTAGAAACAACTCATGAAAGCTTTGTATTGGGGAGCTGAGGCAGGTGGATCTCTGTGTTTGAGGCCAGCCTGATCTACAGAGTGAGTCCTAGGACACTCAGTCTCAAGATGAAAGGCCATCTTAGGTGTACTGACCTTGTCTGGATTTATTTAGAACGCAAAGATGAGAGAATTTTAAATTATTTGTACAGAATGGTTTTAATGCAGTGGGTGGAAAAACTCCCTAAGTTCCCCAGCCTGCCTTTTGTGGCCTCAGTATCTCTTTTCTTCACATTATTTTTCTTCCTCAAATGTCTTTTTTGATAACAGTGGCAAACAGTTTGATTTTTGGTTGCCTTTTGTTTCAAACTGCTTCCTGCTATTTATGAGTCTTACTGAAGACGTTCGTTGTAAGGGCTGGAGAGATGGCTCAGTGATTAAGAGAGCTGTAACTCCAGTTCTCAGGGCTCTGACGCCCTCTTCTGACCTCCGTGGTTATCAAGCATCCATATGGTGCACATACATACATGCAGGCAAATATTCATGAACATAAAATTAAAAATAAAAGTATATTGTAAGTGCTTTAGGTCGGATCTTTTTTCTTTTTCTCTTTTTACTAGTTCTTTTGTATCCAATATTGTGCCAAATAATAGGGAAGAGGCTCTGAGGGCAAACCACAAACAGGCACCATCCTAAGTGTTGTTTGAGGACTAACGGTTAATTCTGCCAACAACCCTGTACAAGGAAGGTAGACACAGGCTCTAGAAAAGGAAGCTAAAGAAGGTTAAGGGTCTGGAAAACGCTGCCTAAAATCATAGGTCCACATGTCTTATAGTTAGGCTTTGAGCCCAACAGTGTGTGCCAGTCAACACAGAAGGGCCTTCTTTTGTGAGGCATCAGTTCACATGTCTGCCGTTTTCAGGTTGCTGCCTGGCATAAAAACCATTATAGAATGACACAGTAGTTCCAAAATACATTGAAAAAAGGATTGTCAAAAAGCAGACTTTTTGCTGGGTGTAGGTGGCACATGCTTTTAATTCCAACACTAGGGAGGCAGAAGCAGGTGGATGTCTGTGAGATTTAGGCCAGCCAGAGCTAGTGATACCCCATCTAAACAAAACAACAAAAACTGGTTCATGGACTAGCCAGATGGCTTATCAGGTGAAGGCACTTATTACCAAATATAAATTTGCTCTGTGGGACCCATACAGTGGAAGGAGGGAGTCAACTCCTGAAAGTTGTCCTCTGACATGTGCTCATGTGTGCATATGGGCATACAAAATACAAATATAAAAATCAAACTGTTTTCTCAACTTTTACTTTAAAAAATTAAAAGCCTTAAGAAAGGAGAGCTGTGTGTGGTGGCATCAGTTTTCAATCCCAGCACTCTGGAGTCAGAAGGAAGTGGATTTCTGGATTCAAGCTTAGCCTGATCTATACAGTGAGTTATAGGCCAGCCAGGACTACTTAATGGGACCTTGCCTTAAATTAAGAAAGAAAGGGAGGAGGGTGGAAAGGAAGGGAGGAAGGAAGGAAGGAAGGAAGGAAGGAAGGAAGGAAGGAAGGAAGGAAGGAAGCAAGCTACAGCCACTTAAGCTGACCAGGTCCCTTTTTTGATGGAGGCCTTGTATGCAGTGGCTGCAAACAGCATTGTCCTTAGTAGTACATACTGCCTTTTTCCTGCATGGGCTGCCCTAAGGGATCTTGGAGACAATTTCCTGGCAACTATTCGAGTGTGTCTGATCTCAATGTTGTCATTAAACTAAGCTCTAGACAGGTATCTGTGGTGCCTTTGGGGAGGGAGCCCCAGGGCACAGTGAGCAAGTCTTCACATACATCCACACCAAACTGCAGACTAAGGAACATGTGATTGAGGCCCTGGGTCGAGCCAAGTGTGAGTTAGTTCCCTGGCTGTGGGGTCAAATATAAACCCACTCATGGTGCCCTTGACAAGTGGCAAACCTGTACTCCTCAGGCTTCTACTGTGTTGTCCTGTACCCCCACCAAATCATGTTTAGTAATAAATCTCACATCCAGTCTGCCCGAAAACTAAAACCAAAAAAAAAAGAAAAAGACATGGGTTTCCTAAGAATAAGGAATTCTCTCGTAAGTTAGACTAGCATTATTATACTCCTGAAAATTATTAGCTGCAGCTGTGGATGTAGATAGAGTAGTAGTATAGCATGTGTAAGGACCTGTGTTTGATACCGGTACCACAAACAAAATTATAAGCAAAAAAAGATGGTGTCTCGAAATGACAAGGAAGCTGCACCCATGATAACACAACAATATATGGCTGCCCAAACAGTGACAATACTGATAGACATGTGAACAAAGAAGAATCCTATTCTTAGAAACTGTCTACAGGCAAATAATGACTGCTGAGAGAAAGAGAAACATTTATTCTCTCACAGAGATGAGCCCCTATTTGGTTATTTAATACAAAAAAACCTCAGCATTGTTAGTATTCAGACATCTGTACTGGCCTGTCCTTGGGGTTCTCACAGGATACGCTCTCAGCTGCAGCCATGAAGAGCACCACCTGTGCACATTCACTATGTTCCCTTTTAAAGGGCCCTGCCCACCTCCCATCTCTCTCTGTGTGTGTCCCTCTTTCTCTCTCTCTCTGCTTCTCTGCCTGTCTTCCCGTTTCCCCTTTTCTCTTCTGCTGCTCCTGTCCCCGGAGGCTGGTCTCCTCTCTCCCTTCCCTCCTTTTCTCATTCCCTTTCCCCTAACAAAAAACCTCTTCATGTGTGCTCTGTGGAAAGGCATCTTTATCTCACACACTGACTCTTAAGTTACAACACACATTATGTACATGCAGTCTCTATTATCTATCATCTATCTTTCTGTCTGTCTGTCTATCTATCTATATATCTGTGTAGATGTTACACATATATGTCTGCGTGTGTGTGTGTGTGTGTGTGTGTGTGTGTGTGTGTGTGTGTGTGTGTGTACATACAGGTTTAGAGAGAAATGAAAACTTGGTGGAGTCAGTTTCCTCCTTCACCTTTATGTGGCATCTGGGGACTCAAACTCAGGCTGTCAGGCTTGCATAGCTAGCACCGTCAACTGAGGACCATCTTGCAGGAGCCATGTTTTATTTATTTCTTAGATTTGTCTTAACCTTGGAAAGAATACTTCAAAGATGATGTGTTGGCCTATCATAGTCTGAGCCATATAATATGGATATCTCACTGTGGTTAATATTTGGTAGGAACTTAGTTTAAGTGGCAGCTGTTACATGTCGCTGTGTGGTTTGATTGTGATAGAAATCTTGGTCCTCAGTTGGTGGAACTGTTTGTGGCTTACTGAAGGAGGTTTGTCACTGGTGTTGGGTTTGAGGTTTCGAAAGACTCTGAGCTACTCTCTGCCTCCTGTTGTGGATCTGTATGTTAGCTCTCAGTTACTCCTGACTCCATGCCTTTGCTCCACCATTGTGGCCTCTAACCCTATCAAGCCATAAGCCCAATTAACTGCTTTTTTTTTTTTCAAATAAGCTGTCTTGGTTGTCATATTTTGTCAAATAATAGAAAAGTAACTACTACAATCTCCATGATAATATTTTCTGTTTTTAATTAATAAGTAATCTAGACTGACATATTTAAACTGTTGTTTCAGTTAAGTCATTTTCGTTGAAAACCTTTAGTGAGCACTCATGTCCTAGAGTAATATGAAGTTGTTCCTGTCATGGTGGCACAGGCCTGGAGTCCTAGCACTTGGGAGACTGAGGGCTGCATCCACCTACCAATTAGAGACAGACCTGTACAACAGTGTGAGGTTCATTTCTCTCAAACATATAGTCTGCCCCAAACTCAAAACTAGTTCCTGCAATAAAGCCCTTTGTCAGATATGCTTTGAAAATATGTTCTTTTTGCCTATCATTTACCTCTTTGTTTCTTAATGGTTTTGAAGTTCATTTTATCTGTCTTTTTCTTTCCTGGGCCACAATGCTTGTATGTTTTGCCTAACATTTTCTCATGTATTTTTTTTCTGGAAGTTTTACAATTTTAACTTTTGTTTTGGTTTGTATAATTTAATTACTTCTGTTTATTATAAACACCAAAGATTGAGGTTCCCAACTCATCCAGGGATTCTAGTCAGCCCTACTTGTTGAAGTCATTGTCCTTTCTCATTGAATTACCTGGTACTTTGTGCAAGAGTAGTTGACAACATAACCTAGGTGAGAGGTGTTCTATTACAGTGAGCATATCACATTTTTATCATGCAGTTAGCTTCTGGGTGAGTGAGTCATGTTGAAGGTTGAAGGCTAGTATACTTAAGAAATTGGCAGGCTATGGAGGTATAACAGTTGAGTCTTTTAAGGTGGGAGTTCTTCTAATCACTGATTTTTCTTAAAAGCTCTTTTTTTTTAGATTTATTATTTTATTTTCTGTGCATTAGTGTTTTGCCTGCATGTATGTCTGTGCACACTTGTGGTCCTGGTGCCCTTGAAGGATAAAGGTGTTAGATCCCCTGAAACTGGAGTTATGGGTGGATGCAAACCACTCTGTGGGTACTGGGAACCAAACCTGGGTCCTCTACAAGAGTAACAAGTGCTTTCAACCCTTGGGCCATTTCTCCAGCCCTTTTCATTCATTCATTTATTGAACATTCAGAACAATGTTGAATGTCTCTTCTAGATTAAATAGCTCAGTAAGTGGGAGTAGATAATTATTAGAAGAATTCTTAAGAGAACAACCTCACCTTTGTATAATATGTATCATGCTAAGTACCATGAAGGAGAAAAAGTAGGCTTCCTAAGGAGACTATGTAGTGGACCTTAGAAGGCCCCACTGAGGGATGATGGATGGTCCAGACAGGTAAAGCAGCACACTTAAAACAATTGTGATTACAGGTTGAGGAGATGGCTCAGCCAGTAAAGTGCTTGTGGAGCACACAAGATAGCCTGAGTTCAGTTCTCCAACACCCATATAAAAAGCTAGGCATGGCAGCACATACCAGTAATCCTGGTGTTGAGGTGGCAGAGACAAGGATTCTGTTGCCTACTGTCCAACTAGTCATGAGCTCTATGATGAATGAGAAACTCTGTCTCAAAAAATAAGGTGGCATGTAATTGAGGAAGACATCAAATGTTGACTTTTCATCTCCACATGTATGCTCACACGCATATGCTCACACTGGTACCTGCATACACCCAAACATGTTCACATAAAAAAAAAATTAAGAATCTGATCACACAAGTCTAGTATAGCACTGTATTTCTATATCTCAGCCCCCCAGGATGACCAATTTCAAGCCCACTCTGGACTGTATAGTGAGTTCCTGTCTCAAGAAAATGGGGCTGGAGAGATGACTCAGTGGTTAAGAGCACTAGTTGCACTTCCAGAGTCCCCAGTTTCAGTTCCCAGCACCCACTTGGCAGCTAATAATCTTTTTGTAGCCCCAGTTTCTGAGGATACAAAGACCTCTTCTGGACACTGCATAAATGTAGTGCAAAGACATACATAGGCAAACACCCAGTACACCTTAAAAATAAGTAAGTCTTTAATAAAAAAAATTGATTACAAGAATGAACATGGCACATTTGAGGCACTTTAAAAAAGCCAGTGAGTGTAGCAATGGGGAGTGTTGGTAGATGCCGAGGCTTTCTGGGTACTGCCCATGTTGTTCCTGTTCTACATGTTAGCAGTACTGTTTACTAAAGTAGACAGCAACAACAAAACCATGGCAGGTGTATGGAGATGCACCCTTTTAATTCTAGCACTTGAGAGGCAGAGGCAGGTAGATCCCTGTGAATTGGTGGTGAACTTGGTCTACACAATGAGTTTCAGGCTAGTCAAGGCTATACAGTGATACCTTACTAGGCCAAGTCCTTCTGTGTATGTTTATCTTATTGGTTGATAAAGTACTGTTGTCCAATGAGGAAGCAAGTTAGGCGGGACTAGGAGTCAAGGAAGATTCTTGGAAATGTAGTAAAGAGAAGTCTCGTGATTCAGGCAGGAAGTGACATAGCAGGCAGACTCGGGATATAAGCAGGGACAAGCAGGAAATTGTGCTCTTCCTCTTCCTCCTGCTCTCTGCTCTGGCGCCTCCATGTGATCCCGGCAAGACAGGACACATTCTGCCATCATGCTCCATAAGATAAGTCTTATGATTATGGTTGATAATTAAGACTGAGCTATCAGATAAGAAACCCTGATCATTGGCCAGCAGCATTGTACCATATAAGTCTCTGTGTGTTCTTTTGGTGGCCCACATGGCTGCGGGGCTCAGGTGGCTTGGCATAAAAACTTATCGTTACAAAGTGGCATCAGAACTGTGGGTTTTACAAACTTCCACATAAAAAATTTCACAAAAGCTTAATACGGGATTTTAGCAACAAAAGAACAGAGACAAGCATGACTTTTTGGCAACATCATTTTCTCAGGTGGTCTCTGTTTTGCCAGTGACAAGCAGAGACTCTGAGCCGCTCCTTTAAGAGAGGTTTCCTGACTCAGCATAAGTGGAAAAAAAAAAAAACACAGGGCTCCTTTTAAGAGGCCAGGCTAGCTCAGTCAGTAGAGCATGAGACTCTTTTTTTTTGGTTTTTCGAGACAGGGTTTCTCTGCTTTGGAGGCTGTCCTAGAACTAGCTCTTGTAGACCAGGTTGGTCTTGAACTCACAGAGATCTGCCTGCCTCTGCCTTCTGAGTGCTGGGATTAAAGGTGTGTGCCACCACTGCCTGGTGAGCATAAGACTCTTAATATCAGGGTCGTGGGTTCATGCCCCACACAACTGGCAGTAGCAGTGACCACATCTCCAAGCGGGCAGCCTGCTGCTTGATGGCAGTATAGACCAAGGCAGTGAGCACAGCTCTCAGTCTTGTGGTAAACGTACCCCCGCCATCTTGGAAAGACAGCGGTTAAAAATGCTGCTGCTTTAACTTTAGCAATGTTGTTTAACAGTTAAAAGACTGCATGGCCAGAAAAAGGTAAAGATTTACAATAAAGACAGATTCAGTTGAAGAAAAACCTCTTAAGGTTTACACTGTGTCTAAAAGAAAGGGAGAGAGAGAGAGAGAGAGAGAGAGAGAGAGAGAGAGAGAGAGAGAGAGAGAGAGAGAGAGAGAATCTCATGGTGGTGGTACACGCCCGTAGGATTTGCTAAAGGAAGCAGAGGCAGGCAGATTTCCACAGAGAAACCCTGTCTCATAAAAGGAAAAAAATAAAAGTAAAAGAAATAGAGTAATGAAAAAGCCATGTAAAGATGGAAAATACACAGAGAGTCTGGATACTATATACTATATTGTTGTCTTTAAATTGTTTGATTGCTGAGGAGGGAGCAACAATTGCTAACAGACATTTGATTATCAATGCTTCTAAATTAATCCAACTTATATATTTTAAAAATTCTTTGACTTCTAAATTTAAATATAAGGACAGGTTACTTGGGAAAAGAGTTTTTGCTTGTGTTTCCACAGAAAATGGAAAGCTATGGATTCCTTCCAGACTAATTTGGTTTGATGAAGCAAGACCCCCCTGAAACAGTGTCCCAGGTGATCCAACATCTAAAACAGCCGAAACAATACAGCCTTGCAGACTACAAAAACAAGGACCTGGCCAGATTTCTGTGTTTTATTATGACCCCCATGGTATGGACATTGTCCCCAACCAGCAGGAAGCAGTTTGGAATGAATGATGCCCAAATTCCCAAATATTGTTAATAAATGTTTGTTTTCATTTAAATGGGGTTGGTTATAAATGGTAATAAAACCCTTCTTTTTATTTAGACAGTAAAGAGGAGATGATGGGGGACGTCCTTCTGTGTATATGTTTGTCTTACTGGTTGATAAAGTACTATTGCCCGATAGGAAAGCAAGATAGGTGGGGCTAGGAGTCAAGGAGGATTCTGGGAAATGTAGTAAAGAGATCCAGGCAGGAAGTGTCATAGCAGGCAGACTCAGGATATAATAAGCAGAGACAAGAAGGAAATCGTCCTCTTGCTCTTCCTCTTCCTCCTGCTCTCTGCTCTGGAGCCACCATGTGATCCTAGGAAGACAGGACACATTCCACTGGCGTCCTCCATAAGATAAGTCTTATGATTATGGTTGATAATTAAGACTGAGCTAGCAGATAAGAAATCTTAGTCATATGGCCAGCAGCATTGTACCTAATATAAGTCACTGTGTGTTATTTGGGGCCCTAACACTGCGGGTGGAACTCAGGCGCTTGGCAGAAAGATTTATCGTTATAATACCTTGTCTCGAAACAACAGCAACAAAACCCACAAAAAACTAAACAGAATATAGTACCTTCATTTCTTTCTCCCTGTACCTGTGACTTGTAGATAGACCAGAATCTTGTGCATGCTAGGTGTCTTAGGGTTTCCATTGCTGTGAAGAGACACCATGACCATGGCAACTCTTATAAAGGAAAATATTTAATTGGGGCTGGCTTATAGTTCAGAGGTGGAGCCCATTATCATCATGGCAGGAAGCATGGTGGTGTTTAGGCAGACAGCAGGCAGACATGGTGCTGGAGAGGAGCTGAGAGTTCTACATCTGGATCCATAGGCATCAGGAAGAGAAAGCCAATGAGCTTGGTTAGAGTATTTGAAACATCAAAGCCCACCCCGAGTGACACACTTCCTCCAACAAGGCTACACCATTAATAATGCCACTCCCTGTGTGGGCTTATAGGGGCCATTTTCATTGAGACCACACACTAGGCAACTGCTGTATTAACAGTTAAGCAACACCCACAACTTTCAGAATGACATTTATGAGAGCCATCATTGCTGATTGTAGTAATAGTTCATTTTCCATGTTGTGTTCAAGGATTTTGAGAGGATAAGTTGTATGATTGGATTTGCTTTTAAGAGTGAAGTTATAAGGGAAAATAGACTATGAAGAAGCAGAAGCAGGAGGCTGGGAAGGTATCTCTATTAGTTACTTTTCTTGTTGTTATGACCAAGTGCCTGACATGAAGCAATTTAAGGGAAGGAAGCTTTATTTTTGCTCGTAGTTTGAAAGGGTCCATTCATCATGGTGGAGAAGGCATTGGTGGGAGCAGCTCCTGTTCATGGTGGGGAGAACATGCAACAGGTGTTGATTGCATGCTGTACATTGGGGAGTGGAAAAAGAGAGGGAACTGGGGAGGATGGGGAAGGGGGGAGAGGGGGTGGTTGGAGGAGGTAGAGAGAGATTTATCCTCCCAGGAATGACTTTCTCCAAGAAGACTGAACCTTCTAAAAACACACACACACACACACACACACACACACACACACACACACACACACACACACACACTTTACTGAACCAAAGCCACCTGGAGGGAACCAAGGACTTAAAGACATGAGCATTTGGGGGTTAGTTTCACATTGAACCCAGAACAGTAGCTATGGAATAAGAAAGCTGAGAGGTCTTCAAGAGATGAGACGACATAGACGATTGAGTTACATATGTAGGGAATAAAACTCAAATGATGTTCTGTGATTCTAAGGCTTCCTGCTTGGACAGCTAACAGATGGAGCTTCTTTTGGAAGGAAGAGTGGAAGGACAGATTTAGATAGAGTACCAGCTGAGACTTTCAGATGCGAGGAGTGCCTTCCACAGGCATTTGCGTTACACGTAGAGTGTTTAGGGGAAAGTGAGACGTTTCCACAGTAGAACAGTGAAGGCACTTGCAGAGACAGTGCTGCTACTGTGTGAGATCTGAGCTTTACCATTTCATCCAGCTTCTGCTGGCTGCACTGACTGAGAGAAAGTCATTTGATTTCTTTTTTTAATCTTTTCTTGTGTGAAATGAAAATATTATTTGCTTGATAGAGTTAAGTATGATGAGAAAGAGAGTCTACAATTGAGAGCTGTGTGTCTCCTTGGATGCTTGGAAAAGTGTTTCAAGCACATGTTGTTTGGATTGATGGGCAAAAGGTTATAGAACCCCTTGAAAGGCCTGGAGGAGACTTGCTAAATTATGAAGCTATAGTATTTCTATGTTTGGAGTTAGACTTATAGAAGTCTGATTTCAAGAACTTTTCTAGCTGCTGTGAAGAAGAGATAGAGGCAAGACATATCCAGATAGCCAGTAATTGAAGCTTTTGGGAGGTTGAGGCAGGAAGATTACTATGAGTTCAGTCCAGGTCATCCTGGTCTACATTAAAAACAAAACAAAACAAAAGCGATATCTTGAAAAACCAATGATCATAGTCCTGAGAGCTGGTTTGTGTTTTGAAATTATAAGTCAAAGAATAAATCAGATTTTAAAAGAAGAACTGCTGGGCGTGGTGATGCATACGTTTAATTTTAGCACTCAGGAGGTAGAAACAGGTGGATATCTAAGTTCAAGGCCAGCCTAGGCTACTTAGCAAGTTCCAAGCTATCCAGGGCAACATAAGGAGGTCCTGTCTCAGACAACAAAACTTAAAGAAGAAACTATAGGATTTGTTCAAACTAGTTTTGAGATTTAACAGGGAAGGAAGAATAAGTCACTTATGATTCTATGATTTGTAATATGGGAAGCAAAAAAGGACAGAATCCATGACAAAATGATGGGGAAGCAAAGTTGAGTGGGGAAAGGCCTGCCTTCAGTCCTGAATGTGTGACTCCTGAGGTTAAAGTATGGTTGTCCTTATGGCATCATTTTCTCTCTGGCAAAGAAACTGTGAAAAAGAACACAAGATTAGAAAGCAGGAAACCTAGTCTTCAAGCCAATCACTAATTAGCTTTGTGGCCCTGGGAAAATCGACATCTCCGGTATTCAGTGGAATTATCTAGCAAGTGGAGCTAATGCACATCTGCCTTGGCAGCCTTCCAGGGTTGTTTTGCAGATGAAGTGAGAATGCACACTGGGGGCTAGAGAGATGGCTGAGAAGTTAAGAGCACTGACTGCTCTTGTGGAGGCTCCAAGTTTGGTTCCCAGCACCCATCTTGAACAGCTTACAGCCAGCCCCCTTGTAATTTTAGTTTCAGGGGATCTAGAAGCCTCTATGGGCACTTGAATCACATGTGTGCACACAAGATGCACATGTGTGTGTATGCACACACACAATTTAAAAACATAGTACTAGGAATACTTATAGTATTATACTATAATATCTTATACTAAGAGTGCTTATAGTACTAGGAATGTAGCTCAGTAGTAGAGCAAATGTTAGGGTACGCAGGCCTCAGGGTACACAGGCCTCGAGTGTGATCCCTAGCACTCTCAGTACTCATAAAAAAATACTCTTGTCATTGTAACTCCCCATGCAATTATAAGATGGTCATGTCACTTTTCAGTTCAAACTAAAACAAAATATTTGTAGTTAGGGATAGAGCAGGGAAAATAAGAAAAATGTCAAAATTCTTAATAGCTTTTGTTTGGTATTAGTGCAAAGCATAGAAACTTGAGTCTTAACAAATGTATCTGAAAACTGTAGACTGATTTGGGAGACTCATTTGGAAGCTTATGTCATCTATGACAGTGATCACAACTAAAAATACAGGTTGCATCTTGTTGGATGTGAATATTTAACATACCTTTAAGTTGAAGTATCAATGGAAAGTTTTTATTGCCATCTGTGCAGTGCTCTGTGTGTGGTAACAGTCAGAAGTCGTCCTTTCTAGATTGCTCTTCTGTTACTGTGATAGAAACTGTGACCAAAAGCAACGTGGTTCTGGAGAGGAGGGTTTGTTTCATCTTATACTTTCAGGTCATCCGTCTTTGATGGAAGTTAGGCGGGAGCCATGAGGAATGCTATTAACTAATATACTCCTCAGTTAGCTTTCTTAAGCAGCACAGGGCCTGCTGCCTAGTAATGGTACTTCGCAGAGTGGGCTGGGCCTTCCTGTATCAGTTAGCCATCAGGAAAATGCCCACAGACATGCCCATAGGCTAGTCTGATGAAGGCAGTCCCCCCAATGAGACTCTCAGCTAACTCTGGGCTATTTCCAAGTTGACAGCTGCAGCCAACTAGGAGAATCTTATGTCTGTTGCTGTGAACTATATGTTTTTGTTTTGTTTTTAATCAAGGATCAGATTGCAGAAATGTCTCTATGCTTGTTCTGTATCCTAAGACATTGCTCCTAATACTTAGCGCTGTCAATGAATGGAATGTGCTAGCTGGGGGCACAGATCTGGAGCCAGCTGAGTTGACACTTAATAGTCAGTTGATGGAGTTGTGTTTGTTTGTCTCAATTCTCTCTGCCCCTACTTCTCCATATGTCATAAGAGATAAAATCTGGGGAAAGGTTCCTGGGAGGCTTTCATGTTGAACTTTATATAAAGCACTGTTTAAACAATAGTAGTAGTCATTAGAAGAGTTGCTATTTTGACAGTTGTCGGGAATAAAGCACATGAACAAAAAGAATGAATTCTCTAGAAACTGATAGCTTGAAGGAGGAAATAGTATAGTGCTAAAGACTATAGGCTTTAGAGGCACATGAACCTGTCTGTATTCAATCCACTGCTACCCTTTGCTTTGTGGTTTAGGCAGGCCACTTAACCCCTTACTCAGACCTTCACATTCTTATACGGGAATCACAATACCTAACTACCCAGCGGATTGTTACGAAGGGTAAATGAGATAACATATGAAATACCTGGCCCAAAGGAGATAGAAAAAGAGAATGTTGCTTGCTCTCCATCTGTTGCCTCAGTAGAGAGCAATTCTGCCCATTGGATTTAGTAGTCCTATGCATTTCTTTGTTTTTTGTTCTTTTTATGTTTTGATGGTCTCCGTAAATAGCCCTGGCTGTCCTGGAACTTACTGTGTAGACTAGGCTGTCTTTGAACCTAAAAGATATGCCTGCCTCTGCTTCTCCAAGTGCTGGGATTAAAGGTGTGTGCCACCACACCTGGCCATCATTTGCCTTTTTATTTTTGTTTGCAATTTTAAAAAGTCTCCAAGTTATTTGTTTGCTTGCAGTACAACAAACAGCAGCTGTATGAGTGATGGATATAGTTCACAAGGTATATCGTTAGGGTTTTTTTCCTTTCTGATTTGCTATTTTGAGTTTGGATTTCTCTTTCATGCAAGGGATCATGGGAAACACAATTCAGTATTAGACACTACTCGAACTAAGATGGTAGACACTGTTTATTAATCATAGAATTGAACTGGTCTGTATGCCTCAGATGTTGTAATTTAAGAAAAAACAGCGTGTGAGAGAAAGATGCAATGAGACAGGGTTCAAGCAGAGGGTTTTTTTTATTAGGGAAAGAGATCATAAAAAGGGGAAAGGAGAGGGGGGAACTGGCCTTCAGAGTCAAGAGCAGCAAGAGAGAGGAGAAAGGAAATGGGGGGGGAGGGAGAAGAAGGGAAAATGAAGAGGTGGGAGGGAGCGGGGGGGGGGGGGAAGGGAGATGGGAGGTGGGCAGGGCCCTTTTAAAAGAGAACATAGTTCATATGTACAGGTGGTGCTCTTAGTGGCTGCAGCTGAGGGCGTATCCTGTCAGAACCCCAAGGACAGGCCATTACTGATACTGAATACTAACATCAGAAGCCTTCACAATTCTTCAAACAGCTAAAATCAGCTTATCAGAGCTAATATGGTAATAAAAACCTGTTTGCTCTGTAGATGAAAATGTAGAAGTAATATATGGACTATTCATTAATCCTGTATCTTGGATGTGGTCTTGTCCAACCTTCTGACAAGACAGGATGCTCTTGTTGCAGATTTTTATCTACATTATAACATTAATACCTAGTGTGCATGTTCAAATACCTTCTAGACACATTGCATATTTGTATAATAAATATAGTGGTGAGCTGCAGTGATATAACAAAGGACTTGCCTCAAGAATCAGCTGGATGTGATCTTAAAACACTTATGCTGTGGACCCCCCCCCCCCGAGACTTTATTAAGTTGGACTCTTCAAGAGTAGGACATTGGCATGTGCTTTTTATAATGAATCTCCTATATATATACCACTTTTAAAAACAACTAGATAATGGCCAGCAGTGTAGAGAATTAGATATCTTTACACACTATTAATATGATTATAAATTGACATAGTAAGGTCCATAGAACAGCTTTGCAGTTAGATATAGTTTTTAAATCTTCCCTGTATGAATAGATATATGCACAGCTTTATAATTTGAAGTTTTTTGTTTTGTTTTGTTTTCCCCTCTGTGAGACAGGGTCTCCTTATATATAGCTCAGTTTGGCCTCCAACTCAAGATCCTTCTATCTCTACCTCAAACTTTGGGATAACAGGCATAATAGTATCCCCTGCTGAAGGAAACATCCTAGCTGTATGTGGTAGTACTTGCCTATAAGCCCATTAACCCAGGGGCAAAGGTAAGAGGACCATGAGTTTGAGGACAGATTAGACCACATAGTGAGACTGTGCCTCCAAAAGTTTTCTGTAGACATGTTCGTAAGCAGCTAATGATTTATAGTACATACATAGATGAAAGCTACAGTTTACTATACAACCGTTTAAAGAATGAAGTAGAACCAGCACTAGGGGGCAGAGACATGTGGATCTCTGAGGTCAAGACCAGCCTGGTCTACAGAGCGAGTTCTAGAACAGCCAGAGCTCCACAGAGAAACCCTGCCTCAAGAAAACAAAGAAAAATATGAAGTATGCATGTATTAAAATTACTTATACATGATAAAGTTGTTATAAAGTAACTGAGATATTTGCTGGGTGTGATGGTGTTCCTATAATCCCAGTACCTGGGAGGATGAGTGAGAAGGCTCCCAGTTTAAGGACAGCCTAAGCTCCATAGTAGATCCTATTTGTTTTATGTCAGAAATATGTAGGCTTAATGTCTGCATATCTGAATTTCAAAATTAGGTTTAAAACACTTTATAATACTTATTGATTGGTTGTCTTCTTGCCTATTAGAATTTTAATACTTTTTAATCCTCTTCTAATTTTAGGCTCGATGAGAGAAAGGGAAAGTTAAGGATGCTGGAGCAGAACAATGGATTTCTCCTTCTCTTTCATGCAAGGGATCATGGGAAACACAATTCAGCAACCACCTCAACTCATTGACTCCGCCAACATCCGCCAGGAGGATGCCTTTGATAACAACAGTGACATTGTTGAAGATGGTGGCCAGACACCCTTCGAAGCTACTTTGCAACAAGGTTTTCAGTATCCACCGACAACAGAAGACCTTCCACCACTCACAAATGGCTACCCACCATCGATCAGCTTGTATGAAACTCAAACCAAATACCCGCCATATAATCAGTATCCCAATGGGTCAGCCAACGGTTTTGGTGCAGTTAGAAACTTTAGCCCCACTGACTATTACCACTCAGAGATTCCAAACACAAGACCACATGAAATTCTGGAAAAACCTTCTCCTCCACAGCCCCCACCTCCTCCTTCGGTACCACAAACTGTAATTCCAAAGAAGACAGGCTCACCTGAGATTAAACTAAAAATAACCAAAACTATCCAGAATGGCAGGGAATTGTTTGAGTCCTCCCTTTGTGGAGACCTTTTAAATGAAGTCCAGGCGAGTGGGCACACGAAGTCAAAGCATGAAAGCAGAAAGGAGAAGAGGAAAAAAAGCAACAAACACGAGGCATCCAGATCTGAAGAGCGCAAGTCACACAAAATCCCCAAATTAGAACCAGAGGGACAAAATGTAAGTTGAGACATTTTGTGTAAAGTTTTGTAATCTTTTATGTTTACTGGAAATTGGAAATCTTTTTATGTTTGTTTTTCTCTTCAAGTATATTTCTGGTGGGTTCTTTCCTGTAATCATTAGCAAGGTATTTGGAAATATTATAATTAATGAATAAATATTTGGTATGTATAATGGACATTATTAGTGAAGAGATATTTTAAAAGTGTTTGGCATGAAGTATTTTGTTTCTTTTTCTTCTTTTTTTCTTTTTCTTTTTTTTTTTTTTTTTTTTGGACAAGGTCTCTCTGTGTAGCCCTGGCTGTCCTGGTACCCTCTCTGTAGACATGGTTGCTGCTAACTAAGCAGATGTAGGAGGGAGAGCTATTAACAGTCAAGACAGTCTGCAGGGGTTGTGGCTGGGACATGGAGACAGATGCAGAACAGTATATCTGTGTGAATTTGAGGCTATCATGATCTACATAGCCAGTTCCAGGCCAGCCAGGACAATATAGTGAGACCCTGTCTCAAAAATTAAAAAAAAAAAAAATAAAGTTAGATTATTCGAACACGCTGATTAGGACTTTAGGCAGAGTTTCTGGATTTTCGAGACAGGGTTTCTCTGTGTAACAGTCCTGGTAACCATTCTTTAGATCAGGCTGGCCTTGAACTCACAGAGATCCTCCTGCCTCTACCTCCCAAGTGCTAGGATTAAAGGTGTGCGACACCACTGCCCGGCCAGATAGAGTTTTTATTAAAGCCCATGTGTACTGGTGGATTTTTGTTGCTGTTATTTACTTATCTATCTATTTGTTAGATTTTTAATCCAAAGGCATGAGCCACCATGCACAGCTCTGGTAGATTATTTTACTGTCTGAGATTTGATTGTGAAGTTTCATGGCAATAAGATAGTAAGTATGTAACAGATCAGTTAAACTTAATCAAGAGGTTGTGATATAAACTACAGATGTTTCCCAGATATGTATTTAGGAAGAAACTAATAAATGCTTATTTTGTGACAGTTATTTGCTTTCATATTTCATATATCTGAGTAAGTTAATTTATTTTTTGGTTTAAAGAAAGATTACTCCTTGTTAATAGAATGTTTCTTGGGGTAGCTGCATCCTATTATCCTAATGTGATTGGTTGTTGTCCCTCCCCACCCCCCTAAGGATCACAGTAGGTATTTCACATACTTTCCTATTTTTCTGTCATTTTCTTACTCATTTAACACATGTTGATTGAATAACATGTGTCTGACACTGTTCTATGAATTGAAGGTGTGACTGAATGTAAAGCAAAAGATGCCTGCCCACGGGTGCTTATTTCCAAGTTCATTCATTTGCATGTGTGTATGCATACACCACACACACAAAGGTTTAAAGGATGTCACATGCTGTGAAAGAAATAGAATTGAGTGATTAAGAGAAGTCACAGATACTCAGCTATTCTAATGTCATAGAATGAAGGCTTTAAAATGAAAAAAAAAATGTTTTAAGTGTATGGGTGTTCTGCCTGCATGTATGTCTGTGTATCATGTGAATACAGTGCCTGTGGAGACAGGAAGGACATTGGATTCTCTGGAACTGAAGTTACAGTAATAAACCACCATGTGGTTGCTGGGAATTGAACCCAGGTCCCCTGGAAGAGCAGACAGTGCTCTTTAACTGCTAAGCCGTCTCTCCAGCCCCCTCCCTTTTCTTTCTCTTTCATTGATTTTTAAAGTTAGCATACAATGAAATGCTCTCTAAAATGTGCTGTTTTTAATGTATTTATTGTGGGTGTCTGTGTGTCTGTGATTGCATGTACATGTGTACATGCATGCCATACCTACATGCATGGAGGTCAGAGGATAACTTGGGAAAGAAGATTCTGCTCTTTCACATGTTGATCCCAAGAAATGGACTCAGGTTCAGGCCTGGCAGCAAGTGCCCTTTATCTTGTGAGCATTTGTTCTTGTGTATGCATGCATGAGCATACAGTTACCCATGGAGGCCAGAGTTAAGAGTTACAGGCTGGCTGGGAGGAATCCCAGCACTTGGGAGGCAGAGGACAGCCTGATCTACAAAGCAAGTTTCAGGACAGGCTCCAAAGTTACACTGTCTGGAAACACACACACACACACACACACACACACACACACACGCACGCACGCACGCACGCACACACGCGCGCGCACACACACACACACACTTATAGGCTGTTGTGAGCCACTCACTGTGGTTGTTGGGAATTGAACGTGGGTTGTCTGGGAGAGCAGCAAATGTTCTTAACCACTGAACCACTGAGTCATCTATCCAACTAACTCCCTCATGAGTTCTTGATGTCATTTAACAAATACCCCACACAGAACTACCTTCCATATGTCTTTTATTGACTTTCTGTTGAGTAAATTAATAAATGGGAAGATAGAAGTTAATTGTGCACTCCAGACATACTCCATATAGCATTTCTTTTTCTCTAACTTTGCACGTGGTAGGCATGTGCTGTACCACTGAATAACATTCCCATCCCCATTGTAACATTTCTTGCCCAGACATATAGTGAAGAGAGATGAGTACACGATGGCTTTGGAGAATCACAAAAATTGAGGAGATCTGGATTTGGCTTTTAGTGTATTAGTTTCTAAGAATTGCTGTGCTAAACTGTCTTTTGCTATAAAGATTCTGCAAGTAGGATAATATTCAGCTGCATTTATTAGGCTACACTTTGTGATAAAGTTTGTTAAAAACATGTCCTAATGGTGCATGCTTGTACTCATAGCACTTGGGAAGTAGAAGCAGGAGGATCACAAGTTCAGTGTTATCTTTGGCTATATAGAGAGTTTGAGGTTAACCTGGGCTACATGAGACCCCGTCTCAAAAGACTAACAGAGTAACAAAAAATTCAACACAAACAAAAAGTACATGGAAACCCCTAATAGAAAAAGAGCTGGGAGCCATTAGAAGCAAGATTAAACAGTCTGCTTTGTTCTTGAACTTGCATTCTGCTTTATTAGAGGAGCCATGTATGGTAGAGCATGTCTAAAACCACAGCACTTACCTTCAGGCAGGAACGTTTACAGAGTAACTTCAAGACAGGCTGGGGAATCTTTGTGGTGATGGAAGAAGAGTGGGGTGTGGCCCATTAATAAATGCCCCTTTGCTCTTGAAAAATGTTAACATGTAAAATGTTCTTCTTGTACACACTTAAAAAAAACAACAGCATAAACTTTGTTGCTCAGACCATAAAAGAAAAAGGCACACTTTATCTAGTATAAATTTTTTTCCTTTGTGTGTATGGTCTGTGTGTAGTGTATGTCCATGTGTGTGTGCAAATGCATTTGACTGTGTGCTGTGTGTGGGGGCAATAGAAGCCTCAAGGAGAATGTTGGGTCTTCCACTTTATCACTTTCTATCTTGTTCCTGTGAGATAGGTTCTTGCTGTGCCTGTAGCCCTGTTGACAGCAATCCCCAGTAATTCTCCTGTCTCCATTCCTCACAGTATTGAGGTTACAGGTGTGCCATGCTTGACTGTTTTTATGTAAATGCTGGGATCTGAACTAAGGTTCTTATGTTTGCACAGCAAGTTATCTTGTCAACTTAGCCATCTGGCCATCTGGCCATCTCACCATTAATGTGAATATTAGAATTTTGTTATTTTGTGGAATATAATTTTGCTTATATGTTTGAAATTTATTTAGCTAATGTTGTTAGAACATATTTTACTTATTTACTTGTGTGTTTATTTGGTACATGCGCGTGCGTGCGTGCGTGCGTGCGTGCGTGCGTGTGTGTGTGTGTTTCCATGTTTTAGCTATTTGGAGTAATGCTGATATGAACATAGCTGTAGATACAGCTTTCTGTCCTGGAACTTGCTTTGTAAACCAGGCTGGCTTTGAACTCACAGAGATCCGCCTCTCTGCCTCCGGAGTGTTGGGAATAAAGGTGTGTGTGATCTGTCCTCATGCTGCTCCTTGTGTGTGCGCATGGCAGCACCACAGAGCATCTAGCAGAGCTTGTGCCTTCAGTAGTTGCCACTGCCTTGTACCTGGGTTACTGCAGTGTTCTAGTTGAGCATTCTGCTTCCCTCCTGCTTTCTTCCAAAATGCTTTCTACATGGCAACCAACAGCATCTTTTAAACAAAAATGACTTATTACTTGTCTGCCTCAGTCTCTTCAGTGCTTTTCATTGTACTTATGATGAAATAAAACACTTTGTCATGGTTTACAAGGCTCTTGCAATCTAGTCTGCTCTTCCCTGCTCACCTTTTAGCTTCTCTTTTCCTTGGTCAGTGGGTCAGTAGTTGTGACTTTTTTTTAAAGAAATTAACTAGTTTTTTTTTTTTTTTTTAAAGAAATTAAATTTTTTTTTTTGAAGAAATGTGCACAGGTGTTTGGCCTATACGTAAGTCTGCCCCATGTATATGCCTGGTACCTGCAGAGATCAGAAAAGGGTGTTCAAGGGCTGGAGAGATGGCTCAGAGGTTAAGAGCGCCGACTGCTCTTCCAGAGGTCCTGAGTTCGGTTCCTAGCAACCACATGGTGGCTCACAACCATCCATTATAAGATCTGGTGCCCTCTTCTGGTGTGCAGATAGATATACATGGAGGCAGAATGTTGTATACATAATAATTAAATAAAATCTTTAAAAAAAAAAAAAGAAAAAAAGAAAAGGGTGTTCAAACCCTTTTCTGCTCCAATAGGGCATATTCTTAAAACAGGCCTTTCAGAGCCAGGGAAGTGGCCTGAAAGGTACATGCCTTTAAGCCTAGTGCTCAGAACCCTGTCTCCAACTCCCCTCACCCCCCAAATCTGCCTTTTAACCTTGGTTACTGTTCTAATGCTGTGAAGAAACGCCAGGACCAAGGCAGCTCATAAAAGAAAGCATAATGGGCTTTCTTATAGTTTTAGAAAATTAGTCCATGATTATCATGGCTAGAAGCAGACAGGATGGTGCAGGGGAAATAGCTGTGAGCTTTGTATCAACAGGCAGCAGGCTGAGTGAGACCCTGGGCCTAATATGAGCTTTTGAAACCTCAAAGCCCAACCCTAGCAACACACTTCCTCCAACAAGGCCACACCTACTCCAACAAGGCCACTCTTCCTCCTAATCCTCCTCAAAAGGTTCACCAACTAACTGGAAACCAAGCATTCAGACGTATCAGTCTATGTTCAAACCGCTCCTGTTCAAACTACTGCACCTGCTTGCTTCTTCGTGTTGTTGTCTTTCTCTACTTTTTACTAAGCCAGCTCCTTTTCCTTTGACTCTTAGATCGTAACCTTTCTCAGAGAGGCCTTGAGGTCAGAACCACAGCTGTTTATAATTACAGGCTCTTATTTAATCCATCTGAATTTTATCTAACTCTGAAAAGAAATTAAGAAAATAAAAGAAAAAGAAAAATCTTTTGCCAGGCATTGTAGTACACACCTTTAATTCTAGCACTTGGGAGGCAGAGGCCATTGGTTCTCTATGAGTTTGAAACCAGCCTGGTCTACATAGTGATTTCCAAGACAGCCAGAGACCAAAACAAAACAAAACAAAACAAAAAACAAATAAAGATAAACCATTTACTTCATAGAATTTATTTATTTACCTATCTATTTTTTTTTAAGGCATAGTCTCATTAACCCTAGGTGGCCTGCCTCTGTCTCCTGAGAAAATTTGCTTTTTACAGAAAATGCAAACAATACAAAAATGTAGGTTTTCTTTTAACACTTCCCTGATCTCATTGTCAAAACAGATTACTGTTATATGCTTGTCTTATGTTGCATCAGATCTTTTCAAGGTACACATTAATTTTAATTTTTTTTTTTAGTAAAGTTTGAAGATGTTGATAGATGTGTGGATTACTGCTATGTGTTGATACTGTAATTACCATCTCTCTGGTTAAATTTCTTCTGTTTTGTATTTCTGTAGGATTCGTTCCTGTAATGTAATTTCTGCATTGAAGAATAGACATATTTTAGACTTTGGTTACTAGTCCCAAATGGCCTTGTAGACGCTCTGTTTTCTTTCAGCCTGTAGGAAATGAACCCAGTGCTTCATACATGCTCTGGCAAGCACTCTACTATAGGACTACATCATCTAACCTGCCTGTAAAATTTTTTATTTATCAATAGTAATATTTGTGTATGTGTAGGGGGATCAGCTTTTGCTAGTCACCTCTATACAACCCCCCCTTTTAATATGAAAATTCTGTTTCTCTGCTGGCCTCTGCTCAAGCTATCCTCCTGCCTGGTATTATCTGGTATTATAAGTGCACAACACTAGACCCAACTTAGACACTTACTTTTGAAGTTACCTGTTCGTTTGTTTGTGGTATTGGGTGTGTGTGTGTGTGAGTAGCCTGAAGGAATCAAGCCTCTCCCCCACCATATGAGTTCTAGGTATTGAACTCAAGTTGTCAGGTGTGGTGGCAAGTACCTTTACCATCCTGCCAGGCAAAAGTTCAGTATTTCAAAAAAATTATTTATTGAAATATTTTTATGTTTATGAGTGTTTTGCCTGCATGTCTGTATGTGTACCATGTGCATGAGTGGTGCTTCTAGAGGTCAGAAAAAGGCATTGGATCCCCTGGAACTGGAGTTGTAGTTTCTTTGAGCCTCCATGTGGGTTCTGGGAACCAAGCCCAGGTCCTCTATAAGAGCAGCCAGTGCTTTTAACCAAAGAGCCATGTCTCCAGTCTTCCAAAGTTCACTTGACAAAAAAAGAATGTATTTCTGGTGCTCATGATTTAAAAAGTAATATAATAGTTTATACATTGAATGCTTAGGTTCCATTATTTTAAATTAATATTTTAGTTAATATACAAAATAATAGGTTGCATTATGACATTTTCATATGTCATTACTCACTCATACTTGCATAAGTACCACCCTTCCCTGTGTTGCTAGTCCTCTTCCTCCCAACAGATACCCATCTTCTGCTTTTATGTCACAGGTATATGTGCGTATGTATGTATGTATGTATATGTATATATATACATACATATACATATATATGTATCATATATATATAGGAAGATAGATAATGGATATGTTGCCTTTATACCATAATTTAACCAATTTTATTTTTATGTAAGTGCATTTTAAAAAAGACTTATTTATTGAATTATGCTTGTGTGTTTGTCTATATTGGCATGTGCACATGAGTGCCTTCAGAAGTCAGCATCCTTTGCTCCTGGAGCTGGAGTTACAGGCAGTTGTGAGCCTCCAGATGTGGGTGCTAGGAACTGCAGGTGCCCCTAACTGCTGAACTGTCTCCAGCCCCATCGACATTGTCTCATTATGTTGCTTTCATAAGCAGGATGCTTTGCAGATCTTCACACTTAAAAGTTTTTCTCCTCAGTGCCTTCTCAGAAACATTTGTAGAAAATGACCTGGACAAGAGTCTGAAAATGTAAGACTTTTTCCAAAGTTCTTCTCAGAAAAATTCCAGGTTACACTTTGTGAGCTGTTTCAGGGTCCTGCTTCCCTTCAATCTGTTAACAACGTTAAAAAGAAAGCCAGCTCGGAGCTGTCAATGGGTAAAAGAGCTTTCTGAGAAAGCCTGGTGACCTGTGTCCTGTTCCTGGACCCACATAAGGGTGGAAGGAGAAAATGGACTCCCAAGTGTCACACAGAGCAACCAGGATAGGGGGTAAATGGGAGAAGAAGCCAAATTTTAAAAAAGAAAGAAGCCAGTTTGCTTAGAACAGTGCTGCTTAGGTGATAAAGGAAGAGATAAGAGTCCCAACTGGCTTAGAATGGAAAGTGAATGTTGGCATCATGTACTACATAGATAATCTCCTCACTCTTAGTACTGTGCGTCCTCATGTTCTTAACCGTGTGGTTTCCTTTGATTCTTTTCATACAGCACAGTTCCTAGTTTACTGCCTCTTTATTCTGTCCCCTACATTTTTCTGCCTAGAGACCAAATGAGAGGGTGGACACTGCACCAGAAAAACCAAGAGAAGAGCCAGTGCTCAAAGAGGCCGTCCCGGTGAGTGGCTTGTTGAATACAGTGACCAGGTATGATGTCAGAAAAAGATGACAGGGCTGGAGAGATGGCTTAGCAATTATGAGCTCTGGTTGCTCTTCCAGAGGACCCAGGTTCAATTCCTAGCACCCACCTGGTGGCTCCAGTTCTAGGGGATCCAACACTCTCTTCTGACCCCGGAGGCATTAACCGAGTATGTTGCTCATATGCAGGCAAGATATTCATACACGTGAAGTAAAATAAATGAATCTTAAACAACAGCAAAGGAGATGAAAGCACAGCGACAATCCTTTGAAGTGCACTGTTATAGCTCCTTGCCCATCTTTTGTTTTGTTTTGTTTTGTTTTGTTTTTTCGAGACGGGATTTCTCTGTGGCTTTGGAGGCTGTCCTGGAACTAGCTCTTGTAGATCAGGCTGGTCTTGAACTCACAGAGATCCACCTGCCTCTACTTCCCAAGTGCTGGGAATAAAGGCATGCGCCGCCACAGCCCAACCAGCTCCTTGTTCATCTTTATGTTAGAAAGTGCACTGGGAAAACCTTGGAGCTTTTTAGAAAATTATACAAATTATTTTCCTTATTAAAAACCATGATCATTTTGTTTTCTTTGGACTCTCAAAATGCTCCATCATTAGTTTGGCAACAGAAACCAGTAGTCCTGTTTTAGGATTTGGGATGGGCTTAATATTTTTCCTTCATTCTTTTTTTTGTTAGTTATAGATTGCAGATATCAGAGAAGAATATAACTGAAGATAATTTTACATTGTAGGCACTTTGTGTGTGTTCATGTGTATGAGTATGGTTGTGTATGTGCCACAGTTTACAACTTGGAGGTCAGAGGACAGCCCTGGGCGTCCTTCCACCTTGTTGCAGATAGTGTTTCTTTGTTTGTCCCTGTGTTTGTCAGGGTGCCTGGCCCATGAGCATCTGGAGTGCACTCTCTACCTTTCATCTTAGGAACACTGGGATCATGCATGCATGTTAGCACACCTGCTTCATGTGGGTTCTGGGGATTCTGTTTCAGCTCCTTGTGCTAGAGTGTCAAGCACTTTACCAACTGAGCCATCTCCCCAGCCCCTGTGAGCACTTGGGATGTGCTTTGTGCATAGTTCTCTCCCTTCTCTTCCCTCTTTCCCCTCTCTCTAGCCGCCCTCCCTCACTCCCCCACCTCCCTCCCTTCCCCCCGATTTCCTTTCCTTTTCATTCCCTTCACCCCTCTTTCTTTCTCTTCTGATGGAGTTTTGTAACCTTTTCCTATAGGTTCAGCCAATACTGTCTTCTGTTCCAACAACAGAAGCATCCACTGGTGTTAAGTTCCAGGTTGGTGATCTTGTTTGGTCCAAGGTGGGAACCTATCCTTGGTGGCCTTGTATGGTTTCAAGTGACCCCCAGCTTGAGGTCCATACCAAAATTAACACAAGAGGTAAGAAAAGTAATGAATAGATACTAAGTAACAAGTTTGCAATAAAGAAAAGTGAACATTTGGTGTTGTATGTGAATATAAGAATATGCATATATATTATCTGACATAAAAACATAAAACATTATGAGATTTTTATTATTGTTATGTGTTTTTGATACAGGGTCTTATACTATAGCCAATGCTGTCTGTCCTTGACCATCCAACAATTCTCCTGCCTCTGCTCCTCAGGGTTCTCTCTCTCTCTCTCTCTCTCTCTCTCTCTCTCTCTCTCTCTCTCTCTCTCTCTCTCACACACACACACACACACACACACACACACACTTTTTCTCTCTTTCTCTCTTTTCCGAGACAGGGGTCCTCTGTGTAACAGCCCTGGCTGTCCTGGAACTCATTTTGTAGATCAGGCTGGCCTCAAACTCACAGAGATCTGCCTGCCTTTGTCTCCTGAGTGCTGGGATTAAAGGCTTGCACTACCAATGCCTGGCTGACTTTCTCATTTTTTAATGACAAATGAAATAATTAAGGTCATTTTATACTGTCAGAGAACGTCTGTAACTAATGTCTTTATTTTCTCACTATGTAGACCTGGCTAGTCTGGAACTTGCTATGTAGTTCAGGCTGGCCTGGAGCTCAGAGAGTGATGCCTACCTCTACATTCTGAGTGCTAGGAAAGGCATGTCATGCCCAGCCCTTATAATAGCTTAAAAAAAAATTATATACATGTGGGTGTCTGTGTTTCTATTTGTATGTGTTGGTGCCAAAGAGGCCAGAGGAGGGCGTTGGATCCCCAGAACTAGAGGTTGAAGGAAAGGCTTTGCACATACTAGCTGAACATTCTGTCAAGTTTTTTTTTTTTTTTAAGATTTTATTTATTTATTATGTATACAACGTTCTGCTTCCATGTATATCTGCACACCAGAAGGCACCAGATCTCATAATGGATGGTTGTGAGCCACCATGTGGTGGCTGGGAATTGAACTCAGGACCTCTGGAAGAGCAGTCTGCGCTCTTAACATCTGAGCCATCTCTCCAGCCCCTACCGCCAAGTTTTAATGCCCCCCATTGTTTTTTGTTGTTGTTTTAGATCTCTTTTTATTTTCAGTTATGTGTGTGTTGGGATATGTGCATCATGTACCCACAGAGGCTAGAAGAGGATATTAAACCCCTTAGAGCTGGAGTTACAGGCCGTTGAGAGCTAGCTGACTGATGTAGGTGCAGGGAACCAAACTTGGGTCCCCTGTAAGAGCATTATGTACTCTTAACACTGAGCCATCTCTCCAGCCCCCTCATCCACAGACCCTTTAAAATTTTTGTTTTGGTCAAGAAAGAGGTGAACCTTTGAAAATTTCTAAGGGATTATCTTAATTCAATTAGCTGATGTGAGAAGAGATGTGTGTAGTGTCAGTTCCCTGGGCATGGTATCCATGACTATATGAGAAAAATGTAGAAAGCCAACCAGTGATGTGCCCTTGGCAGGGCATCTCCTGCCAAGCCTGCTCATGTGAGTTAGATCCTGGAGCCCATATGGTGGAAGGAGAGAACCAACACTCTGGAAAGGAGGAAACTGCAAAGATGACCTCTGACCTCTGTGCTACCCACTACCCCAGTAAATGAATAAATGAATGAATGTTTTGTTTAGTTTCTTAAAAAAAAAAAAAAGTCAAAGCAGCATGTGGTGTGGTACATCCTTTTTATCCCAGCACTAAGAAAGCAGATCTCTCTAATGACTTCCACGTCAGTCAGAGCTCCGTAGCAAGACTCTGTATCAGAAATAAATTAAGTAAATAAATGCAAAACAAAAATGGAGAATGTGAACCAAGCACTTGCATCAGTTCATTGCTTTCTGTTCTTGATTGTGGTTGCAATGTGAGCAGTTCTCCAAAGCCTGCTGCTCTGACTTCCCTGATATGTTGATATAACCTGGAATTGTGAGCCAGAATAGGGTCTCATTACATTGTCCGTGCTGGCCTTGAACTCATTTGTACTCTAGGCAGCCTTTTGATATTACAGACTTTTTACCTCATCCTTCTAAAGAGCTAGGATTACAGGTCTGAGCCACCATACCAGTCTCCTGGTCTTTATTGTAATGTCTTTCATGCTTCCTTGTTTTAAAAACCCTAATCGTTTCATTTAAAAATAAAAGCATATTAGTAACTGATTAGATATTTTATATGAGTTTAATTTATAGGCTAAGCCTTTTTGAACTATGCTGTGTGTTTTGTTTTGATACAGGGTCTCATTCTGTATATTCCAAGCTGTTGCTGAGCTCATTATCCTTCTCGTAATTCTGAATTCAGGGATTATAGGTTTATCTCACCATGCCTAACTTGGTTGATCATTAGTTCACTATGGATTCCTATGGGAATCATTGTCACCCAAACAAGTACTTTCCATTATATTAAATTTCACTTGGTGCTTTATCCTTCTCTATTTCATTCGTGACTCTAAATGTACTGGGAAAGCCTTACGTATTTATAGGACATAGAAGTATAACTTGGATCTAGTCATAATAAATAATCTTAGTTTAGAAATGTTCAAATTAAGGAAAGTTATGTTCTATGTGTATTTTGTCCAAATATGATGTTTGATTTTGACCAAAACATGATGTGTGGCAGATTCCTAGGATTCTCCCACCTGGAAGTGACCTACTTAGTTCAAAGAAAGTTTGGCATGTAACTTAATTTCAGGGTACTTGCTTTGCAAACTCACTTTTTTTGGGAGGGGGGTGGACAGGGTTTCTCTGTGTAGATTTAGAGCCTGTCCTGGCACTCGCTCTGGAGACCAGGCTGGCCTCGAACTCACAGAGATCCTCCTGCCTCTGCCCCTCTGCCCCTCTGCCCCTCTGCCCCTCTGCCCCTCTGCCCTCTGCCCTCTGCCCCTCTGCCCCCTCTCTGCCCCTCTGCCCCTCTCTGCCCCTCTGCCCCTCTGCCCCTCCTCTGCCCCTCCTCTGCCCCTCTGCCCCTCCTCTGCCCCTCTGCCCCTCTGCCCCTCTGCCTCTGCCTCTGCCTCTGCCTCTGCCTCTGCCTCTGCCTCCCGAGTGCTGGGATTAAAGATGTGCACCACCAACGCCCGGCTGCAAACTCACTTTTGTAATGTGTTGAGTTCTTCATTATCTGTGACAGTTTTGTATCTTATTCTTTTTTTGTATTAAACTTCTTCCTAATACCTGTTCACCATCAATGAGAAAAAAAAATATTTGTTTAAATCTAACAAATCATATTTGTGGGTTTCACCGTATTGGTGACCCTTAGCTAAAAATCTGTCTCAGTATAGTAGGTAGTATGGGTTACGGTCTTTCATTTTGGCAGTGTGTGCGGATTAAAGACTGGGAGAGTAAAAGGGGGGGCAGGAATGAAAATAATCAATATTGTTTGTCTAGTTTTATGCAAGGTACTGTATTGGGTGGTTTGCTATGCATTTTCTTAAGTTTTTTTTGTTTGTTTTGGAGGCATGGTCTCATGTAGCCTAGGCTGGACTCAAAAGTGCTTATGTAGCTGAGGATGACATAAAACTTCTGATTCTCCTGCCTCTACCTTCTGCTGGGATTATAGTTATGTGCTGCTTTATTGGTGCTGGGAATGGACCCAGGGTTCTTTGCATGCTAGACAAACACTTTGTCATCTGAGCTACATTTGTTATCTACCTAGTGAGCATTTTAATGTTCTCACAGCAACTACACTGAGGTGTATCCTCTGTCTCAGAAAAGTAGTCTCACATCATCTTACTGTGTAACCCTTGCTCTACAACTCTTAGCAGTTGAATCCATGCAGTCATAACTCAGAGGTGGTTGGCCTGAGAGGTCAGAGTTTGTGAAGGACCTTGGAACTCTTATAGCTCTATCAATGTAGAAGAACAGGGCAGGATTATCCAACAGACTAAATCTTCTGAAATAAAACAATTCCTGTCCATATCTAGGCTTTGAGAACTTTAAAATGACAGCACAAGAGTCATGGCTCTTCAGTTCTCTCAAGAAAGCATTGCTTTGAGATGATATAAGGAGTTTTTACTTTTTTTTAAGTTTTTTTTTTTTTTTTTTTTTTTGGTTTTTTGAGACAGGGTTTCTCTGTGGCTTTGGAGGTTGTCCTGGAACTAGCTCTTGTAGACCAGGCTGGTCTCGAACTTACAGAGATCTACCTGCCTCTGCCTCCCGAGTGCTGGGACTAAAGGCGTGTACCACCACTGTCCGCCTAAGATTTATTACTTAAAAATTTTAAATTCTTGTGATTGTGCACGTGGGGTTGGGGAGGGCGGTATGTACAGATTCATGCAGGTGCCCTTGGAGACTCATATTCCCTGGAGCTAAAGTTACAGGCGGTTGTGAGCTTCCTGAGAGTGTTGGGAACTGAACTTGGGCCTTCTGTAAAAGCAATTGCATTTGTCACTACTGAGTCATCTCTGCAGCCCCAGGAGCTTTCACATTTAATTCATTAATTCATCCACTAGTCCAGTGCTTCCTACTTAGTGCTAGAAAATTTGTTTATGTTACGAGTAGTGATTTGAGAATCTAGAATTTAAAAATCATTCATGTTTTGATTAAAAGCATAAATGTTCTTTTGTCTTTAATCTTTTAAAACCTAATCACTTTATTGAAATATTCATAGAATATAAAATTTAGTCATTTATTTATTTATTTATTTATTTTTGTTTATTTGAGGCAGGATCTCACTATGTAGTTCTGTCTGGCCTGGAACTCCCTGTGTAGACCAGGCTGGCCTAGAACTGCTGTCTGTGTCTCCCCAGTGCTGGGATTAAAGGTGTGTACTACCATCTCCCGGCCCAGAATTTAGTGATTTTTAAAAAGTTCACTCAGAGTTGTACTACCCCACCACAATCTAATTTAAGAATTTTACCTATCACTCAGAACTCCCCACACACCCTGGAGGCTGAGCAGTCAATAAGAACCCCCTGCCTCTGTGTCTGTGCCAGTCTAGTGGCTTCTTTCACTTAGCATGGTTTAGAAGTTTATCCGTGTTTTAACATGCATCAGTATTTTATCACTTTTTATTGCCAATTAGTATCCTGTTACAGCCAGGTAATTCAGTTGTAAATAACGTAGAAATCTCACAGCATCTCTGGAAACAGAGACAGGGACTTGGTTGTGTACATGATGCCTGTGCAGCACTCTGTGCTGCTCTGTATCTAAGCTACTGTGTGCAGTTTATATGGGTTGTAGTTAGTAGCCACTGGTTTGCAATTATTAATAGTCACATGTTGGCACTGGACAACGTATATAATGATTTTTACACCTTAATAATAATAACTCCTTGCACTGGATGGTGGTGGTAAATACCTTTAATCCCAGCACTCAAGAGGCTGAGCCAGGTGGATCTCTGTGAGTTTGAGGCCAGCCTGGTCTACAAAATGAGTTCCGGGACAGCTAGAGCTGTTACACAGAGAAACCTTGTCTCAAAAAAAAAAAAAAAAAAAAAAACAATAAGTAAACAGATTAAAAGATAATAACTCCTTGCAAGGGTGTGTTGAAAGATATTGAGGCCTAAACTGTATTTCATCATTTACTTCTCATTTTAAGTTGAAATTAAATGCTTTTTACATTTTAAAAATACTGTATATTGATTGGGAAGGGCAAATCTCTGAGCATATACAGAAACTAACAGGTATCCATAATCTCTTCTTACATTTGTATAAATACTATTAAAATTTGAGGGTGGCTAGAGAGATGGCTCAGCAGTTAAGAGCACTGGCTGCTCTCCCAGGGGACCCATGTTCAATTCGTTCCACCTACATACCATCTTTGATTCCAGTTCCAGGGGATTTGATGTCCTCTTCTCCTTGAGCACCAGGCACTGGTGTACAGACATACATGCAGACAAAACACCCATACACACACGGTATTTATAAAATAAAAGTAAATTTTGAAAATTTTGAGGTAATTCTTTTTCTCTCTGTAACTAGCAGACATGTAAATGAAGGTCTTTGGTATGAGGTTTTTCCGGGGAGGGAGTTGATTTTGTTCTTGAAGTATCTCACTTACTATATTGCCCAGGCTAGCCTGGAACTTGAGGTCCTCATGCTCTCAGAGTACTGCGTCATGTAACCCTACTTCTTCTCTGTATGTATGTAGGTATGTTTACCTGTGCACACACTGAGAGGAGGGAGGAGGATGTGCGCTATCTGTCTGTCATTCTCCACCTTATTCCTTTGAGTCAGCATTTCTTCAGCTGGAGCTTATCTGATGGCCAGAAAGCCCACTAGTCCTGTGTCCATTTCCTCCGGCCTGGGTTATAGGCGCTGAGGCTATGCCTGGAATGTTCACCAGGGGGCTGAGGATATGACTCAGATCCTCATGCCTGTGCAGCAAGTGTGCTTATATCTGCTGAGCCATCTTCTCAGGTCTTAGCCTCATCCCTCATGCATGCTTTCTTTCTCCTTCCACCTCCATCCTCTCTCCTTTCCCTCTTCCTTCGTCCCTTCTTGTGGCAGAGTCTCATTATGCAGCTTTTACTGGCCTGGAATTCATTATGTAGTCCAGGCTAGCCTAGAACTCAGAGAGACTTGTTAGCCTTTTAAAGTTTAAAATATATAGCTTTATCTTTGCATTGTTTTACTTAAAAATATTTATGTGTCGGAGTATTTTGCCTGACTGTATGTATATGCACCATATGTATGTCTGGTGCCTGGGGGTGCCAGAAAATAGTGTTACATCCATGGAGTTATGGATGGCTGTGAGCTGCCATGTGGTGCTGAAAACAGAGCCGTAGTCCTCTGCGAGAGCAATGTGCTCTTAACTGCTTTGCACCTTTCTAGCCCCTACTTTAAAAAAGATTCTTAAAAAATTATTTTAAAATTCTAGGTGTGGGTATATGCACCTGAGTACAGGTGGCCACCAAGATTCTTGGGGTATGATTCCCCTTGGAGCTGGAGTTACAGGTAGTTGTGAGCCACCTCATGTGGTGCTGGATGGGGACAGATTCCTGTCCTCTGGAAGACCAGGAAGTACTCTTCAACCCTGAGTATCTCAGCCCCTGCCTTATTCCTCCTATATAAAGACATTTCTAATACACATTCAACCTGTGACAGAAAGTTTAGACAATTTAGTCTTATATTCTGAGACATATGTGTTTGCTTTGTAAGTTTTCATGTCTTCAGGATTTAGTTTATTTTTTATTTTGGTTTTTAGATTTGTGGGTGAGAAGAACTGGGGATTGAACCCAGGGCCCCTTATAAGAGCTCTGACATTGAGCTATACCCTTAGTCTTTTTTTGTTTGTTTGTTTGTTTGTTTGTTTTAAAAATGATTCATATGCTTGGCAGTGGTGGTACATGCCTTTAATCCTAGCACCAGGGAGGCAGAGACAGGTGGATCTCTGTGAGTTTGAGACCCGCTTGGTCTACAGAGTGAGTTCCATGACAGCCAGGACAGACAGAGGAACCTTGTCTCAAAAAATAAATAAAAATAAAATTAAAAAAATTCTTGTTTTAGTGAGTCATGTAGATCTTTCATATGTTGACAGATTCCTTTGTAGTTTCTTTTTTTTCTTTTTCTTTCTTTTTGAGGCAGAGTATCTCTATGTAGCCTCAACTGTCCTGGAACTCTCTATGTAGACCAGGTTGACTTTAAAGTAAAAGAGATCCTCTTATACCTGCCTCCTGAGTGCTGGAATTAAAAGTGTGTGCTACTGTGCCTAGCTAGATGTTTTTCTAAATCACCACTTACTTTCTCAGAAGTTCTTTGATCTGGGAAAGTAAGCAGACTCAGAGAGGCAAAGGCAGGTTTTCTAAAATTCTAATAATTACCTGAAAGATCAAGCTGTATTATTGATAACAAATCATGTGTTTTCCTTGAAATAGGAGCTCATTCTAGAGAGACATCTTGCCACCTTCTCATGTTTGAATAGCAGCAGAAAGGCACACTTTCTAGTGACTGTGACATCCCATCTTACCACCAGATGACCATAATTAGTGCTTCCCTTAAGGCAGCCTTCGATGTCCAGGATGCAGAAGTGTCTCGTTAATTTTTCATGGTTTTTTACTGCACAGAGTATTAAAGAGTTGCAAATTCAAGGCTGAAATTCAGGAAAGTTAATCATTTTAAGTAAGTCATTGCTGATTTCTCAAGGACATCACATAAAACTGTCATTAAAAAAAAAAAAAGTTCCAGTGTGCGGCAGTGAAGCACCCAGTAGCTGGGCATCATTCTGTGTAGTGTTTGTGTTGGGGTGCCATAAATTTTATCTGCTATTGCTTTTGTGTCTTAAGTGTAAAAGAGAAATCAGTGATAATTATTATGACAGTACTATAGGGGTCACAGGACTTGGCTCTTAAAAGTCCAAGGAAACATGTATAGTTTTGGAAGGAAACATTGTGTATTTATATTCTAATTTGTAAAAATATTTGAGACAAGAAAAAAAATTATATAATCAAAGTAATAAATGGGGCAATTAGCAGAATTTCACATTTTTCTTTTTCTTAAAACTTGCTGCCCTGATTTTAATCATATGAAATGATTTTATAGTAGCCATTAGTTTCGAGGTTACTGAGTGTTGTAATATATCTTTGTGCAATTTAAAATGTTCAAGTTTTAATGGAAAAAATGATGAGAAAACTATGTTCCAAGGTCCTTCTGGCAAATTATATGTGGATTTTTATGTGCTAACATAATTAATATAAATTTTTACTTACAGGTGCCCGGGAATATCATGTCCAGTTTTTTAGCAACCAGCCAGAGAGGGCATGGGTTCATGAGAAACGGGTACGGGAGTATAAAGGTCACGAACAGTATGAAGAGTTACTAGCCGAGGCAACCAAACAAGCCAGCAATCACTCTGAAAAACAAAAGGTAACTGAAAGCCTATTCTGCATGGTTTGCTTTGTTTGTTACATTGGAGATGGAACCCAGGGTATTTCCCATGACTGACAATCTGCTGCTCACCTATATCCCCACTGTCCATTAACACATTTTATAACTGGTCATAATGATATGTGTCTATAATCCAAGCACTCATTAGTAAGGCAGATCACTTCAATGTTTGAGGCTCACCTGGTCTATATAGTGAGTTCCAGGCCATTCAGAGCTATGTAGTGAGGCCCTGTCTCAAAAAACATACTAAATAATTGTATATCCTATAATATTATAGTACTGTTAAAAAGGGTCAGAACTGAGGCTGTAGCTTCTTTGGTAAAGTACTTGCCATCATACATAAAGCCCTGGCTTGGGCCACTGGTACCACATAAACTGGACCTGGCTGCATGTCCAGTAGAGGCAGGAGGATCAGAACTTCAAGTTTTGCTACATAGAGTTTAGGGCTAGCCTGGAATACATGGGATCCTGTCTCATAAAACAAAGACCAACTTTATAATCTGTTGTGAATTGATGTGTACAAATCCAGTAGGCATTAGTGATGTTTATTTTGCTAAAGAGTTTAAGTAATTTTTCTGTATCAGTGTCTTCCCTTAATTCTTCTTTATTCTATTAACAAAGTTATTTTATCAAAGATTTAAAAATACTTGATAAGAGCCCGGAGTGTGTAGATCTGTAATATCAGCATTTGGGAGGCTAACACAGGAGGGGAGGGTCTAGGTTAAAGTTGGCTTAGGCTACACAGTGAAACTTTTATCTCAAAAACCAAAATCAGGCCAAATAAAAAGTTAACTAGTATCTTCTGTGAAATAAGTATTTTTGAAAGTATTGATGTACTTATTTAATCTTCATAAAAATCCCAATAAGGCATACTTTTCTTCGGATCAGGGAACTGAGGTACAGAAGGCTTCAGTTACTGGTCCAGCTCAGGCCACAAGAGTTATAGAACCAGGGAATAGAACAAGAGTTATAGAACTTCAATGCATTTGAAGTGGTGATGGATATTTAGATTTTTGAAACGGATTCTCAGTATGTCTTGTTGATTTTTATTTATTTATTTTTTAGTTTGGTTGTTTTATTTATTTTATTTGCATATATGCATTGTTCCTAGTGCTAGGTTTCATAAAGATAAATTTTTCAAGTATATCATGCAGTTAATGTAGGTCTCTTATAGTTCAGAAATTTCTAATAAAATACTTTTAAAAGCTACATTTTGGCTAGGAGTGATGCCACGTGCCTTTAATCCCACCATATAGGAGGCAGGAGCAGACACGTCTCTAAGTTTAAGTCCAGTGAGTTTAAACCACCAACAGCAAAAACACCAAGTTTTATCACAGGCTTTTAAAGAATTATCCTACTTCTTCTCTTCCTCCTCTCTTCCTCCTCCTCCTTTTCTTCTTTTTAATAAAACAAAAAACAGAGTCCAGTAACAGCAATCAGCTTCTTTGCAGCTGGAGTGATAGGCAGTTGTGAGCTACCTGCTGTGGGTACTGAGAATCAAACTCTGGTCTTCCAGAAGAACAGAACTCACCCACCCCCATCCCCACTCTTTTTTCTTTGAGGGAGGGAGTGGTTTTTCCAGACAGGGTCTCCCTTTATATCCTTGGCTGTCCTGAAACTACCTCAAACTCACTGAAATCTGCCTGCCTCTGCCCCTGCCCCTGCCCAGACCCAAGTACTGGGACTAAACAAATTTCATTATATAAAGAGGATTTTAGTTAATTTTATCTGACTTATATTTTAAAGATTAGTCAACATTTAGCATATACTATACCATCTAGTCTGATTCTTAAATTTTTTTTTTTATTATCACTTTTTTGTTGTTGTTACTTTTTTGAAATAGGGTCTCCCTAATATTAACTCTGCCTGGCTTAAAATTTGCTTTGTAGCCCATGCTGGTCTTGAACTCTTAGTGATCTGCCTTTCTGTGTTTCCTGAGTCCTGGGATTAAAGGTGCATGCACCATGCCCAGCCCGATTGTTGTATTTATTTTGTGTATATATGTGTAGCTCACATACTACGATGTGTATGTGGAGGTCAGAGGACAACTTGGGGAAATTGTTTCTTTCCTTCTGCCGTGTGGGTCCCCAGGATGGTTAGTAAGCAAGTGCCTTTACCTGCTGAGCCATTTCACTGGCCCTGTCTGAACGGTTCTTGGTTGCTTTGCTCATCACTTTCAGTTAGTTTCTCTGGTCATCTCACACACTTTGATTGAAAGCTTTTTTACCCTCCTGCCTGCCCAGACTCTTCTTCTGCTCAACCATATTGAAAGGTTTGTTCAGGGTTTGTTCATCACCCACCACCTTACCCCCTACACACATGCTTTTCTTGGTTGTGCCGCTTCCTTGGGTTTTCTTCTTTCTCCTCATCCAATCCTTGTTTGCATATTGGCATAGATTGACCACACATCTCCAAATGTTGGCTGGCAGCAAGCCTTGCCGAGATCCCCACAGTACCTGACTTACTTTCCTACATATGGAGGAATAGCAACTTTGCCACGGCATGTCCAGTGCTTGTGTTTATTCGTCCCTGAAAACAAACCATTGCTGTAGTGTTTCTCCTTTTCCATTATTACCGTTCAGTAAATACTGATGTGGAAGGACAACTCTTTGGGGTGTTGCAGCAGAGTAGTCACCAAAGAAATAGAAAGAATAGACCTTCACATCATTTTAATAGAGTAATACTAGTTTATTAATGTCATGAGATCAGCACATTCCATTTATGTGTCTGGAGAATCTGAAAATATTTATGTGTACTTGAAAAAAAAAATTCAGGGTGCCTAGAAAGTACATGTTGGTTTTAATGTGCCTATTGGACATATATATATATAAAATTTCACATAATGCCTTTATCTTTTTATAAAGATTCGGAAACCTCGGCCTCAGAGAGAACGTGCCCAGTGGGACATTGGTATCGCTCATGCAGAGAAAGCATTGAAAATGACTCGAGAAGAAAGAGTAGAACAGTACACGTTCATCTATATTGACAAGCAGCCCGAAGAGGCTTCATCCCAAGCAAAGAAGAATGTTACCTCCAAGACCGAAGTTAAGAAACCCCGAAGACCAAGATCTATGCTGAATAGTCAGCCAGAACAGACCAATGCTGGGGAGGTGGCCTCCTCACAATCAAGTACTGACCTTCGAAGACAAAGCCAGAGGCGGCACACAAGTGTGGAAGAGGAAGAGCCACCTCCTGTTAAAATAGCCTGGAAAACAGCAGCCGCAAGGAAGTCCTTACCAGCTTCCATCACAATGCACAAAGGGAGCCTAGATTTGCAGAAGTGTAACATGTCTCCAGTTGTGAAAATTGAACAAGTGTTTGCTCTTCAGAATGCCACAGGAGATGGGAAGTTTATTGATCAGTTTGTTTATTCCACGAAGGTACCTCTTGTTCTCTAGGGGTTTGGGGAATGGTACTAAAACAACCAGTTAAGAATGTAATTTAAATGCCCTTTGGATCCACTACATTTGAAGCATCCCCGTTTACTCTGGGCAAGAAGCTATGTTCTTCCCATTTCCCTCGTGTAACACTCACATCTGCAGTAGATTAATCTTGAGCAATGGAGCCAGGATCCTACTTAGCTCCGAAAGTCATGGAAAAACCGGGCAGTTTGCCTTTTCTTATTTGTAGAGTTAGTTTTTCTTTGTTGTAAAATATGATTTTTATTAAAAATCTTCTTTTATCTGAATTGTTATAAAAAAAAAAAAAAAACTACTGGAATAATTGTGCCTGATCTGTTTGGTTGTTCCGGCAGTAGCTTTTTAGTTTAGTTTAGTTTTGTTTTAATTTTAACTACACAGTTCATTTAACTTATTGTGCCTAAACATTATTTTGATAAGTAGTCAGTACAAAGTGGTTGGTGAGCTGTTTTCCTACTTTTTTCTCTCATCTAAGTCTTTGGAATTCAATGTTTATCCTCTTCCACCCACCTCTCTAGTGTCTTATATAGCCCAGGGGAGCGTTAAACTATGTAATTTAGTATGACTCTGCACCTCTGATTCTCCTGCCTCTGCCTCCCAGTGTTGGGATTGTGGATATGCCCGTGCAACTGGTGCTAGGGTCATGCACGTTAGACAAGCTCTGTCTGTACTAACCACATTTCAGGTCAGCCTCATGTGGCTGCTGTGTTGGAGTTCAGATTTAGTGAGGATTTCTTGCATGTCCTTAAATCTGCACATTGTGAGTTCTCTGACTGGGCTTGGTGGTCTGCACCTGTCATTTTAGCACTCAGAAGGCAGAGGCACAAGGCCAGCCTGAGCTACATAGCAAAACCTTGTCTAAAAAATAAAACGGGCTGGTTATGCCTCTAGGCCAGGACTCTTCCTAATAGCTGTACCTACACCTTGCTCAGGCTGTCTTTTAATCTAGCTAAAAGCTGTTGAGTAAAGGGCACATTCAGCTTGGTGATTAGATTCCTGTTAGGTTGGGATATCTCATTGAGTTTTAGAGACATTTCACTAATATGTTGGTCCTATAATGAATTGTGGTGAGAAAAGGGTAATTAATGGTATAGATCAGCTACTAAAAATCTCTGGGTTTCCATTTAAGGCAGTTGGTCTTGGCTTGAAGGTGTCAAAATTTTTTGTAACATTAGAATATGTACATACCTCACAATCCACTCTATAATTTGGGTGTGATTTTGATCTAGTTGCATCTCATGCATGTGTATATATTATGGAATTCTTTGCTTTTTTCTGCATTAACATACACACATTAAAATAGTTGATTATATATGGGGATGTTTCATTCTTAGAAATGTTCAGGGTTTCTTCCTGTTAATCTGTCTCTGCTGTGGGTTTAATTGATTTTAATACGGATCAGTTCCCCCCAAAAGTTTATAAAGTATAGTCTCCACTTGACTTCTCCGTTTTCTTTTTCCTTTACTTTCTCCTTTCCCCTCCTTCTCTCTTTCCTCTTCCTCATTTCCATTCCTTGCCAGAAGAGAGTGTTGGGATCCTTTGGGGCTGGAGCTTTGGGCATTTGTGAGCCCCAAAACATTGGTGTTGGAGAGCAGCAAGTGTTCTTAACCACTGAGCCATCTCTCCAGCCCCAGTGTGATTCTTTTGATAGCAACATTTGCATATTGTTTGAATGCAAATTGCCTTTATTCTTAGAGCTAGTTTTACTTGCTTCTGTATGAAAAAATACCCCCTACAACTATTAAAGGAAATTCAAGATAAAACTGATCTTTGGGGGCTGGAGAGATGACTCAGCCCTTAAGAATATTTGCTGCTCTTGTAGATCTGGGTTTGGTTCCCAGCACCCACATGATGACTCACAACCATCTATAATTCCAGTTCCAGAGGGTGCAAGACCACATGCTGGTCTCTGCAGGCATGCATGTGGTACACATACATTCAGGCAAAACACTCATACATGTAAAATGAAAATAAATCTTTAAAACAAATTGAACTTTTGAAAAGTAAATATAACAGTTAAAATGGTTCTTATTTCATTACATTGAAAAATACCTAAATTAATACCTAAGTTAACTGCACCTGATGTCTGCTCCATGTGACCTATTTGATCACATTTTGTAAACATAAATGACATATTTCTTTATCTAAAGATAGTCTCATCTCAAGACACATTGACCTTTCTACCTTTGTAACAGATGGCTTCACCAAATGACAGTGGTATAAAGAAAGGGACTGTTCAGACCAGGGATTACTTTGTTTTTGACAGAAAATGGGGTGATGCAAATTCATTTATTAAGGGCATTTAACACCTGGACTTAAGGCAAATAGTTTTCATTTTTCTTTCAAGTAATCTCAATGTATATTTTAAAATATATCCTGATGACTTAATAAAATATTTCTGATAATGACTAATCATAATTGACAATGCAAGTTTGAGCAAATTATGATTATGTTAAACCATCTTTCTAAGCTCATGACACTATGTACCTGCTAATTGCTTGTTTTTTATTCTGCCTCATTTTAAAGGGAATTGGTAACAAAACAGAAATAAGTGTCAGGGGGCAAGACAGGCTTATAATCTCTTCACCAAGTCAGAGAAACGAGAAGCCAGCTCAGAACTCGTCATCTCCTGAGGCGACATCTGGTTCTGCAGGTGGGTATGACCGAGGGGCACCTCGATGAATGAAAACAGATCATGATGGCACACGCACATAGCTGTTTCATAGTGAGAATCCTTGCTTCATATGATAGCTCTGTGACTCTAGAGACCTAACGCCTGTCCTGGCCTCCACAGGCACCAGATACACACATGGTGCACAAGCAGACATATATGTAGGCAGAATGTAGGCATATGTAGGCAGAATACTCATCCACATAAAATTAAAAGATTTTGATGTTAAAAGCAATCATTTTAGTGGGAAATAATGAATGCAAACTAGAGAGCTTTATTCATAGTTCTTTTCCCTACAGGAATTTAAATACTAGGATAGTTCCATAATTAAGAGTATAGCTGTACACTCAGGAGACAGAGGCAGGTGGATCTCTGTGAGTTTGAGGCCAGCCTGGTCTACAAAGGTCCAGGACAGCTAGGGCTGTTACACAGAGAAACCCTGTCACAAAAAACAAAAACAAAAAGAGAGAGAGAGTATAGCTGTAAATTCTATGCTGAGTATGGTAGTGTGCATGTAATCCCAGCCAAAAGAAACCAGCCACATTCCAGCTCAAAATAAATAAGTAAATAAAGGGGGGGGGTCGAAGCTATGAATTATATGAATGTCTAGGCCCTTTCTCTTTTTGTAGAACAACAGCTTACTCTTCCAGCAGTAGCAGACATTCTCACCCTCACCGTTTGCTTCTTTATCCTCTATTGGAAACAAAATTGTTGGTAGATGTGTGCAGTGTTAGTAGCTCTGAGACCCAGGACCTAGCTACTCTTAATGTGACTTGTTCTCTGGTCAGCAGACACCTGGAGCTGAAAACCGAGCAGTGTTATTCTTCCTTAAAAGGGAAACACCTGAAGCAGGGAGTGGGTAGCTGGGCAGGTGAATCTCTGTGAGTTTGAGGCCAGTCTGGTCTACAGAGCGAGTTCTAGGCCTGCCAGGGCTCTGCAAAACAAAACAGAAAGGAAACAACAACAAAACAAATGCAGAGGTAGAAGAATCCCTGTATTTAATAAGGTTGCACCTTTGGAAGATTTAAGGCTATGTTTTGATTTAAAATTTTAATTTTATTCATCCATTTATTTATTTGTGTGTGTGTGTGTGTGTGTGTGTGTGTGTGCGTGCGCGCGCACACACACACACACACACAGAGGTATGCACACATGCTGTGACATGGCATGTGTGTGGATCTCAGAAGACTACCTATTCAAGTTAGTCTCTTAGGGTAGATCCTGGGGATCAAACTCAGATCAGACTTGGCAGCAAGCGCCTGCATTCACTGAGCCATCTTATCAATCTAAAGCTATTTTTCAAAAAGGCTTACAATGTATCTTAGTCTAAACTGGTTGTCTAGTAGATTTATGTCATAACAACAGTACTATATGAGTGATACATGAATATTATTTCTATAGTAGTGCTTCACATAACCATTAAAAACAGAACCTTAATCTCAGTTGAAGAGGCTGCCATGAGCATCACAACTCCAAGGCCAGTGTGGTAACTTAGTGAGACCTTGTGCCAAAATGAAGCCCTACAGTGGGGTGGGAGCCAGGTGGTGGTTGCCTAGCACTCAGAGGCTGAAGCAGGAGGATCTCTGTTTATCCATGTTAGCTGGGCTGTATATAAAGTTCCAGGACAGCCTGGGCTATAGAGCAAGAACCTGTCTCATTAACTTTTCCACACCCCTGTAGGCTTTTATATAGGTCAGTGATAGACTGTTTGCCTGGTATGCAAACTGACCTAAGTTCAAAGGAAAGTTTTAATAAGCTTGGGCATTTAGAATCATTTTTTTTTAAAGATTTATTTATTTATTATGTATACAGTATTCTGTTTGCATGTATCTCTGCAGGCCAGAAGAGGGCACTAGATCTCATTATAGATGTCTGTAAGCCACCATGTGGTTGCTGGGAATTAAACTCAGAACCTCTGGAAGAGCAGGCAGTGCTCTGAACCTCTGGGCCATCTCTCCAGCCGGCATTTATAATCTTATTTTAGAAATAAGAGCTTATTTTATTTTGCTCTTTGAAAGATTTTAAATTCTAAGAAATGATTTCTATTCTGACATACATTGGCCATTTTGCACACTCCTGTGACCCAGATGAGTGGATGATTTTTCCTCATACTGACCAGTTCTTAGACACTTGCTAAGCGACCTTTTTGTTTGTGAGGCAAGGTCTTACTGTATGGCTCTGACTGGTCTGGAACTCACTGTGTATACTAGGCTGGCCCTGAACTCAGATGTCTCCTGCTTCTGCCTCCTTATTATGGGTTAAAGCATGTGTCACCTCAATTTTTGATCACTTCTCACACTGTCAGACCCTTCAGGTTTAAACTTACCTGCTTCTAGTTTCTTGGAGGTAGAGTATTGCTGTGAAGTCCAGGCTGGCCCTGAATTCACTACCCCTTGCTCCCACCTCCCAATTGCTGTCCCAACCAGCATCAGCTCCCACACACTTAGGCTCAGTATAGACTCCAGAAGGCTCCAAGACTTGGGTTTTTTGAGGACAGGAGACTGGCTTTGGATTCCAGATCTTCTGGCCTCACCCACTATGTGACCCTGTCTTCAGTCTCTGGTTAACAGTTTGCACATTGAGGTTGCTCTTACTACTCCTCTGATTGAGTTATTTGCTGGAGTGGCTCACAGAACTCAGGTAAGCACTGCAGTGAAGCTTAACCACTCTGTCATTAAAGATGCCATAGAGGATACAGATGTGCAGACAGATGAAGAGACTTCCCGACAACAAATACAGAGGACTTTAGTTTCTCTGCCCTCCCAGGCACCTCCAGTGTCCTTATCTGAAAGTTCTAGTGCCATAGTTCAGAGGGTTTCAGGAGGCCTCATCACATCGGTATGGCCTGTTGTTAATTTAGGTTCCAGCTTATCTTCCCTTTGGGGCAGGAATTCAGGCTTGGAACTAAAAACTTAGTGTGGCTTTGACTTTCTAGTGACTAGCCTCTGCCTAGCAGCCCATCAGGAGTTGTCACACTAGGGTAAAGACGGATCCATGGCATTTACTTTGCAGCTCTGTGCCAAGAACTAGGTCAGAGACCAAACAGGACAAATATGCGTTCATACTACCCAGAGAATTAGAAAGGATTTAGGAATGAAGGGCAGAGACAAAATATATACGTCTCCTTTTTAAGAAATGACATGTATTTATTTGTATGTATGGTACATGTATGGTACTGTGAATGTGCGCAGAGGTCACGGAAACTTGCAGAAGTGGGTTCTGTCCTTCCACAGTGGGACTGAGCTCAGTCGTGGTGCAAGCGCCTTTACCCATTGAGCATCTCACTGACCCAGTGTTGTAGTTGTTTGTTTTTACTTTGTTCTTTGTGGGGACCGTCACCCAGCTCCCAAATAACCGCATGGAGGCTTATTCTTTCTTATGAATGCCCAGCCTTAGCTTAGCTTCTTTCTAGCAAGCTTTTCTTAAATTATCCCATCTACCTTTTGCCTCTGGGCTTTTATCTCTCTCTATTCTATATACCTTTATTTACTTCTTAATCTGTGGCTTGCTGTGTAGCTAGGTGGCTGGCCCCTGATGTCCTCCTCTCCTTTTTAATTGCTCCTCAATCTCCTCTTCCCAGATTTCCCCTCCTATTTATTCTGTCTGCCTGCCAGCCCCACCTATCCTTGCTGCTGCCTCGCTATTGGCCATTCATCTCTATTAGACCAGTCAGGTGTTTTAGACAAGCAAATTAACACAGCTCCATGGAAATAAACAAATGAAACATAAAAGAATGCAACACATGCTTGCATCATTAAATTAATATTCCACAGCATAAATGAATGTAACATTTTAAATAATATTGTACAATACAGTGTACTTCTCAGTGTATTGTAATGATATAGTGATCACATTGTCTTCTGGAAGAGTCAAAGTCCAGAAAACAGAAATAGAGATCTTGAACCAGTAGTAATCCAGGCAAAACTTTGATGAAGGGTACAGAGGGCTATTTTTGAGAGTTTGAATCTAAGTAAAATCTGAATTATTACAAAGTCTATATAGCAGCCACCATTCAAAAAAGACTTTGTGGCACACACCTATAATCCCAGCACTCCGGAAGTAGAGGCAGGAGGATCTCTGTGAGTTCCAGGACAGCCTGGTCTACAGAGTGATTTTCAGAACAGCTAGAGCTGTTACACAGAGAAACCCTGTTGGGGGAATACTTGGACTAGCTCTCTAAAAACAGGCCAGAGGGATACAGGACAGGGCAAGATCTTTCCAGAGGCCGTTGGGCACAAGTTGAATGAGGCACAGTAAGCAGAGGATCTTTATCCAGTATCAAATTGGGAAAAGAAGCTGAACTAAAGAACAGAGGGAGTAGCAAGTGGCAGCCAGGTCTGCCACTTGCATTATTTCAGACACCATCTAGTGAAGCTGAAGATGAGCAAGTGACAAGTGACTTAAACTTTGCATTGATTGACCATGATGTAATATTTGCTTTCTTTTGACTATCCAAAAAAAAAAAAAATGTAAAACCCATTGGCCTCAGCTGTTTAAATAGGCCTATCAGTTTTTATAGTAGTGTTGTTAATTTGTCTTACTTTAAGTGAGATATCTAGATCTCTATTTACACACCTAAAGTCTCCCAGGAAGGGAGAAAATAAATTCTTCATTTCATACTGGACACTTTTTGTTTTTCTGGTTTATCGAGACAGGGTTTCTCTGTGGCTTTGGAGGCTGTCCTGGAACTAGCTCTTGTAGACCAGGCTGGTCTCGAACTCACAGAGATCCGCCTGCCTCTGCCTCCCGAGTGCTGGGATTAAAGGCGTGCGCCACCACTGCCCGGCCTGTTTTCTTTTTTAAATAGAATGTTCTAATTTTTTGAACTTAGAAAAAGGCAATCGGATTTCTTCCTTAGACACATAGAGGTTAGGCTCTAAGTTTTGACTAGAATCTATCTTCAGAGATGGGCGATACAGCTTTGATTTTGGTTTTCGTTTAGTTGCCAGTGGTGGTTGGTAAGAATACTTTTGTCTTTTTAAATGATTGTCTCACTTTTTTGTAAAAATAACGTTTAGTGGTCCAAAGGTCAGAGAGACGCTTGTTTCCTCTTAGAAGCCATTTTATCACCTCAGCTGAGCCTTTTCTCTTTTTTTAACTTAAATACCTCAACTGTGTGCCACTGACATATTTCTGTGGTTTGAAGAATGGTATTTACATTCATACTAGGTTACTACATAACTTTCCAAATCCACCCTCGCCCTTAGAAAATAAGTATAAAAATTGTTAGTGGTTTTAAATGTGTTTGTTCTTTTTGTAGCTTTCAGAATAATCTTAAGAAGTCATGTTGCTTCACCCTCTGTAAGACACTAAGTAGGTCAGGGTTGGGGATGTAGTTTCGTTAGTAAAGTATCTGCCTAGCATGCACAAAGCCCTGTGCTCAAACCCCAGTACTACATAAACTGGCATGTTGGCTCATGCCCATGATCCCGGCACTTGAGAGATGGAAGCAGGGAGATCAGAAATTCATGACAGTTCAAGGATAGTCTGTCTACATGAGAACCTGTCTCAAAAAACAAAACAAAGCAAGCTATATCAGGTCAATACATCATAGGATGGTAAGAAAGTTCTGTGACTGTAGTTCAGATTGTTTGCCAACCCATGTCACCCTAGAAGCAACTGGGTTTTGTTTGCTCTCTTGCTTGTTTGCTATTGTTCCCAAGCTGTTTTCATTTTTGTTTTTCTAGGTAGTACTTGAGTATTGATGATTGAACTGAAGCTTGGGACCTCTGAAATCCTCAGCTGGTCTATGAGGGCAGGCTCTCTTGTCTTTCTCACCAGTTTAAGGAAAAAAGTTTAGAGTAAAGGATAATTCCAGAACTTTCTGTGACTAGATTGTGACTTTGGTGCTAGAAGCAGATTAATTGTAGCTCTGAAATATCTGATGCCACACTGTGGAGATAGCTCTGCAACTAAAGTACTTGCCAGCAAGCAAGTAGCCAGGGGCTTGGATTCCTTGAACACATGTAAGTGGCAGATGAGCATGGTAGCACGCCTATAATTCCAGCCTTGGAAGGTGGCTATGGAGACTCTCCATCAGTGAGCCCTCGGTTTGACTGATCCTGATAGTGCAAGGAGAGAACACAAGTTGTCCTCTGATCTCCATCTGGCACTGTGGCATGTGTGCCCCCCCCCCATACACACACACACACACATACACAGGTACACAAAAAAAATAAAATCTGTTCCAAAAAAAAAAAAAAAAAAAAACCTATAGTATTGCCAAACTACTGGCTGCCAAAAAGTAGTGAGATTGTTCTTTGTTTTGGATTTGACCTAAGGCAAAGGGAAGCATTTCCTTGTAACCCAGAGCAGTGAGCTGCAGAGTTTTGAAGGTTATCTGAATTGCTGAATGGGAGACACTTCTATCTGATTGTAAAGGAGGTACACAGCTAGAGGTCGATGAACATTGTTGGGTAGTCGGTTCTTTTTTTCTGCCATGTGGGTTCTGGGGTTGGAACTCAGGCTGTCAGGCTTGGTGTTAGGCACCTTTACCTGCTGAGCCATCCCACTGGCTCAGACTTGACACTTACAAAGAAGGGCATTTTTGGTCAGTTGTACTTAAAACCTGACAAATAGTCACAGTGAAGGTATTGCTGTTTGTAGTGTTGCAGAGGTACTCATTCCTGGTATTCTTCCAAGTTGCCATGTCAGTTCTTATTTTTCACATGAGGCCCACATAAGTTTTGATCAATTTATTTTTAAGCAATTGTACTGTTTAAAAATCTTAAGCCAGATATGATAGCTCATACCTTTAATCTCAGCATTTATGCAGAGATATTGGGATATCTATGAGTTCCAGGTCTGCCAACCTGTCTACATAAACACACACACACACACACACACACACACACACACACACACACACAGCTTATCTTGCTATTTAGCATAGGAAAAATACCAGTAATTTGTCCCTTGGTTAGTTTTTTTTGTTTGTCTTTACTTTTTTCTTTTTGAGATTAGTCTCATGTAGCCAAGAATGACCTTGAACTTCTGACCCTGGCTTCTACCTCCGAAGTGCCCTGGTTTGTGTGGTGCAGGGGATCTTATGCAGGGCTTCCTGCATATTAAGCAAGCACTCCACCAACTGAGTAGCCATTTCCGAGTTACAACCGTAGCTCTGTGTGATAGTCAAGCTAGTGGTTGTATTTGGTCACATGTTTGTGTCCATCCTGCTTTTCCTCTGGCTTGGTTGGTGTAGCAGTAATACAAGTGTACCCAATGCTGTTGCTGTTTATATATATAAAATTTGTTAAACTCACATAAGGTGTAAAATGTGTACTAGCGATTGAATTTTGAACCAATGTGGGGTGTGTGTGTGTGTGTGTGTTGGGGGAGACAAAGAGAGAGAAGGCAGACATGCTCAGGTGCATATGCATGTGTATAGAGGCTAGGGGGTGTGCCTCTCAATTGATTTTCACCCTATCTTTTGATTCAGGGTCTCTAGCTGGCTGGCAGCAAGCCATGGAGGCCCTTCTCTTGACTCCTCAGCAGCAGGGTTACAGGCGTGTGCTGCCAGGTCCCATGTTGTTGTTTCTGGTTTGTTTGTTTGTTTGTTTGTTTTAAAGGAAAACATTTAATTGGGACTGGCTTACAGTTTCAGAGGTTGAGTCTATTATCATCATGGCAGGAAGCATGGTGACATTCAGGCAGACATGGTGCTGGGGAAGAAGCTAAGAGTTGTGTATCTGGATCTATAGGCAGCATGAAGAGACAGTGACATTGGGCCTGGCTTGAGCATTTGGTACCTCAAAGCCCACCCCCAGTAACACCTTCCTCCAACAAGGCCACAACTACTCCAACAAGGCCATACCTCCTAATAGTGCTACTTCCTATGAATCTATGGGTGCCATTTTTTATTCACTGTTATTTCTGTTTTAAGTGGTTGCTGGGGATCTGAACTCAGTCTTCCTGTGTGAATCCTTTCAGTCCCTGGAGTCACACTTCTTAAGTGTGTTTATTGGCCTTCAGGAGTCAACTATGCCTCTGTTGTTTTGGTCTAACTTTAAAACTAAACTAAAACATTATCTCCCTTACTTGTGTAACTAGGATCTTTTTTGGGGGGAGGGGTTTCGAGACAGGGTTTCTCTGTGGCTTTGGAGCCTATCCTGGAACTAGCTCTTATAGACCAGGCTGGTCTCAAAGTCGCAGAGATCCGCCTGCCTCTGCCTCCCAAGTGCTGGGATTAAAGGTATGTGCCACCACCACCCGGCTTAACTAGGATCTTTTATAGTGCCCATTCTCAGTTTCTTTGAGCTATTAAATAATTTTGTGTTCCCAAGTGTTTAAAAGCTTTTTAATGACTTTTAATTAAACTCTGTCAGTAATGGATAATAATAAAAAAAAAAAAGTCAGGAATCTGGTCAGCCTTTACCAAATGAGTCAGGCAATCTTAATGAGTTTTTCTTTGTTTGTGCTTAAATCATCTCATAGGCCCAGTAGAAAAGAAGCAGCAAAGAAGATCAGTCAGGACTCGATCTGAATCAGAGAAATCCACTGAGGTTGTGCCAAAGAAGAAGATCAAAAAGGAGCAGGTTGGCTTCCTACATGTAGAGAGTTAGAGCGTATCTGTGATGTGGTGGCTTGTCTCTTGTCACCAAAGAAAGATTCTCCCCACCTTGGCCTCCTTCCTGAACTATCCTTCCATCTGTCCTGGTGGGTTGCAGTGGCGACTTCTCAAACAGCTGTCCTGTGGTGGTGCTTCAGGCATCCTCACAGAAAACAGGTTTGGGAGATGGGAAGCCATTCATTTTGAAATTTCTGTTATAAGCACAATAAGTTCATGTTTTCATGAGTTTTACTTGGAACCATCAAGGAGTTCCCTTTTTTAAAAGTTTGATTTTGGGTTTAAGCTGCTGGTATATATTGTTTTTATTTTTTGAACAAATCAAATTAATTTAATTTATATTCTTATATTTAAGAAGCAGGTAATCATAGGTGATCTGTTTTTTTTCTGTTGGTATCACACATCTTTTGAAATGTTATTTTTCCAGTGAAATGGCACTCACCTGAAATCAGACTGTTAGAGAAACAATATTCAAGGAAAAAGTGTGTGGGGAGGGGATTACATTTTGATTGAATGTGTTCAACTGGTGTAATCAATGTAGTAATATACATGTTAAATGACCTTTTCAAATAACTCTTAGAAATGATTCTCCTATAAATTATAAACTCAAGAATTTTTTTGATTTTTAAAAAGTGAATGAATATCCATTTTTAGATAAGCACTTTGCCAATGAGCTATGTCCCCAGAATATTCTAATCTTTCTTCTTGTTTTGAGATAGTCTCACTATATATCCCTGGCTGGCCTGGAACTGGATATATAGATCAGGTTGGCCAGGCATTCACAGAGATCCGCCTGCCTCAGCCTCCCCAGTGCTGGGATTAAAGGTGTGTTCCACCACAGCCAGCTTTAGAGTATTTATTTTTTATAGCCCAACCACCAAGTGTTAAAACAAATCCAGAATTAGTTCCAGTAAGTTTAATGTTTTAAAGCCATTTACCATGGAAGCGTGTGTACTTTTTTTATTTAAAATCTTCACAATTTTAAATTTCCAAATTTAAAAGCTAACTTTGTGGGTGCTCTATGGTATCACAAGCATATAAACATTTTTTGAGACTATTTAGATAAAATTTCAGTAATACTTGTCATTTATCATATAATTTCCATATCTAGAAAATTACAAAAAATTCCAAGTCTAATAAACCTATAGTATTTGTTACCAAAATGAAATTGTGACTTTGCCACTTGGTTCCCAAATTCAGTCTGTGACCAGTCAGTTTAAAATTTATAAACAGAATGAGTAAAAATAATGGGACAAATTGTTACTGCCACTGTGTTATATATAGTTAGTAGTAGAATAATACCAGTGATTGTTTAGAAGATTTTATATTTGTACAACTAATTGTATCGTACAAAAAGCATTCCTGTTGTATGTTTTTTTACCTGTTGTAAAAAAAATAAAAAAATTTTTAAAAAGCTTAGAACAATCCTTAAATATTTACAAATTGTGTTTCAACATGCATATTTCACACCTTAAAGAAACATAAAATTCAATCATAGCCTAAACAGGAACCTCTCCAAACAGCATCTTTTCCCTATTTCAATGGTTCAGTCTTCCAGTACCACGTGTTTTACATATACATCGGCAGAATAACTTATGATCTCGCTCTCCTGATGTAGGATCAAGACCCTGTTCATAAGACACTCAAGAAAGTGCTGTTGCAATATCCCAGACTTACTAAGTTTGTTCTAGCAGCACAAGTATTGAGCTTCCAGCAGTATGGAGCCATGTAGCACTCTCTACAGAGAGGGTCCCGGTTCCCAGCAACTTAGCTGTGAGTGCAGGCGCGGAAGGGTCTTAAAGTGGCGTGAGTTACATTAACCTGAGTATCATAGTAAGTAAAAATTTATCCTAATGTCTTTGGGGCGGGAGGGGTCCATAGCAACATGGGCTGGTCAAAGAAACAGCTCCTCTCCTGCCTCCCAGACACTGAGGAAAATACTCTTGTTTTAGTCATGTACCAAGGGAATGGTGGGAAGTCTTTTCGAAAGAGCATGTGGCTGTGTGTTGTCACTTGATATTCAGCACAGGCAGCTAGGATTTAACCCTCCCTGACTTTGAGACAGAGAGCTTGACCCCGAAGATGGGGTTGAATTCAGATTCTCGGTAACATTGGTCACTCGTCACTACTTAGATTGATGAAAATGTTTATTTTCCCTCTATTTTTTAAAAGTGAAAAACCTTCCTGTTAATGCTGTGTTTTTCTGTCCAAACAGGTTGAAACAGCTCCTCAGACTGCCCTGAAGACTGGATTACAGAAAGGTGAGTTAGTGTTACGATGTTGCTTGACATTTCCTTGATTAAACCAGTTTTTAAGAATAACTTACTTGTATCTCATGTATTTTTGTCTGTCTCTGTAAATCATTGTTGTTCTTTGGTGTGAAATTTCATCCCCCTGGTGGTGAGTGTGTGAGAGTGTGTGTGTGTGTGTGTGTGTGTGTGTGTGTGAGAGAGAGAGAGAGAGAGAGAGAGAGAGAGAGAGAGAGAGAGAGAGACTGACTTTTAGAGTTGATCCTACTCTGTCCCTCCACGTGAAAAAAGCTCTCTTGTTTTGATAAATTGAAGAACATCACGTAGACTTGATATTGTTTCCAACTTTTCTCGGTTAAGATTTTGGGATTTCACTGGCTTATAAACTAGGGATGTGACGAATCCACTTTTTTGGTATTCGACTGAATACCGAATAGTAGCTATTTATGTTTGTCAAAAATGGACTATGGCAAATCAGACAGGACAGCTTGATTGGGAAAAGTGTTGCCACACTTACTTTTTACAGTGCTGTACAATCTTTTTGTAAATTGACCCATAGCATAATTATGGCCACTATTAGATGACCATATGTGAATCTATTTGAGAGATGCACAAAGTTTAAGAACCCTTAAACTTATATATGTGTTTTCTGTGTGCAATTTTAGTATAGTACAAACTCCATAGCATGACTCATGTGATTTTGGTGAGCTCAAACTGTGTTTAATACCTGTAGTTTACTCTGGGCAAATTGCATTATTTTAAAATGAATAAAATAAAACACCAGCCTCTCTGCATTCTCGGGGAGAAGTCTGCAGCGATGGTCTCCGTGGAGATCCTCAGCAGAACTGAACGCCTCTCGGAGGGAACACTGCTTGGCGGAGCTCCAAGAAAAGACATCGCGATCGATCGCTGCGAGATTAGGAGGCCTGATTGCGTTGTGTTTCCACCATTCCACAGGGTCGACGGACCGAGGAGTGCAGGGCTCTGTCAGATTCAGTGACAGCTCCGTCTCCGCAGCGAATGAGGAAACTGTGGACTGAGATTCCTGTACAATTTCATCCCAGAAACTCCAGACTTGTAGTCTCCGTGCAAGATTTCTTTGTCGGCGGCTCGATAAAGTTTCTTTTGTTTTGATTTTGATTTTGCCAATCATCATTATTGGCATTCTCTGGCCTGGTTTCTTCTTCAAGACTCTGAACAATTGCTTTAACATTCAGATGATTTCTCTCTCTTTTTATTTTTATTTTTTTGTCTGAGCTGGATGGGTACAGCTTAAATCATGGGTCCAGCCTAAAAACTACCATTAACTTAACCTGATCAATTCCACCATGGACTGTTTTCGTTTTTGTTTTTAAATAAAGCATCATTAATACACATCTGCAGGGTTTTGCCAAACAGCCCAAACTGTATACATTGCAATCATTAAAAGCTGTTGTTATTTTTTTTAATATTAGTGCCGTTATCATGGAGAACAGCATGACAGCTGTCTTCAGCGGTCTGTCATTTTTCTAGCATTTTCAGAAACTCATCGGAATTGGCGGTACCTGTGTTTCCCTTCGAAAGCCTCTCAGTACAGCACTCCTGTTCCTCTGTTAAACCTCCTTGTTAATTCAGTGATCTTTTAGGCCAAGGAAATATTTTGTGGTGATGTTCTGGTTCCACACACCAGCAATGAAAGAGATAGATTTGTGTATTGTGTTTTTTAATCAGCATTAACATGGGCAGGCACCCTCACTTGTAGCTGTCAGGAAGCATTCAGTGCAAACTTGTAGGATGGGATGTGATAACGAGGTTCCAGTAACCCGAGCAGTCTCCCGAGGCCCACATCTTCCACCACAGAATATGGCTATACACCAAGCGTTGCTCCCACCCAGCCTGTTGCGGATCTTCATGGCCTCAGGAGACTTCTTTCTCCATAGTCTCTTCTGGACTGCACTTCCACCATAGCTTGCTGGGCTGACCTAGAAGTGTTTGTTGTATGGAAAGTTTTGGGGGGAAATCTAAAACACAAAACTGTGGGTGGAAATAATAAGCGTCTCCTTGGTTCCTTGGTATTCACCGTGCCTGAGCTGCACATTTCACCGTGGCTGTCTCTGCATAGCCTACTGCATTAGCCCAAGAGATTGTTGCTTTGTAACTTTTTGCACTATTGTTTTGGCTGGATTTGTATTACACGCAGTTTTAAAAAAACTTCCACACTATTCTCTGCCTTTTTTTTTTTTCAAATATATATTTATTCCTTCCCTCACGAAGTCCAGAGGCCTCTCGTTAGTCTTTCGTGATCTCCTGCACTTGAACACTGATTGTCCATTACAGCCCTCAGTTAATGTGCCTCCCACATGGCATGACATGTAGATGGACATGTGTAGATGTGCCGCAGCACTTGCTAATGGTCACAATAAATGCCACTTTACCAAGAAAGAACAATGATGAACATCCAAAATTTATTTGGGGGATAATCATCAGCTGAATTGCAAAATTGGGGGGTTGAAATGGCACTATCCGTGTACGAATCGAATACAAATCAAAGATTTGTCACATCCCTAATAAAACAAGATGGAGATGTCTCTGCAACCATATCTCTGTAAACTGCACTGTGTTGGGTTTCATGTCTTCCCCTTACAAAATCGAATGGTTCTCTGAACTGCTCCAAATCAATTGGCTGTCCTTCAGTTTTGATACAATTGATGTCTAGATTGGAACTTGGGCTCTGTTGGTCAACATAGCAGTAGAGCAGAACTAAATTTAATGTTTTATAGAGCAGTTGTAAATGAACCACCTCTACCAGGAAGGCCAGAAACTTGTGAAGGTTTGACTGGCAACTTAAGTGCCACAGCAAGCTGTGAATTCTCCCAACACACTTAACATGAGTTTGGGGAAAGAAAATATTCTCCTACAAAAAAGGAAAGCGGTGGCCCTAAATATGATCCTAGGATTAATTTCAGTGTGTTGTGTTAAGGTGCCAGCGAGATTTCAGATTCCTGTAAGCCTCTAAAGAAAAGGAGTCGAGCCTCAACTGATGTAGACACTGCTAATTCCGCATACCGAGACACATCTGACTCCGATTCTCGAGGACTGAGTGATCTGCAGGTAAGTTTGTGTAAGGGTCAGGTCAGACTGCTCTTTCGTGCCTTGCCAGCCACAGTAGCATGCTTCCGTGGGAGAAATCAGGGAGATGTAAACACTCTCGGGAGGGTGTAGGGCTGAATTGACTTTGTGGTCTCTGACTCTTGGTTACCACGGTAATTCAGTTTACCTGTCTGGGTAGGTTCATGCCCCTTCTTCATGGCTCCATATTCAACTCTCCAAAAATGGAAGAGGATGGCCTTCCCCAAGAGAAGGTCTTGGTCAAGGCTATCTGAGTAATTCTCCTGCTTGAACCTCCAGACAAGTTCCCAGGGTCCATTGTAGAATGTAGGGTAGTCAGGCATTGAAAACTACACCCATCAAAGAGAGGTGCTTCAGGGGCTGGAGAGATGGCTTAGTGATTAAGAGCAGTGGCTGCTCTTCCAGAGGACCCAGGTTCTATTCCCAGCACCCACATGGCAGCTCACACCTGTCTGTAACTCCAGTACCAGGGGATCTTGTATCCTTACACCAATGCACATAAAATAAAGTTAAATAAAGTATTTTTTAAAAATAAGAGAGAGAGGGGTGCTTCATGTGGTGGTGGTCAGCCTTGTTTTTTAAAACAAAAAGATGAAGGGCCAGGCATGGTGGTGCATACCTTTAATTCCAGTGCTCAGAAGGCAGAGCTTTGAGTTACAGGCTAGGCCAGCCTCTCTACAGAGCGAGTTCTAGGACAGTAGAACTACATTGTGAGACCATGACTAAAAATAATAATAATAACAACAAAAATCAAAACTTCTAGAGAAAGCTCTCTTCTCCCTGTTGCTTCAACTAGCTCTGCTTTCCTGCCAGTTGGCTAGGTGCACTGTAAGTAAGGCATATTTCCCCAATAATTATACCCGTACCTTATCTGCTTATGTATTGGTGAATCACCGCTTATAGAGGAGTTTTTGTCATTGTTGCTTTTTAAATATTAGCTGCAGTTTCTCCCAAATGACAGACACATAGCATCCCTGGATTTAAAGGAGGAGGGAGGGAAGGAAGGGAAATGAAGAGGAGGGAAGGCAGGCAGGAAGGAAGGCTGTTCTGAGATAGATTTGAGCCTGTTTCACTAGGCTTTGTATTGTGTCTACAGGAATTGTTTTTCCTTTATCATCTGCTATTTTCCAAATAGGTAGGCTATGGAAAAGAAGTGGATAGCCCCTCCGCTGCGGCAGATGCAGATGCTTCCGACTCACAGTCGGTGGACTCAAGTTTGTCACGGAGAGGCGCTGGCATGAGTAAGAAGGACACTGTGTGTCAGGTAGGCAGGTGGCTATTCTATTTTTATTATTACATTGCTTTAAAGTTTTAGATCCTAAGGATATCTGTGGTTCTCTCTGTCCTTAATTGGAATATTTGTCATTTCAAATGCAACTGTCAGTCTTAGTGGGTTTTTATTGTTTGTTTTGTTCCTGAGACAGGGCCACACTTTGGAGCCTTGCTTGCTCTGAAATTTGCTGTATAGACCAGGCTGTTTCTAGACTTGTGGCCTACATGCCCAGCTACCTATTCCTTTTAATTTTTTTTTTGAGTTATTTAATTTTGTGTTTTACCTGCATGAGGGCATGTGCACCACATGTTTGCCTGGTTCTGAAGAGTTCAGAAGAGGGAACTAGAGTTACAGATGGGTGTGTGAGCTCCATGTAGGTGCTGGGAACCAAACCTAGGGCTTCACAGAGAAACCCTGTCTCGGAAGGAAGGAAGGAAGGAAGGAAGGAAGGAAGGAAGGAAGGAAGGAAGGAGAAAGGAAAGGAAAGGAAAGGAAAGGAAAGGAAAGGAAAGGGAAGGGAAGGAAAGGAAAGGAGAAATTGGAATTTTTGGGCGGGTCCCTCCTTTAGACCTTCTAACTCAGAATATTAGGAGACAAACCTAGTGGCCTGTACTTGAGCAAGTGCCCTGGTCAATTCTGATGCTCCAGTCTGAGAGTTTCTGCTTTCTGCTCTTACAGATCTGTGAAACCGCTGGTGATTGTCTGGTTTCTTGTGAAGGGGAGTGCTGCAGACACTTTCACTGGGAGTGCCTGGGCCTGACTGCAGTCCCTGAGGGAAGATTCATCTGTGAGGAGTGTAAAACGGGTGAGCTGTGCCATAGAAGGCTGGATAGGGAGGATGTGCTGTCCTCATGTCTCCATGACTCTTACTCCTTTCATACTCATTCATGGCTAAGCCAGCTTTCCTCCCTGCCTGCCCATAGGTATTTCAGTGAATTAAGACATCATACAGAATTAAACTTCCTAAGGTCAAAAAAGATGTTTGTTTGGGAGTTGGGAGTATGTGGTCAGGCTGTCTTGCAGCTGAGTCTAACGTGTTTGTGTGTGTGTGTGTGTGTGTGTGTGTGTGTGTGTGTGTGTGTGTGTGTAAGTTTGTGTGTGTGCTTGCGTGCGCGCGCACGGGTGCTTAATACATAGATTTAAAGTCCTTTCATAGATCTCAACAAGTATTAATCATAGTAACTAACTATGGTTATAGTATATATTTAAATATAATATAGTAAATATAATATGGTTATAGTAAAACTATAAATATGATTACATATTTAGTGGAAAAATAATGCTATTAATATTTTTTTAGACAGAGTATCACTATGTAGACCTGACTGTTCTAGAACTTATTATGTAGACCAGGCTAGCCTTAAACTCACAGAAATCCATCTGCCTCCCACATTCTGGGATTAAAGGCATGTGCCACCACTACCAGGCTGTGTTCTTAGATTTAAAAAAAAATTATTTTGTGTGTATGGGTGTTTTGTCTGCAAGTATGTTTGTGAGTATGCCTGGTGCCCAATGAGGCTGAAGAGGGTTTTGGACGCCCTGGAACTGGAATTATAGATAGAGTTATGAGCTGCCAAGTGGGTGCTAAGAATCAAACCCAGATCCTCTGGAAAAGCAGCCAGTGACTGTGACCACTGAGCCATCTCTCCAGCCCCATGTTTCTTTATGCTAAGTTCTGAAGTGTAATAGCAGAATTTCTCTCAGGAGCAGCTCTTTGATGTCTGTAGCTACTCCTGTATAAAAGGAGCACTTAGCTTATGTGTAATCACACACCTGTACCTGCTGAGCTCTAAGGAGACTGAAGCAGGAAGATGGCAATTTTGAGGCTGGTCTGAGGTAC